>NC_090936.1:1031374408-1031999408 GCF_040938575.1 Ambystoma mexicanum
CTCCTTCACTCTTCTTGCTCCACTTGCATGGAATTCTCTTCCCCAGACATCCGATAAATAGTCCACACATATTTCTTCAAAAGCAAAGTAAAAGCCTACCTCCTCACCTCCAAGATTCCCTCTAACCATCTAATTTGCCTACTAGCTAACATTTTCCATTGCATTTAACCTGCCTCTGTGCCCTCACTTCCTCAGCCTCCACTCTAGCATTTCATGCATAACGGTCACATGCCGAGCACAGCTGGCCGTACCATCTACCTGCACTTAAAAATGTACAATGTTCATTGTCCTCAATCTATGTATGTATACGTAAGTATTGTCCCCAGTGAATGTTCCATTTACTACCCTCCACAAACTGGTCAGAATGTCACTCAAACTCACCCCATTGTAAGAAGCTCACCGTTTCCCATCAGTTCTGATTTCTTATCTACTGTATGTACTTTTGTGATCAAAAGTGCATTGTTCTTCCCGTACATAAATCAAGTAAACATTAAAATACCTGCATAAATAAATAGCCCTCAGTGACCAAAATATTAATCTCAACCACAATGTCCCATATAAAAACATAATCATCCCAGGTCTGCAGGTTAATACAGCCAGCAAAGAGAAGTGCGATACCAGTACATAATATAGAGATACCATCATCATAAAAATAGATTAAATATTGTGTTACTGGTGCACATAAGACCCTGCCATGACAATGCCATAAAACAGTTTTCCTTAGTGTCAAACATAACATAACGAGGGCCGTTGCTTGGCGCTGACAGAGATGGTTGCCTAGCTCTGGCATTACGCTCCAGTGGATCAACACTGCCTTTATCCCCCTTCTCTTACCTCACATTTTGCTTTTTTTTTGTCCTGTTTCCTGCTGCTGAACGTCCCAGGGGTCCGTGGCTCCTTCTTGGCAGCTCAGTTTTGGCCGCATCTCCTCGTTTAGAGCCTTTGGTGGGCCGGGCCTGCAGTCTGCGTCATCCCGTGAAGAAAGTTTTTGTGTCTCCTGTCAGCTGCTCGGCCTCTGTGATTAGGGAAGGTTGCCTCATGCTGGCAACATGTTTTTTTCATAACACAGGTTTTCTTCATGAATAAGCTTCTAACATCAATAATGTCTTAATTATAACAATATTTTAAGTTACTGTTTGAAATTTTTTGTCATTTTGTCAAAATATTCCCCTTTGGAAGGGTTGGCCCGCATATGACTGCTTTTTAAAGGAAAACCAGTTATGTTTTCCTTTTTCTCTCATGCCACTTCAGAAAGCTTCTGCTTCCTTCTCCTTATGATTTTCTTCTAACCGCTCTCTTCAGCAAATCAATAATTTGGCTGGGGTTAAGGATTATCTCAGGGGTTTGCTTCTGAATGCTTAATATTTCTTGTTTGCTATAAGGGAATTTAAAACAGCGAATTTTCATATTTGCATTCATATATACTTTTGAGTACTGTGGCTTCTAAAAAGGGACAGACGAAAGAGACTTCCTTGTCATCACCTACCACCCTCAAGAGGCAGGAAAGTGATTCTCCTACACCTAAAGAAAACACATTGTATCCCGTCATGCAGACCATTTTATTGGAAATAATAGCTCTCAAACCATTTATGGAGGACACCAATGCTAAACTGCAGCAGCTCGACAATAAATGGTCTAAATTTGAATCTTGGATGAATGAAGTGGAAAGGCATTTTTGTGTTGCAGAAGACATCACTAATAGGGTAATTAACCTGGAAACTACAATTATTTCCCTACAAAAACAGGCTGAGAATCTTGAAAACAGAAATAGGAAAAATAATCTACATATTGTTGGCCTTCCAGAAGGAATAGAAAAGGATAATCCTACTGCCTCCTTGTATGCTTTTCTACCTCAAATTCTCGACCTGCCGGCATCAGTGCAGCTTAACATCCAAAGAGCACATCGAGTTGGTCCTACTAATTTGGCTCGAAATTCTTTGGATCCACAGAGCACTCTCCTACTAGCCCTCTTGGATTATACCCACATCACTCTCTTTATGAAGAAAGTCATACAAATCAAACAGTTGGCTTGGGAAGGCAAGAAAATATTCATTTTCAAGATGCTTCCAACGCAACTGCAGAAAGAAGAAAGGTACTCCTCTCCTTTAGACCAGCCCTCAAGCAGTTAAACTCTAGATATGGGATTATCCATCCAGCCATTCTTAAAGTCACCCTCAATTGGGCATAACTCTTATTTCCATAATCCAACAGATTTGAGACAATATATCCAGTCTCATAAACGTAATGATATGGACACATCAAAACCCACCACTTGAATTATATCTTGACTTATTTTCAGCTAAATATTAAACTATTACTTTCCTCCACCAGAGTGGGGAATAGGCGAGCTTCATCTCCTCCCCCAATGCATCATATCTTTAACATGGATTGGTGTGGCTGGTCCCTGTTAGCCACAGTTATACCTTTAGTCTTTGGTTACGTTTAATTATTACCAAATTCCATGTTATCACTGTTCATCCCACCCTCTCCCTTCTGTTTCACTCCTTTCATGTCTCCATCCGTTATGCAGGTTATATTTATCTATCCTATGTGGATATGCTTGATCGCTCATTCAAATTTGCATAATATGATTTGCTTTATTTGTAAATACTTCTTTTTTCATACACTTTGTTGAGTCTATGTTTACATCCCCTGTACCTATGCCACTTAACATAATCTCTTGGAATGTTGAAGGATTACATAATCCTATCAAGAGACAAAAAGTGTTATCTCATCTTAATAGAACAAAGCCTTCATTTGCCTGTATTCAGGAATCACTTCTCTCAAATGAAGAAGCAACCACACTTAAAACGTCACTGGGTGGGTCAGGTCTTACCAAGTACTGCAAATGGCAAAAAAATGGTGTTATTATACTTTTTAATAAGGTTTTTAAATGCAAAGTGTTATCCAATGAATCTGATGATTTAGGAACATGGTTCTTCTCAAGATCTTAGTGGAATCTACAGAATACACTATCCTGAATATATATGGCCCAACTTCTGCAGACCCTTCCTTTAGGCGGCATCTCAGGAATCACATGCTTCAATGCAACTCCTGCAATCTGATTGCCTGTGGCGATTGTAACCAGGAAATGGGGCCTTTCCTTGACAGGAAATCTAGTGTGTGTTTAAAAAAAAAACACTTCTCACACACAATTTACCAATTTTGTCTCAGAGTTAGGCATTAGCGACACATAGCGTATTACTCAACCTACTGATTCTAAATTCACCTTATACTCTACTCCCTACAATTCTTTTTGTGACTTGATTACATTTTCATCTCCAATTCTATGGTTAATCTCCTTCTTACTGCCCAATAAAATCCATAACAATCTCGGATCACGCCCCACTCTACATCCAACTTGCATCCCCACTGAGTTCCCATAATTCCTATAGATGGAGATTCAATCCCAATAGGTTGAGCGATGAATCTCTTGCACCCTTTATTGCACAGCAGCACAACTTTTTCGCAGAGAACCAAAATCTGGATACATCCATTACTAAAAATTGGGATTGTTATAAAGCGGATCTCAGAGGTCATCACACATCCTGTTTGCTAACAAAAATAAAAACAGGAATCAGACTCCTTACTCAGACAGCTTAAACCCCTGGAAAATCAATTTGCTTGTACAAACTCTGCCTCTATTCTTAAAGACATTCTGAAGCTAAGATTCCAATACAACAAAACCATTATGCAATATTTGTGTGCCAACCTGCTGAAATATAAGGCAAAGATTGATCAATTCTCGAATAAAACTAGTAAATCTTTAGCATCATAACTTGAACTCAAAAAAGATTGTAGTTATTAAAGGTCATTTAGGGTACAGGAAATTCTCAGATAAGGAGATTATCCAAGTTTTCTCTAAATTGTACTCTAATGTGTGCGCCTCTGAGGCCCCTTCAAATAATATTCTCATCAATGACTTTCTACATAATATTCCCCACACTTCATATCCCCAAGCAGATCTCCAATCACTTAATGTCCCAATAACCCCTTCCAAAATACATGGAGCTATTAAAAAATAAAAAAAGGCAAGGCCCCCAGCCCGGACGTCTTCTCTTTTGACTTTTTTTGCCAATTTTTTCAATCTATTAGTTCCTAAACTCAATGAACTCTACTCCCATTTCATCTTTGAAAATACGGCTCAGGGTTCTTTTCTATAGGCCATGCTCATTGTTTTTCCTAAGCACAATAAAGATTCTGAACTTCCCCAAAGCTACCGTCCAATTTCCCTTATTAATACTGATTGTAAAATATTTGCCAAGGTCTAAGCTAATATACTTCTCCCCTTCTTACCTAATTTACTTAAGCATGACCAGGTTGGCTATGTAAAGGGTAGGGTGTCTTCTTCCAACATTAGACTTTTCCTGTCATAGATTTAATACATAATTAGAAGTATCCCCATGCAACCATTTCTCTTGATGCAGAAAAAGTTTTCGGCAGAGTGCAATGGAACTATATGTTTGAAGCTCTTAAGTGGCATGGCTTCGGCACCTCTTTTATTTCAATGATTAGCGTCCTCTATTCTAAGCCTAAGACTGCAATCTTTGTGAATGGACAAATGTCTTCCTATTTTCCCTTATCTAGAGGCACACGTCAAGGGTGCCCCCTTTCTCTGATTCTTTTCATTTTAGCGCTAGAACCCTTCTTGGAAGCAATAAGACAAAATGATAACATTCTAGGAATTCAATGTGGACACCTACATATTGAACCTACTGCATATGTCAATGACGTGCTATTTTTTAAGAAAAAAACAGAACAAGGTGCTGAACATCTACCAGATATTATTTCAAGATTTTCCAAAGTATCGGGCTGCAAGCTAAATACAGACACGTCTGAGGTTCTTCCCCTCAATGTGCATTGCACTTCACATCATACTCTTACCCTAGGCATAAAATGGTGACTCAAAGGTTTCAAATACTTATGCATTCACATTTCGGGATCCAGCAATAATATTTGAAAAAAAACAAAATGCTGAAGTCCTGTTAGTTAGATTTATGGAACTAGTACCCTCATGGTCTCCTCTCTACCTTTCCTGGTGGAGTCACCTAGAATCTATTAAAATGATGATTCCCCCATTATTCAATATATTCTCTATATGTTACCAATCCCCCATTCTTCGTCCTTTTTTAAATCCATTGATACTTGCCTAACCAAATTCCTATGGGGCGAAAAGAGACACAGAATTTCTCGCAACAAGTTAAAAAAATCCTGTATTCATAGTGGTGTTGGATTCCCTGATTTCAAAAAATATCACACAGCTTTTGTTCTCAGGCAAATGCAGCTCTGGTTTACTCATGGAGAGCCAACTTTTGCACCTAACTGGGTACTCTTAGAAAGAGCTACGGTTTCCCCGATTTTCCTAACAGAATTTTACCTCATCAAAGGTCAAAATAAATGTACTAACTACTCTTGTATTCGCCAATCTGCACATTTTCTCAGATTATATATGTTCTCTTACATAGAAAAACAGCCCTTGTTCACCCCTCCTTTCATTTGGCTTAATCCCCTGATTAGAATTAAAGGAAAATCTGTTTGTTGGAAAGAATGTCCCTCCATAGGCATTACATTTTGTAATCAGTTTTTCCTACAGGGTATTCCTTTTACCTTGAATTAATTTAATACTAAGTTCCACATGCCTATCCCTTTCTTGCAACAGTTGCTAGATATTATCACTGCGATTGTGGAGAACTATGAGATTTTAATGTATAATTCCAATATCCCGAACACGCAGAGACAACTACATATGTTTAACTTTGATATTACTGCAACTATGCTTTACAAAACCCTACTGCTAACATCTACTACTCCAAATGTTCATCACCTTCACAGTGACTGGCAACATGGCAGTCTGCTACCCGATAATCAACTACGCTGGCCGCCACAATGGAAAAGCATCTGCAATATAACCGCCTCTGCCAGCCTAATCCAAACTCTCTTCTTTTTTAATCATAAAGCTTCTAGCACCTCTGTTTCTCTTTTCAAATGTGGCATAACACCTAATGATAATTGCTGGAGTTGCTTACAATTCCAGGGGTCTATCAAACATATGTTTAAAGAGTGTCAGCATGTCAAAATTAATTTTCAACTTTCCCCAACATTTTTGTTTTGATTTCCTTATCTTTGGTGGCTCTTTTATACAGAACACCACTATTAACAAATATGCATGCTATTTACTTGATCTTTTTTGATGATTGCAATCCAAACCATCAGTGCTAACTGGAAATATGTATATCGTATTCATTATACTCTATGGTGGAATTCTATTTTTAAAATCCACAGATTAGAAAGCCGCAATGCCTCCTCTCCTGTCCTACTTGTAAACATCAGCCGAAATGGCAGCCCTTTCTAGATTTCCTTTCCAATGCTGACTCCCATTAATACTCTATGAGCATTACCATTTTATGATTGTTCCTGCACTTCTCTTACTCCCTCCTCTTGTGTACCTCCTGTACCGTCTGTCTTGTTTTGTCGTGTCTGTTTCACTGTTTTTCCCCACTTTATTTGAAAACTCGGATCGCCTTCATATGATGGTATTATGCGTATACTTGGCTTATATGTGCATCGGTATCTTTTATTTTCTGCCTTCTCTCTGTATATGCAATGTATCATAAATATCTCTTGTATTTATTGTATGCCTTGTACACTCAATTCATCTAATAAAATCTTTAAACTGAAGAAATAAAAATAACATCACAGAAATTACCTGTATAAGCGATTCATTTTCACAACTTGCCTAATAATCATCAGGACAATTTCCTACTAAACACACATCTCCAGTCTCCACAAATGAATAAACATAAATTGCCAGGGTTTTCACATTGGCAAAGAATGTAAACATTACACATTTCCACATACATGAATATTATGCTATTTGGATTTGTACCATGCACTGCTGCCATGTTCATGGTCTCCAGGTGCTGTTGTGGGTCTTAAAAAGCAGAGAGGGAGAGTGATTAGTGGGTTATTGGCAGAAGACTAGGCACTGACCTGAAATATTGGTGTCAGTAGAGTCAGGAAGGAACTGGTGTCTGTGTGGTTGACGTCTCTATATGATTTGTATTTATTTCCTGGAGGACTATTTTTCCAGATTGGAGGCCTCAGTTGAAAGGGGAATCTGTGTGCTCTGGTTGTGTTTTAGTAATTTGTTTGAGAGCTGTTGAATGTTGAGTGTGTTGTACATCAGCCACAGGAGACATACACTTTTGACTAAGTCCCAGCACTTACAGCACTGCACATGTATCACCATTATAGATGTTGTCACGTCAATGTTCCTCTTGATGCCTCAGCAGACACTGTGCAGTAAAATCCAAGGAATGGAGATTGGGAAAGAAAGAAATGCCTGCCTTTACCTGAGGCTGGCCACATATGTCACCTCCACTAATAGTGGTTCTACCTCCAATAGTGGTCCCACTAGACTTGATTAATTCAGTTTCCTTTGTTGCGTGTGATTGTAACATAAGCTTACCATGGCAATCGCTACATCAGATCAGACTGACACCTCTAGCATCAGTCAATCACAACTCAATCTGTTTCTCTCTTCCCTCACATAATAGGTTGGAGCTCTGCAAGGATGGAGCCAAGGGGGACTAGTACTAGCTAAGTCCAAACTCCTAATCCTTATGGCTCTGGGTTGACAGGCCTGAGTGTTTCGCATTCTTTATCTCCCAGTGGCTACAAACAAAAGTTGAGCAGAAACTCAATTCTTGCTATTTAAATCATATGTTTGATCCCATTTTCAAGGATGACCTAATCTTAGATTCCTAATCACATAGATCGGATAGGTATACTCTAAGGGATCATAACTAGCTTAATTGCATGGATCCCTCATTTTTCTACAAAAAATAATAGCTTAACAGATGCAGAACACTGTGCACAATGGTATCTGCCCTCAGGTTTCTTCAGAAAAACATTCACAAACCAACTCAAATTCACTGTCAGTAAAGTATGTTATACCACTCCACCCTCACGCACATCTTCCTGTGAAGCTAGTGCCCCACATGTGCTGGAAGCCCATTTTCATGAAAACAGGACAGGGCAGAGGTGTTCTGCACTATTCTGAGTTTAAAATTAGTATGGTGCAGAAACCATCTTTCAAAATGTATGAAGATTGAGGGGACGTGTCTTAAGGCATTAACCAACTGGTCACGGTCCACTTCGATTGAGTACTTATACTCCAAATGTGGAATCATGAGCATTGCTAGTGCTTTTTCTATAAATATTTGTCAGCTCTACTGGAAGTTAATTAACTGGCCTGATTCATCCTTACTGCACATTATTTGGCTGGCAGTTTCAATGCCTGAGATTGGCTTTGGAAAATCCTGTCTCAAGCTACTAGTTGATGAAGGTCAGAAATGGTGTGCCTTCATCTTGGAGGATACCCTCGGCTGTTCATATCGTAAATTTAGACACATTTTTAAATCTGCCTGCTATGACCTGGATTGAGAACAGATCACTGTCAATTTAGCCACCAAATCCCAAAGTGGTGACTATCTCCTAAAGTTCACTAAACGTGTTGCTAAACCACTATATTTTTACGTATTTTATTTGATCTATGGCTGAAATTCAGTCTAACTAGCACGCTTGATGTTCTGCAGAGCCGTATCGGCTTAGAAAAGGATCACAGATCATGTAGACTCTGTGGAACTAGATCACTTGAAACAGTTAAGCACCTCATGATCTACTTGAAGAGGGAAAATCAAGACCAGACACCTGCCCCTCACCCCAGGCACATCGACAGACAGGACAGCAGGAAGAATAAGGAGAGCACTTATCATTTGAACTAGGCCCCAGCGCACCCATGGGTGACAAATATGCTGACAGACACCCACTTCACCAACATTGCAACTTCCATGCTACATTAGCCAATGCAGCAATACCAGAATCTACAAAGCACAATAATCCCTGTTTAAAGGCTTGCAGATGCCTACATGAACTAACCTGATCTAATTGCACAGTGTAAAGCCATGTGTCAGGAAAATCACAGCCAAGTGCATTTGTCTCACTGAACACCAGCCGCAGTGGGGATTCGTGCTGACTTCAGCAATGCTCCTCGCAAACCCAGGAGCAGCCAAGGTCATACAGTAAGATAAGATTGCTTTCCTTGAACGACAGTACACCCTGGCAGACAAACATTTTTAATTCTTCACAAATACGAGTAAGCCACGGCAGAACATCCAGAGCCCAGTGTTTTTCCCTGGGAATGAAAGAGATTTTCGCAAGACCCACACACCATTTGAAACATAATTGTAACAAGAATGGCTCAGCTCTGGCCAATGAACACTGAGAGCCCAGGGGCGAAAAACCTGTTTCAACTAAAACTGATGGGAACAAATTCATACTGCAACAATTTTAGAATTAGGTAATGGGGGTGGCGCAGCTAAACCAACCCACTGATGCAAAAGTCCTAATGTCCAATGGTCAAGCTTCCTATAAGGGCTACATAGGTAACCTATCACTTAGCAGCCAATAGCAGGATGAGATAGGTTTCTGGGAGCTGGTCCAATTCTGTGAGGTCAGCCTGCAGTGTGTTACAATGCTGGCTTGCAAGCCAGCCCCGGGGGAGACGGTGCCTGAATTTTTGCTGTGCATGGAGCTCTCTGTGTGTTTTTTTGCTGCCCAGAAATAAACCCAGTTTGGAACATGTTGCTGCCTGCTTGGGGCTCTACTGCATTTCTTTGGGCAAAATGGGAGGTGTTGGGGTCTCCCATAGCTCGGACCCCCAGAAGCCCAGGTGGGGGTCCAACTTCTCCCCAACAAGTTGGTGCCCTCTGTGAGGCTCATTGCTCATTGTAAGAATGGGCACTGCCTGCACAAGCCCTGCGTTAAACTGCCCTCCCTGCCGCCGACCCAAGAAGCTATGGGACCCCCGCCTGCACCTGAAGACTCATTCTCCAGGTAAAGGCCTCGGGGGTCACTTGGAAATACCCTGCTTAAGGGCAGGTGAAGGGGTCCTGTGAAGCACCTTGATGGGGAGTCCGGTAGCAGAGCAAGTGCCAGTGCAGCATAGGAAATGTAAGTACAAGTTCAAGCAACCAGCAACATGGGCTTTGAGGGGAGGATGTGATTGTGTGGGGTAGCAATGGGCAAATGTTTTAAGTATTAGGAAGTATTGTTGAACAGTATGTGGTAGAAATGTTAAATTGTATTGTCTAAATAGGGACTGGAGCTTTTCTGTGTAGGGAATGTTCGGTCTATGAGGTAAAATGTTCTGGTGAATAACCAGGACTATAGACTTGACAGGCTTGGACTGCAGAAGTATGTAAATAGAGGTTTACCTGTGAGTCGAGCGTTGTAGTATGGATCATGGATGATGTATTCCCGTAGTGGTTGGTTAGCTGGAGCTATCCTAGATTGCGGAAGGTGTTTGACTGGTCAAGTTTCCTGGAGAGAGGCGTTTTATCCGTGAGGCGACGCCACGGGTGCAGTTTAAAACAAACACAAGGGAATAAAGAGAATGCCCCACACTGGGGTGTGGGAAGACAGCTGTGGGGGGAGGTATTGTAAATAGGGTGGTGGGTAATTGTACAGTGTCACAAAATTTGGCACATTGGTGGTGATCGGCACGTGAATTGTAGTTGGAACTAGAGCGGTGGCAGTGGTCCCTTCTTGTGTTTATGAGGTTATTGGGTGGGGTAGTGACTTCCCACGTATCAGACGGAGTGCCGCGCTGGTTGGTCTGGATGGGGATTACATGTACGGGGGTGTGGATTTCCTATGAAATGACCTTATACATCAATGAGTAGATGAGGTTCCCTGCTGATTGAGCGTTGTAGTTTAGTGAGTAGATGATGTTTCCCTGCAGGAGGTAGCTAGATTGTTCACGAGTGCGGAAGATAATTGGATTACCTTGCTCCAGTTGTAGCGGGAAGACAGCTGTGGGGATTGTGGGGTTTTATTTTCGGATATTTGTGGGGTTGGAAGAAATGGGTTATTGTTCTGTGTATGCACATTTGTCTGTTCATTTGTACTGTGCTTTTAGTTTGGTGACATCACCTTTAGATTGATGCATAGAATACAGATTTTTGACGGTGGGGAGCTAGTGGTGTGGATTTGGAGAGGAAGAAGAAGAGGTGGCCCAGAGGCGGTGTGTGGAAGGCACATGCGCAAGATTGTGGGGGTGTGCCGGAGAAGGCAATGGTTTGGTGAAGATGGGCTGCACGTGGAGTGCACTGGATAAGGTGCAGAGCAAAGAAGACTGATAGAAATTTAAGAAAAAAATAAGAGAAGAGAAATGTTACACTATTTTCTAACTTTTGCTCCCTGAACAGCGGACTATCGGAATTTTCAACTTGAGGTGAGGTAAAAGGTATCGCACAATTGAGGAATGACTCGCCTTCAACTGTTATGTAGGACACAGCCCCATGCCAAGATAAATTATTAAAAAAACATAGTGTGCAAAGATTAAAAAGTACTGAAGGTAAATAAATAAAACCATGGCTGCCATAGGTGGCTTCTCCAGAGGCGTGCAGCAATTGCTACTGACACATATACACAGCACTTACACAGGAAGAGGCTGAAAAGCACCTGGCTACAGTTGAACTGTGGCGCATGATGTAATGGAAAGTGGTAAGGAGTCAGCAGATGCTGAACTAGCACAAGTAGAGCGAAGAGGGGTCTCACCCTTCTGCACATCAGGGAGTCTAATATTTGATGACACAGATGGTAAGCAAGGAATTCATTCCATGAGAGAAATGAAAGCAGCAGCAAGGACAGATACAGGGATCATTTCAACAGACACCACAAGCACCAGCACAAGCACTGTCACCACTACATGTATAGACACAGAAACAACAAATGACAGCACCACCACCCCAGGATTTACAAGCATCACAACCCAGGGGCACTGCACAGCAGTCAGCGCCCATACTGAACACTGACACAATAGCAACAGTAGCACTTATATGACCGGGAGGGGTCATATTGGTGGGGAACAACCCTTTTAAAGGAAATGGATTGACATTATACTCCTAATAAGACAGCCCCAGACAAACTTGATTTGTATAACTCTGCCACACACTCTCATGCACACTCAATACTGCAGAGGACAATTGCATAGGGGTGGTGATAGCTAACAAAACATTTTCCTTTTTGGGTGACAGTAGGGCGACTAGGCCATCCATTAGAGAAGGGGCATTTGTGACATCACGAGTAGACTGGATATGACCATTTTATTCACAGACAAAGCCATAACTTGTTCAACACCAGGCATACACATGCTGAATGTAAGGAAGATTGTTTAGGTATGTTGGGGGTGCACAGTACAGAGGGGGGTGCGTAGTGCATTGAAAGAGAGTAAATTTGGCTACATTATGAGCACACATCTTTCAGCGAGGAGACTGGGCTCATGCATACACAAATAAAACAGAGCAATTAAATGAGGCACACAAGGTGGAGGAAGGTGCATTTGAGGGGGAGGCGTACATTTAATTGACAGTCACCACGGGAGGAGAGAAATAGGGGTAAAGGGTGGATGATCCATGTTCCCAACAGACACCATTTGGAGACAAAATAACACAGTGCAAGTAGTAATGCAACTAGCGATTTGAACACAGCTCTGGCACAAATGCATTAGCCAACACACATAGGGAATGAGGTAATTGCTGCACAAATTGGAGAATAATGGTTGTATTAAAATTTGGGAGTAGATAATGGGGGGAGAAATATATTGTTCAAATTTAACAGTAATGGAAGTAGTGGAGTAATACAATGCTAGGCTTAAATACATGAGTAGTTAATAGACTAGGGTTTAACAAGTGGAAATGTAGTGGGATACAGGACATGGGAGTAAATTGTGACGGTTGCGATTGAAATAAAAAGAGGAAATAAATAAATAAAAGGGGGTAGCGAATACCTGGTAGCAAATTTCATTAGTACCAGCTTAAAGTGCCTGCAGTTCACTGCGGGGCACGCCCTTAGAAGTTGTGAGAGAAGTTGTGAGAGGAGCCATAGAAAAAAGATTAAAAAACCCTGCAATTATCCTAACTAAGGAACATGATCCTTTTAATTTAGATACACAGCCACCCGTATGACAGATTTATCACCATGACGTTTCCCTGTTTATCTTGTCAGTGCCTAATGCCCCCCCGGGACAACAGCACGCACCATAAATAGCTTAAATTAAAGTACAGTAAATACAAGACTAAAAGGCCCGTTTGTACACCACCACCTAAATTACTCGTATATGATCCAAGTGTGTCATGAGTATATTCACTTAAATTAAGTGCAGATGATCCAGATTTGTTAAGGATACAGCTACGGGCTAGTGGTTGTCTACCCATTTTCCAAGTAAATTTCGAATTATGTAACAATTTACGGTCAGACCGCCACTGAACACCCACCAGGTGGTGACAGGATGGTGCATAAATGTACCATTGTTTCCTCCCACTAGGACACTAAATAGTGTAAGAGTAGTGCATAGAGGTTAGGTCAAGGAATTGAAGAATATGTAAATTCTCATGTGTCAAGCACTTCTTTTTCATTTCTCGCCAGATACAAAGGACCCAGGGCAGGCCTGAAGACAACGGAAGACTAAAACTCAATGGCTAGGGACTAGAGTCGGACATTTTGCCCTCCTGACAGACTTTGTTAGATATGTAAGGCGTCAAGCCCTACAAAGCGGTGGCCATCCTGGCAACGAGGGAGCAATGATCAACAGGGCCAACGCAACAGATTTTCATGAACTGCAAAACAGCACAAACACTCCCGAGTTAGGGAAACATGGCCATCCTATGGTCCAACACACACTAGCAACTAGAATAGGGACCGACACACCCATGTCCAAAGTTTAATTGAGTTTCATATTATATTTTGTGCACCTACAGCTGTATGTAACACTGTTTTGTTCTTTCTCTTTTCCTCGCACATGCAGGTTGTTGTGTATGTATGCTGTTAGAATTGTGTATGAAATTTCCTTAATGTTATCTCCCATTAGTCACCCTGAGGCCTACTCATTGAACCATTCTGAAGAGTTTCCCACTCAATTTGCCCACTATGTCAGAAAACTCAGACCCCTTAGAGCACGTTTCCCTGAAGTATATTTCCTCGCTTACATTGAATACAAAGCCCAAACTTTTCCCCAACTTGAATACAGTGCATATACTGTCGGACTCACATTGAGAAACTCTCAAAGGGGAGGTTTCATTTTTGCCCTTAGTGATTGTTTAGTTCGCGGAGCTTGAGGTTACTAACAAGTACTAATGTATTAATGCCTTTCTTGCGAGTTTCAGACGGGCAACTTTATCATCTCATCAGCTGCAAGGACCCAGCAGCATAAGTGGTTATGGGCAAGAAAATAAGGACTTTTATCTTCACGATGGGACTGTTAATGATGAACGGAATAATGGGGGGTGGTCATTTAAAAATTATATGTAATAGTGAGCATTACCGCTGTATCTCCTACTAACATTCCCTAACCCAAGCAGGAAGACTTACGGTGTCAGTGGGTGAGGAAAAAACTGCTACCAAAGTAAGGAGAGGCAAGTGAAGACACAAAGGGAATAAACCATACACATCACACACATAGCAGAAGTAACAAACAACATGCACACATGTACAAAATTGGTAGGGACACCACTGGGGAGACCTGTCCTGACTGCTCTTTAATAACCTATGCCTTGAGAGAATTGATTACAACAGAAATTACTACAGCAGATCACGACGCCCATGTATCTCAAAGTGTTCCGAACGTGAAGAAGATTGCAAGGGAAGACAGCAACATTGAGATTGATGAGAAAAAAAAAGGGGCAATCCCCTATGAAAGAAGATTACATAAAGACACTACCAATGATGAAAAACTACTGGCAGCTCATTGAAGAACAACTGTATGCAGCAAGTGGCTAGAGAGAGAAGAAAAAAACTAGCAATTGCACCAGTGAGCAAGCTGCAAGAAAAAACAAAAGAGAGATGAAAAAATAAAAAGAAAAAAATATGATAAGTGCCTAACAGAGTGGGACAAGAGAGCGAAGATGGTGACTTGGCTGGAGAATGAAGGAGGACCTATACTGTGAAGGTACCAGCCTTAATATTACCAGCGCAACAGCAAAAAGAAGTGGACGAAAATGCTGGATGCAAGAAGGTTGAGGAAAGTAGGGAGATGAGAGCAGGAACATCAGTGCATATGGATAACTATTGAGCATATGGATCTAAAGCTCAAGAGAAACTACCACCGAATTGGGGAGGTGACTGTTCATTGGTGCGCATCAGCATGCCCTTGTTGGTGATGCCCAAAGATGATGTGAAGCATGACACATTCCCCAAGATGGAAAACAACGGAAGGAAGAGGAAGTGACTGAACAAAGAACCAAAAGCACAAACAAAGGAAGAAGAGAAACAGACAGACAGAGGAGTGAAAAGAGGGAGGAATTAATTCTCGAGCGAAACAGAAGCAACATTGGATGAAGTACCAGCACACAAAAGAATGTTCAGCAGAAAACACATGTGAACAGAGAAAGGCAAGAACTGGCTAGTGTTTCCATGGTACTGGCTGGTCGATTGAAGGTGATAACGGAAGCACTAGTACCGAGCGCAGCATCATTGTGCAAGATCGCGATACATTGCAAGATGCGAGAGAACAGCAGAAGATGAGATCGGAAGCAAATAAGAGACATGGTGAAAGGAAGAGCCGGGCTAAGGGAGAAGATAGAGGTGTGCGACATGGTTCCAGCAGTAATAAAGGTGGACACTCCCTGTGATCCGAGGAAGTACGAAGAGAAGTGAGTGTGGTGGAACGCAGAAGAAGAACACTCCTACATCTACTGTTCATTGACAATAATCTGAACAATTATGGACACTTCAAAGAATTGACAAAGATATGAAGAGCAGAAGGAGGTGAATGTTGATTGGTGGTGTGGTCGACAAAGTCGACCAGAGGGGGAATTGAGGGGGGAGGGAAAATCGAGATCAAACTCCTGCCCCTCACCCCAGGCACATTGACAGACAGGACAGCAGGAAGAATAAGGAGCGCACTTATCATTTGAACCAGGTCCCAGCGCACCCATGGGTGACAAATTTCCATTATGCCTACCCCCGGGCATCAGGACCAAGGCCCTCAGCTCCAGGAGCAGGCATCCAGACATTTGTTTAAACCTCAGCAGCCCCGGCTAGGGGCTGTCTGTTTGGGTTCAGTCCTGGCGCCTTAGGCGCCAGGCTCATCATAGAAATTAGTCCTGGCGCGATAGGTGCCAGGCTCATAGACTTTACTTACTTGATGCAGACCATGCTGCAAAAGAGTGCAAGCCTACATGAGGCCTGGATGGGACTATTTTGTTACAGGGACTATTTTTTACTTGGGCGTGGCTCTAGGGAACTTCTTACCTGGAACTACTTTGGAGGTTATTTAAACCACACCCGAACAGCATCACATGCTTCGCGTTATTCTGCATCCAGCAACGTGACGCTCACCGTGCCTGCAGCCAGTATCCAGTCTTCTGCCACGCCCGCCTCGAATCCGGAGCTCCTAGAATAAAGAAGAAGAAAAGGAAAAGGTTAGAAAACAAACTTATTTCAAATTCCTCACCTAATTCCGGAACCATTTAATCTCCGGACCTGGAAAGTACATCAGTCTTGCACGCGTCGCTTCGCCAGCTCCAGCACGGCGCCATACTCACCAGTTCTCACAGCATCTTTCGATCCGGCACTGTGTCCATCATTTCTTCGCCGTAATCCGGCACCTAGGGGACACACAGACTCTTACCTGAACGCCAGCAGCAGCTACGAGACCTTCTTCTCACGAACTCAGTTGCAACTTAAGGAAGTAAGGGGACAAGAGTGAACATTGGGCACATTGAACTCTTTGAACTTGATACTTACCAATCCCGCCAGGGACTTCAGAGTCAATACTTACCGGAACTCTCCCAACGCCTTCAAACCAGTGAAGTAACTGGTATCTATGCGCCCCTGCAAGACACGCAGGATGGAGAGCTAATCTTTTACGAACATAAGGTGAGATTACTAAGGGGATATCGGAGGTGATTAGTGGGGGAGAGCGAGAACAGTTGGGAGGCCATCACTAAAACCCACAGGTGGTTAATCCGTGTGTCCACTTGCAGGAAAATACTTCTTTGGGTCCAGCAGACAAGACTAGGCGGGCCAGTCCAGACAGTCATCTCTGCACTACGCATCACGTTGAAGGAGACCGCTGCTGTCTGGGTCCGATCAACACCCCTGTGGGGTCCAGGTGAGCGTAACAGAACGCAAAGCCTCTCTACAAATACCCACCCGGGTGTTATGGAAACCTCGGAAACAGACCAACTGGCCCAATTATTGGGGGAACTTAGGGCGGAAGTACATGCCGCTCGCCAAGAGACTAATGCCCTCAGGAGAGAACTGATTGTCTCAAAGGAGCGCACGGATGATCTGGCTGGGTAACTACTGCAAAACCAAGCTGGGCAAACACCCCTACCTGGATATGGGGGAAACCCAACCCCTGTTTCATCAAGTAATCCAGTGCAAGTGGTTTTACCAGGAAATATTCCGTTAGCTCCACCCGAACGCTTTGGTGGGGACCCCAAAAGGTTCGCCGTATTTATGAACCAATGCCGCTTGCACTTTTTATGCAGACCTGGAGCATTTCCGAATGACCAAGCCAAAGTAGCCTTTGTGTTGTCATATTTTAGTGGCAGCGCAGCAGATTGGTCTATTCCATTAGTCAACCAGGATGATCCTCTTCTCCGGGATTTTCAGGGTTTTCAAAGGAGCATGGAAAAACTATTCACCAGACACCCACAGGGTCAAGCACTGGACAATGAACTTTTATCCTTAAAATAAGGTAACCAGGATCTGCTAACCTATATTGCAACCTTCAATAGGTTGGTGGTGGAAACCGGGTGGCTGGAGGAAAAACGAATTACATTGTTTCATCGTGGACTTCGGGTAGAACTCAAAGATGTCTTGGCTCAAGTTGTGAACCCACCTCAGGATTGCACAGAATTAATAGACTTAGTGGTCCAGCTAGACCACCGACTTCAGAACCGAAAGACTGATCGAGCTAAGTTCGAGAATCGGGTATTGGTTAAACCCAACGTTGCCCCCAAAGGAACAGATGCATCTGAACCTATGCAGATCGGGGGGGTTAAAGGACCCTTAACTCAAAAGGAAAGAGAAAGAAGACGACAGATGCAGTTGTGTCTGTACTGTGGAACCTCAGGACATTTTCTACGGGATTGCCCTACAAAACCACCCAAGAAGGTGGTAGGAGTTGCTGATAAAAGCCACATGGAGCCTGATTCGGGAAACGACCACGCCCGACAAACGTAGAGGTCCGCTTGCCGAGCTTAAAGAAGGACACTCAGACCTCGCATCTGATCATCCCGATGATCCTATTTGATCCCAGGCAGCCATCACGTATGCATGCAGTAAGGGCATACATAGATAGCGGGGCCGTAGGAAACTATATGGACCACGAATTGGTGTCAAGGATGAATCTACCTCTTTGCAAAAAGACCACTTCGGATGTCATCACCACAGTTGATGGAACTAAGATTGCCTCGGGGCCTGTAACTCATTCCACTACAGAGATGACACTGTTGAGTCAAGATGGGCATCGAGAGACTATTGTGTTTGATCTAATCAAAGCCCCACAGTTCCAGATAACACTGGGGATGCCATGGTCGGAAACACATAATCCTTGTATAGATTGGCGAGAGAAGAGAATAAACTTCCGGATTGTGCACACACCTGTTACCCGTAGAAAACTTCAAACAACAGTTGTTAACCCAATCATGCAGTTACCTCAGGAATATCAAGAATTTCAGGATGTTTTTCAAAAAGAACAGGCCAATACATTACCTCCTCACAGATCATACGATTATCAAATCGACCTCCTACCCGGTGCACAACCCCCATGCAGTAGAATCTACACCTTCACGGAACCTGAAAATCGTCACCTACTGCAATACTTGGACCAATACCTTGCTAATGGCTTTATTCGTCCTTCCAAGTCTCCTGCATCCTCAGCTTTATTCTTCGTGCCAAAAAAGGAAGGTGACCTTTGAACGTGCATAGATTACCGCGCATTAAATCAGATTACGGTAAAAAACCGATACCCATTGCCTCTGATCCCCGAATTACTAGACCAAGTAAAGGATGCTTGTATCTACACTGAGTTAGATCTCCGAGGGGCATATCATCTGGTATGTGTCAAGAAAGGTGACGAATGGAAGACTGCCTTTCTCACCAAGTATGGATTATTTGAATATCAGGTGATGCCCTTCGGGTTGTGCAATGCACCAGCAGCCTTCCAGTATTTTATGAACGATGTCCTTCGTGAACTCATTGACGTCTGTGTCGTCGTATACATAGATGATATTCTAGTGTACTCCTCAGAATCAGACCATGTTAAGCACGTGCGTGCAGTCCTTGAGAAACTATGCCAGCACAAGTTATTTGCAAAATTGGAAAAATGTGTTTTTCATGCTACGGAAGTTGAATTTCTTGGATTTATCCCGACTCCAAAAGGAGTCCGAATGGAATCTCGAAAGGTGGATGCAATTCTCAAGTGACCATCACCCAGTTCAGTCAAAGGGGTACAAAGCATGCTCGGATTTGCTAATTTCATCCGCAGATTCATTCCGGACTTCTCCCATGTTGTACACCCCATCACAGCACTTTTGCGAAAAAACAAACGCTTCTTGTGGACCGAAGAGGCTGAAAAGGCCTTCCAAGAGCTGAAAGCGAAATTCACATCAGCACCTGTCTTAAAGCATCCACGCCCTGAGCTTCCATACATAGTAGAAACTTATGCATCCAGTTTAGCCATGGGAGCTGTCCTGTCCCAGAAGGATCCTGAAACCGGTCAACTTCACCCAGTAGCGTTTTGATCCAGAAAGTTCTCAGCACCTGAGTTAAACTATGCCGTTACCGATAAAGAGCTATTAGCCATCAAATCCACCTTTAAGGCTTGGCGGCACTATCTTCTTGGTGCCAGGCATACTATTACCGTAATCACCGATCACCGGAATCTGGAGTATTTAAAAACAGCCAAAGCCCAATCATCGCGACAACTTCGATGGGCATTGTTCTTTGCCGAATTCGATTTCATGATCACTTATCGACCAGGCTGCAAAAATGGCAAAGCAGATGCTTTATCCCGAATAGGGATGGGAGAAGCATATGCAAACCCGGAACCGGTGCCAATAATTCCCGAGCAAAGAATTCTTGGCATAACTACTCTACAGACACTAGAAGATATTCATTCAAAAATCCAACAACTCTTTGATCCAGCAACCCTGCAGGACTGGGTAAAGAAAGGCCCGGACTAATCAGTCGCCAATGACCTACCTTACTATCAAGGATGACTATTTCTACCACACAAGGAAACACAAGAACTAGTCATCTCCAATTACCATGACACCCTGATGGAAGGGCACCCAGGTATCGCAAAAACTGAAGCGAAAATTAAGAGAAAGTTCTGGTGGCCCACTTGGCGAAAAGATGTAAAGTCATTTGTGATGTCTTGTGGCATTTGCGCTCAAAACAAAAGCCAGAAGAATAAACCTGCTGGCCTTTTACAACCTTTGGATATTCTACCTACCCCATGGCACACCTTGTCTTTAGACTTTATTACAGATCTACCTCCATGTAATGGATTTAACACCATCCTAGTTATTGTGGATCTTTTTTCCAAGATGGCCCACTTTATTCCTTTAAAGGTCTTACCTTCTGCTTCGATTCTGGCCAAGGAGTTCCTCGAATACATTGTTTGATTACACGGATTCCCTTCCGTATTGGTTTCTGACCGAGGTAGTCAATTTATCTCGCATTTCTGGAAGAAATGTTGTCAACTGGCACAAATCGACGTGAGGCTATCAACAAGTCACCATCCCCAGACCGATGGTCAGACGGAAAGGACCAACCAGACCCTTGAACAGTACCTACGCTGCATGCTACACCAGACCGAAAGCAATTGGAAAGATATTTTATGGATTTCCGAGTACGCATACAATAACTCTGTACATTCAGGAACCGGACAAAGCCCTTTTTATACCATATATGGACATCACCCTCGAACCTCAGAACTCGATTCGCCTCAGCACTTAGAAATGCCCGCAGTTAGTCATTTGCACTCTACTATCACACAAGCCTTTAAGGAAGCCACAGAACATTTGAAACAAGCAAAAGAGAAATACAAGAAAAATGCTGATCAACATAGAATTGAAACTCCACAATGCCAGATTGGGGATCAAGTTTGGCTGGCTACAAAACATATACCTCTGAAGGGAACTCAGACTTTTAATCCTAGATATTTGGGAACTTACACCATTAAGGCCATTATCAACCCGGTGGCCGTCAAATTGGAATTACCCTCTAATATGCGAATTCATCCTGTCTTTCATGTTTCACTTCTAAAACCAGTTCAACCAGGGACAAGATTAACCAACCCACCTGACCCCATCTTGATAGATGGAGAACCTGAATTTGAGGTAAAAAATATCCTGGACTCCAAGAGGATTAAATCAAAACTTTTTTATTTGATCGATTGGAAGGGCTACGGACCAAGATCATGGGAGCCTAGCGACCACGTTCATGCACCTCGGTTGGTGAAAAGATTCCATCGGAACTTCCCAGACAACCCGGGGCCATGGGAAAGAACAACTTTAGGAGGGGCCTTGGGGAGAGTGCTGTCATGATGCCTACCCCCGGGCATCAGGACCAAGGCCCTCAGCTGCGGGAGCAGGCATTCAGACATTTGTTTAAACCTCAGCAGCCCCGGCTAGGGGCTGTCTGGGTTCAGTCCTGGCACCTTAGGCGCCAGGCTCATCATAGAACCCAGTCCTGGTGCCATAGGCGCCAGGCTCATAGACTTTACTTACCTGATGCAGACCATGCTGCAAAAGAGTCCAAGCCTACATGAGGCCTGGATGGGACTATTTTGTTACAGGGACAATTTTTTACTCGGGCGTGGCTCTATGGAACTTCTTTCCTGGAACTACTTTGGAGGCTATTTAAACCACACCCGAACAGCATCACATGCTTCGCGTTATTCTGCATCCAGCAGCGTGACGCTCACCGTGCCTGCAGCCAGTATCCAGTCTTCTGCCAAGCCCGCCTCGAATCCGGAGCTCCTAGAATAAAGAAGAAGAAAAGGACAAGGTTAGAAAACGAACTTATTTCAAATTCCTCACCTAATTCCGGAACCATTTCATCTCCGGACCTGGAAAGTACATCAGTCCTGCACGCGTCGCTTCGCCAGCTCCAGCACGGCGCCATACTCACCAGTTCTCACAGCATCTTTCGATCTGGCACTGTCTCCATCATTTCTTCGCTGTAATCCGGCACCTAGGGGACACAAGAAAAAACAAGGTGAGCCAAGGGAATCAACAAATACAACCTCTACCACCATAGACTTACCACCGGCGGTATTATTCCATAACTCTCCACATTTTCATATGCCGCATCTGTAAAGAGGGAGAAAAACAACACGTTAACGCATGCAATAGTTACCGGACAGCGTTGGGTAACACAGACTCTTACCTGAACGCAGGCAGCAGCTATGAGACCTTTTTCTCACAAACTCAGTTTCAACTTAAGGAAGGAAGGGGCCAAGAGTGAACATCGGGCACATTGAACTCTTTGAACTTGATACTTACCAATCCCGCCAGGGACTTCAGAGTCAATACTTACCGGAACTCTCCCAACGCCTTCAAACCAGTGAAGTAACTGGTATCTACGCGCCCCTGCAAGACACGCAGGATGGAGAGCTCATCTTTTACGAACATAAGGTGAGGTTACTAAGGGGATATAGGAGGTGATTAGTGGGGGAGAGCGAGAACAGGTGGTTAATCCCTGTCTCCACTTGCAGGAAAATACTTCTTCGGGTCCAGCAGACAAGACTAGGCGGGCCAGTCCAGACAGTCATCTCTGCACTACGCATCACATTGAAGGAGACCACTGCTGTCCAGGTCCGATCGACACCCCTGTGGGGTCCAGGTGAGCGTAACACAAATATGCTGAAAGACACCCACTTCACCAACATTGCAACTTCCATGCTACATTAGCCAGTGCAGCAATACCAGTATCTACAAAACACAAGACTCCATGCTTAAAGGCTTGCAGATGCCTATATGAACTAACCTGATCTAATTGCACGGTGTAAAGCCATGTTTCAGGAAAATCACAGCCAAGTGCATTTGTCTCACTGAACACCAGCCGCAGTGGGGATGCGTGCTGACTTCAGCAATTCTCCTCACAAACCCAGGAGCAGCCAAGGTTGTACAGTAAGATAAGATTGCTTTCCTTGAACGACAGTGAACCCTGGCAGACAAAATTTTTAATTCTTCACAAATACGAGTAAGCCACGGCAGAACATCCAGAGCCCAGTGTTTTTCCCTGGGAACGAAAGACATTTTCGCAAGACCTACACACCATTTGAAACATAATTGTAACAAGAATGGCTCAGCTCTGGCAAATGAACACTGAGAGTCCAGGGGCGATAAGCCTGTTTCAGCTAAAACTGATGGGAACAAATTCATACTGCAACAATTTTAGAATTAGGTAATGGGGGTGGCGCAGCTAAACCAACCCACTGACGCAAAAGTCCTAATGTCCAATGGTCAGGCTTCCTATAAGGGCTACATAGGTAACCAATCACTTAGCAGCCAATAGCAGAATTTCTGGGAGCTGGTCCAATTCTGTGAGGCCAGCCTGCAGTGTGTTACAATGCTGGCTTTCAAGCCAGCCCCAGGGGAGACGGTGCCTGGAATTTCGCTGTGCACGGAGCTCTCTGTGTGTTTTTTTGCTGCCCAGAAATAAACACAGTTTGGAACATGTTGCTGCCTGCTTGGGACTCTGCTGTATTTCTTTGGGCAAAATAGGAGGTGTGGGGGTCTTCCATAGCTTGGACAACTAGAAGCCCGGGTGGGGGTCCAACTTCTCCCCAACATACTGCTAAAGTATCACCAAGCTAAACATTCAGACTTTACCGAGGTAGAGGCCTCCAACCACCCAAATCGATGATCTGAAATACTTATGGGAGTGATATTATGTGAGTAATAATGTATGATTATTTATCATGTAAGATGTGGCTCACTACTGAGAAGGTCCTAGAAAAAGTGGCCTTTTAATGTTTACATCTGATCATCTTGTTTTGCCTATTTGTTTTTATTGTTTTATTAAAAATAGTATTGCATGCAATATATATATATATATGCTAAGTCAGGGAGGACTCACTTGACTTTTTCGCTAAGGTTCAGGTCATGGTGACAACCAAAAGATTCATTTGGCAGATGCCCAGCTTCTTCAGGAGTTTTCCCAGTAAGGGGATTTGGATATAGGGCAGTAGTTAGTCAAGCAGGAGGGGTCTGCAGAGGGCTTTTTTAGGAAACAATGCACATGGGATTACTTGAGGGGTACCTGGAAGGAGCCAGTGGCAAAGGAGTGATTACAGAAATCAACCAAGGCTGGCACAAGGGAGGCAATGCTGTCCTTGTTTGTTCTGGAGGAGCAGGGGAGCATTTGTTTGGAGAAGACTTTCATAGAAAAGAATTGTTTAAAGACCACATCCAGGGCTATGGGCGAGATCTGCCGTTTCCCACAAGAACCCAACCTTAAAATCCTTGGTTTCACCGATACATGGTTCACGGCCAGCTTTATGGGTCCTGGGACCCCTCTACATCCAACTCTCTCTCTCTAAATTCCTCCCTACTAGAACCCGTCGGTCTTCTAGCTCCAACTCTCTGCAGATCAGACGCTTTTCTAAACAGAGAGTGGGGGATAGATCTCCCTTTTCCGCAGGAGCCTCCCTCTGGAATGGTCTCCCTGCCCCTCTCAGGCTTAAGCACGATCTCCTTAAATTCTGGAAGCTCCTCAAGACCCTCCTTTTCTCCTTCTTCCTTCCCTCTCCCACTCCCCAGCTAACACCCCTGTCTGCCGCAGTGACTTTCTGCCTGATTCCATCTGAGTTCTATAGTGCACAAGGAACCCCCTGCCCAGTCCACCCCCCTACTTGCACTTAGCATGTGGACCCACACCCCCTGCTCCCCATGCAATCCCTGCCACTTGCCCTCCTGGCCTCCCCTTATCAGTCGCCTATCCCCTGTGCCCCTCTACCACTCCCCTCCCCCATCTCGCCTTCCACTTGCATTCTCTCCTCTTTACCATGCACTGCCCTTCTCAACATAGCACAGCCACCCCTCCCTCTTGTTACTGCACTTGCACGATCCGAATGTCACTCAGTCAAGTAGGACCGTTATTGTTATCTTTCTCCCTTGACCCCCCTTTTTTGTCTTGTGGTGCCTTGAAACACCATTTGTTTTATTGGTGCCTTACCTGAAAGACCTCCACTCTAACCTGTAAGGGAGCTCCAAGCAACACGTTTTGCCATAAGTTGAATACATCCCTTGTGACTTATTTGTGGGAAAAAAGCAATTCTTTATATACTGCGACAAGCGGCCCACTGCTTTGTTTCTGTAGTAGTGACATTGCCTTACAATTGCGCATTATCTCTAAGTTGGTTAATAGCAATGCACTTAGTGGTTTAGTATGCCCAAAATCATCCAGAAGATTTAATGTTATGTAGAGAACTGCACTGACTGGAGAGATAAATGAACAGGCTACCAACAGCTTAATAATGCAGTAAGTATGGGAGTTTTACTCACTTCACTATGTGTTGTGTTAATCTTCCCTTTCTCCTTTCCACAGGTGCGGTTGTGGCGAGAAACCGGCGGGACATGAAATCGCATAAGTGGAGAAAACAGATTTTGTGACAGGTAGGCAGGCATTACCTAAGAAAAGCATGCCAAGCATGAACGCACAATGGGTGTGACCTTTTATTGTTTAGAACCAAGATGGGCCCCAGGACTTGCCAGTTTTTTAATAGAACTACAATCGAATTGGGATTTGTAGTTCTTTGGGGTTCTTTCCAACTGGTCTACAGAATGAACAAACCAGGATGGTGGGAAATGTAGTTCTCCTTTCCCATCTTGTCTGATACTTGAAACTCCCTCTGAGGCGTGCATACTGATTGTGGTAAGTGGCCCTTAGTACGAGCCTCCCTGCGCACCGTGAGTCCTCCCAGCAAACAGAAGACTTGTGAAGCTCTGCATCTCGTCTGGGCACCACGCATGTGCTGTCAAGTGCACCTGACCGGCCCCTTTTATTTGCATCCACAGGTGACAGAGTTATGTCACTCTGCCGCATGTGCTAACTTAAAGGGACACCACATTCCTCCTTTTTCATAACAACAAACAGCAATTTAACAATAACTACCACCCACTCAAAACATGTGGCAAGCAAATTAAAAACCCCACAACAGCAGGCAAGGAACACAGTCTCCACCATCTCTAGGGTGCTCGACTCAGGGGTCCAGTAAATAGTTACTTAGGCAGGCAGGTCTCCCCCTCCCAGTTCACTGGGGAAACCACCTGCCCCTTTCCCAGCTTGCCTCTCTTCACCTGCGTCTCCTTGATCCAGGGGAACCTGAGGGCTGCCAGCCCCACCACCTTCATCCGGTTGTTTGGCACAGTCTTTGCCTGGGGACAACCCCAGCTGTGTGCCTTCTCCTAGTTTCATGAAAAAGTTGGCATTTTTGGTCACAGTTGCTGTCACATCTGAGGCTGTCACCATCGTCCCCTTCACTGCAACCACATCTATGGGGCTTGTCTCATACATTAGCGACAGCTTTCCTTGCGGATGTCTATTCCTTACGATCACTTCATCCCCTGGGACCAACTGGTGTTGCCGGAGCCCCCTTCTCATGTTTCACCCTAATTCTGGCACCTCCTCTCATCTTCCAACTGAGCATCGTCAATCAATGCTGGCTCCTGGTCACTCGCATCTGGCAACAGGCCCCTGGGGGAACTCCGGAACATGGCTTCCGCAGGGGCTACCCCAGTTGAGCAGTGGGGAGACGCTCGATATTATTTTAGGAACTGGTAGAGGGCCCTGCACAAGCACTGGCCCTGTCCATGGGCAATTCTAAACACCTTATTGAGTGTTCTCATAAATCGCTTGCTGTTGGCTCGTAGCCACACTGGGGTGATTTTACTGTGGCGTACACCATACTCCCTCAGAATCTCAGTGAAACTCTCACCTTGGAAAGGAAGTCCATTATCTGAGCACAAAGTCTATGGGAGACCATGGGCCATGAAGATTTTGTCTAACGCCACTGCCACATCATCAAATGCCACCAAGTCCACAAACTCCAGCTGCGGGTATCTAGACCACTGGCCCACCACCACCAGGAAGTGGACATCTCTTCCTGTGGATCCAGAATCTGAATGTACCACCTTCCATGGCCATGTTACTCGAGGCAACAACTCAATGGGGGGTCCTACTGCACTGTGGAGGCAGCCTGGCACCAGACGCAGGCCCTCACAAACTCATCCACTTTCTTCTCCAAGTCCGGGAACCACACCTTCATCTGTAGTCTGGCCTTGGACTTGGCCATCCCCAGGAAAATGACAGGGTCAGAGAGACAGGAAGAGTCGGGGGCCCGGGTCATGTATGAAGTGTGTGTATGACTTGCCACACCCCGCTGAGAGCCGCGCAAAAGGGGAGGCTTGTGGTCGGTGCGACATGATGGACCAATATGCTTACTTCTGCAGGGCTCCGTTGCCGATGGTTGTCCAGAGAGGACCAATTCAGGCTGGGTTTTTCCGACAACCTCGTCCGACAAATGTGGCACTCGTGGATCAGGAACGGGACGCAGCCACACAACCCCCAGAGGAAGAGGAGTAAGATGAAAAGGTATACTTCATCTTGAGTGTGAGTGTTCTGAAGGAGAGGGCCAGGAGACAGCCGAAGTGTATGGTACAGGTGGATGGTGCAGGTGGATGGGTCACCAGTACCGTTGTAGGTGGACACAGGTGCCTCAGTCAATGTCATGGCTAGGGTACACTAGGAGGCATTGAGAGAGCCCTCAATCCTACAACCTCCGAAGGCACGGAAATTCACATTTGTGGGTGACCGGCCCATCCCGCTAGTAGAGGTATTTGCGTCAAAGGTTGAGCATGGCGTCAGCTCAATCAAGGCATGCTTCTTTGTGACAGGCGTGAGCACCAGCACCCTCCTGTGCTGTGCTTCTGCAGAAGCATTATGTCAGTTTTGCCTGCAGCATGTATGTGGAGGTTGTGCAGGCAGTCTTCGAAAGATTTGGTTGGAGAGTTTTTCACAGGAATTGGGAAGATGGTTGGTGAGCCGGTGAGGTTACACATGGATGAGTCCATTCAACTGGTGGCCCTCAAGCACCAAAGAGCACCTTCTCATCTGATGGACCTAGTGGACAATGAGTTGGAGAACCTTGTTTACCTAGATATCATTGAAAAAGTGGAAGGCCTATTGCCCTGGATCTAGCCTATCGTAATCGCTCACAAACCCAAGCAGCCGGACTCCGCCAAGATTTCTGTGGACATGCGACTCCCCAACAAGGCAATCAAGTCTGAGAGGCACCTCGCAGAGTTGCAGGGTGCAAGGTTGTTCTCTAAGCTGGACTTGAGAGTGGGTTACCAGCATATCATGTTACACCCAGGATCTCAATATATCACAATGTTCACGGCAAACCGAGGACTGTACCGATACAAGCGCCTGAGTTTCACTATGTCGTCAGCCACTGAAATCTTTCAAAACCTGATAGGGGGCTCCTGCGGGACTTGGAAGGTGTCTTGAACATCAGTGAAGATATCCAGGTGTTTTCCAAGTCGGATGTGGAGCACTTAGCATGGCTCGTGTGAACCCTAGAATGCATTCAGGCTCTGGGTTTGACGCAATATCGAGAGAAATGTGAGTTCCTTGAGAGGAGCATTGAGTACTTTGAATTTGTGTTCAAAGAAGGAGGGGTGTCCCCGGATCTCCGCAAGGTCAAGGACATCATGGAGCAAGGCCCCGAGGAGAATGTAACAGAAGTTCGCAGCTGCACAACTGGCCCTCTCGTCCCTTGGGCACGGCCAATGGCACACACTTCGTCCGACCTGGCAGGGTGAATTGCTGCATCCATTCTAGATGCCTGCGTCTCTGCCACCTCATGTGACCGTCCCAACTCCAGGATTAAGGGCAGAGTGAGGTTATGCCCCCTGAAGGACTTGGCGCCAGAGTTTACCCGACACACAGCCCTGAACGAGATGGTTCCGAATCATGGCCCGTTCATTATCCCACACACATGATATCGCCATCGGCCGGAAGCATCCATAGACCCCGTCCAGAGACTCGTCGTCCTTTTGCCTGGCACTGCACATGATGTACCTTTCGTAGTCCGCATTTGCTAGAGGTATAAAATGTTTGCGCAGTGCATCTTTCACCGCAGCATAGGACGCATCCACAGGCTGTAACGACTGAAACAGTTAGGCCAGCCAAGTACAAGAGAGTTGCCACCTTACTTTCTTCATCAGTCTCTCCCATGGCCTTGAAATATATGTCATTCGATCAATCCAGGATTTTCAGCGTGGACCCAGGCTCGTTGGCGCCCCTGAGATGTCAAACTCAAGCATAGGGGCCAATGCACCCTGTTGGCATGGGACTCGGGCGCCCCCTTGCACAGATGGCGGAACTCTAGCAGGACCTCCACCTGCTTGTAACTTGTCCTCCATGCTGGTGATTGTACAGGCACCCCTTGATTGTTAGGGGCTGCAACCCATGTTGGAATCAGAGGCAGAACAAACATAAATCCACCACATTGTACAGTACCACTGGGATTTTTAAAAATTTTTTATAGCAAGTTCTGCCCCTCCTCACCTCACAGAGGGGCGAAAGTAAATATTGAGCACAACCTGAAAGGTATATCCTCCCCAGCTGCACACTGCAACAGAGTAGTGTCACTGAGAGGAAGACACTCCTTCACCGCCAAAGATGAGTGAGTTACAAAGAAATAAGAATGGTGAGTGATGGAGAGAGACACCAAAACCATGTGCTCCTCTTTCCCAATCCACTATCTTTCACCTTCTTTTCGTGAATGGAGGATTCCAGACCTCCAGAATGTAGTCCAGCACCCACGTGGCCGTGGGATTTCCAAAAACTATGCTTGGGAGGCGCGCAAGCACTTCTTTATAGAGCCGCAACCTCCTGCCCTTCGTGCGTCAAAATGGCACACGAAAAACGATGTACGCATTGGTTCTGTAGCATGAGAGAAAGTTGTTCTACGAGCCATCATCCTCCTCTCACCGCCGCATGGCCCAGCTTGTCCGTGTCAGCATGGGCGACCACCTCGTCGCCAATATGATAAGTGACCCTTAGTAGGAGCCTCCCTGCGCAACCTGAGCCACCCTGGCAAACAGGAGACTCGTGAGGCTCTGCATCTCCTCCTGGCTCGATGCATGCTCTGGCAAGTGCACGTGACCAGCCCGTTTTATTTGCATCAGCACGTGACAGAGTTACATCACTCCACTGCATGTGCTAACTTAAAGGGACACCACACTGATTGCCTTCTTAGTTCTGTGTTACTCTGCTTTTCTATACGGCACCTCTAGGCATGTTAGGTGTGTACATATCCCAGTATGACCTGGCACATATCAACTGGGAGATCACCTCATAAACTGTATGGAAACCTTAATCAACTGACTCCCAGATATCGGTACACTACATCAATGTGGTTTTGAAAGCATCCTGCAAATAGCTCACTGAAAGTTCTTAAAACCCGAGTTATTTATTTGTTATTTATTATGTATCAACTGCTTTTCTTTTTGGGATGTGTTTTTCTATTGCAACTTTTTTGATGCTGGTAAACAAGCATGTGACATCTGAGAATAGGTTAAGAATGTGTTGTTGTGTATTCGTTTTTGTTTTTTAAATATTCTGTCCTACAGTAACACTTATACTACAGCTTGAGAAGGTAGTTGAAAAGACATCTCATATTGTGCACAGAAACAACGATGAACCCAATCTTCCCCTGACAACACCAGCTTTTCTAAAATTACTGTTAAGTTGAATCTGTGCTCCTTTCACTCTGCTTCCCTCCACCAACTGTTCCCACCAGACTGAGTGATAAGCTGGGGGCACACGGTAGCCCTCGAATTCTCTAAATACGCATTAGTATACAGACCATGCATGTTCAAGTGTGATATCAATATTTATGTGTAAACGAGGTGCATGAATATTAGAGTGGGCTGATAATGATCCCACACTTAACTCTGCCTTAATGATTTCCTTTCACTTGGTTCACAAGTCATTAGTGGTGCCCACAAAGGAGTTACATATTTGCAGGGCACCCTCACGCAATGTGCGCATGCCTGCATACATTTCTATGAAGTCTAAAGCTGATGCCTCATCCACACCTCACAAGAAACAATTTCCAAAGTGTGAATGATACAGAATCACCAATTTATATATTTTTTCATCAAATCTGAAGGCAGGAAAAGCACACACATATTCATAGACCACATATTAAAAAATGCTCATATAGCATTTTTATTATTGCCCCATTCCTTGTTATGACCACTGGTAGGAATTTTTTGATGAAGGTGTTGGGAGGGGGAGACCCCATCACCCCCTCCCCCCTAAGCGCTTTAGAGTAAGATGAACTGCATTCGAAGCACTATGATGGAACCCAATATAATCAACCCACACAGTGTAGCGCAGGGCGCGAGCAAGACTGCTATTATGCCTAGATGTTAGTAACCATAGTTAGGAGACACGGCCTGCTTGGCGAATGCAGCATTTCATGCGCTAGGCCCTAATTGCGAGATGAGCGAAACCTCCAGCCATGCTCGAGCACCCATGAGGAAAGCCCACACTCCCAACTGGCATAAAGCTTATTCATCGTTCTAACAGTATTGCACCAATGTTTTTCTTTACCTGAAAGGAATGCGCCCTACAAGGCTGCGATCATAGTCCTGAGCCTGATGTGCATGTTATCTCACACTGGCCAAAGCATGACCCAGCCCACCCCTAGGCGACCACAAGTTATAGCCCATATAACTGACTAAGCCCCAAGATCCATGAATTCCATGGCACCAGGTGACCTTCGACCAGCAGCCCTAAAGTAACAAGTCTTGAATGTTCAAAGAGAATGGACATTGAACGTCTTTGAGCTACAAGCATATGATTTGTATTGCAAGGTGCTGGGAGAGATAATGTATAGATAATAACGACAGTGAAGACCTTGGAGCCAGATGGCGTGAAAGGGAGTGAGTGAAATATGTGTGTGGAGGTCAGAGTGCCCCAGAACCTCCTTTGTGGCAGTCTTAAAGCCTGCCAGGTGCACAGTACAGTGATGAAGTAGCATTATGTTTGGATTGTAGTTATTTTATTTTGGAACTTAGTGGTGAGATGAAGATGATCTCTGCAGCACACGCGTATGTAAGACGGACGTACTGGGCTGGACCAAGTGACCTGCCATCCCTTGTGGAGCAGGCAGATCCTGTATAGGCACCAGCCAACCAGTTGCGCAGGTTTTTACTGTATGGTATTGAGTCATGATGACGATGTGTCTCCTCTTAAACCTCTGCTTGTAGCCTTTTTCGGCAGAACATTCTTGGCAGCAGAGTTCTTTGCTGTTGCTCTCATTTCTGTGTGAGATTAAAACTTGTTATCCTTACAAGATCGACTTGGGCCTTTCTTCCCTAGCGGGTTGTATTTTTTCTGGTGTGAGTGTTCAGGTGCGTGCCTTCAAAGACAATTGGCCTGCAGCAAATTTCCAGCAAGCATGGTAGATAATGACTGATGCTGTAACTTTTCTCGCGTGAAGAGAAGACAGCAGAGATTTCAGTTGGCCCTTATTTTGTTCAAAATATTCCTTCATCAATGTGTCAATGAATTGAAAGATGTGCCTAAAAGTACAGCAAAAAAAAGTGAATGTAAAGGAATGTTAAAATCCAGAAGCAGGCACATTTGTGTGAGAAACAAACAGGTAGAACTGAGTGTGCCACTTTACAGGCATTAAAGTGAGTTATATGTTGGCTGGAGAAAGGAAGGATACATCATAAATTAAAATGTTACCCTGCCACTGTGAATAGGGATGGTTAGCATGAACAGGCAAACCCACCTCCTACAGGTAAACATCATATAGTAAAACACCCCACACCACCCTAAGTTGCTACACTATGTAGTACAACACATCCTCATCGTCATGAGGAATTCTCTTCTACGGGTGTGCTTTCACACCGGTGTGGGAGCAGAAGGCAGACAGCATTAGTGAGATCCCAAGAATGATGCCTGATTGCTGAATAAAAAAAAACAAAATGGAATGCACAGTGCCTAAAAGCACTCTCATGTTGGCACTCATCTCTGGACCAATGATTTTTGACATTGCAGGTAGAGCAGGTGCAGCAGGTACAGTAGGTCATACTTTGCAGTGCACACCCAAAACATGTACAGGCGTCTTCAAAACCAGGGCCTTTTAATCTGGTTGTATTGTTTCAAAGCGTACAGTCTTAAGTACAGCCATCGATGCTTGGCATTTAAACAGGGAATGCTGATATTTTCCATCCTGCGTAGACCACTATTTCCCATGGAAAAGGTTGACCAAATAGTAAGAGGCCAGAAACAGCATCCTGCATTCTGTAAGAAGTTAACATTTCTCTATCAGATTGCCACCCTCCCACCATAGTGCCTAATCCAAAATTCAAATAAATTTAAAAAGATGGCCTGAACAGTAAAACACATTTAAAAAAGGGGCACCACTAGAAAAGACATACAAATGGCATTGGTTCTCAACACATTCGAAACCTGTGCACTTTGATGCCTGAATCAATTACCTAAAGCGCTTCGCATTTTAGCACAGTATACAGCATATTCCAAAGGCCTACATAAGGTTCAACGTCAATGTGCAAGCCAACAGAATATAAAATGCTATAAAATGCAATAAGGCAAAGCTTGCAAGATAGAATATGCAAACTTAGCCTTGCCGCACAAAATGGCTCGCACATTGTAATTTGCAAAGCAAGTGGTGAGTTGATGGAACTAAAACATGGCATCTGTTGCCAAGGGACTTCCGAGCTCCAGAGTTTTGATCACTTGAAGGACTAACCCATTCAAAGGGCAGAACACATAGCCTTGAGGACAAATCTTGCCAAAGCATACAGAGGCTTCAAACTGAATATGCCACCTCTATTCTTTCCCCAGATTGGTTATTTTTCAACCTCCTGTTTGTATCATCCTTATCTTCTTCGCCAAATTGTTCCATTCCTCTCTCGTTCTGCTCAAATACCAGCGTCTAATATATTCACCCAATCTGACCTCAACTACTATAGTTCCTTCTATTTTTGTCTCCCTGTTTTTCAGTTATAGATCCTTCAGAATTCCACTGCCCAGATGTTTGGTCTGAAGCATTGTTCCCATATCAGCAGTTTTCCAATTCAGCTACATTGGCTGTCGATTAAGCGGTTTAAAATCCTCTGTAATGTCTTTCATTGCCTTGATGACACTTTGCCTCCATTTCTCTCTAAGATACTCTCTCCTTTGCACCCTGCTAACCATAGGCATTTAGTGGCTTTCAGCTACAACTTGTCCCAAAGAGGAGGCTGTTCTTTTTCAGCCATGTCCCCTTGTTCTGGATTTCTCTTTATCTTGATTTACATTCCCGACCCTCTTGTGTTGCTTTCAAATGCAAACTCAAAATCTGTCTCTAATTCCAGGCATTTAGATGTTATTGGGCTTTATTTTTGGACCCACTTCCGAGAGAACACACTAAGATGTATATGAATGTAACAAAGGACAAAACAAAATGCCCCCATATTGCCTACACAATGCATAACTTTATTGTATTTCTCAACAGGTAAACAAAAACAACATTATGTTTTAAGAAAGCGCACATTTTAAAAGGAATTGAAGGCACAGGGATTTGAATCTACCCCTCACAACTGCTCCTTATTCTGAGGCATGTCGCCAAATCACTTTACTCCTGATGGCATAACCATGAAGCCCACAGAAGAGCATGTAAGAGTTAGGACATCCTAATATGTCAACATGCCCTCGGCTCTGAAAAATCCTTGTCCCTGAGCAGAGCAGTTTCCCTCTAGCGCCACTCCATGGAAAGACCAGAGCAATGCCATTAGTTTCTCATCAGGCCTATCACTGACGAGAAAACAGAAATACACAAATCAGTGATCACTTGCCTGAGCAAAATGTCTCTGTGGTCTGTGGGTGGCAGCCCTGGCTGAGAGAGACTCAGCACAGGCACAGGCAGGTGAGGTGCCCCATTGGTTTGTAATTGTTGTTCTGCCGCTCGGGTCTCAGGGTGGCAATAGCCGAATGGGGAGAGAATAAAGAAAGAGCAAGTGGGACCTGGTGGAAGTTTGTGTATTGCATGCTGACAGTGCTAATTTTCAGCCTATTTGGTGCTGCTTACATCCAGTTGGCATTAACTTAGTCCAAAATTTTGAGGGCAGCTTCCCTAATTAATTCTGCATTGATTTGTTTTGGAATTGACTGCAGAGGCGCTGGTGTGCTTTTATCTAAGTTTCTCAGAGCAGCTGATGTGGCTAACTGAAGTTGCAAGGCTGATACAATTTTAACTTAACTAATGTAGCCCCAAAATTAAGCATGAATGAGCTTCAATATCCAGTGAGAAACAATTCTATTAGGCTACAGACATTGTACAAAAAGTGCACCAAGCCAATGCTAATGTTTGCAGTGGAAACCGTCCAAAATGCTTAGTCATCTGCACTGCATCTCTTTCCAAGAGCTGTCCGTCTGTCCCATGGTGTCCTGGCTGCCTCTAGACCTCCGCGATCAGATAGTGTTAATTTAGCTTTATCTAAACAATTATCTGGTCACTCGCTAATCCTGAATTCCAGTGAATGGTGTTGGTGGCTTCAGTATTTTGTTAAATTCTCTGCATCACTCACCCTTTTGACTTTCCTCTTCAGCATTGCAGAGTGATACTTTTATCTGCAAGCAATCTTCTCAAAGGTAATGACTTGATGGCAGTGTAAATCAGATCATACTATAACAAAAATGTCATAACCAAGTGTGCCTTCTGGCACTTGATTTTTAACCAATGTGTGTGCTTGCATGCCATTCCTGTTAAAACAGGATTTAGCAAAGCCAACAGCATGACTATTTTATGAACACAACTGCCAGATACTGCCATTATTTGCCCAGGTTACTCCCACCATTTACCAGCTGTTGCCATCTTCTCACCAATGTTACCTTATGGCAGTGCCTGGCAAATGCCTTTCCTACACCTGCACATAATCCAAAACGGTTGGCTTTGAATATGCTTAAATGAGAAGTGCACTTGCTTAGCCGAGATTACTCATGTTTCCCTTGAATTAATATTTGGAGTGGGTTTTCTCTGAAAAATTGTTCATTATGCATCGAGTGAAGTGCTGGACTGACCTGCAGGGAACTCTGACAATTTCCAGGTGGTCCTCAGCACCATGAATTTGTTACAAAGCTTCAAGTATGTTGTACCGCACTCTTAACAAATGTTATATGAATGTTTTGTGCTATGATTTTTTTATTTTGTAATCCTTAATAGGACAAATGTGCTTTGGGCACACCTGTTCCCCCCTCCGCCTCCCACGCACTCCTGTCTCCACACTTGCATGACATGTATGTACTAGGCCTAGTAACTTTGTTTGCTTGTGCCCCCTCTGCCTCTGCTCCCTAGATTGGTTGTACCTAAAACACCTCATGCATTTGCACTAGGAGAAAAGCCATCAGGCCTAGTACGCTAGTTATTTTTCTGTTAGATTAAGGCCTAAGTATGACCACTGTATTCTCTTGCTCCCTTCCCGCCTTGAAGTGCTTTCAAGCACTTCACTTGTGTATAAGCGCTCTAAAAATAAACAATTACAATTACAATTTACAATGACAAAATTCACACTTTTGACTAATTTGTCTAAATGTTATTGTACAAGAACACCCAAGTGGTATTTAGAGGGGTATTCCTTGTTCGTACTGTGTAATATGGGACCCCATTGAAAAACATGTTCACACCCACTCTTGATTGCAAGTACATCCCTGGTCCAGCGTTTCCTACAATTCAGAATCTGCCTCATTATTAGAACATGGGCAGAAAAATCAAATGCATCAGACACTGGGCAACAAAAGCTTAAACATTTGATTTACTATACAGATGCTGGTATGCATTTACTTATGCATCAAGGTTTTCTTTGGGCACAATAAGCATGACAGGGCATCAACATGGAAATATATTATTGTTGTGATCGGCTACCTGATATTCTTTTGGCCTGAGCAGATCGATAACGGGAGTCAACCCCCTAATACATTGTTGTGACTGTACACCTAATATTTTTGGGGCATAAGTAGCATTAGTGAATTAGGCAGTGATGTCATATGTTAATGTAACTGGCTGCATGATCTTCTTTGGGCACAAGCAACATAAGGGGGCAAAACTGGCCTATAGTGTTGAGACTGTGATATGTTTTGGGCAAAGACAGAGTCAACATTAGCATATATAGTTGAGACCGGTCGTGTTTTATGTTGCCAGTGCAGACATATAATGTGGTAAAGGCACGTGGCTTTGTTTTCTGGATAGCCAGCATGAAAATGTGTTGCAAAATGCTCCTGTGTACTGTGGGCAACCTGGATTATATTGAAAGATTTCATGTAACCACCCAAATAACTGATGGTAAAATCTATGGCTTTTCGCAGACTTCAACCATACCAGTGTCACACAATGCACCATATTAATGCATAATTGTACTATATTTCTTGTAGTACCCCAAAATATCTGTTTTTGTTCTGGCCAGGAAATATATTTATGTCCGCTTTAAAAATTCACTAGGCACTACTGGACGTACCTAACTGAGGGACAGTTGCATAATGGTTGTACAGGAAAGTTGCATAGTGGTTGCACATCCAGTGCCTGTTCTGTTTGTGGAGGGCTTATTGTAGTGATGCTCATGCTGTTTTCTGTTCTGTGTGTACGAGACAAGGGAAGTTATAGTGCTGCCGCTGTTCTCAGAGGGAGAGGCTTGTAAAGTTGAGCACATGTTATACCCTCTATGTGAGAAGAAAATGTGCACTTCTGTATCCTGCACTGTTTCTGTTTCTTAAGGCCACATATAATGTCACTCTGGTGTTTTATAGGTTGACACTTGAGGAACACTTAACACTGTTACCTATTCCCTGCCTTTTTTGTGAGTGGGAAGCTTACAGTGCTTCTACCCATGCTGTACTGTCTGGGCATGTGGGTGGAGACGGTCAAGCTTGACTTGTGTTCTTTGTTTCGATTCTATTTGTTTTGGCAAATTCAATTTCTGCTGGAGTGAGAGAGATGTTATGTGGGATTTACTTTTATGATTATATGAAAAAAGCACAGGATCTTTGTAAGATGGTACCTTTAACAGGATACATCCTATGTTTGTCTAGTAGCTTCCAAGACCACTGTCAGTAGTGGACAGAAGTATGAGTTAGCCTAATAAAGGCACCATCGCCACAAGATCCTGTGTTGTTTCATGCATCTGGTATAAAGTAACCAGCTTCAAGTTATTGCAGCCAGTGTGTCAAAATAAAGTTTTAAACAGTAGGAGTAAGGGAATGGTGTAGGTCATTCACACTATGTAAGGGCACTGCATTTGTCTGAAGTGGCAGGACATGCAGCTGTTGGGGTAGAGAGAGGGCAGCAAAATTACATTTTGCCTAGAGCGGGAAAGTTCCCTGTCGGCCTGCAGCCCTTTGTAACGCCACGCTCCATGTTTTCCGATGCGCGCCTATAATAGTCTATCCATCTAACTATATCTCTGTAGTTGTACAGTCTTACTGTTTCTCCTTGTTGAACGACACCCCATTGCTTCACATCTAGGTTCATCTTTATACAATAACGAGCACATACGCAGACGTTGGCCCACCCACGCACAGCCATATGCTCACCTTAGATGCTCTATCAGTCCTAACAGTTTCCGTAACTTTGTATAAAGCTGTACATTTGCTACACTCCAGGCCTGAATCACACAGTGTAATAGGATTTAGAGTCCCTCTGAATAAGCTTTAGAATATCAGAATCCCTTTACCTGTAGACATTGGGATATGAATTTGGGCACTGACGGCGGCTACACCCGAGGACCCACGCCCGATGCAAGGGATCAAGGCATGCAAAGAAAAGCTAGTACCCAAGTATCCTTCCAGCACTATTTTTGCTGCCATTATAACAGTATTTGTGTCCAGGCCCCTGTCTCTGCTTGTTATAATAAATCCACTTTCGGCAGTGGAAAATTGCATTGGACATCCAAGAGTGCAGGTTCTGCTATCGCCGAGTCGCCAATTATGTAAGATTGAGCACCTGAGGTGAGCTCTTTCTGGCCCATGTCTGAGAGGATCCGTGCAGTGCGGCGGCTCATTTCGGGGAGGGGAATGAGACACTTGTGTTGCCTCTGCTTGCCTGCTCTGTGCCTTCCAGATAACGAGATGAAATCACCTTCGCGCCCTTTTCTTTAATGCTCTGAAGCAAAGAAAAATGCGCGGGTGAGTCAGTTATTTGCGACACTGGCACCATGAATCATGCCACGGATATTTTTGTCCCTCTGGAGTGCCCATTTTAAGCTGTACAGCAATTTTGCATGTACTACATAGCAGCCTGCAATATCTCAATAAAAGCCTGGAAATAATGTTCTTATTACAGGCTAGTTGTGACATTACAACTGACCTGTAATAAGTAAAGGATCACGACCACTCTGTAATCAGTTATTACACTTCGATTGTGACGTCACAATGCCTCCTACTTGAGACAGCAGAGCGAATTTCACATGTCATTGCAACACTTGATTAAAGCTGTGAAAATAGCTTTTCAAATTCCTTGCTTGCAGAGTAGTATTCTGTGACACATTGCAGCCTGTAATTGACAAGGAACTGTTTATTGTAAAATGTTTAATTTATTCACTTCTGGAGTTTAAGTCTTGTGAACAAGAATCTGCTTCTTATTACTTATTTCAAAGCACAAAATTGAAAGGTGTTCTGTTCCACACATTTTATTAAACTGCTCGAACTATTTTTCTGGAGTTGCATTTTGGAATGTTTATCATCATTTGTTCTTTACTCGGCTCGTAGCCATAAACGCATACATAAATAACAAAACATGACAATCCCAAACTTGACTGCACAATAAATTGAATAAGGTGCATAAGCGACATCATTATTATGTCTTGTAAAAAGTGATATTCCTATAGACGGACAATGTTTTTACTTCCTGTTTGTGCTAGCACGCAGGTTCAGTGAAGCCTTTCCCAATGTACAAATACCACACATTGAAACAAACATGTTCATCAAGAAACATAATAGACATGTAAAAAATGTACCGTATGTACCGTAAATCGGGGTTGAAAGCCTGAGATCCAAATGTTCAAGGAAGAAAAAACTGGAGATTATTTTTTTCCGAATTAACCTTCAGTCTTTTCTCCCCTGAACATTTCCAACTTTGTCCCTGCCCCCACCCAGACCACTCACACCTACAACCCTTGCTTAGCTTGCGGCCGCGGACTTGCAGTGTCCCTTCAACGCCTGTTCCCTTTCACTTTCATGATCGGGAACCTGCGTCACAGGGTCCTTTCCTTTTTTTGTGTGGCTTTTTCAGGATGGCTGCGGGAAAAACCCCTGCACCCCCGCTCACATTATAGTGACATAGCGAGCAAAGGTGCAGGGGGACACCCCCACAGCCCCTGCACCCAACCTTTTTTTTTAAAAAAAACCTTTTTTTGTTGCTTTTTCGGGATGGCTGTGGGGTACACCCCCGCAACCCATGCTGACAATTAAGTGAGCAAGGGAGCGCGGGACACCTCTGCAGCCCCCACAGCTCCTACCACCGCATGGGTGATTTGGTCAAACTTTTCAGCCGTTCTGAATTTTTGGCCAAATCACCCAGTAGGGCTAACAAACTAAGTCATTTTGGATGATTCCCTGCTCAGAAACATAGGACAGCCCTCAAGAATACAACATTTACGCGATGTCCACAAAGTGATTGTGCAAAATAGGAAAATGCTAAAAACATAAATCCTCCTAGAAATATGTTGATTAATGATACAATACAGGTTTAAAACAAACATTACATTTATAATGTTGAATAAAATAACATATGAGAAATGATTAATAGTTTAAGAACAATGATCCTGTTGGTGTTCAGCCAATTTACAGGGCTTTGTATCACCTGTCAAAGGGAAATGCAGGGCGGCCACTGCCACTTCTATTTCGTTCTTTGCTCACTCCCCCCAAGTAGCAGCTGATGAAGTGGCTCCACTATGGCTCATTCAACCACGTATGCTCCCTTCAGAGCCGTGGTTCTCAAATAAATTGAAGTCTACCCGACTAAAGCCTAGCAGGCTGAACGGAAATGGCGCACTGCCTATGACCCCATTCTTAAAACTCAGTGTAAGCGGCCTACTCAGCAGCTATCTTAGCTGCAAAAAAATCATATCTGTCTCAGAAAATCGAATCCTCCCTATGACAGCCTAAGGCCCACTTTGCAGCAGTTAAATCCCTGTCTTCCTCGACTAAGTGTGTCACTAGATTTAGGCCTACTAATATAATTGAGACTATTCGAGCTAACATTTCAGCTAGCTCTTCATCAGCTGTAACAACATCTGCCAACGAGAACCTGCTTCCTGATTCTAATGGGCTAGCAGCGCTGCCGGGCTGGTCTTCCTTCCCTCTCTTTTCTAAGGAATCAGTTTTTAATGCCATTCAAACGATTAAGTCTAGTGCTCCATCTGACAGGGTGCCACTGGCAGTTATGAGGGAAATCGCCCCCGATTTACTGAGGGAGATCACAATGGCTATTAACATCTCCTGCCAATCTGGGTATATTCCCCAGAATTAAACGCCGCCATAGTGATGGCTCTTTTGAAAAAGCCTTCAATGGACTCCACTCTTTCCTCTAATTTCTATCCAATTTCTCTTTTGCCCTTTCTTATGAAACTCCTGGAATCGTTGGTTTCTCCTCTTCTGTCCTCTTTTCTTGAGTCAACTGATCTTCTTGACCAGACAGGTTTTCGGCCTGGCAGAGGTGCAGAAAGTGTTGTGGTATCTGTCCAGGATGACATGGCCAGGCTGGTGGACGCAGCGGGAGTCAGTGCCCTGATTTTTATATATCTATCAGCGGCTTTCGACACTGTGGACCAACCCACCCTGCTGTCCCGCCTAGCCCAGATTGGAATATCTGGCATAGTGCTGGCCTGGTTTTCTTCATTCCTGGCCGACAGAACTCAATCCCTATCTCTTCCCCCTTTTTTGTCATGGTCCCTGCCACATTAGCTGTGCTGTGCCGCAGCGATCTACCTTGTTCCCCCATTCTCTTAAATATTTACATCTGGTCATTAGTGTGTCTCATCTGCTCCTTCGTTATCATGTGCTATTCTTATGACGACGACACTCAGATCCTGATCCGTTAAGATCTCGATCAGGCTGAGGTGTCGTTGTGCCTTTATCAGTGCTTGACATCCATGGGGACGTGGTTGAGCCGCAACTGGCTGAAGTTGAATGGGGAAAAGACGGAGGTGCTCGTGGTGGGTTCCTCTCCTGACCCTTCACTTTGGATCTCCTCTTTCAGGCCCTCTTCTCTTGGTCCTCTTCCTCTTCCTACGGCTAAGGTGAAAAACCTAGGAGTGATCCGGTCGGCGTCTCTCTCCATGGATGCCCAAGTATTGGCTGTATGCCAGAATGGCCATTTCCATCTTAAAATATTGAAAAAGGTGCTCCACATGATTCCGGCCCCTTTGTGTCAGCTGGATGTTGCAGCCATGGTGTTGAGCCAATTGAACTAAGAAATTCTCTTTACCTGGCGCAGCCTAAGGGCTTAGTCCAACGACTCCAATGCCTGCAAAATCTTGCAGCATATGCTGCAACAGGGTCACCGTATGGGGCCCACATTTCTCCAGTTTTGCGTTACCTGCACTGGCTTCCGGTGTCTCAGCGTATTGGATTTAAAGTGCTCTGCATAGTCCATCGGGCTCTGCATGATCAGGGGGCAGAATACCTTTGTTCTAAGTGTATCAGCTAACTCCCTAAGCGCTCCCTGCGATCCGCGTTGGCAGGTCTGCTCTGCGCCTCCCCCTTCCGTCACTCCCGTATTGGTGGTCGGGCTTTCTCTGTAGCCATGGCACAATTATGGAATGAACTCCCGTCGGCAGTAAAAGAACTGCCCAACCATCTGCGCTATACACATTTTTGTAACATAACATAACAGATTACTGTGGGGCATGCAGTTGTGCCCTCCTATTCAATGCTTGTTTTAGGAACATCAATTGAGTCCAAGCAACTTTACAAACACCTGCCCTGAGAACATATAGGACGGCCGAAAGACATTAGGGGGAACCCGTCTCTCTCAGAAGCAGTTTCAATGTGTGACTCCTAATGTCAGAATACCCAAGACATAGAAGTAGGAAATGGATACGATCTTCTGCTGGGGCTGTACAAAGTGGGCAACAGACATTATCTGGAGAGTGTAACGTTTTAGCTCTCAAGGAAAGACAATTGAATCACACCCTCATTATTATGCTTTTTCTTTTATGATGCGCTTAATACCAGAAAGTGGTTTCTAAGCGCAGTATCGGGATTCACACCTGTGTTCCGCTGCGTTGTCCTACTTCCAAGACAAACGCGTTGCCCCCTGCGGTATCCTTCCACATTCCTATCAGCATTCTCTGAGTCGGATCTTTCACCCACAACAGATATTTCTTCATGCTCCCTGATGAGATTAGGGCCTGGGCCAGATAAGAGGATTTGAGTAATTCAGAAGATTCTCAACTCTCTTCCATTAATGCCCTGGTCCGAGTCTTTAATAAAGTGGCTGTGCATCTATCCATTAAGCAGGCGTCTCTAAAATAGGACGGGGCTTAGCCGGCTTTTAATGTGCGCAAACCAGGAAATATCGAGAGGATTTATTTCCCTTAACAACACTTTTATAATCTTCTGAGTCAGGGAGTCTGTCTCATTGCTGCAGATACATAGCCAATGTAGCTTGGGTTGAATTACTAGCTCATCCTCCACAAAAAGTAAGCCCCCACTCTAGGTGAGTGCCATCATTTGATACTGATCGTGCAAACATGGTGCTTTTTTGAGAAAGTCATTTTCAGTGTCTTGGAGGTCACTAGCCTTTACAAAACCCCATAATGAGAACCCATACTTGGCGACCCCCTTCTGCCTTTGTAACATAAACGTATTAATCAGGTCAGTGGGTTTAAATATGGACGTGAGCATGAACCAAGACATATCGGCCAGAGCTTGCTTAAATCTGTGTGTCTGGTTCGTTATATGGGGGGCTCCTGAAAAAGTGCACATTAACCAGATGCCCAGGTAGCCAAATTCCATAGAGACAGGGATTCTGGATTTATGGCTAAACATGGGCAGAAATACCACTCGCTGATAGCAAAAATGGCAAACCATGACAGCTGATTTTTCTGCATTTACTACAAGGTCTAGATTTGTCATAAAAAGAGTATAGGCCTTTATTAATTGTTGTACAAGCCAGGGAGTTTGAGGCAGCAGCACTGAGTCATCCGCATATGCCAACATAGGAAACACAGTGCTGCCCAGTTTGGGAATATCCGCCCCTACTTGGATATGATATGATAAGTCTTTTATAACGCACTTGTACACAAGTGTTTCTAGTCGCAAGTCATTTAGACCATTAATATACAAACGAAACAGGAGGGAAGGAAATACACATCCCTGATGGACTCCAGCCTCAACCTTGAAACAGTCTGTGCATCGTGCGTTCTTGCCACGCCTGACACAAGCTATCCTGTCCTGATGAATCATGACCAATACATTTAGGATTTCACTCAGGCAGTTCAGAGACCTGAGCATGGCCCACAGCTTCTGGCGGTTCTAACCTTGTGGAACGCCATGCTCAGATCCATGAATGCCAAGAAACTAAGCTCCTGGCTCACATATACAGAGTTTGTGATCAGGAGATACAAGTTTAAAACCTGCTTGCTTGTACCTGCCCTGCAATCCAGCAGGGATATCAGTCTGTAAGATTTAGGATCATGCCGATTCCCTATCTTGCATAAAGGCTGATTATAGCCGGTTGCCACGATTTAGGAACCCTTTCAGAGCATGTAATGGGCTTAAAACCTACAGTTAGTATCGGTGCACGGAGCTCCACTTCAGCTCAATGCAATCCAGACCCAAGCTCCAGTTACATTTCTGTTTAATATGGCCTCATTCATTTGAGGTAATAAAAAGACCACATTTCCCGACCTTGAGGTATCACAGATCATGAGTTCTCTGGGCGTACCCAATGTTGGTGAAGATGGCCCAAACAGTTTTGGACTGCTAGTCATCTATAGGGCAGATAAATGTGCAATTCAGTCCTTATCTTGCACCATCGTTTCACTGCTCCAGTCATACCTTTTGTGGGCTGGACATTGAGTAACTTACTCCTGAAATTTCTTTGAGTTATCTTCCCCAGCCGCAGATACTAGTTCCCCCCGCCCACTACAATCTAGCTCAGATTTCCTTTCTGCAATAACCTTTTTGTGGTTAGCTCTGGCACTGATAATCCAAGTCTAGGTATATGCCGATCTTTCAATAGCTGTACCAGCCTTTTCCTGCCATCAGCACAGGCCTTTTTGAACCAGCTACTCTTACGTGGTCTTCCCGAATGTGTACAATCAATACAAAAATGTCTTGAAATGCATCAAATCAGAGAACATTAGGTGTGCAATATATATTCAACATCATTCAAAGCTTCTAGGCGTGCTTGATAGACTTGAAATTAGTGGAAACAATCGACTGTTGCATTGCCATAGTGTCAGCACCTCTCCACCTCAGTCTACGTTTCATAGGACAACCCTCCACTATTTTAAGTTGTGGGTTAGAAACACCCTTTAGTGAGCCCTGCCAGTTGAGTGTTAAAATCAAGGGATGATGATCACTCAATATATGTCCCACAACATGGAAGCCCTCAATTACATTCCACTGAGCGACCGGAAAACACAAAAAATCAATGGTGGATTTCTGTTTAAGACTGAGAAGACGTATTTTCCCAGGATTTCACTGGGAACTCGCCCATTGATTGACCTGAGGCCCCACTGTTAGAGTCAAGAGAATAATTCCAAGCCCCTCGTGCACATATGAGAGTCAGACATGCTGGGGACTGCAATGCTGTTAAGAGTATCTTCTCTCTCCTCGAGTAGACTGGGCAGGTGACCATTCCCCATTTTTACATTGAAAGCCCCACCAATAATAAATATGGCATTAGAAGCTTGTACATCCATAATGAATTAATCGAGAAGCTCCTTGAGGACCATTAGACAGCATTCTTTGCAGGATTTATGTTGGCTCTCATAAAAATGAATGATTAGAAAAAACATTATTGCTGTCTACCATGCTTGACAGACTTTGTAGATATGGGAAAGTATGAAAAGAGGCAATAGGTTTTCACTCAAAGGATGTTTTTACCAGAATTGCTAGACCACGAAAATGCCATCATCAAATTTTCAAATAGGCTGAGGTCTGGAAAACATAGAAACATCAGCAATAAATGTGTCAATCATCCAAGTATTCTGGACCGGCCTCATGATATTCTTTGGGCACTACCAACACTGGTATGCCAGAATCATTAAGAAAATCAATAACTTCAGCAGTAAATAGCCTGTTCTTAGCCCCTGCAATGTTCCATGGTGAGATCACAATTGGCAAAGTCAGGGGAATGACCCAAGATGAAAAGCCACTATGAGCCTTGATCTTGTTTCCCCCATTAATTGCAGATATGAAATATGAATGCCAGGTGGAAAACTAGAGTTCTTTTCTTCTGATAGTCAATCCGTGTCATCGATAGGGGCCAGCAGTTCATATCGATTTCTCACTGGTAAAGATGGAGCGAGAATCAATGAACTCTGGCACACGATCATTATTTTATTTTTTGTTGCCTCGAGTGTGCTAGAGTGGATCTGGTGAGTGTTTGAGCTTAATTTGGTGCCCCCCCGCCATCTTGCCCCATCCACCTGTTTTGTCCCTGCATCCCCTCCAGCTCCCCTTCCAGTTCCCCGCTTCCTGGTCTTCCACCTCCCGCCTCCCGACCCGCCAACCGTGCCCTGATTGGCCAGCAGGCCGTGTGCTTGTGTACTAAGAGTCCCGTTCTTCCCCAAAGGCCCCATTTGCCTCGAGTGTGCTAGAGTGGATCTGGTGAGTGTTTGAGCTTAATTTTGGTGCCATCTTGCCCCATCCACTTGTTTTGTCCCCGCAACCCCTCCAACTCCCCCTCCAGCTCCCCGCTTCCTGGTCTCCCACCTCCCGCCTCCCGACCCGCCCACCGTGCCCTAATTGGCCAGCAGGCCGTGTGTTTGTGTACTAAGAGTCCCGTTCTTCCCCAAAAGCCCCATTTGCTTCAAGTGTGCTAGACTGGATCTGGTGAGTGTTTGAGCTTCATTTTGGTGCCCCTCTGCCATCTTGCCCCATCAGCATGTTTTGTCCCCGCATCCCCTCCAGCTCCACCTCCAGCTCCCCGCTTCCTGTTCTCCCACCACCCGCCTCCTGACCCGCCCACCTGCCCTCATTGGCCAGCAGGCTGTCTGTTTGTGTACTAAGAGTCCTGTTCTTCCCCAAAGGCTCCATTTGCCTCGAATGTGCTAGAGTGGATCCGGTGAGTGTTTGAGCTTAATTTTGGTGCCCCCCCTGCCATCTTGCCCCATCCACCTGTTTTGTCCCCGCAACCCTCCAACTCCCCCTCCAGCTCCCCGCTTCCTGGTCTCCCACCTCCCGCCTCCTGACCCGCCCACCTGCCCTCATTGGCCAGCAGGCCGTGTGTTTGTGTACTAAAAGTCTGGTTCTTCCCCAAAAGCCCCATTAGCCTCGAGTGTGCTAGAATGGATCTGGTTAGTGTTTGAGATTAATTTTGGTGCCCCCTCGCCATCTTGCCCCATCCACCTGTTTTGTCACTGCAACCCCTCCAGCTCCCCCTCCAGCTCCCCGCTTCTTGGTCTCCCACCTCCCGCCTCCTGACCCGCCCACCGTGCCCTGATTGGGCGCTTGACCATCCTACCGAGGCCATCAACAACCATCCCAGGGCAGCCCTCGCTAAGGACCCCATTGCAAAGGACGACTCCAGCGAGACAGCTCCAGATCGTATCTGCATGTATCTGCAGGAGAAGCAAGAAGCCAACAATAAGTAAGTGTGGCAAGGGCGGGGACTGAAGCATCTACTTCAGACCATACTACCCTATCACTCAACTCCCGGCACCTAAACTGCTGTAAACTCTTCTGTCTATGATATGCCCTATAGCATATATGTGGTATAATTGCATTTAGAAAGTCCCCCCAATAGCTTATCTGTGGTATAATTGCATTTAGAAAGTGAGCCCTATAGCATATCTGTGGTATAATTGAATTTAGAATGTCCCCCCAATAGCTTATCTGTGGTATAATTGTATTTAGAAAGTGCACCCTATAGCATATCTGTGGTATAATTGCATTTAGAAAGTCCCCCAATAGCTTATCTGTGGTACAAATGCATTTCAAAGGTGTGCCCTATAGCATATCTGTGGTATAATTGCATTTAGAAAGTGTGCCCCAAACCATATCCGTGGTGTAATTGCATTTAGAATGTCCCCCCAATAGCTTATCTGTGGTATAATTGCATTTAGAAAGTCCCCCCAATAGCTTATCTGTGGTATAATTACATTTAGAAAGTGCACCCTATAGCATATCTGTGGTATAACTGCATGTAGAAAGTCCCCCCAATAGCTTGTCTGTGGTATAAATGCATTTAGAAAGTGTGCCCTAGAGCATATCTGTGGAATAAGTGCATTTAGAAAGTCCCCCCAATAGCTTGTCTGCGGTATAGTTGCATTTAGAAAGTGTGCCCTATAGCATATCTGTGGTATAATTGCATTTAGAAAGTGTGCCCTATAGCATATCTGTGGTATAATTGCATTTAAAAAGTCCCCCAATAGCTTATCTGTGGTATAATTGCATTTAGAAAGTGCCCCCAATAGCTTATCTGTGGTATAATTGCATTTAGAAAGTACCCCCGATAGCATATCTGTGGTATAATTGCATTTAGAAAGTCCCCCCAATAGCTTATCTGTGGTATAATTGCATTTAGAAAGTGTGCCCTATAGCTTATCTGTGGCATAATTGCATTTAGAGAGTGTGCCCAATAGCATATCTGTGATATAATTGCATTTAGAAAATCCCCCCAATAGCTTATCTGTGGTATAATTGCATTTAGAAAGTGTGCCCAATAGCTTATCTGTGGTATAATTGCATTTAGAAAGTGTGCCCAATAGCTTATCTGTGGTATAATTGCATTTAGAAAGTGTGCCCTATAGCTTATCTGTGGTATAATTGCATTTAGAAAGCCCCCCCAATAGCTTATCTGTGATATAATTGCATTTAGAAAGTGTGCCCCATAGCATATCTGTGATATAACTGCATTTAGAAAGTCCCCCCCAATAGCGTATCTGTGGTATAATTGCATTTAGAAAGTACCCCTAATAGCTTATCAGTGGTATAATTGCATTTAAAAAGTCCCCCAATAGCTTATCTGTGGTATAATTGCACATAGAAAGTGTGCCCTATAGTATATCTGTGATATAACTGCATTTAGAAAGTTCCCCCAATAGCTTATCTGTGGTATAATTGCATTTAGAAAGTCCCCCAATAGCTTATCTGTGGTATAATTGCATTTAAAACGCCCCCCCAATAGTTATCTGTGGTATAAATGCATTTAGAAAGTCCCCCCAATAGCTTATCTGTGGTATAATTGCATTTAGAAAGCCCCCCAATAGCTTATCTGTGGTATAATTGCATTTAAAAAGTCCCCCCAATAGCTTATCTGTGGTATAATTGCATTTAGAAAGTGTGCCCTATAGCATATCTGTGGTATAATTGCATTTAGAAAACCCCTCCAATAGCTTATCGGTGGTATAATTGCATTTAGAAAGTGTGCCCTATAGCTTATCTGTGATATAATTGCATTTAGAAAGTCCCCCCAATAGCTTATCTGTGGTATAATTGCATTTAGAAAGTGTGCCCTATAGCATATCTGTGATATAACTGCATTTAGAAAATCCCCCCAATAGCTTATCTGTGGTATAATTGCATTTCGAAAGTCCCCCCAATAGCTTATCTTTGGTAAAATTGCATTTTAAAAGTCCCCCCAATAGCTTATCTGTAGTATAAGTGCATTTAGAAAGTGTGCCCTATAGCATATATGTGGTATAACTGCATTTAGAAAGTCCCCCCAATAGCTTATCTGTGGTATAATTGCATTTAGAAAGTGTGCCCTAGAGCATATCTGTGGTATAAGTCCATTTAGAAAGTCCCCTCAATAGCTTGTCTGTGGTATAATTGCATTTAGAAAGTGTGCCCTATAGCATATCTGTGGTATAATTGCATTTAGAAAGTTTGCCCTATAGCATATCTCTGGTATAATTACATTTAGAAAGTGCACCCTATAGCATGTCTGTGGTATAACTGCATTTAGAAGGTCCCCCCAATAGCTTATCTGTGATATAATTGCATTTATAAAGTGTGCCCTATAGCATATGTGTGGTATAATTGCATTTAGAAAGTCCCCCCAATAGCTTATCGGTGGTATAATTGCATTTAGAAAGTGTGCCCTATAGCATATCTGTGGCATAATTGCATTTAGAAAGTGTGCCCAATAGCATATCTGTGGTATAATTGCATTTAGAAAATCCCCCCCAATAGCTTATCTGTGGTATAATTGCATCTAGAAAGTGTGCCCTATAGCTTATCTGTGGTATAATTGCATTTAGAAAGCCCCCCTCCCCAATAGCTTATCTGTGGTATAATTTCATTTAGAAAGTGTGCCCCATAGGATATCTGTGATATAACTGCATTTAGAAAGTCCCCCCAATAGTGTATCTGTGGTATAATTGCATTTAGAAAGTCCCCCAATAGCTTATCTGTGGTATAATTGCATTTAAAAAGTCCCCCCAATAGCTTATCTGTGATATAATTGCATTTATAAAGTGTGCTCTATAGCATATGGGTGGTATAATTGCATTTAGAAAGTTCCCCCAATAGCTTATCGGTGGTATAATTGCATTTAGAAAGTGTGCCCAATAGCATATCTGTGGTATAATTGCATTTAGAAAATCCCCCCTAATATCTTATCTGTGGTATAATTGCATTTAGAAAGTGTGCCCTATAGCTTATCTGTAGTATAATTGCATTTAAAAAGTCCCCCCGATAGCTTATCTCTGGTATAATTGCACATAGAAAGTGTGCCCTATAGTATATCTGTGATATAACTGCATTTAGAAAGTTCCCCCAATAAGTTATCTGTGGTATAATTGCATTTAGAAAGTCCCCCCAATAGCTTATCTGTGGTATAATTGCATTCAAAAAGCCCCCCCAATACTTATCTGTGGTATAATTGCATATAGAAAGTCCCCCCAATAGCTTATCTGTGGTATAATTGCATTTAGAAAGCCCCCCAATAGCTAATCTGTGGTGTAATTGCATTTAAAAAGTCCCCCAATAGCTTATCTGTGGTATAATTGCATTTAGAAAGTGTGCCCTATAGCATATCTGTGGTATAATTGCATTTAGAAACCCCCCCAATAGCTTATCGGTGGTATAATTGCATTTAGAAAGTGTGCCCTATAGCTTATCTGTGGTATAATTGCATTTAGAAAGTCCCCCCAATAGCTTATCTGTGGTATAATTGCATTTAGAAAGTGTGCCCTATAGCATATCTGTGATATAACTGCATTTAGAAAGTCCCCCCAATAGCTTATCTGTGGTATAATTGCATTTAAAAAGTCCCCCCAATAGCTTATCTGTGGAATATTTGCATTTAAAAAGTCCCCCTATAGCATATCTGTGGTATAATTGCATTTAGAAAGTCCCCCAATAGCTTATTTGTAGTATAAGTGCATTTAGAAAGTGTGCCCTATAGCATATCTGTGGTATAACTGCATTTAGAAAGTCCCCCCAATAGCTTATCTGTGGTATAATTGCATTTAGAAAGTGTGCCCTAGAGCATATCTGTGGTATAAGTGCATTTAGAAAGTCCCCCCAATAGCTTGTCTGTGGTATAATTGCATTTAGAAAGTGTGCCCTATAGCATATCTGTGGCATAATTGCATTTAAAAAGTCCCCCCAATAGCTTATCTGTGGTATAATTGCATTTAGAAAGTCCCCCCAATAGCTTATCTGTGGTATAATTACATTTAAAAAGTGTGCTCTATAGCATATGGGTGGTATAATTGCATTTAGAAAGTTCCCCCAATAGCTTATCGGTGGTATAATTGCATTTAGAAAGTGTGCCCAATAGCATATCTGTGGTATAATTGCATTTAGAAAATCCCCCCTAATATCTTATCTGTGGTATAATTGCATTTAGAAAGTGTGCCCTATAGCTTATCTGTAGTATAATTGCATTTAAAAAGTCCCCCCGATAGCTTATCTGTGGTATAATTGCACATAGAAAGTGTGCCCTATAGTATATCTGTGATATAACTGCATTTAGAAAGTTCCCCCAATAACTTATCTGTGGTATAATTGCATTTAGAAAGTCCCCCCAATAGCTTATCTGTGGTATAATTGCATTCAAAAAGCCCCCCCAATACTTATCTGTGGTATAATTGCATATAGAAAGTCCCCCCAATAGCTTATCTGTGGTATAATTGCATTTAGAAAGCCCCCCAATAGCTAATCTGTGGTGTAATTGCATTTAAAAAGTCCCCCAATAGCTTATCTGTGGTATAATTGCATTTAGAAAGTGTGCCCTATAGCATATCTGTGGTATAATTGCATTTAGAAACCCCCCCAATAGCTTATCGGTGGTATAATTGCATTTAGAAAGTGTGCCCTATAGCTTATCTGTGGTATAATTGCATTTAGAAAGTCCCCCCAATAGCTTATCTCTGGTATAATTGCATTTAGAAAGTGTGCCCTATAGCATATCTGTGATATAACTGCATTTAGAAAGTCCCCCCAATAGCTTATCTGTGGTATAATTGCATTTAAAAAGTCCCCCCAATAGCTTATCTGTGGAATATTTGCATTTAAAAAGTCCCCCTATAGCATATCTGTGGTATAATTGCATTTAGAAAGTCCCCCAATAGCTTATTTGTAGTATAAGTGCATTTAGAAAGTGTGCCCTATAGCATATCTGTGGTATAACTGCATTTAGAAAGTCCCCCCAATAGCTTATCTGTGGTATAATTGCATTTAGAAAGTGTGCCCTAGAGCATATCTGTGGTATAAGTGCATTTAGAAAGTCCCCCCAATAGCTTGTCTGTGGTATAATTGCATTTAGAAAGTGTGCCCTATAGCATATCTGTGGCATAATTGCATTTAAAAAGTCCCCCCAATAGCTTATCTGTGGTATAATTGCATTTAGAAAGTCCCCCCAATAGCTTATCTGTGGTATAATTACATTTAAAAAGTCCCCCCAATAGCTTATCTGTGGTATAATTGCATTTAGAAAGTGCCCTCGATAGCATATCTGTGGTATAATTGCATTTAGAAAGTCCCCCAATAGCTTATCTGTGGTATAATTGCATTTAGAAAGTGTGCCCTATAGCATATCTGTGGTATAATTGCATTTAGAAAATCCCCCCAATAGTTTATCTGTGGTATAATTGCATTTAGAAAGTGTGCCCTATAGCTTATCTGTGGTATAATTGCATTTAGAAAGTCCCCCCCAATAGCTTATCTGTGGTATAATTGCATTTAGAAAGTGTGCCCTATAGCATATCTGTGATATAACTGCATTTAGAAAGTCCCCCCAATAGCTTATCTGTGGTACAATTGCATTTAGAAAGTCCCCCCAATAGCTTATCTGTGGTATAATTGCATTTAAAAAGTCCCACCAATAGCTTATCTGTGGTATATTTGCATTTAAAAAGTCCCCATATAGCATATCTGTGGTATAATTGCATTTAGAAAGTCCCCCAATAGCTTATCTGTGGTTTAAGTGCATTTAGAAAGTCCCCCCAATAGCTTGTCTGTGGTATAATTGCATTTAGAAAGTGTGCCCTATAGCATATCTGTGGTATAATTTCATTTAGAAAGTGTGCCCTATAGCATATCTGTGGTATATTTACATTTAGAAAGTGCACCCTATACCATATCTGTGGTATAACTGCATTTAGAAAGTCCCCCCAATAGCTTATCTGTGGTATAAATGCATTTAGAAAGTGTGCCCTAGAGCATATCTGTGGTATAAGTGCATTTAGAAAGTCCCCCCATTAGCTTGTCTGTGGTATAATTGCATTTAGAAAGTGTGCCCTATAGCATATCTGTGGTATAATTGCATTTAGAAAGTGTGCCCCATAGCATATCTGTGGTATAATTGCATTTAAAAAGTCCCCCAATAGCTTATCTGTGGTATAATTGCATCTAAAAAGTCCCCCCAATAACTTATCTGTGGTATAATTGCATTTAGAAAGTTCCCCCGATAGCATATCTGTGGTATAATTGCATTTAGAAAGTCCTCCCAATAGCTTATCTGTGGTATAATTGCATTTAGAAAGTGTGCCCTATAGCATATCTGTGGTATAATTGCATTTAGAAAATCCCCCCAATAGCTTATCTGTGGTATAATTGCATTTAGAAAGTGTGCCCTTTAGCTTATCAGTGGTATAATTGCATTTAGAAAGTCCCCCCAATAGCTTATCTGTGATATAATTGCATTTATAAAGTGTGCCCTATAGCATATCTGTGGTATAATTGCATTTAAAAAGTCCCCCCAATAGCTTATCATGGCATAATTGCATTTAGAAAGTGTGCCCTATAGCATATCTGTGGTATAATTGCATTTAGAAAGTGTGCCCAATAGCATATCTGTGGTATAATTGCATTCAGAAAATCCCCCCCAATAGCTTATCTGTGGTATCATTGCATTTAGAAAGTGTGCCCTATAGCTTATCTGTGGTATAATTGCATTTAGAAAGCCTCCCCCCAATAGCTTATCTGTGTTATAATTGCATTTAGAAAGTGTGCCCCTTAGCATATCTGTGATATAACTGCATTTAGAAAGTCCACCCCAATAGCTTATCTGTGGTATAATTGCATTTAGAAAGTCCCCCCAATAGCTTATCTGTGGTATAATTGCATTTAAAAAGTCCCCTCCAATAGCTTATCTGTGGTATAATTACATATAGAAAGTGTGCCCTATAGTATATCTGTGATATAACTGCATTTAGAAAGTTCCCCCCAATAGCTTATCTGTGGTATAATTGCATTTAGAAAGTCCCCCCAATAGCTTATCTGTGGTATAATTGCATTTAGAAAGTCCCCCCAATAGCAAATCTGTGGTATAATTGTATTTAGAAAGTCCCCCAATAGCTTATCTGTGTTATAATTGCATTTAAAAAGTCCCCCCAACAGCTTATCTGTGGTATAATTGCATTTAGAAAGTGTGCCCTATAGCATATCTGTGGTATAATTGCATTTAGACCCCCCCAATAGCTTATCGGTGGTATAATTGCATTTAGAAAGTGTGCCCTATAGCTTATCTGTGGTATAATTGCATTTAGAAAGTCCCCCCCAATAGCTTATCTGTGGTATAATTGCATTTAGAAAGTCCCCCCAATAGCTTATCTGTGGTATAATTGCATTTAACAAGTCCCCCCAATAGCTTATTTGTGGTATATTTGCATTTAAAAAGTCCCCCTATAGCATATCTGTGGTATAATTGCATTTAGAAAGTCCCCCAATAGCTTATCTGTGGTATAAGTGCATTTAGAAAGTGTGCCCTATAGCATATCTGTGGTATAACTGCATTTAGAAAGTCCCCCAATAGCTTATCTGTGGTATAATTGCATTTAGAAAGTCCCCCAATATCTTATTTGTGGTATAATTGTATTTAGAAAGTCCCCCCAATAGCTTATCTGTTGTATAATTACATTTAGAAAGTCCCCCAATAGCTTAACTGTGGTATAATTGTATTTAGAATATGTGCCCTATAGCATATCTGTGGTATAATTACATTTATAAAATCCCCCAATAGCTTATCTGTGGTATAATTGCATTTAGAAAGTCCCCCAATAGCTTATCTGTGGTATAATTGTATTTAGAATGTGTGCCCTATAGCATATCTGTGGTATAATTGCATTTAGAAAGTGTGCCCTGTGCCCTATACCATATCTGTGGTATAATTGCATTTAGAAAGTCCCCAGAATAGCTTATCTGTGGTATAATTGCATTTAGAAAGTGTGCCCTATAGCATATCTGTGGTATAACTGCATTTAGAAAGTCCCCCAATAGCTTATCTGTGGTATAATTGCATTATAAAGTGTGCCCTATGGCATGTCTGTGGTATAATTGCCTTTAGAAAGTGCACCCTATAGCATATTTGTGATATAACTGCATTTAGAAAGTCCCCCCAATAGCTTATCTGTGGTATAATTGCATTTAGAAAGTGCATTTAGAAAATGTTCCCTGTAGCATAGTTCAAGTTAGAAGGGGGCCTATCAGTGTGCCTTGGTTGAATTTAGAAGTGTGCCTAATTACCTGCCCTGGTTGAAGGTGGAAGTAACATCCTCTCTGTGCAAAACTGAATATGGCTGCCTATTATCCTCTCTGTGCAAAGTTGAATTTAGAAGTGTGCCTAATATCCTCTCTGTGCATAGTTGAATTTAGAAGAGCGCCTAATATCGTCTCTGTCCAAACTTGAATTCAGAAGTGTGCCTAATATCCTCACTGTGCAAACTCGAATTCAGAAGTGTCATAATCGCATTTAGAAAGTCTGACCTATATCATATCTACGGCATAATTGCACCTTGAAAGTGCATTTAGAAAATGCTCCATGTAGCATAGTTGAATTAAAAGTGTGCCTAATAGCCTGCCCTGGCATAACTTAGAAGTGTGCCTAATAGCGTGCCCTGGTAGAACATAGAAGTGTGCGTAATAGCGTGCCCTGGTTGAATATAGAAATGAGCCCAATAGATTCCCCTGGTTGACTTTAGAAGATTTCCTATTAACGTGCCTCGGTTGAATTTAGAAGTGTGCCTAATTGTGTGCCCTGGTTGAATTTAGAAGTGTTAATGTAAACCATCATATCACATCTCCACGCTTACTCTCTTCTTTACACCACCACTCAACTAGAACACAGCGATACTATGACACCATGCAGTATAGCTGTTCTCATACCATCATCTGCCTCATACTCCCCTACACTCTAACTAAACACTGCTGGTTACACACCCTCCAGCCAGGCGTTCTCCTCAGGCCTAACGCAGCCAGAATCGGTCTGGATAAAAACCGTCCAGAACGAACACATACTCTTGATCTCTCAACCACCACACCTACCGCTAAGAAGCAGCTATCACACGAATGGCTGCACACATATCTGCTGCTCACACGCACCTTTGACTCTCTCTACTCTCTCTACTGACTTGAACTTCGGTTCCCGAGGGCGTTCAACCTACCAACGCCTTGAGACCATAACAAGCGTACATATGCTATATAAATGCAAAATAACATAACATAACATAACATTACAATGATGTTGGATTGTGGGCCATGGATAGGGATTGAGGAACAATGGGGACCCACAGCATCCTGTCAGCCACCTGCCCCTGTAGGGCACCATTTGAGTTATCTTACGATTTCCTGTCATTCCCAGGTCTTCCTCCACCATGATCTGTTGGATAAAAATAAAATAATGGGAGAATTATTTGCGCTTAAGATGACGCATCTCCCATAAGTTTGAATTTAGGCACAGGCCATGATGGAAGGGTTAGCAAAGGTTACAACAACAAAGTCTCCTTGTATAGAATAGTTCAATGACTCATTTCAATAAGAAGATAGGATGTTGACTTCAATTGGTCTGTTTTTAGTGGGGGGAAACCCCTGTGATAACACTTACCTGGGGTAAGACCTTGGGTGGGAGTGACAGGTACCGAGAATGTAAGCCCTGTCTGAGTGATGGTATTGTGGTTGGAATAAGTTCCACTGGGCGCTCTCCAACCTTAATGGCAGCAGCGGGTTCTGTGTAAGTTTGTATACATTGTTTCAGTAGACGATGATTAGCCAATGGCACAGATAACAAAGTGGATGGTGATAGGGTGTCTGTGGTACCGTCGCTCTTCTTGCTTGTCACCTGGCCCTCAGGAGGGGTTATGAATGTCATTGGTTGGATAGACACCACCTTGGAGAACACATAATTAGTAATTTCAGTTTTTAAAGATCTGAAAAGATCAGACATTATTATCAAAAGGGTGTTAAAAACATTAGTTTTAAAATTGATTTAAAAATCCATAATCAATTGGACTTTCCCTGTCAGCCTTGAAATGAAGACACCCATCTCTTTCATAGAAATAGCCAATACTTCACAGGAAGTTTGGACCTGAATACTATCCAAACAGCTTCTACCAGTCAGTGGTTTTGGGGTATTGGTAGAAGATTTTATTAAATAAATCAATAAAGGTTCCTCGAAATAGGGTCCAGTGGTCATCTCAATGCCATTAGCCTGGTGTGGGTTGGGAACCAGCTTTTTGGCAAGTGATAGGTAAATTTGGGCCGGTATGCCGGGAGGCAGGAGTCAATGCCACCCGTTGTACAGGCTGTTCCACATCTCTAGGAGCTTTCATGGGACAAGGCAAAACTGGAGTCAAGGAAACTCTTATGGGTTCAGAATTAAGTTGATGTCCGTTAGGAGGTTAGCATCCGAGGAGTCACTCACCTCCTGAGCTCTTTGATGGTTCTGTGCAGGCTCATAGATGTTTGTGATGGCCAGTAGCAGCCAGAGGACACTCCACCACCTACCGGCTTTTATCCAGCCTGTAGGTAACAGTCTAAGGTGGACTTTTCCCCTACCATTTCCGCACCATTTTATTAGACCTGCCCCCTTTTTTTGGCTTTTTCCCCCGATGAGGACTAATGAGGGTTGGCGGCCATTCGTTTGACCATTTCCCCCATCTTATATCAGTGTGGTGTACAGTTGTAGCTGTAATACAGCTGTTACCACTGAAATGAGCACGTAGCAGGTAGTCAGTATGTCGAGCTGACCAAATCCAGCGCATGGCCATGGCCACCCCCAACAGTAACACACAGATGGCACACGCAGGGTACAGAAGGATACATGAAGCTCAGAGGCCCTAGCCAGCAGGTGCCTTGTATAGCAGTAACCCCATATGGGTAGTGGTGGTAGGTGACAAAGAATGACAATCGCCCACAGCAGATCCCAAACATTTCCCAAAGCCATGTGTTATTACTTGACTTTTCCCTTGCAACCCGCTATGGATGCATGGAGTGTTATGAGTGACGACATGAAGGGTTCAGTGAGTAAATGTTCCCTCCTGGATGTTATGAGGGTGACAGTTGAAGATGGGTTGACTGAGAGAGGGGGTGCTGGTGGATGTTGTTCCATGGATCTTGATGTCTGCAAATGAGTCATGGTAACCTGTACCTGACACTGGATCTGAAGTAAAGATGCTTCATGTTTCTACGCCAGTTTCAGTGCCATCTGTGGCCAAGACTTCATTATAATATTGCTGATGAGATTCCAGAGCCTGCGTGGGCTGTGGTGGGGGGACAACAGGTGGAATCGACATTCACCACCCCCGAAAACCCAGCAAAGACCCTCTCTCAAGTTAGAAACAGTGCTGATCAAGGCAGCAAGGAGCAGCGGGTCCGTGAGCGCCTAGGTTTGTCTGCACGGCAGTTAGGCCTAGGAGGGCCAGGCCTGGTAGTGCCAAGAGTGCTGCAAGTTGAAGCAAAGAAGAAGAGGCAACCACCGAGCTATAGTGAGCTGATGGCAGCCAAATATGTCTACGAGGGGCAGACAGACCATTCTAAAAAGGTGGCTGAATGGTCAGCTATGGGGCAAGATCTCTTTGCTGTGAAGAGCAGCTGAGCAAAGGAGTCGTTGCTGTGTGGGGCAGTCAAGCTGGAAAGGAGAGCAAGTCAGGTAGAGGCCTGCTGTGCAAGCAGTGGCAGACCTAAGGGCTGACAAGCGAACCAACACGGAGTTTAGTGCTGGCTTGTGTAATCCCAACCTGAGGTTACTGGCAGCTGCCGGAGAACCTGTTCTATGAAGCAACGACGTTATGAGGGGTTTCTCCATTGAACAGCCTGTCCTGAAAGTGGCGCTGTACATCTGTGACGTTCAAGGTGTATGGAGGTCAGTGCAGGACCACTACTGGAGCTGTAATGAAGATGTCACATGACGTGGGAATAACACGTTCTGGAGGAGGCCTTGGGAGCGTGACCACGTGCTTCCATTCTTAGCGTCGTTTGGTGCAACATGGAGGCGGCTGCAAGGGCACCTTCTACTCGAGTCTGAGCGCATGCCCTTCTGCTTCAAACAAGAGAGGAACTTGTACTCGGAGGACAAGCGGAGGCAGTCTCTGTCAACGTGACACATGGGCAGTAAGTTCAAGAGCTGCTGAGCGAGCAAGAAAAGGTGACATTTTGCTGCTTGCCTGAAGTCCAGCATGATGTTTATGGATGCAATGCAGTCGGTGTTAGCCGAGTTATATAGTGTAATGTTATGTCTTTGAGGTTTAAGGGCCATGTGCGACGTGCCGTGATATTTATTATATCTCTGGATCATGTAAGTTCATTACAATGTTGCGAATATTCAAATGTGCAATTTTTAAGAATTTTTGAGTGGCCAACTCTCTTTCTCAAGAAGAGGTCACATCGAATAATGTGTCTGCCGAGTGTGGGGTTTGTTTTGCTTTGGGTTTCCATGGATTCTAGGTAACTGATTTGGTCCGTGGTTTGTACAGCTGTTTAAGTCTGTACATCCAATAATAAGTATCTTTGAAGACGGTGCTCTATGTTAACGTATGTGCCTTTTAACCATTCATTAATGGCAACTTCAGTTAAGGCATGGACTCATACGTGCTAGGTTAAAAAAAAAAGGTTTTATGAATGCAGAGTGTAAAATGTTCTTTTTTTTACAATATTTTAAGTGTTTTGCTTACTGCAGGTTGGTTGGTGGAGCCGGTTGTGTGATTTGCAGACATGTTTGGAGTTTCTTCAGTTTGGGAACTTATTGGCTGAAACAATTGTGGGTTTCGTTTACCTGATTATTGTGTTTGGCGTTTTGGTGCTCTGCAAGTTGTTGGGAAAGTTGATTCTGTTATTCTGGAGTAGTGGCATTTTGATCCACAAGTCCAATTGCTTGTGTGTTATTTTAGGGTGTTGGTCACCCAGGAGTCAAAGGGGTGTTGGACACCCAGAAGAATTTAAGTCTGTTGGACACTGATGATTAGGTGGCTGGTTGGTTGAAATACACTGGTGGCGTTGTAGTAGTTAGCCTCTGCCATTTGACACATGAAAAAGGTGGTAGGGTGTGTCATTGGTGAACCAGTGAGCAAGGCGCGTGTGTTTGGAGTACACATTCTTGTGTGCTTGGCTAAATGTGGAAGAGTTTGAGTTCCTTTTGGTTTGTGTTTTGGCAACGTTACATTATTTGGAGATAGTTTTTTTTTTTGGGGTGGGGGTTTCTGCGTGCCTAATGGGGCTACACTCAACTCATATTTAGGGCATGGTTAAGCCAGAGAGAAGTGATGTGATGTGGTTTTGGGACTGGAAGCCTGTTGAGTGAGAGTCAGATTTGATTATCCTTTCTTCAGTTGCTTGGTGCCTCTCCTCTCCTTAGTGGAAAAGGGGAGGGCCATTTATTGAGTAGATTTGTCCCACTCTGTGGCATTGTGAGGGTGGTGGAAGGATTTGGTTGTGAGTAGTGTTGTTGGGAATAATTAGCATTTGGAAGTTTGAGGGATATACATGTGTTGGGCTTGTGAGTCTGTATGTATGTCTCTTTCTTCTTTGGGAGTTTGTCTTGTATTATTACAGGAGGGAGATGTGTCATAACTTGCATTTCCCTTGCAACCTGCTCTGTCTGCATGGAATATTAAGAGTGACTGACATGGAGTGTTCAGTGAGTGAATATTCCCTCCTAGATGTTCTGAAGGTGAAAGTTGAAGATGGGTTGACTGAGAGAGAGGGTGTCAGTAGATGTGGCTCCCTGGAATTTACCAGATCTCCCAATATGAGCCATTGTTTCCCGTTTCTACACCAATCTCAGTGTCATCTGTAGCCCAGACTTTGTTACAGCTCATCAGGGGGTGCACCGCTGCGGCCACTGGCCCATTAATCACACTTCTCCTGGTTTACAGTTTACCAGGCACACATAGAAAATCTTATCTTTTTAATGTGAATACATTTATTGTATTGTGACCTATCCGTCCTACCTCAATAACTGGTGTTTTAGTGTAGAGGTAGTCAGCTGATCATGAGACAAGAACAGATAGTGACTCCCCCACCTCCTCTGGCACGAAGAAAACCCATTGCTCATACTTTGGGCACCAGGCTCCAAGCTCTAAACTCCCCACTCTCCTCCGACTGCCCATGCTGCAGAGTTAGTCAGCACACCCAATATTCCAGAGCCAGAACCAGAGCCAAAACAGAAATACCAGTCAGGTCATGGCAGCGGGAACAGTCCACCTCTGGCCCCACTCCACTCTGCTGTGTATCAAGGCTCTCCCTTTATCTTTTGCAGCTGGGACTGCTGCTAATACAGGCACACCTCCTCTCCTCTCAGCGGGAACAGGCTGCTACCAGCCCCACTCCACTCTGCTGTGGACCAGGGCTCTCCCTTTATCTCTTGCGGCTAGGACTGCTGCTAATACAGGCACACCTCCTCTCCTCTCAGCGGGAACAGGCTGCTACCAGCCCCACTCCACTCTGCTGTGGACCAGGGATCTCCCTTTATCTTTTACAGCTAGGACTGCTGCTAATACAGGCACATCTCCTCTCCGCTCGGCGGGAACAGGCTGCTACCAGCCCCACTCCACTCTGCTGTGGACCAGGGCTCTCCCTTTATCTCTTGCGGCTAGGACTGCTGCTAATACAGGCACACCTCCTCTCCTCTCAGCGGGAACAGGCTGCTACCAGCCCCACTCCACTCTGCTGTGGACCAGGGCTTTCCCTTTATCTCTTGCAGCTAGGACTGCTGCTAATACAGGCACACCTCCTCTCGTCTCGGCGGGAATACATAAGATAAGATCAGTGAGTTGAGCGTGCTGCAGAGATCTGTGTGTAATCTACAGGGCACCAGTATGCATTCCAGCAGGCCCACTCAGTCTTACATCCTTTTGAGGTCCATAAAATGAGTATTATTAAGTTGGGCTGTAATGACATCTGTTATTCAAATGGCAAGTAGCAGATCTAAAGGGTAGTGTACGCTATGTAAATAGTTCATATATTTATATTTATAAGGTTTACATTCTACGAGGATGACACCATGAACTGCAAATCCTTCATAAAAAAATCCTGCATTGCCTAGTGTTGGTCCATCCACAGCGTTATATGGTTAAGAGGAAACCAACGTGAAGACACTCATGATGGGGACAATATATTGCATCTATGGATTTTTGAATTTTTGAAGAGAAAACACAATGGCAAACTATATATGTATTGATCTCTAATTAAAACAATCAACTTGTTTTAATACAGAGCACCATTGATATGAATGTGGAAAGAGCTATGGTTAAGGTGTGCAGGTATTGTTTCATTAGTTATCTTTGGAGCTGGAATTTGTAATTTAATTCAATTCTGCGTTTGGTCTGTGGGGAGGTGGATCATTGATTTCTTTGATTTTATGCCAATAATATACAAATATAGTTTGAGTTGATGTTAAGTTGTTTAATTAATGTATTAACTAATGGCCTGTATTAAAAATGTAGTCAATTTTTGTTAAGGTAAAAGAGGTGTTTAGCACTTCTGATGATAAAGAACATCTCAATTTCTAACTCTTAAAAGATTCCTGTAGCCAACTGTTTCTTATTTACATTGTTCAATGTGGGAGTCATTGATGAAAGAAATGAAGAGGAGATTGGAGTTTTGAACATGAGCGTGTATTCACCAGTTGCATGCACATGGGTTTAGCTGCGTGATCACAGATAGTTTGCATTGGTGTTCCAGGTGTGTTCTAATCTCATGCTTCTGCACTTTTCCTACCTCTTGTAGTCTCTGCACTGATGCTGTGAACAGATGGATGATACTGTGCACAGCGGCCGAGTCAATGTGTGAGGAGAATGTAGCAATCACCCCCATTCAGGGGGGCATAAAGGGCCAGTAATGGCCTGCCAGCCTGAGGCTAGGTAGGCATGAGTGAATTGTGCGTACCCAATCTCCTGTTAAAAAAAAAGAAACAAATCTCTCCCGCCATGGGAAAAAGGACTTAGTCTCTTTTCTGTTTCCAACGAAGGCCACGGGCAGGAGGATCATTGGGACCGGAGAGCAAAGCTCTGGTTCAACAGGAAAGTGGGAGGGAGAGAGTGGTGTGGGGAAACGGTGCAGGATGTCTTTGTTTGGGAGCGTGGGGAGGCAACAGGGAGAGGCTTCCTGGTGCCTCCCCACAATAAAAATGGCGCCACATGGGAAAGGACCTCCGGTGGCTGGATAATGCAGGCGGTTTATCCCCTTTTCCAGCTTGGCTGATCTTCCTTCCCCGGGGATCAATGTTGCTTCCTGCCGTACCATTAGGAAAATAACAGTCTTCAAACATACCTAGAAGCTGTTTCACACTTCACAACCTCAGCCTTCGCTTAAGGCATGGAGTCCTGAAGGTTCTCTTTCCTTCTCTGTTCCAGATGGGTCAACGTTTCCACAGTCTCATTCACTGTTGGTTCTCTCAGGGTTTCGGGGACTGACCACTCACTGGGTACTCCTTCTGGGAGGCATGCTTTCAGGAGGTTGTTGATGTCTCATTGGTGTTTCTTGTACAAGTGTTCATGTTCTATATTCTATTTGATCCCATCTCTTGTCTTGATTACATTTTCACCGGCATTCTCAATTTGATGAGGGGGACTTTATTGGGACATTGTGTACTTTTGGGGCATACATATCTCCACCAGGTTTCATTCTCAGGACACATGGAATGCCTCGACCTTAAAGGCAGCTAAGCACATCGTCCCTTCCTGACACACTCTGGACAGGATCTAGAGAGTGATCTCATGAGTGTTTTTTCCAGCAGCCAGAACACGCAAAAGTTATATTTGCTTGGTGGTTCCTCGTGAAATAGAGTGGGGTCACTCCCACTATTTTGTTTTGTGTGAATATTCACACTGCAGTCAATTTGAACATTATTATTTCTTCACATATTCACCATCAGTTTCACAAATTGTATCACTTGGATCATGCATTTGATACACCAATTCACTTTCTTCCTTGAACCATTTCCTTGTGGGTCACACAAAACTGCTCTGAAAAGGTTGATTGCACTTTGATTCTGTTCTATTTTCAAATCTGTACAAGTGAGTTGCACCCTGTTTACAAGTGAGTTGCACCCTGTTGACCAAGACTATGGCCAACATTCAACATCTTTGTGGAGATTTCTGCCAATCTCATCAACCATGAACATACATTTCATCACTTCTCATGTAGGTCATGAGTCCTACAAATTCAGCTCACACCTTACTGCAACTGTAGGGTTTATAGTAAAGTATAAACTGACAATCTGGCCTGCCGCTTGCTCCAAAGGCATTATTGCTTCTCTATTCACTCCAAGGAGCGGACCCACATCCAAGCCTGCATCTCTGAAGCCACTAACAACACAGCCAAACTTTTCAAATTCTGCAAGGAACTCTCCAAGCCAGCTGCAGTCTCACCCTCTCTCCTTCTTTCCCAGGCTCTCTGAACCATGTTGGCCTCCCATTTCACATCAGAAACTCAGGACCTCTTGTCCTCACTCTCCTCCAATCCCATCTCCACTCCTGTGCCTGCTCCCCTGCCTCCCTTGGCTTCCCTCCTTCCACACCCTCACTCTCCTCTGCCCATATCACCGGATGAGGTCTCTAAAGTGGTCCGCTCTATAAAGGTCTCCTCCAAACATGTGCTCCCCAGCTCTTCCAGAACCATTAAGAACAACATCTCCTCTCTCACCCCTGCTCTTGCTGACTTCTGTAAACACTCCTTCGCCACTCTTTCTCACTATCCCTCAAGCACTCCCTTGTGCACCCTCTCTTAAAAAAGCTGTCTGCTGACCCCTCCTGCCCGGCTAACTATCCCCCAAATTACACTGCCCCCTTCCTGGGTAAACTCTTGGAGAAGCTGGTCCTCCCCCAACTGACGCTCCACACTGATCTTGTTGGGTGCCTTCATCACCATCAATCTGGATTCCAGGCATCCAGAGGCACGGAAACTGCTCTCCTGAACACCTGCGAAACCATGCTTGCAAATCTTGACTCCAACTCTCCCGCTGTTCTCATTCTCCTTGATCTCTTCTATGCCTTTGACATGGTCAACCACTCTATACTTAAAAAACATCTCTGTGACACCCTCAGCATCACTGCCCGGGCACTGAAATGGCTGACCTCTTTCCTCACTAAACGCCCTTCCCAGCTGCAACTGGGCCCTTTCTCCTCCACCACCTCACTCTCTACATGTGGCGTCGCCCTGCTCTATCCTATTGGCATGACTCTTCAATAGCTATCTCTTCCTCACCTGATTTTGTCTTTGTGTCCTCATTTCCAGTGTTTGCTGTTGACACACAGCTTTCCTTCAAACTTCCCGCTACTCTTCCTCCTCTTCGATCCCTTGATGTATATCTGCCATTCAGTCATGGGGAGCAGCTAATGAGCTCTGTCTTAATGCCAGTAAGATGGAGATCCATATCATTGGGACACTTGCACCCTCTTTTACTCCTACCCTCTGGCCACTTTCTTTGTGCCCTCAACCCCCTCCATCCTGTGAGGCCAAAAGCCTCAGGGTCATCTTCGACTCTGCTCTCTCCTTCACCCCTCACATCATGGATCTTACTAAGTAGTCCCACTTCCCTCTCCACCTCCTCAGAGGCATTATTCCTTTCCTCACCTTCGTCCAGAAGCTCAACGTCTCGTGAGCTCTGGCCCTCTCCAGGCTGGACTACTGCAACAGTCTCTTTCTCAATCTCTCTTTGTCCTCCTTGCTCTCCCTCCAGCTAATCCAGAATAGGACTGCAAGACTTATCCTTGGCCTTTAACCAAGGGACCTTATCTCTCCAGCCCTAAAATCTCTCCACTGCCTCTTGGGGGCTACAAGGATCAAATTGAAGACCTGCTGCATCATTCTCAAGGCCTTCTGGTGCCTGGGACCACGGTATCTACAACTTACCCTCCCTAGATACTCCCCTGCTAGAGCCCTATGTTCCTCTAACTCCAGTTCTGTGACTGCCAAATGCTTATCCAAGCAGAGAGTGGGGTGCCAGACTTAGGGGTGTCACGGTATTCGTTTTATGACGGTACGATAACCTTCTTGCCAAATGACGGTATATCATGGTTATCGCGGTATAGCAGGTGGAGTTAACTGATTTTAACAAATATTTTCTAAAAGGTCATAAATTGACAGATGTATCATCACAAACAAAACCAGGCACCCAGGGCCGGAATTGGGCTTTTCAACATACTTTCCACTGAAATGCCTTGCTTCCACCAAACACAAACACACGTGTGGAGAGGAGGGGATGGGGTGGAGGCCTGCTGCAACTGGCAAAGCAAACTGAATAGCTTTTCTTAAGTGGTCATTTAGGTTTTTTGCTTCCCCAGTGGCTACTGGTGAAGATGGACATGTTGCCATCTTGATAACCTGCATGCCACAGATCAATGGAGGCTGATGGTAGTATACGCTTGTGCACATACACACACACACACACACACACACACACACACACTCTCTCTTTACGTTACAGCCTTTAGTTTACTTGCGGGCCAAAAGGTTTTCAGTAATCACTGACATGTTACCCTTTGGTATGGCAGCAGGGAATACCCACAGAGATGAGTGAATTTCGCAGTGTGACTTATTATATGTAAATTCAATGATAGAACCAGGGAAATCCCCCATTGTCATATGTTTAGAGAACATCATCCATTATAAATATATAAACCCCAAAGCCGCCACCCCAAAGTAAACCCTTTTCCTTCTTGGCACTGTATCTATTCTTCCTATTGCTAACATATTGATTTTGTGTAAGGCACGTGTGGTTTATGGAATGGCATTAAAAACTGCTCCACCTGAAACTACTTGGCAGACGGCACATCCAACAGTGCAAAACCAAGACTGCGCAGCAATTGCTTTCTGCAGCCTTTCCAATCAGATTGAAAAGCACACTTAACGGTATGAATGGTATAACGGTATAAACAATGTGACGGTTATTATTGTTCAATTAAGTGGTTCACGGTATCTTTAACGGTATACCGTTATACCGTTACATCCCTAGTGCCGGTCTCTCTCCTCAGCTGCCACCTCTCTTTGGAGCAGCCTCCCTGGCCCTCTCAGACTTGACCCGGACCGCCTTAAGTTTCGGAAACTGCTCAAAACTCTGTTGTTATCTACCTCTTTCCCTCTTTCCCTTCCCTGTTAATCACCCCACTTCCGCTGTGGTCAGGCCCTTCTTCCCAGTCAATACCAGCACCCTCCTCCCCGAGCGGTTCAGCGATCCAGCGTGTTTCTAGATGATGAGTACCACTGATTCTTTTCAATGTGTGAAAAGACGATACAGCGGTTCAAATGAAGCTACAATGTGAAGTCCTGGTGATTTCATGCTGTATCTGAGGCAGAATTTTGGAATCGGTGCATGATGCACTGGTGCTTGCGCCGGGCAGGTGACAGGACTCTGCTGGAGTGCTACAGCGCTGATTTGATGATAAAAGCACGGTTGTACGAAGTTGAGCGAGTCACAAAGGCAGAACTACAGATTCCCATTGGCTTGGCTTCGTCAAAGGAAGCTCGGAGGCTGATCAAGGTGGTCTGATGGTGAAACAGGGCTCCTGGTTGTCTTGGCAATCATAATGCTGTGAAACCCACTAAAGGGGCTCTGGGACAGAGGTAGTCCTTTCAGGTTCTGCTCTTCCAGCCTTGGATCTTTGGTACAGAGTGGCAGGTGCTGGTCGTCAACAAGAGCCACCGCACAATGTACCCTGCAAGTTGATAGGGAACAGAGCGTGCCTATTCCTTGGAATCCTCCTTCTTCACCTCAATGGCTGAGGGCTTTGGAAAGGTCAACACTCCCAAAAGAAATTCAAATAAATTCTCCTAAAGTCTTGGAATTGAAAATGTCCTCTCTTATAGGCACAAGCCCACAGCTGATTGGACAAAAGCAAAATCAAGCCTGCGCTATGCGGTTCAATCCCTGTTCTTGTGACAAGTGAGCTTTGTCTGCTTCCATCATACCCAAAGTGCTTTATCCTAATGGAAGTGGAGGACACAGGAAGGAATGAGAGGTATAGAGAGAAAGACAATAATGTATCCTTCCTCAACTATGCTGAGCTAACTCTGTCTACACTAACCTCACCACCGTCCCTTGTCCATAGCATCAAAGGCCCTTTAGGTATGCAGCATCCTTGTGTGAGGTCGTCCTTTTGTGTAGGCTGTGCCCATTTGATTCTTGTTTCACCAGACCACTCCTGTTAAGAGGTTGTTCGGCTGAGAGAAGTGTTACCTGATCGCACACAGGGTCAAAGGAGAGGCAGCTCTCACTGGCTCTTGCCCTGCTGGGTGTAGTAATACTGGCAGTCCAGGGAGAATACAAATAGCCTCTTCATGGCTGGGCTGGGCTCACAAGGGTGCCATTAGCATGATACTAATTTGATATGGAATTAAAAATTATGAGAGATACTAGCCACCATACGTTTAATTCATTTATTGCTTATATTTAAAGGTTTGCAAATGCCACCAGGATAGGAACCCTGATAGTTATATGGCTTGGGAACTGAGGTGCATATTTGAAATGCAAACCCTTGCACTGAAGTGACTTGGTTGTCACTGCAGCTTTCCGGATGGCACCTGCGACCCCTGAACCTGCTCTGTGCCACTGGAGAGCAGACGCTGCAGATCAAGATAATGATTCAGCAGGGCACAGTTGTACAGTATGCTTTTGGCATGTAGTTTGCTGAAAGGTGGCTCTGCTTAGCAGGCCAATCTTTCTGGAACAGAATTCACTCCATCGTTTTATGATTTATACAAATAAAACCAGGGCTACTGTGCCCTTGCTAGATGGCAATACCTCACACTCTGGGTCACATGTCTGGGGTTCTCCCTGAACCATTAAAATCCTCTTCACTAATCTCTTATGATCATGGCAACTTTTGTATGTATTCTGACTCCTAGATCGCATTTACTCTATCCAACACGTCTCTCAAATTAACATTTACATCATCATCTTTGTGAAGCCAGGGTAGGTTGAGGCAGCTAGATGCCTTCCTGCCCCACATCATCATGAATTATTCCACTCCAGTGTTAGAATGTGCCATGAGCCTATAGGCATTTAAAGGTCTCTGAGCACATCCTTCCACTTCAGTGAACTCATTAGCCAGGCTGGATGCATCCCTTCAGATACGTATGAATGCACTACATGAAACCATATAAAACGGGATGGTAGAATACTGTGAGTTTGTGGGTGATGTAATGAACCTTTAGGAAATATTTTATGGCATTTGCTTCCTCTCAAAGTTTGATGATAGTAAGCTGGCTACATTTTCTATAATTGATTACTAGTATTGATTCTGGGGCCTCCCTCTGGAACAGCCTCCCTGCCTCTTTGAAACTTGAGAACCATCTTTAGTTCTGGAAGCACCTCCAAACCTTCCTCTTTGCTTCTGCTTTTTCTCTTCCTCTCCACTGCTGATGTCTGTCTGTTTTTGCACTGGGCACCTGGCTACCCTCTGATTTCGGGCCCAAAACCCTGCCCACCCAGCTGCATACCCGCGCTGCCTCCCGGCAAACCTTGCACTGGCTCTGTATCTGCATCCCTACAGCCCCCTTACTGGCACTTATTAGACAACCTTTTTTTCAGAACTTTATTCTTGCACTTACCATCTGCTGGCCGCACTACCTGTTGTTGTTTTGATCATGTGTTCAGCACTTTCCATTCCTCCCCTTCCCCTTGCACTCCCCTCCCCCTGTCTCCCCTGCAGTTGCACATTCTCAATGTTGCTGGGCCTAGTAAAATCGTTGTTAGGTCTTCCCTTGTACCCTTCCCTTGCCTCGTTGCACCTTGAAATACTTGTGTATGGGCAAAATATAAATGAAATATCCTATCATCCATACCCATTTTAGGATATAATCAAGAGTACTAGAACTAAACCCTCAATTGCTCCCGTGTCTCAAAGGGGTGTGCTATAACAATTGCCAGTTTGGACATGCCCCGCTAGCGTTCAAGCACTTTCTCACTGCATTATTCCCTATTACACATGTACAACTTCTGGAACTAATTGCTTGGATTCAGGCGTGTCCTATTGTACAGCCATGATTATATTGGCCTATCTTTCCTGCTGTTGTCCATGAATTTCTGCAGTTTATGCCAGGGTCTATTACCACCGCCATGCCCTCCTCTACATACTTTTCTTCTTGATATTAATCTAGACTGCATTTGTTGTTTTGGGCAGCCTCTACTGGCAGTCTGACACTGGGCCTCATTCCGAGATTGGTGGTAGTCATAGCGCTATTTGCGCCATGACTGCCACCAATAACGGGTCCGGCACCGGTGTAGTTCAATGGGGACTTACCGGTGTAGGCAGACCCTGGCGGGACCGGTAAGTCCCCATTGAACATGCCATTCACCATTCCCATTTGAGCCCCCGTAGGGCTCAATTGGAATGGGGAGGGCGCTAATAACGGGCTTGTGACTTGCAAGCCCGTTATTATCGCCCTGGTCCCTTAGCGGGACCCGTAAGGGACGTGTGGTCAGACCACATGTTCCTTACAGTCCCCGCCAAGGGACCTTGGAATAGGGCGGTAAGGGATTACCGGCACCGGTCTCCTTACTGGTGCCCGGTATCCCTTACTGCCCACCTTGTAATGACCCCCACTGTGTTTTTTCTTCCAAGCAAATACTCGATCTTTGACTTGGGCCTCATTATCTTCCTTCACCATGCAACTGCAAATGTGAGTCAACTCTGTCAATAGTTAGTTGGTAATGAACATGTGAATACGGAGATTGTTGTGCCATCTAAGAGTCACAAACACACCCCATTCCAGTATATCGGGTCTGTCAGTGACTATCATTTTTATTTTATTTTATTTTATTTTATTGTTTAAAACTCAGACCTAGCTCAAGAGCAGCAGAGCACTGTACAGAGTGTGGGTAGCCAGCATTTGGGCTGGCATATATTAACAATAGCACAGTACTGTGAGGTCTGTGCACTGGTATGTGCATCCATTGGAGTTATTCCTGGGTCAGCTGTTGTGAAAGAGCGCATTTTTTAGAGATTAGCAAAATTGAAGAATTGGGGGTGCATTCTGAGCTGACACCAGTAAGAAGTTCCAAGTTCCATAGGGTGGGTGTGTAACAGGAGAAGGATTATTGAGAAGGATTGTTTGTCGGTCCTATCTTTTCAGACGAGTTATGATTCAAGCCATTTGGTCAATTTGCTGTGTGAAGAGTGTGTCCCACCTGATATTTGGAGGACCTTACCACTATGTACGCTGGTGTGCTACTCATGACTGCTTTGTATATGATGCATGGTAGGGTCTATGACTGTTTAAGACAGGGTCCCCTTAAAAGAAAGCACCTGCACATGTTTGACGAAGAAGTGGCTAATATCCCATATGTTGAAGTTGCTCAGAGAAACCTGTAACCTAAACACTGATCAATCACACAAAAATGCTAGGATTAGATCTATCCGACAGAAATATAAAAATGTCTGTATTTCCAAAAAAAGCAGTATGCTTCAAAAAGATGCTGAGCTGATGTTACGTGTCTTGGTGAAAAGAGACCTTTGGGCTTTTTGGGCTCTTCTTTCCAATATACTCCTTCAGTAATTGATCATTTGAATAGTGTGTCAGAGGCCCAATGGGTTGCAATGTTCTCTGAGCTATTTGGACAAGGGACAGAGGGATATCAAGAAACACCCAGAGGGGAGGGTATAATGATTACTCCATGGGACCCGATTATTGATTATCGGGTAGTACTCAATTTAATTATTAAAGCCAAGAACTCAAGGGCTCCCAGTCCTAATGGACTGACAAATAACACAGTAAAAGTGCTACCAGAAATGTGGGCCCAAATACTCACTGTGCCTTTTCGAAATATAGTGAGGAGTGGCACAATACCTACTAGATGGCAGACTGCACATTTAATCCCTATCTTCAAGAGAGGCCAGTGGAATGTCGCTAAAAACTATAGACCGATTGCATTGATTAATGCAGATTGTAAGTTATTTGCTACTCAGTTGTTATCATATGTTAATGAGTGAAGAATCATATGTTAGATAAATATCAGGTGGGGTTCAGGGCTGGATACTCCACTAATCTAAATGGTTTCATCTTAACTGCTCTTCAAGATTCAGCATGGAGTACATATGGGGGTTCTCTGTATGTTGCCTCTATTGATTTGTCAAATGCATTTCACTTGGTTATTAGATCTCGACTTTGGGCTAAACTTTCCAAGTGGGGCATCCCAGAAGGCTTACTGAAACTCATAATCTCCCTGAGATGTGGCTGAAAAACCCAGGAGATGAGCTGTCTTCGGCTTAATAATAAAAAATAATAGCACATATTGGCCCATGTTTCAGTTGCTATAACATTTCTGGAAATTTCCCTATTTTTTGGGTAATAATATTGCTAGGCATGAACAAGATATTATTGACTAAGAACTGTCCTACTTTAGATGTCTGCACATTTTTGAGTGAGACAATACGTGATGTAATGACGTCATGAAGTAAAGGGAAATTGCTAGGCAATGCTGTTGCAATAGCACATTGTGTTTGCAATAAATCATATCCCTGATGTGAAAGAAAGAGAAAAGAATCCATATATGTATTATCTCAGTGAGAGATGTTTAGGTGACAGCAACCAGTCTTATTATGTAACTATCGATCCAACGGCAGGCCATGAAGGTACTATTGGCCGGTAGCAGTATTACTAAGAGACATATATGAAAATAATCCCTTTCAAGAGGGCCGACAATTCTCGAGTGAGGCACATACATGCAAAGTGAAGATTTTTTGTTGTAAAATAAAATGGTTATGTGTTACACTGATGGATAAAATAATATCAGCATATAACATAATTGGTAGTAAGTAGTATTGTAAGAATATGAGTCATTTTTTCTAAAAAGGACCTTAATACATTGAAATTTAAAACACATATAATTTGGTAATTTATAGAATATGTGGTTTATTGGTTCCATGTAATAAAGTTGCAGCGAAAATGGCTGTTTTAATTAAAAAACGCCGCAAAATGCCTGTTTGCAATGGATGCAGGGGACACCCCACATCCTCTGAACTCATTATACCAAACAAAGGGAGCAGGTGACACCCCTGAAACGCTGCTCTTGTGAGGTTTATTTGAAAACATTTACCAGGTGACACCACAGCCTTTTTGCTAAAATTGTTTTTAAAAACTGCAATTTTTTGGCAACCATATTGCTGCTGGATAACGGTTTATTGTGGTTAGTAAGGATTAAAATGGTACATTCTTAAGCAATCTGCCCCGAGTGGCAGGGGCATTACCGACTCAGGCTGCTTTGGCTTTCATACCAGGCCAAACAGCCCTGCCATTCATATCCACAATCTCAGCTAATTTTTGCTGGGACATAGTTCTCAGCCCTTCCTTTCCATGGGTCAGAGCTTACTAAGTTCATGACATTGTTGCCCAGTTTCTATACAATGGTGGCTCTGCCTCCTGTCTATTCACTACGTATAGCTAGCTTTTAAGATTGCCTAGTCTAATTGCGTTACTGCCTCTGTACAGTTATTGAATGACTTGCATTTTCTGCAGTCTGTCGCACACATGCAAACTTCTTTGCATATGAAAGTTTACTTGATTCTTTACTGTGTCATTAGTATCTATAAGCTCAATGCATTCTCTTCAGCCAGTCTTCTCAGTTTGTCACATTCATCCCTTGTGCCCCGGGGCATTACCAGAGTCGGTAACAGCCGACGCGCATTTCAACCGAAGTCTTTCCCAAGGCACCACCACTGGAAACCACCCGGACGCTCACGGACCACCGGCCCAGAAATCTGCTATCCAGCATCTACTCAGCGCCCTACTCAGGGTTGTTCTACTTCTGTTCCAATGGGAGCCCCCACCCCAACTTCAATGCCTTGAGAAAGACTACGGTTGAAACGAGCGTCGGCTGTTTTTTCTACTGTTACGGTTCACCAAACTGGTACACTGTGCCCCAGGTGTTATGCTGCACTTGAAATAATAAATATTCCTGCACATACAAAAAAACTTCAGACTGATTGGTGTAGTAACTGAGGGGAACCAACCCCCTTGCCAGCGCCACCAACCAACTAGGTTTTGTCAACCCACCCATTTCTCCTCAACTTCCTGGGAACTATGGAGTCTGGTTCCCTGACAAAACCATGTACCAGGCTGCAGGCTTAACCTTGAACATAGACGACGAGTTACGCAAGGGACCTGGCTGTCCCGACACCAAGCTCCTCTCCCCTTGCAAACATTTATTATAATGAGCTTCGATGTGAGAAAGACCATGAGCAGAAATCAGTGTTCGTCTTTACTGTGTGTTGGTGCAAGGAACTTCTTTGTGTGAAAAGAAACATGGGCCATTTAAATAATCACCTCTATGGCAGCAAGAAAAATGCAACATTTCTTCTAGAGTCTTTTGGGAATTAAAAAATCAAACATATGTCAGCAGCTGTATTTATGAGTTTTTATTGGCAAACATTATGGTATGCATGTTTCGGTTGGCCACTAGAAACATATCATTTAGAATGAATAGCCTTGAGTGTGTATTTAGTGATTGTTTTTATTGTTGTTGAAAAATGTCAATTCTGTCTTGAAGAAAACATGGCTTAAAATCCAGAGTCCTGCAGACAAAATGAATTGACATTTGTTTTGTATGCTTTTAATATTTAGTAATTTTGTCATTTTTGTAAAAAAAGAATTGTGTTTAATGTATGTGTTGTGTGCACAATTGTTCAACGTTGACTTAATTAATAGTTAATATACACATATTCAGAGTGAATGTTTGATACTCATTATTTATAATTCATTGAATGAAGTATGACAAAAGATTGTGTATTAATATATTAGTAATTATATTTTTAATATTGTGTTCTTATTGCACTCTTGTGCCCACAAAATAAGTTATTTTCATTGAATATACATTATGATTAACTCGATACAAAGCAATTTGTATTATCATTCAACAGAGCTCCTCATGCCTGCACACACGGAATTAATTCAGAATGCACTGAGGTGTCCTGTCCTTTACAGGAGGTTTTACACGCGCTTGGGAATGCATCATAGCCAGTATATTAGTCAACTTAAGGTTAGGGCACACACTTGGTGAATAAGCAGCCGCAGCAGCAATTATCCCCTATTATTTTGAAAATGATTTGGAGGATATTTTAATATATTTTTACTTTTCCCATTAATATTCATTCATATTAAGTTTATTCAGAAGCAAATTATCCATAAACCAGACACAAAATAGAACTGCATTGTAATACAAAATCCAATTCAACATTTATTTTAAAAGTCCACGGTATAAACTTACAAACATTACATAAAAAATTAAAATGTGCATGTGTGTAAATCAAGATAAAATCCACAGGAAGCGTCCAAACAATTCAATAACATTTTCAGAGTTTGATCATATTTTGGACAGTGAATTTAGTTCTCCGATACCAGGCCTTTCTCAAGTAGTCCACCATGCCCCAGGCCACTGGCATCGTAGCGGCTGAAAGCAGATAACATAAAGCAGGCCTAGCCTGAGACAAGCCAGCAGACCTAAGTAGTGGCAGAAGTGTTTTTCGTCTTAGGTCTGTGTAATGTGGGCAAAAAAAAATATCCCCTATTATTTTGAAAATGATTCTGGGGATATTTTAATATAGTTTTACTTTTCCCATTAATAATAAAAATGTTAATAAACCGTACATAATGCTCACACTAGCTGTAAGCGCTAAATGCATCCTAGAGGGAATTTCCAAAGCAAACTTGTTTTTTTACTTTTTGCTAATGAGTCTGGCAGTATTCAACAGTGCACTATAAAAATGTACTCTAGATATGTCTTTGTATTGGGACATTTTTTTTAAATGTTCTTTTTGAATGTCTGCTATGGCAATGCCACATGTGAGACTATGGGAGCCGGGGATCTTCACCCGGTAGGTGATCCAGGCATCAGAGGGGGTGGAGGGGAGTATGCTCATGCCTCCAGTGCCACCCCAGTGCCTCCAGTGCACAAAGCTGAAAATATATGTGAGAAGAACAAAAATGCAAGCCATGCACAGACCCACCTCTGCAGGAGTCTGCACACTATTTTATGCCTGTAAAACAATGTGTCTGAATGCCATTCGAAAACAAGAAACCATACCATGAAGGGGACCCAAAAGGAGGGGCTTAAGGCCGGCAGACCATGTTGACGCATCACAGAGAAATGTAATATTGAATTCACAATAGAAGGGAGCATCTTTGTACATTTGGAGAATGGAGCCGTGAAATAGTCTGCTTCCCAACATAAGGCAGCTGTGAAAAAACGAGTTTGCCTTTGGTTTACCAAATCATTCAACAAGCTGACACCACTCACACAGCTGATAGCAATCCCAAATTACCCGGCCTGGCCACAGCCCTGCTGGCTTACGCCAGTGTAACATGGCAATAGGAAGGCACTGGTGTTAGGAGGAGGTTTTCAAAGGCTTAGAAGAGGCAAATACATATAAAGCACTGTGGAGCACAGTGGAAGTGGATAGGAGAAGTATGGAAAGAGGCGAAGATGAGGTAGATAAGAGAAGGGGCACACATGGAAAAGAGAATGTGGTCAGGAGAAGGAGTGATTGCATAGAGGATGGGATAGAGAGGAGAAGGAGAAAGAGTGAAGAGTATGTGCTGGAGAGAAGAGGAGAGTGAGGAATGGATGGGAGGGGAAGGATACAGACCAGAGATATGGTTGAGGAGTAAGGACATCAACAGTGCTCTGCGGGGGAAGCAGGAGGTAGTAGAGACAGAAGAAAGGTGTCAGAAGACCAGAGGAAAGGCAGAGGGCAGGAAAATGAGCAGTGCCCTCAGAATAACATAACGACAGAATAAGATGCAGAATGAGTGGCGCATAGATAGAGCAAATGCCATACACATAGTCCTGGGTGGAAGTGATACTTAAAGAGGGGTAGGGTCGGACTGGGACAAGAAATAGGCCCGGTCATCCAAAAAAAGTGGCCCACCGCTTGCCTCATGACCCTTGACCTCTGATAACATCACTAGAAGTGATGTCATTTGACCTCACCCCAAAGTGACATCCTGGGAAGGGATGAAACACAATCTTTCACCTCTTGACAAAACAAACAGGAAGTGGCATCAAATAGCATTGGTCCTAAGTACACTAAATTACTGTGAATCCAAGCAGACGTCCAAGGCCAATATGTTATTGTATAGCACTTACGTTTAAGCTCTTTTTTTATATAACAAATATGCATACAATATCACCCTGTGTTGGTACTCATTTATCAACCTAAGAAGGATGAAAGGTTTGTTTTTTTAAAGAAAAACAAAATGGAAAAAATATTTTTTACCACATTTTTTTTTCCAAACTGGCCCAGGCATGGCCAGAAACCGGCGCCCACTCCCCAGGGACGATTTCGGCCCGGCCACGGGCCGAAAGGCCGAGGGGCAAATCCAAGCCTGAATAGGGGCAAAAGAGGAAGCAACCCGAGGAAGGAGGACAAAGCCTAGGAAGGTCTTCAGAACCTGGGTTGAAAGAATATTCTTGAAGTGGTGGAGGTAGCCCCAGAAAAGGGCCTGAACAGAAACCAGAGAGCAAATGCCCAGTCCAACTTGAGAGTAGCCTGTTTAACAATCAGAAGGGGAATGCTGATCTTCCTCAGTGTCCAACCAGCCCAGCAGTTTTTTGATGTCTGATACCTTTGGAAGACCTAACGATACAAGGTCGGGGTACCTAATAGGAGTGTAAAGTGGACCAATGCGTGACCCTGATGACTTCAACAACAAGCAAGTAAGAGCAAGCCAAGGCCAGGAAAAAAGAACAGGCCATTCTAAATCCCAAAGCCTGTAAATGGCTGTTTGTCTGTCGACGAAGGGGCCCCGATTAAGGGATAGAGAGGGAATGCCTGAGGAACATGATCCGAATCCCATCACTCTCTCGAATAGGTTTTTGTAGTTTGCCACATAGATTGACATCAATGATTACAAAGTTTTAGTATATAAGCTACATTTTTTATGAAATGTTTTGAATAAGAAGAACGAGTGTGTTCGTTGATGTTCGTTGTACTCCCTGTTTTAGATAATTGAGATTAAAACAGACTCACTTTGCCAACTTCCTGAGTCAGTCTGATTATTGATGTTTGAGTATATTTTTTATCCCCATCTATCTCAAAGTATGCTAAACCGTCTTAAAGGGCTTGTGTTGGGAACATGAGTTCAGTAACATCCCATCTATGGCCAGATACTTCACAGACAAAGAAGCAAGCTTTCATTTCAATTCCCCTTCATGAAGATTCACAGGATTTTACTTCCTTTTCATATAGAAATATTCACCTGCAACATACTTTTTTGCCCCAGGGGTACTGTGAGTCCTCTTCAATCTTTAAAAGAGTCCTCCATATGGGTCTGGGAAATGGGTCCCAAGTGAAAACATAGTTTTCACTGGCCCGAAAAAAAAAATATTAATTTAGAATGACTGCTCTGTGACTGCACAGAGCGGACATTCTAAATCAAGCTGTTAGGTGAGTGCCTGTGTGTGTTTTTGTGAGGGTATGTGTGTGGATTTGGAGTGTGTTGTGCTTTGAAGGGGGTTGGGTGAGGAAAGGAGGGGTTTGGTCGGTGAACCCCCCCCCATTTAACATAACAACTTGTGAGAGAAGGTGGGGGTGGGGAAGAAGTCATCTTTGGGAGTGGGGGTGGGAGGATGTCATATTGCTGCATTTAAAAGCCAACACAAAAAATATTGTGCCCTGTCTTTTAAATGCAGTACTATCACATGGAACCGGGAAAAGTTTGAGAACATTGTGATAATTCTAACTACACACTGTGAGGTTATTCAGGTATCCAGTCATTGCATCGAATACAAAGCATTGAATGCCAAAAGCATTGAAAAAAATGCATCGAAAAAAGCATTGAAGGCATTTTTTCAAAGGTAAAGGTTTTACTTTAAATATAATGGGTTTTAAGCTGTAAAAAACAGGGGTTGGTGGGGACCCCGATTAAAAAAAAAACTAGAACAAAAAATGCATTCAATGCTTTTTTTCCATTGCTTCTTTTTAGATGCTAAGGCATTCAATGCTTTGGCATTCGATGCAGTCACTATAAACCGTTAGTCAACATCTAATTTCTTTCTGATTCTTGACTACAGAATACAAGTAGTAGTGAACTCATGTACGAGTTCAAGTTGACTGGTGATCCCTCGCCTTGCACAATCCCCACTGCATAATACAAATTGTATGTTTCTTTTTCCTAATAGAAAAAAAAATTGTATTCAATGCATGCTTTTTTTTCATTGCTTTTTTTTAGATGCTAAGGCATTCAATGCTTTGGCATTTGATGTAATCACTATACACCGTTAGTCAACATCTGATTTCTTTCTGATTCTTGACTACAGAATACAAGTAGTAGTGAACTCATGTACGATTTCAAGTTGACTGTTGATCCCTCACATTGCACAATCCCCACAGCAGAATAAAAATTGTATTTTTCTTTTGCCGTTCTACATATTTTTATTATTTTGTTCAATGTAGTAGTGATGGCACGCCGCATATGTCTCAATAGTTGCTTGCCAGAAATTGTCCAAGCAATGGAGGTTTGCTGGCTATGTGCACACTCTTGAATGTGGTCAAGGTTTTTGGGGAAGTTAGCCATCAGACTTGTCATAACTAAATTACCTGCTGGTGCATATATTCAGATAGGGTTATTCTTCTGCTTGCATTCTCCCTCACACAAATGTCAATGTCAGACGTATTCTCAACCAACAAACTCTTAAGTAATCTGCCCCAGACGTCCCAATCCTTCACAGGCATCAAGCATGCCAGGGGTAGGATTATCACTGCCATTCAGCACCTGCTTTGTGCATCCCAAGTAAAATTAGGATACATTTACTTGTGTGGAAAGTGTGATCATCTGTTGTGGGAAATCATGTACAGCCAACGCATGCTACATAGATCATTTGAAAGAGGGTGATTCTTTCATGCAACCAGTTTTTCAGCATCAAGTCAGATTTAGATTACTTGCCAAGAACACATGTTCTAATGGTACATAGTGGAAGAAAAGAAGTATTACAGAAAGGTGATGTTTTCACAGAAACAGTATAAGTGCCTTGCCATCAAAACACACATTGGCAAAGCCAATAGTTTCACTGTGTGCAGCTGATCATTGCATTTTACATTTAGGAGTTGTGGTGTTGAATTGTATGTGGAGTGGAAAAGTGGTGGTTCGGGGTGGGAAGTGTAAATGTGTGTAGTGCATGTCTCTACAGGTAATTCTGCCCCCCTATGTTAGAAGCCTGAGATTGTGCCATGCTTGACACCAGCAGTTGTAACCATACCACAGTGAATATTTAAAAGAAGGTACCCACTGAGATAACCTCATCAAATGTATTCCTGAAGAGATGACAATCTGAGGGAGGAACTCACTGAAGAAAAATGAAAATAAGACAAAGAGGAGTTGGTGACGTCACAAGGGATGAGCATGACAAACTGAGAAGACTGGCTGAAGAGAATGCATTGATCTTATAGATACTAATGACACAGTAAAGAATCAAGTAAACTTTCATATGCAAAGAAGATTGCATGTGTGCGACACACTGCAGAAAATGCAAGTCATTCAATAACTGTACAGAGACAGTAACGCAAGTAGACTAGGTAATCTTAAAAGCTGGCTACATGTAGTGAATAGACTGGAGGCGAAGCCGCCAATGTATAGAAACTGGGCAACGATGTCATGAATTTAGGAAGTCCGACCCATGGAAAAGAAGGGCTGAGAACTGTGTCGCAGCAAGAATTAGCTGAGACTGTAGATATGAATGTCAGGGCTGGTTGGCCTGGTATGAAAGTCAAAGCAGCCAAGGCCGGTTATCTATTCTGGAAGGCAGTGAATGTGAGAAGCCGACTCATCCCCTCTTAAGGTGCAAAGAAAGAACAGCAGGCGTGTCAAGATTTATTCACTTAAGACCTTTAAATGCTGCAAAATGGTCCAAATCATGGTCTCCTGTCAAGTGGGCCAAGGAAGGAAATAGAGTTTGGCATGGAGTTCTAGAATAAGCGATAGTGCATGCTCCCTTATATTCTCACAGACAAGCATACACTGCACGGCCAAGTTCGAAGACAATCTTTATGGCAGAAGGCATGGCTGATGAGAGACTTTGGCTGAGGCGGTGAAGTCAAGTCTACCTCCTGGCACCTGGGTATGATCTTACGTGCTGCTAAGTGAACCGAATGTTACAGACATGGCACGAGCATGCCAACCAATTGTAGAGAGCGATATAACAAAGGGCCTTACAGTTTGAGACCCAATAATTTACTGTGTACTTCATAGTGATGAAGATGAAACATTGTAGAGGTAGGCATAAATTGTCCACCTGACAGTAGACATCCAATTATAATCCCACCCCTTAAAGAAAGTATACTTAGATGTTCCCGTTGAGCCTATCACAACTCTTCATAGGTTTTTCTCATTTGCCACATAGTATGATGTCACGTATGATGAACTTTTGTTATATGAATGTATTTTTATGTGAAATGAGCCGAGAAGCTCGAGCGAACGTCCATTGATGTCTGTTGTAACCCCATGTTTTAGACAATTGATATTAAAACAGTAAACTTTGCCATCTTCCTGGGTTGGCTTGATTATTTGGTGTCAGAGTTATTCTGCATCGATTGTATGCATGCTACCTAAAGGTCTTTAAGCTCACACGGTAGCAGAGGATGGTTAAAAGATCCAAACTCGTTTGCCTCCAGAGTTTCGGACGATCAGGCATCCTATGTCATTAGCCAGAACTTTGCAGGGTCTCCTGTGGTGAGCGGCCCAATTGAAATAAACTTGCAAGAAGAACTGAGGTGGTAGGCAGGTTCCCCCTTTGATGATGGAAAGTGAAGTGGTCGATTGGAGGGGGAGTCGATACCTAAGGCCTCAAGTTGATTAATGAGCGAATGGTGAGTAGACTGAGGGGAATGGCAAATTAAGAGGATGGGGTTGTGAGCATGTTTGAGTAACAGGAAATATTGTGTGAAGAAGAATAGTGCCTAGAGTCCTAACTCAAGGTAGTTCAGAAGGAGATGACTCAAATCCCAATGGGGGTAGAGCAGAAATATATAACCCATGAACAGGTTCATGTAAGGTGACGTCTCAAACCCTGTGTAGGGTATTAAGAAAAGGCGAGAAAGGAAAAGGTGATCACAGTGTTTATTAATGTGTAAAGTTGACTAGCCTGCAGATTGTTTGATGAGTAGAAATATCAAAGAGCGATAAAAGTTGTGAAGTCATTGCGAAAAAGTTGTGGAATCTATAGTGACTACCCTAGTGAAGTGGTTGGTACCAATCCAAAGGTAGAGATAACTCATTGAGAAATTACAGGCTTGAGCGGCAATTGTTGGTGCATGCTCATATTTGTTGTTTTAAAGATTTGAAACAGAGGTGATTTATGCAACAGTATATAGGGTCTTTTATAAGTTTGGTAAGTATTGAAATTCTATTGAGACTTGTCATTGTTAGTCAGAATTACATGCAGTACCCTTTGGGAACACTACACTACAGATGTAAGCACAATCTCACCTTTGGTACAAGCCTGCACTACACAGTTATGTGGTAGCAGTGGCTGAGCTGCCAGACCTATCTCAAGAGGGATGTGAGCAGTACAAGATGTTACACAAAGGACATGCAATCACAGTAGTTCAAACAAACACTTACTCAAGGTTTCTTGGTAAAGTAATAGACACTGATTTACACATTGTGTTAGAAAACATTCCACTAGCAAGAAGCAACTCAATATCACACTATAATACACTACAATGCACAACCAATACGTTTCTGAACAAGTTAGGCTCCCCTGAAGTGGGCAAATAGTTTCAGTTCACTACAAGAGGCAGTTCAATTCAATAGGCCTGGGCCAAAGTCAATGGTTCAATGTCTTGGATAGGATAGCACAGTTTTTCTAGTAAACGGTTAAGTCTTTGCCAACGTTCTTAGAAGTAGTTTGCCAGAAAAAGAGTTATATGTCGGATTAGGAGTGAACAAGACTCCAAAGTGGGGCAAGTTCCACAAACATTCACCGGAGCAGAAAGGATTTCCACACTGCGTTTGCACAGTACATTATGGGTGAAGAAACGTTGTAGCTGAGGCAGTTGTTCCTGGCAGTTACTGCAGATCTCACTGTTCCTGAGCTTCTGTTGTGGGGACAAGAAGGAGGACATTGGGAGGTTCCTGCACTGACCAGGGACGAAGCCACAAGTTTGACTAAACGTCGGTTTTAAGGTGTGAGTGCCTTAAAGTCCACAAACTGGTATCTTTCTCACTGACTATCTGGTTTTCAACAGTACTCTGAAGAAAATTCAAACAGTATGGAGACAGTTTCCAGGTGGTTTGCGAGTTGGTTGTTCCCACCAGCTCAAGGGAAGAAGTTGTCCTTGAAGGGGCTTCTCTGTCGAGGGAGTTTCAGGCAATTCGGACCTGCAGATTGGCTTCATTGGGCAAACCAACATTCCAGGAGTTGCAGCAGTGGTCTTCCTTCAGCTCGTCTTCAGTTCTTTCGTTCCAGTGGTCGACTCTGCCTTCCAAGTCCCAGAGACCTGCTTTTAAACAGTTTTCTCCGATTCATTCCAGCCTAGCTGTCACTCACCCAGCTGAGTGGCTGTCCTGGCGGGACAGTCAGCCAGCCAATCATGCCAGAGTGCATTCAGGTCTCCTAGGAGACTAAGCACAGGGAGTTTTGGGCACCTCCCTCACATCCTGTCCACCCCAGACACTCAGGCGCCACAGGAGGGCTTCAGCACTGAAGCCCAAGAAAGGCCAATGAACAAAGAGACCAAACCTGGTTTGGCGCGCAGAGACAAACACTAGAAGGACGTTTCGTAAATGAAATGGCAAAAAAATATGACCGGAGTCTGTTTTTACAGAGTAGTCTTAGGCGCCATATTGAAAAACATGGCTGACCCGATTTTTAGCTACCGGTGTTCACGGTCGAGAAAAATCATGGTCGTTTGTTCTAAAACCACTGCCACCAGCCATTCCAAGAGGAAAGGGTAACATTTGACTGTTAAATGAGTGTTAAGACGTAGGGGATGCTAGGCAACCCCTCCAGCACTCTACAGGAAGATAGATTGTGCTGGGTCTATGAATTTAAAAGGACTAGCAAAGTCAGTTTAACTTTACCAGCACTGGGAGACAGTAGTCAGTCCCAGAGAAGGTATTTAAACCTTGGGAAGTCTGAAAGACATCCCTGTGCCACTGCACTGAAAGTGCTGTGTGACACACAAGAAAAAGATGATGCCTTTGGAGTTTGTCTAAAAACTCCATATCCAAAGAACACAAAAGTAAAACACACATCAAAATACATGAAAGAGTGGGAAAAAAGGCTCACACTCTTCCCAGGTAAAAATTAAAGTCCTAGAAATCCATCAAAGTTGCTGGGGGTTTGAAAAGTTAAAGGAAATTAGAACATTCCTGAGAATTCTCCCTAACAGTCATTATGAGAGACACTCCTCTGATGCACTTATGCAAGACACTGCCAAAACACATGTCCAAGCTCAAACAGTATAGTGTGGAGTGGGTGAAAGGCACGGCAGATAAAATGTTCATGCCATGGTCACAAGGGTTATCTCTGTAAAAAGCAGTATTGCAACACATGACTACATCCTTACATGTGTGCAGGCTCTCTCTATCCCCTAGCCATTCCCTTACTGTGGCTACTATCTATTGGCCAACTGGTCAGATCTCCTTCCTCTCTGAGTTGGCAGATCTCTCCTCTTCACACCTGGTATCGACCACTCAACTCCTCCTTCTTGGAGACGTCAACATCCACCTGGATGCCTCCTGTCCTCCCTCTGGACACTTTCGCAACCTCTGCGACTCTCTCTCACTCTCTACTCTACCCTCTGGCCCGACTCACTCTTCAGGGCACACTCTGGATGTTCTGATCTCCTCAAAACTTCCCCTTTCTGTCCTTCTCACTACTCCTCTCTCCTGGAGTGATCACGTTCTACTTTCCTCCAATCTCAAATTCTCTACCCCGCAGGCCAAGCCACTTCCATCATTGCCACCAACCTTCTCGGTCATCCAACCCATGAAGTGCGTGTCAGTTGAGGCTTTCGCCGCCACTTTCTCACCCCCTGTCCCCCTTTCGCTGACTCTCACCCTGACAAGGCCCTTTCCATGCTCCACTCTGCTATATCTGATACTCTTGATATTCTTGCCCCTGTCATGAGAATCCGCCTGAAGCCCAAAGCCAAGTGCAACTCCTGGTATGACTCAGACCTCGTCACCCTTAAAAGCAAGTGCAGGGTGGCCGAGATGAAATGGCTTGCTTCATGTACATCCTCTGATAAACTGGCGTGCCGCCTGCTCCAAAAGGAATACCGTCTCTCTGTCCTCACCAAGAAGCTAGCTCATATCCAAGCGCACATCTCTGCGGCATCTAACAACTCAGCTGAACTCTTTAAAATCTGCAAGGAACTGGCCAGTCCTGTGACAGTCTCTACCTCTCCTGTCCTTTCCCAGGACCTCTGCACGGCACTGGCGTCTCACTTCATCTCTAAAACTCAGGACATCCTGTCCTCATTCTCCTCCTCCCCCCTCCCTCCCTCTACTGCGTGCTCTTCCTCAGGCCCTTCTGCAGCCACCTCTCCACCCTCCTCCTCTGACTTTCCCCAGTTCTCCTCAGACAAGGTTTCTATGAAAGTCTCGTCAAAACAGGTTCACCCCTGTTCCTCCATAACCATCAAGAACCACATTGACTCCCTGGTTCCTGCCCGGGCCAACTTCTGCAACCACTCCTTCACCACTGGAAACTTCCCATTCCCCCTGAAACACTCCCTTGAGCACCCTCTTCTTAAGAAAACCTCTGCTGACTGCTCCTGCCCGGCTATCGCCCAATCTCCATCACTCCTTTCCTGGGCAAACTTCTAGAAAATCTGGCCATCTCCCAGCTTAATTACCACACGGAATCTGTTGGTTGTCTTCATGACCATCAGTCTGGCTTCAGAGCTACAAGAAGCACAGAAACTGCTCTCATGCACATCTGTGAAGACCTGCTCTCCAACCTTAATTCTAACACCCTCTGTGTCCTCATCTTGCTTGATCTCTCTTCTGCCTTTGGCATGGTCAACCATGCCATCCTGCTCAAATGTCTCTGTGATAACCTGGGTATCTCTGGTGAGGCCCTGGCATGGCTGACTTCTTTCCTCTCTGACCAACCCTCCCGGGTCCAACTTGGGTCCTTCCTCTCCGCTATCTTTCTAACTACCTGTGATGTCCCCCAGGGGTCTAACCTCTCTCCCTGGCAATACCTGCCACTTCTTGCCCACCACATTGCCGCTCTCTGCCCCAACTTTCAGTGCTATGCGGATGACACTCAGCTCATTTCCAGGCTACCTTCGGCCACCTCTTCTCCATCTCTCATCACTGACTGTCAAGACCTATGCCTTAATGCCAGTAAAACTGAGATTCTCCTCATCGCACACCCACTCCCTCCTTTCCTGTTGCTCTCTGGCCGGTTTCTCTTGGCCCTCTTCCTGCTTCCACCTGCGAGTCTAAAAACCTCAGGGTCATGTTGACTCCACACTCTCCTTCTCTCCTCTTATCTCTAACGTCTCCAAGAAGTCACACTACCAGCTGCACCTCCTCAGAGGTATTCTTCCTTTCCTCTCCTTCCCCCAGAAGCTCACTGTCTCCAGAGCTCTGGTTCTCTCTAGGCTGGACTATTGCAACAGCCTCTTTCTAAATCTGCCTGCCTCTACTATCCGCCCTCTGCAACTCATCCAGAACAGGACTGCAAGACGTGTCCTTGGCCTCAAGCCCAAGGATCATATCTCTCCAGGATTGAAATCTCTGCACTGGCTCCCAGGGGCTGCGAGGATTAAGTTCAAAACCCTCTGCATTACCCACAGGCCTTCTGGGGTGCAGGCTTCAATACCTTCAACTATCTCTTGCTAAATATCTTCCTTCTCGAGCTCTTTGCTCATCCGCCTCCAACTCCCTCAGGGTCAGTCGCTTCTCCAAGCAACAAGTTGGTGGTAGATCTCTTTCTTTGGCTGGTGCCTCCCCCTGGAACAGCCTCCAGGCCTCCCTGAAACTTGAGGAGAACCATCTCCGGTTCCGGAAGCACCTCAAAACTTTTCTCTTTGCTTCTGCTTTTTCTCCTCCTCTCCCCTGCTGACCTCCTGGCTGAAACTGAAACTGCACCAGATACATGGTCACTCTCTGATCTCGGGCCCAGGTCCCTCCCACACCAGTCTCACACACCTGCACTGCCTGCCTGGCAATCCCCACACTTGGGGACTGTTTCTGTATCCCTACAGTCCCACTACCAGCACTTGACGCCTGATTTCTGCACTTACCTTTGCACTTGCCACTTGCTGGCCGTTCCTTTTACTTATTTTTATTATTCTATTCCCATGTACTGCACTCTCACTTCCCCCTGCCCCCTGCACTTTCGCCTTCCCCATCCCATGCACTTGCGTGATCTGAATGACACTTGGCCTAGTAGGATCATTGTCTGTCCTCCCTTCGTTCCCCCTCCCTTGCCTCGTCACGCCTTGAAACACTTTTCTATAGGCGCGTTATAAATGCCATATTATATCATGTCATGCTGCATACACAGGGAAGAAATTAGAGAAGAGATCAGCAATTCTAGAGCTTTGGAAAATGTACCAGGAAGAGAGGAAAGATCTGCCTCCTGAGGAGTGGATGCTTAGCGTAAGGAGGAAGGTGTTGAGCCTTCAGCTCCCCTTACCTTGCCTGAAGAAAAAGGTGCTAGAACGGAAGAAATAGGGTTGTATCCTCTAAAGGAGTTGAAAGTGGTGACGGGGTATATTATCCCAATATACAAACCTCCCATTTATAGCAGTGATGATAGTTCAGAGGAGAATAAGAGAAAAGGAGAGATCTGTAAAATCCTACAAGATAAAGAAGAAAAGAGTGAGCAATCACATTAATCGACAGAAAGAGAGATTAAAAGATGGAAAGGAGAGAAGGATAAAGCTGATGAGGTCATGCTTGTGCAGAACTAATGGCTGGGAGGACAGATATTACTTAAAATTGATTGGAAAAGCATTGGGGAAGTTAGGCAAAAAGAAGATAAAGACAAACAAGAAAAAGGAACAAAGAACGAAAGAAGAGACAGAAAGAAGACAAGCAGAAAAGGAAGAACAGGGAGCGAATAGAATAGATGTATTAAGAGGAGCAAGAGAGAAAAGGAGAACTAGCGGAATAGCAAAGAACGTATGATAGTAGACAGAAAGCAATAGAAGATGGGGATATAAGAGAAAGGAAGAGAAGGAAGCACACAAATTAAGGGTCAATAGAATACACAGATGAAGTGAAGAAGAGCAAAGAAGGGAAGGAGTGAGGAGAGAAGAACAAAGGCAAGGGGAAGAAAGATTTAGAAGAGAGGCGAGAAAGGAAAGAGAGCTAGATGAAGAAATATAATGGGGAGAAGACAGAGTGGTATTGATGCCAGTCTATTCATAGAGAGCCAGTAGGGCCAAGCCCAGCAATACGATGGGATAGACCAGACCTGTTTCTTCAGATAAAGGAAACAATGTCAGGGGCATCCAGAGTAGTATTGCAAGTAAAAAAACTTTATGCAGGAAGCATCGGGCAAAAGGATTGATAATCTCTACCAAGAATTAATGTAAGGTAGCAACTATGGAAGCCGAGGGAAGGGAGATCAATTCATAGCATTCCAATCACGAAGCAAAGAGGAAAATCTGTTCCGTCGCGGACACAGAGCACTGTCCTTAAGTAGAATAAACCTAGATAAAGGTGAAGAGGGGGATAGTCACACTAGTTGGGGCCAAGACATGTCAGACAAAGGACAAAGAAAGAGAGTCTATCCTTGTGGTAGGAGGAAGGAGCATGTGTGCCCCCGAAGGAAGCCTGCAATTAGATAAAGAAGAAAGATGGTCCGATTGCATATCCAAAATGTCCCAAAGGACAATCGTATAGGAAAAAGGGAGTATCGCCACCATATCTGAGCAGATTAATGTCACTACCGGCAAGGAGGTGGACAGGGACGAACGTCCCTGTTATGGATAGACTAACAATGGGGACCGACTGCGGGTTGGGGTTTACGCAGTCTCCCTTATTGGAAAAAGGGGGAGCAAGACCACAGTATATTCCATGGCAACAGATCGATAAGGGTAATTGAAGGTGCAAGCTTCCGAGTTTGACTTTGGGTGCCGGGAAATGGATATATGAATTAGAAAAAATGACAGGAGGAAATACACTAGCCATAGGGAACATAAATAGTCTCCTGGCAGCTTCTCTTGGAGAGCTGATGACATATGGAGGAGAGCAAGGTATTCAAGTGTGACAGAACAAAACACAGCGCATGACGGAGTGCTGTTTTACAATTGTAGAGCCAATGTGTGGCGGGCTTTCAGGGTACAGTATCCTGACACATCAGATATGGGTGCAATTGTGACACATAAAATGAAGGAAGATGAAGACCCTATTGTTACGAGATCCAACTATGTGTTTATCTGCTCTCTTCGAGGCCCTGAGCAAGAAGAGGCCTGGGCTGGCGCCAGCCAGGTCACAGTGGCTATGGAGTGCGTGACGGACACGCCTCTGACTATGGGAAATCATTTCTGCTAGAAGTACACACTGTTCATGCCTAACAAGCTGTAACAAGAGCCCAAAGCTATACTGACCCATGCGCAGGAAGACATCCATTCTAAGAACATGGACACTTTTATCAATTGTCCCCTGATTGTTCCTACATACCTAAGTGCCGTACATGGGCCCGGACACAGCCCACAGGCAACCCGTGTGACATGAGTAATGTCATGAGGACTGGAGCAGCCACCTTATCTGTATATAAGGATGTAACCGGCCTGGGAGGTCAGATCAGTCCACCCATGCACTCGGATCGTGCTTACAATATATGCTAAACCTTTCTACTCCTGGTCTCCCATGTGCTTATTTCGGTTTGTTGCAGAGTGTGCCATGCGAAGGGCATTTGCACGGGGGAGCAGGACGGACATCTGTAACAAGTGGTGCCGAAATCCGGGAGCTCCCTTTTCTCACCTTTTGCAGGCACGATCGGAGTCAACATCTAATAAGGTAAGTGAAAAGAATGTTTTTCTCTGTACCTATGTAGATGTGATTTTTTTTGTTGCTAAAAGGGCACTGAAAATTTTGTAAGGGAGACTCTGGAGTCCAGGGGTCTCTGAGACACACAGGAGTACCGCAGCCTGTCTTGTAGGGACAGCTGCCTCAGAGTACTATTGTTAGTGCAGGGTCGAAGGGCATCAACAGAGCCGCAGTGAGTCAGAGCACCGGTCATCAGAGACAGGTGCAGGGTCCATGCTGTATTGACATTGAGCTCTGTGCAGGGTCGTATGCTCACACTGCGGTAGGGTCATTAGGGACAGAAGGAATAAGACAGATGGTGGACACCAGTCCACTGACCAGACGGGAAGAGGAAGCAAAAGAGGTTATTGAAGAATATTTGAAGAAAAAAAAGGGAATATGTGTTTGGTCAAATATTGATAGACCTCCAAGAACGGTGGAGGATTTAATTAATGAACTGCTATTCACAACAGGCAAAAAGTATTACTGTAAAAACAAGATCCATGTCATTGTGACATGTCTCTGGAAAATGTGTAGTATAACTAAAGGGGAGAATGATGAGGTTACATGACAAAATGCACTGCTGTGCGACATGAGAGATGAGCTCATTTACGCATGGCAAATGGCCAAAACTCACCGTATGCAAATGTCCTCCACTATTGTGCTCAAAGCACAAGAATGGGAAGATGTTAGACAGCAGCTTGCTCACTGTCAGGAGGAGTTAGATATGCACAAAAATGTGTTTTTAAAAAAAAAAATGTAATACCATGTTTTAGTTTACAAAAAAACTTTTCACACCATCAAAGAAAATAACATACAAAGTAAAAACATATCAAAAAGCAAAAACACCCAACTAAACAAAAAACAATACAAAATGTCCACCGTCTCAATTTAAAATCATTCATGACATTTATCACTAAGCAAAACTCTTAGCAACTATTCAACTTGACAGATACATTTCATTGCAAGGACAGCGTCTTCAAATCAGTCCGTGTAATTCATGGACAAAGTGTCATATCAGTATACACACTTCTTTAACAACTCAAAGCCCACTCTTTTTGATTGATTGGATGACTCATGACAAAATGTAAATTTTACTCAGCTACAACACAGTTCATTCTTTGTAATAATTCATTTTCGATTTTAAAGAGTAGCCATCCCAAAGCACACATAAATGATTTGTGAGGTTTATTCATACATTTAGCCCATAACATAGCCCGTGAAGTCTCCGTATTCATCACATTCTTGTCTCCCAAAAAAGCAATTCTGTAATTCTAAAAATTATTGCAGGAAATGACCAAATGCTTGATGGGTTCTTTTTGTGAAGTAATATTGCAAAAGCGACATCCCTCTAAACTAAAGGAAAGCCACTGACTAATGCATTCTTTGCAATGTAGCTGATTCATGTGAAACCGCATGTATATATCACGTATATTTGCATCGGGAAAACACTCAACATACATCAGTCTTGGTAACCTTTTATGCGTGTGTAATGTAAATTCCTGGTAAAACAAGTAAGAGCCAATTTCTTCCTGAGAGTCAACCCAATCCATCTACTATAACTTTTTTTTAATACCCCGCATATGTGATCAAATCTTCTTTCGAGATGTTAATGCGTTGTAACACATAATCCATACTTTTTTTTTTTTTTAAAAGATTAACTGATTGTGGATTCTGTGTGGCCAGCATCCTAGAAAATTCCACATATATGGAATTTTGGGGGGATCCAACATTTTAGCACATGCATATAATTGACGCCACAAGAATCGAGCTGATAAGCTCGAGAGACCAAGTTCTATGCATATGCAAGTATTTGGCACAGAGTTAGTCAACTCCAAAATTTGCTTCCATCGGCGAGCTTGAAGAGAGTTAAGAATACAGTCAATATCATGAAGACATAATTCTAGATTATATATAAGTACTGCTTCAATCTTTAGTAAATAAAATTGAATTGCAGTATTTTTGATAGATTAACCTTAATTGGGAAATCAAGGGTCTCATTTTTACTACTAAGGAATCGTGCCAGTGTTTTTTAGAGAAGTCATTTGTGACATCAAAGCCCAGATCATTGAGCACAGATATTCTTTCCAACGTGATATTGTTAATTTTCCAGGAGAAGCGTGGAATTTTGTTTCCTCCTGACAAAATTAATATCTTTGATTTTCCTACGTTGGGACGTAAATTGTGATCAAAAGCAAAGGAAGAAAAGGCCTGTAATTTGTTTTGGAGTCCCATAGGTATTTTATAAAATAAAAGAATATCATCTGAGTAAGCAAGCCAATGTATTTTCAGATGGCCAAGCTTCACAGGAAAACATAGTATGTGAGTCCAAATAGATTCAATGTCAGCCAGTTACAAATTGAACAGGGTTGAAGCAAGATTACAAATAAGAATATTATCGGTTACATCACCTTGATTGTTGATGCGAATTTTGAAATATGTATCCGTGTGTAATAGTACCAATAGCTGAATGATGGTCTCAGGGAATCTCAACTTTCGCAGTTTAGACCACAGTATATCGCAAATTTACGCAGTCAAATGCAGAGCATAGATCTAGAGAGGCCATATAAATTGTGCCCACCGCATTTTTCTTGCAAGAGTATAATACATGTGATAGCACGGCGGCATTAATTGACGTGCCCATTTGCTTATAAAAACCTGTTTGATTCTGTGAAAGAATATCATGGCCTTTTATATGTTGCTGCATTTCTTGAAGTAAAGTATGGAGAAAACTTTGTAGGAGGTATCCATTAAGGCTATAGGCCTATAATTTCTTGGTTCTGCAGAGTTACCTTTTTATAAATCGGAACAATAAGAGCTGTGTACCAAGAATAAGGGACGGTACCTATAGTGAAGATGTTTTCAAATTTTAAGAGCTATATCCGGGCCCAAAATGGTGCATCTGTTTTTAAGGCGCATATCGGGATGCCATCGGGTCCTGAGGCCATAGAGAAGTAAAGTTTACCAATGGCCCAGATAATGTCATCAATGGACCAAGTGAGACGTGGTAAGTCATTTAATTTCTTTATGTTAAAACATTGACGTTGAAAATGAATTGGGAGTTTAAAGGTTTCAGAAATGAACACAGACCATGCATTTGCAGAGATGCTATTGGGCAGATTCCTGTCAGTCATACCAGAACCAATATTTTTAAACATCGTCCAAATGGAATTTGTGTTGTGTTTACATATATATTTAACTATTTTTTGATTGTCATGAAGATGTGTTAAGTAGCAGTGGCTTCTACGGGCGTGACTGTACTTCTGCAAGATCTGCTTCTTCATTGCAGTATATTGGCCCACTGAAATCTTTTGTCCTGCAAGGTGTCTCAACTCATTGTGTTTTTTTTTTTTTAAAGCAGCCATATGTGGGTCAAAACAATGAAGATGTTGTTACTGCCTGTTTTGATAAAAATTAGACAACCATGCCAAGCTTTCACGTATGATACCGTTGTTAAAACTTTCTGAGTTAGCATAGTCTTGGACAGAATATCGCACCATCCGATCATATAATATTGTCATGCCCAAACTATCCACAAGTTTCTAACATAGAAATTTATTCCAACAAATTGTGCTCGGGAGATGGTTCATTTCAACCAAAGCCAATCCTGGAAAAGTATTGAACTGAACCCATGTCAGTTCTAAATTAATTGATATAAGACAATGGCCCTCATTAGGACCCTGGCGCTAAGTGTTTAACAGCGCCGTAAAAGGCTGCGGCGCCGTTAAACACTTCGCGCCTTACTACGAGGTCCCTTTGCGGGACCCGACCTGAACGTCTGGTCTAGACAAATAGCAATTTGCGGTACCGTACTTAGCGCCTTCCCCAGTCCCATTGAGCCCTATGGGGTAAAAATGGGAATGGGGAAGGGCCAATGTTCAATGGGGAATTACCACCCCGCCAACCTTGGAATGGGGTGGTAATTCCCCATTGAACATTGGCGGACTCGTTACGATACCGGCACCAACCATGGTGCTAATAGCGCCATGGTTTAGCGCCAGTATCTTAATGAGGGCCAATGATCACTATTTCCCATATCAATCCACATAATTGGAGAACAAAGTTTCAACAGTTTGACAGAGATGACAAAATAATCAATTGTTGAAAATGCATGTTCCCTGTGCCATGTGTATTGTAGAGTGTTTGGGTTAAACCTGACAACATTCATGTTCCACGCACGAAAATATTCTTTCCAGCGCTGTCCAAGCGCGAATGCTTTTTGCTCATTATAAGAGTCCTTGTGGGCATTACATTCACTAATCTCACCTTTACAATTGGCATTAAAATCACCTCCAACAATAATGCCCTCATAGTTGTTACATATAACAGCATTTTCACATATTGAGTCTAAAATGTCCATAACTGCAGCCAAGTTATGGTTATGTGGGTTAAAGTATAAGGTGACCAACATCAGTTTTTCTTTACCCCCCTCAATCATTGCCATATCAATAGCAAAAATGTTACTAGAAGAGTAGAGAACCGACATACAAGCATTGATGCTGTTATTCACTAATATTGCTAAATCCCCTATCGGGCGTCCCAGCCCTGGTTTAATAGCAGGACTGGAGAAAGTGGTGTATCCACTTACAGTCATGTGCTTTAGGAACATAGTCTCTTGTAAAAGAATAATGGCTGGACTGTCAAAAGAGTTTGACTTTATAGCCATCAAGAAGTTATGATACCCACATACATTCCAAGAATACACCTGGATAGTACTATGGCTACCGTGGCTTTTGAGGTGTACAGACAATACCCTGACAAAGACGATTGGGCATATCCATTGTTACCAATGAAAACTACACAACCAGAGGAATATATAAGCCCCCCACCCTATAATAATGCAGTAAAATGGGTGCCAATCGTGTTACCGACAGGGGGAACTTTTCCAAAAACTGAAGTGGATAATTCACTGACAGTACAAGAATTGAGAGACAAGCTGGATTTGGATAATGTGAACTATAACAATGTGACGAGGGATATGTGGGACAGGTTGAAAGACGCTATGGGCAAGAGGGATGTGGTGCACAATATTGCGCACAAGAACAGGGAAGCAGGAATCCAAATGGAACAAGAGCTTAAGACAGCTGGGGAGTCAAGGGAGGTATGAGAGTCTAGAGAGTCCCACCAAGGCAGGCCACAGGACATTATGAAAATGTTGGCCCTCCCAACACAGATGCCACTGTATGGGGGGCATGCCCAATGGAACTATTTAGTGCTCTACACTTCACATAAAAAACATTGGATGCACATCAGTTGGACAGGGGGCAAGTAATCATGATATTAAAAGCAGTATGCAACCCATCAAGGTTAATAATTCTGGGATTCTCTTATATAGTAATAGTAGAAGATGTAGATAAGGGGGCAGGCACAAGATGGAGGGTGCACATAGAACCGATCATGGCATTAATGAAAAAGCACCACAGGATACTGGCACTTCCAAAGGTAATGCAAGTGTTAAGAATCGGAAGGGACCAGAGCCCGCACAACTTCGCAGATATGTTAACACAAACATTGATGACGGATACAGGGGTGGAAGAGAAGATGACCATATGGCAGTTACTGCCTGATGACATTACAAAGGTAGTGGAAGGGAAGGTTGATGTGGAAGAAAGGCTCAAAACGTTCCAGGGATGGGCATACATTCTGAATGTGGCGGATGATACATGGTTGGCAGTAAGGAAAGTAATACTGGTAAGGGAATATAAAGAGTGGGCAGAGGGCAAATACATGGAGGAGCATGGGTGGGAAACACTGACACCAATGATGAATGACACATATGATGCAGACAGAAATAGCGAGGATTCTACATTTTTTCGAGGTCAGGGTAGAGGAGGCAGAGGACAATGGTGAGGTATGGCGGGTAAGGTGCTGTACGACAGAAAGACAGGGGCTAAATTGTAACAGAATGCAGAGGGGGAGATATGGCCTTGGGTAAAATACTGGGGGCAGCAACGGGAGCTCAATGATGTAAAGGAAAAGGCACAGAAATTGAGAGAACAAGTCACCAGTACACGGGCCACCCCAGTGGCTGCTGTAACAAGCTCCACCAGATGCTAGGACAGGGACAAACTACCAGAGTTGGAGGCTGCAGTGATATCCCTACGCCAAGATAGATGGGGCAACATGATGGCAGGAGATTCTTTCTCCGCTGGTGGAGTCACACACAACGTGACTATATTGGTAGATAGTATGGTGGCACTAACTCTGACTAAAGCAAAATTTACAGACACCAAACATTCATAAATGACAAAAATGCAGGCCCTAGGGGGCCCTATAATAACCTCCCTGATAAAGGAACTAACCATTAACTTAAATGGTGTGAACATGGGTAAACAACCATGCGCCACAGGGGGTAGGAGGATATTCTGGGGATTGACACCTTACTGAAAAGAGTGGCAGTTATTGACCTAGCAACCAATGTCTCTACCTCCAAAGTATAACAGGTACGGTGCACGTCATACCAATGGCAGTTGTCACAGCAATAACAAAGGGAGACACATATCCTCACACACACAAATGGCAGCATAACAGATGGAGGAGAGATTTCTGGAGCTATGGGGAAAAAAACTGGCTGGATTTTGGGAAAACGCAGGATAATGTGGTATTCAAAGTGACTAGCATTCCACTGTATGTAAAACCATATGGGAAAGCCCCCTGAGGCAGAAGAACAAATACATGATATACTCAAGGCCCTACAAGAGAGGGGGACCATAACAGAACATATAGGATGGGTACCATGTGTATCAGCGGTATGGGCAGTGAAGAAACCGGATGATTCATTCCGCCTAACAATTGACCACCGCATAATCAACCAACACTTACAATCCAGACCTCAGTTAGTGGCCTTGTTCCCGGAAATGATGACGAAAATACCACCAGGCATGAGGTTGTTCAGTGTCCTAGATATTTCCAACGTGATCTACTCTTTCCACTGCATAATGGCTCACGTGAACTAACAGCATTTACGGTTGAAGTGGTGGTGCAGGTATGGAATGTGTTACCCTAGGGACTCAGGGACAGCCCCACCATCTTCCACACTGTGATGAAAAGAATACTGCAGGGCATAACGTGTACAAAAAATGTTATTCAGTATGTTGATGATGTATTGATATGCAGCGAGACACAGCAGTTACACGAAGAACACCTAGGAGAAGTGCTAAAGGCATTACAGAAGGGGGGACTCAAATTGAATGGTGGGAAAGCACAGATTTGCCAGACAGAGGTGCGATTTCTAGGGGTGACCATATCAGGAAAGGGAAAAAGCATATGCAGAGACAGACTGCAGTTAATTAATTCATTACCACTCCCAACTGATCACACTGCATTACACAGGGCCATGGGGATCCTGGGATTCACAAGGAACTTCACTCCCCTATTTGTAGAACATACATAAATATTACATACGTTTTTTTGATCAGATAGATTTGACTGGACTGAGGAGCACACAGAGAATTTTCAGAAATCGATGGATTTATTGAATGGGACACCATCATTAGTAAGCCCAAACCCAGATATGTCCTTTTACATATGGCCAATTATATCAGAAAGTACACAAGTCGCCATACTGACACAAAGATATGGCGATACTCATCACCTAGTGGCATGTAACTCATTAAACTACAAAATAACGGTATCAGGTAATATTATCCCCATATATATGGTCGCCGTAAATAATATCGCCGGGAAAAGGTTGCGGCGATATTATATGGGTGACCAAAAAAAAAGGAAAAAAAAAGTTGGGGTTGAGGGGGTGGCCCCTGCATGTTCCATGCAATAATGTCGCCACAAAAAAAGGCAATTTTTTGGCAATATTTTTGCATGGCGAGGTTTTTATGGTGACATTATTACATGGAACCAAAATAACTGAATTAAAATACTCCAGATGCGAAAGACAGCTATGCACATTGTGCTGGGCAATCAACAAATTCAGATAAATAATGTGGGGGGGATACATGCATTATCAAAACAAACCACAAACCTCTACAGATGTTACTATCCTCTAAAATGTATCAGGGCAATGTCAATACACAGAGGATAGGGAAATGGATTGCATTATTGACAACGATTACACTACACTTTGAGGAAGGAGGAGAGAAATACATACAAGTAGATGTCACAGGGCTAGGACAGAAACTGTCAACACCCTACATGAAATATTCATGGCTGGTGCACCTGATAAAGATATTGATGGTCCCACGTTCTTTTACGATGGAAGCTCCACATATGTAAATAACAAATTACATGCAGCAGCAGCAGTAGTGCACAGGCAAAATGATCAGTGGCAGTTCGACTGAATGGTGTTTGAAGGGAAAAGCACACAGTATGGCGAGCTCCAAGCGGTACTGTTGCACTTCAAAGAATACAGAAAATACCACCCTAAGTAAGAACAATGGTGGTAGTGGACTCAGACTGTGTGTTTAAAGGGCTCACCATATATTTGCAATGGTGGCGAGACCAACACTATCGACGGGGGACGGATGGGTCAGCTATAAAGTTTGAGCAATAATGGAAAGACATCGATGAAGTATCAGGACCGTGCAATAGAATATGGATCATTAAAACAAAATCTCGCAAAACAAAGTGAAGATGGGCCGAAGGAAACAACAAGGCAGATGCCGCAGCGAAACTGGTAATAAAAGAATACTCACGCCCAGTGTTACCCCCCATGGCGACCCTACAAGGAGAGGACGGGGTCAAACAACAGAGTAAGGCGAAGTACTGGGTGGCTGTGTTGATGTAAGGTGACAGATAAGTTCACACACAGCAGGAAAATCATCAAGAAAGAAAAGTAGGCAACTGTAGTGGTGAACAGAAAGGGGCAGGAAATATAAAGATACAAACAAACTGGATTCCCTCTTGGGGAGTATGCAGATATGGAAAAAGAGTGTTCCACGGACCTTTGGAAACTCCAGCCTTCTGCACGGATTACTATTACAGAGGACCACTCTGTCTGCTCATGGCTGGGAACAACAGCTGTGGGTGTCTGTTAAACAGAAAACGCGACTAGGGAAGGGTCAGAGGTTGCCTGCCGGAAACCAACAGTCAAGCTCTGTACAAAGGATCAACATAAGACACAAGAGAGACAAGAACAGAAATAACCAGGGACAAGGAAGTCTAAGAGAAATCTAGCAGAAGGGAATGAAGGAAGAAACAGTACAAAAGCAATGGGTAAACTAAAGGAGAGGACAGAGGAGTCAAGGATGAGAAGGACAGGGATCAAGAACAAGGGGTTGCAACAAGGAAGAGAGCAAGGGAGCTCAGCCACGAAAGAGGGGGGCTGCAAACAAGGAAGCAGGGCTGCAGTACCAAATGGTACAAGGTACAGAAAAACTGTAGTGGATTGCAGAGGACTGTAGTAGGCTGCTAGGCAGAGAGTCCAGAGGAGCAGGACTGAGAGCTGTAGTAGGCAGCAGACAGACAGAGAGCCCAGAGGAGTAGGGCAGCAAGGAGCGAACCCAAAGGAACAGGGCGTAGAGGCAGAGAGCCCCGAGGGTCAGGGCTGAAAGCAGAAGAGAGTAGCAGGCTGCAAGGCAGGGAGCCCAGCGGAGCAGAGCAGCAAGGAGCGAGCTCAGAGGAGCAGAGCAGCGAGGCAGGGAGCCCGGAAGGCTATGGCTGTAGGCTATGGCTGTAGGCAGCAGAGTATAACAGGCTGCAAGGCAGGAAGCCCAGAGGAGCAGGGCTGTAAGGCAGGGAGTCCAAAAGGCTAGGGCTATAGGCAGCAGGGTGTAGCAGGCTGCAAGGCAGGAAGCATAAGGAGCAGGGCTGTGAGGCAGGGAGCCCAAAAGGCTAGGGCTGTAGGCAGCAGGGTGTAGCAGGCTGCAAGGCAGGAAGCCCAGCGGAGCAGGGCTGTGAGGCAGGGAGCCCAAAAGGCTAGGGCTGTAGGCAGCAGGGTGTAGCAGGCTGCAAGGCAGGAAGCCCAGAAAGAGCACTGGAGCAAAAGCAGGAAAATGCAGCAGCAGGAACAGCATACAAATTCGAGACAAAAGGCAAAAAGGGGCTGGGAGGACTCTTGATGCAAGAGACTGAGCTCCTGCAGGCAGCTGCTTAAATACCGCCCTGTCCTGTATTGAGGCAGGCTAATTGGCAGTACCTGGAGCAGCACACCTGAAAACAATCTGCCTCCTCCCTCTCTGGTCCTGAGATGGTGGAAGCAGCACTGATCCCTAGGGCTTCTGGGGATTGTGGTTCCAATGCTGACAAATGGGAATTGCCAGGAATTGATAGCTGTAGCAAAGTGCATTGTGGTACATGTAGTTAGTTGAGTTATATAAGAAGGCACCAAAGTCACGCAAATGGGAATTAAGTACCAAAGTGTGAATAGGGGTTGTTCCAAGAGTATTCTGAAGATAAATGAATTACAAATAGTCCATGATGGTTGCCAATGTGTGCGCCCATGGCGCAGGCATGACACAGAAACAGAGACAGAGGAAAATGACGATTTGTATATGGCCATAGGGGAGGGGGCAATGAAAATAAAACTGCGATGAAGGCAGACAAAAGAACAAGGAGGAAGAAAGAGAACTCTGTTAGAATTGCAGGAAGAAGATGACATATTGATACATTACATAAACTCAAAACAAGAGTGTGATGTCATCCAACAAAAGGACAGTATGTTGTGGTACAAAACACGTGGCCAGTGGGTAATAATACTACCTACAGTACTGAGGAAAGATGTCCTAATATGGGTGCACGGCTACTGGACACATGAGAGAGGAGAGAATGGGTTACGAAGACTGACAGCAATGGCCTGGTGGCCAACAATAATGGAAGATTGGTGAACACACGTGTCCAAATGTGTAACATGCTGGAAACCAGACCAGAGAGGAAAAGAGAAGATGGGCCTGCTCCAACACGAGCACCGAAGTACAGAAGCATGGCAACACATCCATCTAGATTATGTGGGTCCACTAACCAGAACAGCAAAAGATTACAGATACATATTGGTGATTATTGATAGATTCAGCAGATGGCCAGAGGCATTCCCAACAAAAAACTGCTCTGCAAAGACAACTGTAGATATTCTATTGCAGGACATAATAGCAAGTTTTGGCGTCCCATCAAAAATGACATCAGACAATGGTGGTCATTTCTCAGCTGAGCTAACACGAACACAGTGTGCCAAACTACGAATAGAAAAATGTTTTCATATCCCATATCACCCAGAGTCTGCCGGCATGGTGGAGATAGTGAATTGGGAAATTAGGAACTCTTCAAGAGAATGGATGAAGAAGTATCACAGTGGGACGTACTGCCTCCATTTGTACTACAGGGGTTACGATCCAGACAACACTCAACTACCAGGTACTCGCCTTATGAAATACTGTTCGGCAGAAATATGCCTAGCACTGAGAAGTTATTGCTGCCACTGACAATGGGGGCATCCAAATTTTACGAAGTGTTAGGTGCAGATTACATATCATCATTGGTAAACAGACTACAGGACATCCGTAAAATGACAATAGAAACACAGGCACAAACAGACATTGACACGGCGAGGAAACACAACAAAACAAGAAGGGAAATGGTACTACACATACGGGACACAGTGATGCTACACAATGAGTGTAGATCTGCACAGTCTCAACCTAAATGGAAAGGGTCCTATGTAGTCACAGATAGAATCAGTAACATACTATACTGCATTGACCAATGGGACAGTGAAGGTCTGGTTATGAGGCACCTCAGTCAACGGAAGAGAGTGAAAAAGGGAATGGAATGCATAGAAAGCAAAGAACACGACAGGGGTAGGAAGGAGGGCATGAAAACATTGAGAAAAGCACATACCCCAATGGGTACAGCAGAAGTATCCAGATAAATATGTGTGTTTTTTGTCATCCAGATGTGCCTGTGCATATGGCCTATGTTCTCAATACTATCGATCGCTGCGGCGAAATGGCACATGAATGGATTTATCAACATAACACAGGCGGTGGCTGACACGTTCAACATATCAAATTGTTGGTTATGTTTACAGTTCCCCACACATGCACAACAAGGGACACCATTGGTGGCAGAGCCATTTACTATGGAGAAATGGGTGGGGGATGTAAAGGCAGGGACTAGAATTGATGAAACTGGACTGGCTGTACCCTCATTTACATTCCAAGAATTGCTCTCTGTACCTTTCTGCATTAAATCTGGGGGTGGGGGAGGAGCGCGACCACAGGATTATGCAGTAGGGAAATATGGGCACTGTGCCATGACAATCACTATAGAAACAAGAGAAAGATACATCTATGGATTTAAAAAGGTAATATTTGCCTGTTATGATGAAGAAGGGCACAGGAGGCAAAATGTAACTAGGTATGACATGCACAGAGAAATAATGGATGCAAGAGGACACATAGTACACCCAGATGATTGTAGATGTAAGGACACAGTAGCTAGAAATGAAACAAGTTATTTTGTGGGTTTGGCAATATACATCGGGTTACTGTGTAATGGAAAAAGCTACCAAATACACCTGTACACCTCAGGGGTGTATTGGCTCTGTGGAGGACATGCATACCACACGTTGCCAAGACAGTAGGAGGGGTCTGCACAGTAGTACATCTACGACTGGATGTGACCATTATGGGACTACATAAAGGGCTGCACAGGGATAAAAGGGACAGCAGTGAAAAGCCACTGGTGATACATAACAAAGGGTTCCACCAATGTGTTAGAATGTGTATCCCATCACTGGGGAACTAGAGAGGGCCATAGTAAATATATCCACTTCATTAGAGATCTTTGCTAATGCCACAGCAGATGCATTAGGGCACATGCAAAAGGAGATACATAGCATAGGAGCCACTGCTATGCAAAATAGGATGGCTCTCAAATTACTGCTAGCTCACAAAGGTGGAGTGTGCGCAACCTTTAATAGTTCATGTTGTGTGTGTGTAATTGGAAGAAGACGTCCTCATAACTAAATATATTGTTGTAATAAAAAGACAGGCAAAAGTGTACCAACAAGTTGCAGCAGGCATCGTGGTCCTGGTAATACTTTTGATATGTATATATTGCATTATTGCTCTTGTGAAATGTATAGGTAGAAAAGGCATGGAAACTGTAGAAGTGCAAAATATTGGACAAAGCTTGTAGAAAGAGAAATGAAAGAAAGGTGGGTGAATGTTACGAGATCAAACTATGTGTTTATCTGCTCTCTTTGAGGCCCTGTGCAAGAAGAGGTCTGGGCTGACGCCAGCAAGGTCACAGTTGTTGTGGAATGTGTGATGTACACGCCTCCGATGATGGGAAACCAGTTCTGCGAGAAGTACACACAGTTCGTGCCTAACAAGCTGTAACAAGAACCCATGGCTACACTGACCCGTGTACACAAAGACATCCATTTTAAGAACATGGGCACTTTTATCACTTGTCCCTGGATTGCTCCTACTTACTTACGTGTCGTACATTGGCCCGGAAGCAGGCAACCCTTGTGACATGAATAATGTGATGAGGACTGAAGCAGCCACCTTATCTGTGTTCAAGGATGCAACCGGCCTGGGAGGGCAGAGCATTCCACCCATGTGTTCGGATCGTACTTACAATATATGCTAAACCTTTCTACTCCTGGTCTTCCTTGTGCTTATGTTAGTGTGTTTCAGAGTGTGCCGTGTGAAGGGCATTTGCAGGGGGAAGCAGGATGGACGTCTGTAACACCTATTGCTTACATTCAGGATATTCTGGGGAAATGGCAGTTTATAACTCGCCGTCGGAAAAAATGATGGCATTATTTTACCACATTTTATGTCAGGGGTTGCCCGAGCCAGTACAGAGACAAATGAAGAACCAAGTGGGGATGGAAGCAAAACCGTGGCCTGAGATACAGTTGACGATAGATGTCGGTTGTTACAAGAGAAAAATTGGAAGAAAGATGAGACTTGAAAAATCTAGGAAGCCAAGTTAGTTCAGAAATGTTTTTCAACATTTGCCATAAAAGGGCGTTATTCACAAGCAGAGATGGATTGGGAATGCAGGAACCAATATTTACATTGCAGGCGAGTAATCCGTGCCCGATGGACAAAGTTGGATATGGGTTTGTGTAACGAGGCAGATGTGTGTGCTATAGAGGAAGAGGAGGATTTCAAAATAATCAAGGTGGGTTCCAGAATGAGCAGAATGAAAATCAGAGTATCCAGGGAGGATTTAACCAAGGGGGACTTGTCCGATGGGAACCCCAGTATGTTGGACTTGTGGGATGACATGTCACATCGTTTGCATGTGTGGGAGCCAAGGGAATGTACAGAATGGCCAATTTCCAAGAGGGGGGGCAGCTTATCCTCCGGCATATAGCACACAAACTAGGGAAGTGTTTGCCCAAGATCACACAGTGCATCAGACACAAGCGCCGCAAGTGCAGCAGGTACTGCAACAAGAGCGACTGAAAATTAATCCACCAAAAGGGCAGTCGCAACAAGCCCCCGTGCAGACACAGCAGTATGCAAACACAGGGCAAGTGTTTACACCTGAATAGGAGATTTCACTGTGGTAGGAGGAAATCCTTTCACAGGGACAGGGATGAGCCTGTACCCACAAACAGACAGCTCACAGGGTGACTTTATGTGTTCAGTATTATCAATGATACCAGACCCTCAAGAGGAACCAATGGTCGATGTGAAGATAGGTGGCAAATCTTTTTCTTTTTTAGTAGACACTGGAGCTACTCATTCATGTATACGAGAGGGAAAATATCCAATGTCGGCAATTGCCATGAATGCTCAAGGGTTCTCTGGAGCTACAATGTCGAGTTCCTTTTACTAATGCATTACTCGTCTCTATAGGAGAGTGTGACATGTCTGTTCCTTTGTTATGTTCATGACAGACACCGGTTAACATATTGGGAAATGATTTGATGACAAAACTCAACATGGCAACTTCATTTACTGATCAAGGTATAGTGTGTTCCACATCAGGAATACATTATTTAAACGTGGGCGAATGTATACTGGCGTTCACAGGGAAAGTTGCTCTGTGTGGCGTTCCAGTAGATCCTGAGGTTTTGCTATAAGGGTGAGAATTCTACAGACATGGCTACCTGGCTTAATGGGAAGAATTGTGAGAATACCTGACAAGTTTTTGTTCAGACCTCAAATACCTATTAACCAAGAGGGGGGGACAGACTATCCCTATAGAATTGGAAGCAGCCATAGTACAAAGGGAAATGGCAATGCTCCAAGGAGAAGATGATGTGGTGTGGGATGCTTTTATCCATGCATCCGAGCCCTACCTCAAAACTGTGCAGTACTGACATGGAAAACATCATGATGGCCAGAGCTTCCCAGAAAATGCACAGGGAAATGCATGAAGAATAGGCTGCCACTCATTTTTGCCGATGTTATGGGCACAGAAGGGCACTGCCAAAAACCACCATTGGACTACCCACACAGTAGTCTGAAACCATTGGGAATGGCAATGCTGATTGCCAAAAGCAACCTAGAATTGTGGGGAATTCATTTTCTTAAATCCCAAAAATGGGTGCATTACCAGTACTCACCACTATCAGAAAGCCGGCGTTTTAAAACAACACCAAACTTTTAAACTGAATAAATGAACCCAAAGCAGGCCAAAGAAAGACTTACTGAGAGGTGGATCCAATGTAAAGTTATATTCTGAAGTGACTTGAAGGTTTATAACAAGACTGGCTGAGCTGTGGATTTCAGCAGTTTAAGTAAATTTGGACTGAAAAACACTAAAAATCTAAATGTTTAAAAGAAATGAGTGACCTACTTTTGAGTGTCACATAGGTTGCAATTGTTTAAATGTCATAGTTATAAACTTAGAATCAGAATTCTAGCTGCATATGTAAAAATGGTTAGTTTTATTTGAATGCAGAAAACGGGGTAACTAAAAGTGACATTAGCTTGGTCCTGGCTTAAGGAACTGAATTCTGCCCACCAGCTACCCCTGACAGGAGTTGAGACTTGCACAACTGCTGTGTTCCCAGGCCTAGCTGCCTTTTTGCTGCTCCCACCAAAAGGGATCTGACACTTCTCTGATTGAATTATCAAGGGACTGCTAGAGACTAAACATAGGACCCAGGCAGAGGGTTTATTGAAGTGGCCATAAATGGCTTCCTCTTGAACAAAACCCTGTCCTGACTCAGGCAAATGTTTTATTGGTGGGAGTCGTAAATGTGGCTTCCTCCTGGAAGGAAAGGGGAGGAGCACTGCATGTGAGAGCAAGCTGGCTTGGCAGAAACTGGGAGGGGGAGAAACTGGAGACAGAGGCTGAGCTTGAAGAAAGTGGAAAGACTGGTTTCTGTACCATGTGACCTGAAAAGACACACCCCTGTAGCCAGAATATGGTTTTAGAAAAAGATGAATAACTCATAGTACGGACTTGTCATAATTATTTAAATGATACCATAATTCTTGTGATTTTTCTGCCCACATTTTAAGAGGTTTTTAGAACCGGTGGCATGATCTGGGGGCAAGCTAGCAGTTAAGAGGGTATTACTTAAAATGTATGCATGTTAAAAGTCGGATACTTCATCAATTAATGCCTGCATGCCTTGCACACATTTGGGTAAATTTGAGTAAGAATCTGATATTGGTAACCTGACCAAAAAGTGCAAATGTTGCCATTTCTGAATGCAAGCACCCAGGAAGAGCAGATTTGGACAGGGTATACCTCCTGTGATATGTGATGGGTGCATGTAATTTTAAACAAATGTGTACCTGTGCAAATATGTCTTTTGGGTCAAAATATAGATTGTGTGTAATTTGACAGGGGTGGGTCCTCTGTACCATAAACAGACCTCATCATGATGACACTTCATTTCATTCCCCGAATCAAGGGGAAGAGGAGGAAGTGACCAATGACAAGTGGAGAGGGGTAGGGCCTAGGAAGCTAGCCTTTCCACCCATTTTCAAAACTCATAAAAGCAGACAGTCAGGACAGATAGGGACATTCAATTCCATTTGCTACGGAGCATGCTGCCGGACCATACAACATCCAGAGATCCAGACTTCAAATCCATCAATCTCCAGAATCCAGAGAGGCTAGACCAGCAGAGTAACTTTCCTCTGAAAGCTGGGAATCTTGGCTTTTCAACGAACCTAGAACCGCATTCCTATTCCATACACTTTTGCCGCAATCGCGAAAAACGCACTCACGAATTTACCGCGATTTGCAAATTTCTCCACGTGTGAAAACAACAGTTTCCTTGCTTTCCTTGCTAAAATTTCGTTTGCCTCTTAAGAACCATCCCTGAATCATTGTTAGAGTGAGCCTGGACTAATATTAACTAGATACCACTCACCCTGAACCTCTAGGGGGAATTAAAAGCATTTTAGCATATTTTTCACTTCATTGCCAGCACATAAAAAAGCATTTTGGGCCTGTGTTTCCAACTTCTGTAGTGTAAGCTTGCTGGGGTGAACTGAATTACAGTTGATTGCATTTCTGAGAACTGTGTGCTTTCCTTCCATTTCCTTGCATTGCATAAAGGGGGGGAGGGGATTGCCAGAGAAAAGTGATTACATTGTTTTGTTGAAATCATATTGAGTATTTTCTGTATTGCATTTTCATTCAACATTACATCCATCTGAACTTATATAAAGCATTCTCTACCACCTTATTCTTCTGTTCCTATTCACAAGTGTGCTAGTGCCAGACTATCCATTATTGATTACTGCTCAGATTAAGTGTGATATTAAATTATTAATTTATTATAAAGTGTGATATATATATCTATTGTTTAAATTATCAAATAAACCTTTTAACTTGCAAAACAGAACCAATTCTTGGCTCAGTGGGGTCAGGGGGATTCCAAGAGAGGGGTGTTATATAGGGGTAGTCATCCAGAACGCATGAACTAGGACATAAAGATATATCAATAAGGGTTTCCATTCAGTATCCCAGACTAGGCATTGACTTAGCTGTAGTGTTGAATTGAATCCTCTTACAAATTGGGGGCTCGAGCGGGATGTTTGGGTTAGATCTATCACTTGTGCAGATTAATACAGTGTGCCAGCTGACCAGATACACATATCCGGTCGGATCACCACGCTGTGTTACGCTGTAAAGCACTCCTCAAAGGAACGCTCTAAGGAAAAGGTCTGTTTTGCAAAAATAAAATACAAACTTCTGTAAGTCAGGAAGGAACTCAAATTCCAGAATGACGACCTTAGTAGACATGAAAATAGCCAGAGAGCACTTCTTACATAAGTTATTTGTGAGAGGTGAGTGGACTCACCAGGACCGCATGGTCTGGTTGCAGGCCATCACGCAACAGGTTAGGATAGCGGCATACCTGTACCTATATATGGGAGACATGCAGGATAAATGTACTGAAAGCCAAGATCTGGCGAATAAGCGACAGATGGCGTTAGAGAAGGTCCAATCTGACCTGGTCTCTTCTGAGCAGAGGCTGCAGGGGAGCCAGGAGTCAGAAAATGAGAGTAGACAGCACATCATTAAAATAAAGAGGGATATGAACATCCTGCAACAGGAAAAGGCTGACCAGGATACCAGATTTCTGGCCTTGCAGAAGGAGTACCAAGAAGGTTTGGACTCCCTACTGCAGAGCCAGAAAAAGCTGGAGCAACAGTTAGACTTCAATAGGGCATGTGCTGAGCAGGTAGTCACCCTGCAAAGCCACCTAGATAGGGAGAAGGCAGAGAGCAATAAACTGATTTTGAAAGACCTGGATACCCAGGCAGAGTTTGACCAGGAGCGCCAGAAAGCGGGTGCCTTCCAAAGGCAAAGGGACGACCTGGCGGCACAGATGCAGGCTCTTAGTCAGGAAAGGGATACCTTAGGCCAGGAAGTCTGCCACTTAAAAAGGAAAATGGAAGAAAATCACCTGGCCCTCCAGGGACTGGATGACCTCCAAAAAGAACACCAGAACTTGTTAGAGCACACCAGGAAGGTGGAGGATGCTCTGGCAAGAAAGGAGCAGGCCAATAGGGACACAGCTCAGGAGGTAACCCTCCTGCAGCAAAGACTGGCCCAGTGCTCCAGGACCAATCACGAAACACAGAGAGAAAACGAGGCTCTCTGCCAGCACAATGATAGGCTCCAACAACAGGTAGCGATGCAGGAGAGACTGATAGAGTCCAGTAAGGCCTTAACTGGGGAACTGAAGGCACAGGCTCTTGCATTGCAACAGGGAGCAGGGGCGGATAGAGATGAGGTTCGCTGGGAAAGAGAAACTCCGGAGCATAACCCCAGGAGCCCTAGTACCAGAGGCCTTTATCTCTCTCAGTCCCTGGACTCTGCCACCCCCATGTCCCCTGGCGCACATGAGCACAGGGCCACGGGGATGGCAGATTACTATCCAGCCAGAAGCATGGGGCTCATAGGCCAGTACCACCCAGGAATGGAGGGGCGGGCATCCGGGTATGGGCACCCAAGCACAGTGCAATTTGATGGGGAACCCCAGGAGAGTAGGCCCATTCAGGGCATCCTGAAAACCTCTGCCCAGTTAGGTCAGTGGGGGGGGTACCCATCAAATCCTGGCAGCAAGGAGGGATCTGAAGACTCCTCTGAGCGGTACAGGACACAGGAGACCAGGTCCCCACATTCTGCCAGCCATTCCCAGGCTCGCAGAATCCGGGAAAACCTGCAAGATCAGACAGGAACCTCTGGGAGCAGTGCCTCTGAGTCAGAGGACGAATGGACAAGGGTTACCCGAACCAAAAAGGCCAATAAGGCAAAAAGGGCCTTGATTAAGGACCCATTGAAACAGATTAAGGCAATCAGGAGTGTCATCACGCCTTATCATAAGAACGCCAAGTACTCTGTTTGGGAACACTTGGAGCTCTATGAGCAAATGATGGAGACTTTTCATTTGAAGGACAGCCAAAGCTGTATCCAATATGTAAAGTGGACATTCTCCCCAGATTACTCCAGTTTCTTTGCAGGGCTGGAGGACCAAAATCATTCCAGGTGGTCCACCTATAGGGCGGCCATATTAAAACATTTTTCTGTTCACAGAAATCCCCAAGAGGCTCGCAAGGCAGCCTACAATTTACAATGTGGGGAGGATCAGGCCCCACAAGAATTTGTGCAGGAGTTAAAGCGTGCTTTTGCACAGACCACAAGAAGGGTGCGCACGCATAGCAGAGAATTTATTAATACGTTTTTCCATGCCTTGCCCAAATACATAATGACCCAGCTTGTGAGGGATTTTCACGAGAAAAGACCTTTAGACTGGGTCATTGAACAGGCGACCCGGATCTATGAGGTGCAGAAGCCAATAGAAAATAAAAATAATGCGCCCAAAAACCCCAAAGCCAACAACACCCCTCCTGCTGCCAAGGTGGCAGAGGTAAAGGTCACCCCCGTTTTAGAGTTGGAGATGGGGGGGCCTAAAAACCCACCTGCACCTAATAATGCTAGGCCCAGAAGGTCCTCGGGCCAGTCACAGACAGGGAGCCAGGGAGGCAGCCCCACAAATGGGGTCCCTCGCTCTCCTGATTATGTAAGCCCCCGTTACAAGGGAAACAGACCCATCCTGGGTTATGTGTGGACTCCTCCAGCCCAAGGGGGGGGATCCAGCCAAGCACCTAACCCAGAGAACTTCCCTCCCAGCTTCTCACAGGAGGGCAGAAACTCACCAAACCCTGGGCAGAACTTCTTCCCCAGGTATCCACCCAACTTCCAGCCCCAAAATCCTCCATCCTTCTTTCCCCAATTCCCTGAGCTTAGACAACCGAATCCGGGAGAGGGGAGGCCAAGGGTGGAGGGGTATCCAAATCTTCCCAACCAGGGGTACTACCAAAGAAGGAATAGCTACCCTTCCCGGGATCAGCCCAGGGGAGAAAACAGGGCCCCGTATCAGCCTGAGCGGGTTTCCCAGTTAGAGCGCCAGGTTCAAAACATGGCGCGGGATCTGGGTCACATACTGAGGGCTCAGCAGAACCCTCAGATCAGCATGCCGGCGCAGAACGCACCCAACTCTGGACCTGGTGCCCCAGAACAATGACGGGGGCAGCACCCCGATAACTCACTGGTTCCCAGGGAGGAGGCACAAAGGGAAGGGGGGTGTAAAGCCTGGGAGGAAGCTTCCTTCCTCACTTGTAAACAGCCCCTGGAAACCCAGGAACCGGAAACAAAATCTCTTGCCCCTGAAAGTCTGCCTCCTAAGGAGCAGAGGGGGGGTAGGAGAAACAAAAGACCCAAACAGACTCAGTTTGAGGAGGAGGTACAGATCTTCCAATTTGAGGGAGAGGGATCCTCAGAGGATCCTGGGAAAAGGATCTTCTCCTTCAGAGAGCGGGGAACTCCTCCCAAAGAAAAATGGGTCCCTAGGGATGCAAATCCAGACTGGGGAGATGTGGAGACTGAGCTACCGCCGCCCACCATCTCATCCCTGAACCAACAGCAAGAAAATCCCCTGGTTCAAACCCTTCCTGGTGACTGCCTCCAAAAAGGGGGGGGCGGACCGGAACCGGAGCCAGGGGAACCCACAATGGCTCTGATCTCCAGTTGCCAATTTTTTCTTTCAGATTCCCAAGGCTCTCCACAGAATTCTGCCCAAATCTATTCGCTAGCGATGTCCAAAACCAGAAAGTTAGCCCACCAGTTGTCCAAAAATGTGCATTATCTGTGCCCCCTTGAGGAGAAGGAGGGAAGATATTATGCCCCGGTACAAGTACAGGGGCAGGGTACAATTTTAGCGCTGGTGGACACGGGATCTCAAGCTACCCTTCTGTCCAGAAGGGCCTTTGATGAACTGAATGCAGGAAGGGGAGGGAATTACCAAATTCCTCTCACCTCACTTCCTGGACAACTCCAGAACTTTGACGGGAAGGAAATTCCCGTCGTGGGGACGGCAGATTTGGACATTAAAATTGGGCGACACAAGTTGAAACACCCGGTCATAGTTGTGACTCCAGAGGGCACCCCTTGTTTACTGGGGAATGACCTCCTGAGGAGGTTGTCACCCTTAATAGATTGCGTAAACAAGGTCCTCTGGACCCAGACTAGCCGACCAATAAAATTAAAACAGAGTGTCAACCATGTTAGTTTAAACGGCACCTGCCACATGGTTGAACAAAAATCTGACCAAGTAGAATTTCACTTCCAGAATAGCCAAATTCCAGACATGACAGTAATAGCAGTAGGACAACAGACTGGTGATGGAGGGTCCTCTCTATTTCTGAAAATCAACCTTCCTTCCAGTCTAAAGTGGTACTCCACGCTGGAAGGAAACACTCTGAGATTCTTTACCAATCCACAATCAGAAACTCCCACTCCTATAGTCCAGAAAGATGTGAAATCAGCTCAGAGCCTGGCTGATATTCAGCAAATTGGAGAGCAGTTGTTCATCCCTGTTCAGTTAAATGATGGGAAGGACTCTGTTCTCGCCCGAGTGTGTGTGAGCAACGGTAAGAGCTTCATCAGCGAAGCCATGTTTCGCCAACTCCCAAAAGATCCAGCCATTCCCACATTCAAACTGATAGACAAATGGGAAATGGACCTGGAAGCGCCTAATTCCAAACATCTCCTGCCAAGCAGGTGTATGCTCAAAATCTCCATTGGCAACAAGAGCATAGTCCATAATTGTTGGGTCGTGCGAGACGTCACTGCCGCCTTTTACTTAGGCAGTGACATTCTCAATCGCTTTGCCATTAGTTTGGACCTAATAAACTTCAAAGCTTGGTCCCGATTAGCGGATAATCCCATGGGCTTTGATGATCCAGAAAAAGCATTTAGGTCAGCTCAATTGCTACCTTATGCAGTTGAAATTCAGATCAAAGAGGAAGTCACCATCCCAGAAAGGACCCGACAATTCTCCCTGGAAGTGAAAGTTAAAAGAGCACAATATTTGCAAAACCCTGATGCTTATATCCATCTAAATGCTTCTCTCCAACAGCAAGGGTTGGGGGTAAACCCAACTCCATTAGTCAACATAGAACATGACACCATTCTAATAGAGGTGGATAACAGCGACTTAAAGAGTATTACTCTAGCCGCAGGCACCATTATTGGAATGGCGGTTGATGACCGACATGTTTCCATAGATTTAGGTAATGAACTGTTAGGGCCAATCCCCAAGGACTGCTTTGACAGTGACAGTGATGACAATACAACACCAGACAGGATTTTTACTTTACCCGGCATGGGGGGAACTTACTGGTGTACACTTCTTGCCCCTATGGTAAGGAAGATGTGACTTGTGACTTCAGGAGGGATGAGGTGATTTTCCAAGTCCATGAGGGCTGCTTTTCCCACCTGAAGCCCCCAGTCCAAATCAGCACTCTGACCAGGGACTTCTCCACCCAGCTGGAGGAGGCCGCTGAAATAGCCAAACCAGAAGTCTTTCCAGGCTTCAGGCAGATGGTGGAAGAGAGAGTCAACCTAGCTGATGCCTGTGTGACTCTGGAACAGAAGCAAAAGTTGAAACAAGTTTTCTTGGATTTCCAAGATCTCTTTGCGGTAGACTCATATGACTGTGGTCGCACTGACATCCACACAACAACAATCCCCACGGACCCTGGCATGACTCCTGTGTTTGTGAAGCAATATCGTTTGCCTCTCGCATCCATGGAGTCCCTTACTGAAATAATTAAGAACCTTGAGTCCCGGGGAATAATCCGTCCAGTTTACAGCACCTTCAATAATCCGGTGCTGGGAATATAAAAGCCAAACGGCCAGTGGAGACTCTGCGCCGACCTCAGGGAGCTCAACAAACGGGTCCATACATCCCGATGGCCTCTGCCCTACATTGACCAAGGGCTGGCCCAGATCCAGGGGTCACAGGTATTCACTGCAATAGACCTGACCAATGGATACTGGACTCTGCCTGTCAGCAGGGAGGACCAATACAAGCTGGCTTTTACCTTTGGGGGCCAGCAGTACACATGGACCCGGACTCCCTTCGGATACCTCAACTCCGGCAATGAATTCAACATTTTCCTACATAAGGCCATGCCCGACCTGGGTGCGAGGGGTAACCTGGCTTATGTAGATGATGTCCTCATCAAAAGTTCATCTGTGGAGGAAAACATAGCGGAGATCCGTTATGTTCTGACGCAGTTGAGGGCCGCCGGAGCAAAACTTTCCTTTCAGAAAGCACAGTGGTGTAGAACCCGTGTTAATTTCTTAGGGCATGAGATTACTCCTCAGGGTCTCTGTCCCCAGGAAAAGAAAGTGGAAGCACTTCAGAAACTGAAAGACCCCACAACTCTGCGGGAACTAAGGAGCCTCCTTGGTCGGACTAATTACAGCAGAAAGTTCATTGAGGGCTACGCAGAGATCACCAGACCCCTGATTCATCTCTTGAAGGGGGGGGTCAAGTGGGAATGGGGTCCAGAACAAGCCGAGGCAGTAAAACAACTCAAAAGAAGCCTCTCACAAGCGCCTTGCCTAGCTTACCCTGTCAGAAACAAGGAGTTCTTCCTGGAGACGGGGTTCTCTAATACATGCTTGATGGCAGTATTATACCAAAAGCATGACAAGGTCAATAAAGTAATCTCCTATGCGAGCAAAACTTTATCCTCTGTGGAGGAAAAATTCAACGATTGTGAGAAGGCACTCCTGGCAACGGTGTGGGCATTGAAGAATTACCGCCCGTTTATCCATGGGGAACACATCATAGTGGAGACTCCACACCAGCCTCTGCAATATCTCCAAAGTGACAGAATCCGGGCCGGAAATGTGAGTAATTCCCAAATTACTTCCTGGATTCTATCAATGCAAGGCTTTCCTGTGGAGGTCAGATATGGCCAAAACAAGAAGAGTCCCCTCGCGCAAGGTCTGGCTGACTTGCATGATTGTGCCAGAGAAAACTGTCTCGAGGACGAAAGTCTAAAAATAAAGGACAACATGGAGGCATACCTTAAGTCCCCCCACAAAGTCTTTGAAGAAGACACGTTTGAGGGAATGCCCACTGTGTATGTGGATGGATGCTCTTACCATGTTGACAATGACGGGGAGAAAGAACTGGTGGCCGTCGTAGGGAATGCATGGGTGAATGAGTCCCCAGAACCCTCCGCTGGATACAAAATTGGTCCCCGAAGTAGTCAGGTGGCAGAATTGATGGCTGTGCATCAGGCCATCCTCACTGCTGTCCAGCATCAACTCCACGAACTGGTCATAATCACAGATTCGGATTATGTACGAAACGGGTTCGTGGAGCACCTGGTTAATTGGAAAACCAGATGCATGTTATGTGCTAACAACAAACCCTTGAAACATGGGAAGTTGATCCAAAACATTGATGATCTGGTCACCTCGAATGAGGTGACCATCTATTGGAAAAAGATCAAGGGTCATTCCAAAGTAGAGGGACCAGACAAAACTGGAAATGACTTAGCTGATCAGCTGGCCAAAACCGGGGCCATCCAAGGGGATCTAATTGAGATTGAGTCCCTGTTGGGGGAAATCCAGGTCACTGCTATCACTAGGTCCCAGACAAATGCTCACAACGACCTTTCAATTGCACAACGGAGTAAGGAGACCCCTGATGCTGATTTGATTACCGCTCAGAAGGGGGATCCAATAATTGGTAAATTTTACCAGCACCTTGAGGACCCTGAGAACTTTCCCCTGACGGATACCGATTACATTGGGAAAGAGGACCTAAGAGTGTTGATGAAATGTCCAAAAATGTTCTGAATCCAAGACAGTTTGCTGGTAAGGAAATCCATAGCGGGCCACGATCAGTGGGTGGTTCCTACCTCATTCCGAAGCGTGATGTTAAGTCACGCCCATGATGAGGCCACCGCCGGTCATAGGGGGTTTCACACAACATTGGAAATCTTAAGAGAGGTTGCATACTTGCCACACATGGGGCAGGACCTCGACCAATACTTGAAGGGGTGTCTTGTGTGTGCACAACTTCAGCCATCATCCCTCACGCACCGTGCGCCTCTCCAAAAGAGGGGGATGACACTGCCATGGTCAGATTTACAAATCGACTTTGTAGGCCCCGTGATTCGCTCTGCTAGGGGGAATAAGTACATGTTGACTGTGACATGCTTGTTTACCAAGTGGGTGGAATGTCTCCCAGCCCCAAATTGCAAGGCAGAAACCGCAGCTGCCTTGATGATTAACCACATCTTTTCCCGTTTTGGTCTACCTCAAAGGATTGAGTCAGACAGAGGTAGCCACTTCACCAGTGAAGTGATGACAAAGATCTGGGAGATACTGGGGGTCAAAAGGAAGTTGCATATTGCTTACCGGCCAGCCTCTTCTGGGGCAGTAGAGAGATATAACCGAACCATTGTGAGCATATTAAAGAAGTTTGTGGCAGATTCTGGGCCAAGTTGGGATATCCGATTACCTCTGGTCCTAATGGCCATCAGATCTACCCCTTCATCTGCAACCAAAATGTCACCATTTGAGTTGATGACTGGGCGCAAGATGGTGCTTCCTCAGCATTTGCTCTACCGGACCCAAGAGCAGACACTGATAAATGCTTCCACAACTCATGAGTATGTGGAGAATTTAAGGAAACACCTTCAACATGCTTTTGCTTATGCTCAGCGGAATCTAGAAAGATCAGCTGATAGCATGAAGACCCACTATGACCTGAAGACTTCCAGGAAGGAATATCAGGTGGGGGACCGGGTCTATCTATACAATTTCCAAAGGAACCAGGCAAAACAGCGAAAATTCTTGCCTACATGGAAGGGACCCTTTGAGATTATAGACAAGATCTCCCCTGTGGCCTACAAGATCCGGATCCCCAAAGGCGGTTTGGCAGAGGGGGAAGACAAGTGGGTCCACATTAACCAGTTGAAGTGTTGCCATCCCAGGCACACTCTGCAACAACTGGAGGAATCCTCTGGAATCCTAGAGGGTACTGTCTCAGATTAATTCAGTTCTAACTTAAAATATCCTACATATCGCCTATCAAATTCTGAGTTTCTCAATGTGGGTGTTTTTGCTTTTGAATGCAAAAAGAAATGTGCATGTTCATATGTTTTGACTATAAATTTATATGCCACCCCACTATATCAATGGTGGGGGAGAAATGTCCATGAATAGGTATTGCCGCTCTTCCTTTGTCGTCCTAGGAGAAAGAAAACCTGGAGACGGGCCAAGGAGGACGATCCGGAGACCGGGAGCAGAGACGCAAGGGGCCCAGTGTACCGCCCAATACTCCCATCAGGACCGGCGAGGAGAACCGATCGATCAGTACCGGATGGAGGAAAAGATGCTGAACTGTGCCATCTATTGGAAGAAGATGAGGAAACATCCCAGGTCTTGCGAGTCCCATCAGTGAAACAGAATGGCCATCGCAAGAGGGGGGCTTGTGGGATGCTTTTATCCATGCATCCGAGCCCTACCTCAAAACTGTGCAGTACTGACATGGAAAACATCATGATGGCCAGAGCTTCCCAGAAAATGCACAGGGAAATGCATGAAGAATAGGCTGCCACTCATTTTTGCCGATGTTATGGGCACAGAAGGGCACTGCCTAAAACCACCATTGGACTACCCACACAGTAGTCTGAAACCATTGGGAATGGCAATGCTGATTGCCAAAAGCAACCTAGAATTGTGGGGAATTAATTTTCTTAAATCCCAAAAATGGGTGCATTACCAGTACTCACCACTATCAGAAAGCCGGCGTTTTAAAACAACACCAAACTTTTTTTTTGTTGTGTAAAACTGAATAAATGAACCCAAAGCAGGCCAAAGAAAGACTTACTGAGAGGTGGATCCAATGTAAAGTTATATTCTGAAGTGACTTGAAGGTTTATAACAAGACTGGCTGAGCTGTGGATTTCAGCAGTTTAAGTAAATTTGGACTGAAAGACACTAAAAATCTAAATGTTTAAAAGAAATGAGTGACCTACTTTTGAGTGTCACATAGGTTGCAACTGTTTAAATGTCATAGTTTTAAACTTAGAATCAGAATTCTAGCTGCATATGTAAAAATGGTTAGTTTTATTTGAATGCAGAAAACAGGGTAACTAAAAGTGACATTAGCTGGGGCCTGGCTTAAGGAACTGAATTCTGCCCACCAGCTACCCCCGACAGGAGTTGAGACTTGCACAACTGCTGTGTTCCCAGGCCTAGCTGCCTTTTTGCTGCTCCCACCAAAAGGGATCTGACACTTCTCTGATTGAATTATCAAGGGACTGCTAGAGACTAAACATAGGACCCAGGCAGAGGGTTTATTGAAGTGGCCATAAATGGCTTCCTCTTGAACAAAACCCTGTCCTGACTCAGGCAAATGTTTTATTGGTGGGAGTCGTAAATGTGGCTTCCTCCTGGAAGGAAAGGGGAGGAGCACTGCATGTGAGAGCAAGCTGGCTTGGCAGAAACTGGGAGGGGGAGAAACTGGAGACAGAGGCTGAGCTTGAAGAAAGTGGAAAGACTGGTTTCTGTACCATGTGACCTGAAAAGACACACCCCTGTAGCCAGAATATGGTTTTAGAAAAAGATGAATAACTCATAGTACAGACTTGTCATAATTATTTAAATGATACCATAATTCTTGTGATTTTTCTGCCCACATTTTAAGAGGTTTTTAGAACCGATGGCATGATCTGGGGGCAAGCTAGCAGTTAAGAGGGTATTACTTAAAATGTATGCATGTTAAAAGTCTGATACTTCATCAATTAATGCCTGCATGCCTTGCACACATTTGGGTAAATTTGAGTAAGAATCTGATATTGGTAACCTGACCAAAAAGTGCAAATGTTGCCATTTCTGAATGCAAGCTCCCAGGAAGAGCAGATTTGGACAGGGTATACCTCCTGTGATATGTGATGGGTGCATGTAATTTTAAACAAATGTGTACCTGTGCAAATATGTCTTTTGGGTCAAAATATAGATTGTGTGTAATTTGACAGGGGTGGGTCCTCTGTACCATAAACAGACCTCATCATGATGACACTTCATTTCATTCCCCCAATCAAGGGGAAGAGGAGGAAGTGGCCAATGACAAGTGGAGAGGGTTAGGGCCTAGGAAGCTAGCCTTTCCACCCATTTTCAAAACACATAAAAGCAGACAGTCAGGACAGATAGGGACATTCAATTCCATTTGCTGCGGAGCATGCTGCCGGACAATACAACATCCAGAGATCCAGACTTCAAATCCATCAATCTCCAGAAGCCAGAGAGGCTAGACCAGCAGAGTAACTTTCCTCTGAAAGCTGGGAATCTTGGCTTTTCAACGAACCTAGAACCGCATTCCTATTCCATACACTTTTGCCGCAATCGCGAAAAACGCACTCGCGAATTTACTGCGATTTGCAAATTTCTCCACGTGTGAAAACAACAGTTTCCTTGCTTTCCTTGCTAAAATTTAGTTTGCCTCTTAAGAACCATCCCTGAATCATTGCTAGAGTGAGCCTGGACTAATATTAACTAGATACCACTCACCCTGAACCTCTAGGGGGAATTAAAAGCATATTAGCATATTTTTCACTTCATTGCCAGCACATATAAAAGCATTTTGGGCCTGTGTTTCCAACTTCTGTAGTGTAAGCTTGCTGGGGTGAACTGAATTACAGTTGATTATATTTCTGAGAACTCTGTGCTTTCCTTCCATTTCCTTGCATTGCATAAAGGGGGGGAGGGGATTGCCAGAGAAAAGTGATTACATTGTTTTGTTGAAATCATATTGAGTATTTTCTGTATTGCATTTTCATTCAACATTACATCCATCTGAACTTATATAAAGCATTCTCTACCACCTTATTCTTCTGTTCCTATTCACAAGTGTGCTAGTGCCAGACTATCCATTATTGATTACTGCTCAGATTAAGTGTGATATTCAATTATTAATTTATTATAAAGTGTGATATATATATCTATTGTTTAAATTATCAAATAAACCTTTTAACTTGCAAAACAGAACCAATTCTTGGCTCAGTGGGGTCAGGGGGATTCCAAGAGAGGGGTGTTATATAGGGGTAGTCATCCAGAACGCATGAACTAGGACATAAAGATATATCAATAAGGGTTTCCATTCAGTATCCCAGACTAGGCATTGACTTAGCTGTAGTGTTGAATTGAATCCTCTTACAGTGGGTAGACAATGCAGGACAGTAATAACTCTTGAAGAAGGGTATAGATGGACTGACATAACTGATGACGACATGTTAAAAGAAGACCAAACAGATGATGAAGTGGTGTTCTTTATGAGCATTACATACTGGATAACAATAGAGAAAAAGAAAGTCCCACAGCGAATGGTGATAATGGGGCTGCATCTAGCATATTTTCAGGAAAACTTGGAGAAGGTGCTGAGTGTCCTTTGGACCACAGGCCCTTATGACGTGGGTTTATTAAAGGAAATAGGGGAAGTTAAAATAAAGCTGAAGCCAAGAGCGATATTACCTTGAGCAAGACAGTACCCCATGTCTCGAGAGGCTGATGAGGGTACATTTCAGACACTTAAAGCATTGATGAAACAAGGAATTCTGGTGCCATCAGAATCATCGTGTAATACCGCTGTGTATCCGATAAAAAAATCTAAAGGAGGGCTGTGGAGATTTATACAAGATATGAGACTGATTAACCAGATTGAAGAGGCAGAGTTTTCTCTAGTTCCAAATCTGTCGACGATAATGTTCAGTATCCCAGTGGAAGCTCAATATTTCACATTGATCAAGACTCAAAAGACTTGACTTCATTAACATTTCAGCCAAACTCCTCTGAAACATACTTGTTTACATCAGGGGAACTGTGAGTCCCCGTCGATCTTTAACTGAGTCCTTCAGATGGATTTAGGCAATATTGATCTTAAGAGTGCAGTGGTACAGTACGTGGATGACATTTTAATTTGTAGCACTACCTAAGATGAGTGCAGACAAGACTCTATCGAGTTGATGACTATTCTAGCAGACAAGGAATATAGGGTAGACAAGGGGAAGTTACAATACTGCAAGAAAAGGGTAGTGGATTTCACATGAAGGAAAGGTGACACCTGAAAGAGATGAGGTGATTATGAAAACCTCAAAGCCAAATACAGTGGACCAGATGCAACAGTTTCTGGGGTTATGCAACTATGTAAGAGCCTGAGTGTTTGACTACAGTTTGTACACAAGACCCCTTTTGCAAGCTTTAAAGAAAGCACAAGTGGTAAACATATAATGAACAGTGAAATGGATGTCAGGAATTGGGGCTGGGGCAGGAAAAGACGTGCAGTGCATGCAAAACGCTAGGATCAATGGAACTATATTTCCCAGCAGCCTTGGTAAAAGTGTGTAGTTTTGGACTTTGCATGCAGCAACAGCTGATCCTGAGTGGGGGACTATTAATACACCTGCCGCTCATGCTCAGGAGCGGATTATTAATTGATTCCAGCATGGGCGATCACAGTGGCGTTTTTGAGGATGTTTGGAGACGGCAGGGAAGTCTTTACTTTACTTTTATGAAGCATGAAACCTTTGACCTGGAGGCATTAGGGCGCTAACAAACAAATAAAGGGAGCGGATACTGATGGGAAGCACAGAGGGGGCAGCCAGAGAAAAGAAGTTTAGCCTAACAACCATGTTTTCAGCTTTCTTTTGAATACTTCCAAGTTAGGCTGACACCTAAGATCTGGAGGAATATCTTTCCGAGCTTTGGGAGCTGAGATGTAAAGGGCTCCCCTTTCGGCCTTTCTCGTTCTGCATCTAGGAAGTGTATGGAGTTTCTGGTTGCTCGATCTGAGAGATCTGTTTTGGACTTTTTCCACTATCGGATGTTGCAGGTAGTTAGGCATAATGTCCCACGTGCTCTTAAAAGCAAATACTAAAAGGCGGTAGCACCCTGTTCTATGACTCCACTGGGAGCCAATGAAGTTCTCTTCTGGCATCGGACTCACAGTCACAACGAGAAAGCCACATCACAAACCTCATGGCCCCATTTTGGAATGCATGGAATCTGTTTTTTACTCTCTTTTTTACGGAGGCCAGCCAGAAGGCTTCAGCAGTAATCTATTTCTGCTCCAACAATAGCTCTGGCTATTGTCTCGGCATTTGCCTTAGTGATGAAAGGCCTTAAGTGGGCTAAACGTTTGATATAATAGACAGCTGAGGAAACAATACTCCCCACATGATAATTCATAGTGAGTTACTGGTCGAAGATGACACCCAAAGTGTTGACCTTCTTCAGGGGTTTATCTTGACCTCTCCAAGATGGAAGCTCTCATAAGTCGAACCCAACTTGGATAGAATGGGTTGCATTCCCACAACCCAGAGCTCTGTCGCCCCTATTCAGTGCCAAGTTGTTCGTTACCATCCAGTTCTTGATGGATGTGTAAACGCTGGAGGAATGCAGCAATCATTTCCACCCAGGCCACAGCAGTGATTGAGAATGGCCCGGCGAGTGTTTCGCTTTACATCTACAGGTCCAGGTTGACCTGTGGGACCCCCGGACACTCAGATAAGTGATTGCATATTGCTTTCCAGCTGGGGTATGTATATGTGCGGAACAGGCGCTTCTTGCACAACTGTATAACTGTGATGAAGGTCTAAAGCTTGAACACACTATGGCTCTTTGGCTGAGGGGTGGATTGAACTTCCAAGTAGCAGGCTTTGTTTATGTTAATGAGAGAGATAACAACTCATGGTAAAACATGGTAGGCACCCCTAGGTGTGGGGAATGGGTTTTATGTTGAGTTCACAATCATTACATGAGGAGGAAGGGGTCTCGTACCTATATGTCGCATAATGGGAAATCCTTGAATGTAATGTCCTGTCATGTTTGCTTTTGCTTGCCCAACGGACCATGTGTCTGTTTTTCCATGAGTGGGGAAAACCCTTTTGCGTGTCATGTTGCTTGCTACAGAGTCAATATGTGTTTTCCATTCTGCATTACATTCCATGTTATGTGCTTCTATGCTGCATTAAGTTCCATGTTGTGTGTGTTGCACATTCACAGTAGGTATTAGGTCTAGGTAGGAGTCTCCAGGTTAGAGTTCTAGGTTCTGATGACATGCAGATTTAGTGATAAGAGTAGGTCAGGATTGTTGGTATATGTTTGTTTGCTTTCCCTCACTTCCCCCAACCCTATCCAACTACGCTTCCCTTTATCCTCTTTCCGGTTTTCCTCATCTGCCCTTCCCTATCCACAACCTCTCCCTAATCCCTCTTCCCCAAATTAGCTGCCACGTCGCTACCTGTTAATCCAAAATCCAGGTGCCCGTGCCAACCACGGTGGGAGGGTCGATCTATTCGGCTTCTGTGGTTTATACTCTCGCCTCCTTTGATTCTTGACAACGGAGGATGGGTTTCATGAGCTGAAAAAAGCAATTTGTACAACCCCTGTTTTGGGAATTCCCAATTATGCTGAGGAATTTTATCTGTTTTCATACATAAATGGGACAGTAATGACAGCAGTGCTTACACAGAGAGCTACACTGGGGTACAAGCCGTTAGCAAATTACAGTGGGATTTTAGACACAGTAATGAGAGTACACTTTCCTTGCGAACAGTCATTGGCTACCACCACATTCGCAATTGAGAAGTTTACAAGTGTTGATATGGGCTGCTCTATGAACCTCTTTGTGGAGCATGCTCTATTTGCCATTTTAGAGAAACCCAAAAGCACATTGACATCCCCAAGATCTTCAGTTTATGAGGTAATGATTTCGAATCCAACAATTAAAATTGTAAGATGTAAAATAGTGAATCCTGCAATGTTTATTGCTGAGCCAGTGAAAGAGAGTGAACATGTACATGACTGTGCTAATTATGTTGAATTTCATGATAATATACCGCAAGTAAAGAAAAATGCTTTAGCAGGAGGGGAAATTCTTTTTATTGATGGTTCTTTCGAAAAAATTGATCACACTACTGGAGAAAGGCATTCAGGCTCAACGGTAGTAAAACAGAGATTAAATGGAGAATTAGAAGTTGTAGCAAGTGCAAGGCTGCCATTTCTCTTCTCAGCAGCAGAATTACTAGCACTTATTGTCGCACTCGAGAAACACGAAGGGCAGGAAGTAACAGTGTACAGTGACTCCACCTATGTGTTGTCAACTGTACACGCAGGGTTAGCACGTTGGAAAAGGAAGGGCTACCTCTGTGCGGATGGCACTCCAGTGCAGCATGGATCCTTATTGGACAGGCTTTTTAAGGCACTACAACTCCCAGTGGCCATTTGTGGTTGTTAAGTGTGCAGCTCACACTAAGCAAACTGATTTCATCTCTTGCAGGAATGAAGCCACAGACAAAGAACCCAAAAGGTTACCATATTCTCCAGAAATGTGGATACTGAGAACATTAAAGAGAAAGTAGTTACAACCATGTTAGTGTAAGAAGGGTTTAATAAATTGTCAATAACCCAACTAATGGAGATTCAAGGGAGTGCACTACAGGATGAGCAGGAGTTATGGAAACGAAAGGGGTTTGTTTATGCCCCACAAAAGCATTATGGCAACAGGATAGTACTGGAAAGCTGGTGATGCCAGTAGCATTATTGAAAGTCACGCTTGAACAGCTGCATTGCCCTGCACATGTAACTAGGGAGAGTCTTACTGCTATGATTGCAGAAGACTGGTTCATTCCGAATGTGTTGGAACATGTTACACTATTTATAGCATCATGTGTCAAACATTTACTGCTGGGAATACATTGAAAACAACTAGAGGGGTAATACCTCAATAGAATGGTCTGTTTCAGCATTTACATATTGACAATGTTGATATGCTGCATGTTTATAATGGATATAGCTATCTATTAGTGGTGGTGTGTCCCATATCTAGGTGGATTGAGGCAGGTCTGTGCGCACACTCTGATGCCACTTGCGCAACAAAGTTTTTACTACATTACATTTTTCCGAGATGGGGTGTGTGTGAAGAGCTGAGAACCTACAATGGGCCGTATTTTGTTAATGAGGACTTTGAACAAATAGGGCTTCTATTCAACATTAAACACGTTCTTCTGCGTATCACCTGCAAGCAAAAGGGTTATGTGAAAGACTCAATGGCCTCCTTAAAGAAAGGATTGCTAAGATTAAACTGACTTTGAAGAAGGGATGACTATACTGCCTACCCTTAGCTTTATATGCCCTTCAGAATCAGCCTGGCTCAGACCACCACCTCACCCCTCACGAACTAGTAACAGGGCGATATATGAGAATGCCCCTTACACCTCCGTCTAGGAGTAGAAGTGATGCATGAGTGTAGCTAAACTATTAGGCGATGAATTGCATGACTATTTGACATGTATGACCTCTAGCATCCCTCTCATTTCAGATCAACTCAAGTGCCAGGGGGGTCAGTCTCAGAATACAGATGAAGACAATTCAACAACCAGCCCAGCTGAACTTTTATATGCACCCAAGTTGTATGGCGGTGATTTAATATTGATTAAAAAAAAGTGACGAGAAAGTGGCATGAGCCACATTTTAATGGCCCATTTTGCATTGAATATATAACCCCTTCAGCTTTTACGGTCCAAGGAAGACGAGCTTGGCTTCACTTAAATGGTGTAAAAGCCCATGAAGGTGAGATTGCCAATCCAGAAGCAAGACAAGAAGAAGAATTTCTTCATTTGTAAACTCAATCGATGACAAAGAAGAAGGACAACAAAGGAACGTCTTGTGGATGATGCAGATTTAGTTTGTACTAAAACTCAAGTAATACTCCTTATAGATAGTTTAGCAGGAGTACTCAGACTTGCAGCAAGTTTTAGTAGGCCAAAAATTAATTCTAGAAAAGTGTCGACATTATGCCTAAACATCAGTTCGTGATCAGAAATTGAAAATAAGATCAATTTCCAGATTCATTTGGTGGGGCATACCTGTTCTAAGACGTTAACCCTATGGTACTCACTGATAGTGATGTGCATAGGCTTGTGCTGGCTTTTTTTTGTATTTATACGTCAAGCTTCTCCTGCTCTTGTCAGAAGAGACGTTGATATTCACACTTTTTTACAGGATCCTAAAAATGGCCCTGTGATTAGGATGCTTCTCATCGCTATTATTTAAGAGATTTTGCAACTACAAGTATAAATAATTTTGACATATTGTTTTAAAGATGAGAAATGTGGAAGCTGGCAAAGTTCTAGAGAATGAACAACAAAGACCAGGATGGCGCAACATGTGGTTGCCTATGTTTTGGTGTATGTTGTATGCCTGCACGATTATAGTCTTTGGCCCTCATTACGACCCTGGCGGAAAGTGACTGACCTGACCGCCATAGCGTAAATAGCGTTTCCGCCATCGCACGACGGAGCAAAGTGCGGCCAATTCCGACCCATCGGGCACGAGCACTACGCCATGGCGGAAGTGCAAAGTCCGCGATGGCGGAAATGTCCCCAAAACGCGCCTCACCTCCGTCGTACGGCGCCCTAGGTGCAATTCCGCCACCCATCTTAGCGGTCACCGTAATGAGCGGCAACCGGAAAGTACGGTGACCGTAAACATACCGAAACGGAAGTAAAAACATGGGCCCGGAACGGGAAACAGCACGTCGTACACCTATAAAATCAGAATTCCCACACAACCATTAAAAATACTACCCTGAGACACATCCCAACCCGTCATCCACCCCAGTGAAAGCAATAGAAATGGGAAAAGTAGCGAAAAAAGCGTGCAAAAAAAGCGTGCGACCGCAAGCGGCAGGTCCACCGTGCTTACAGAGACCCTCCAGGAGAATGCTGCCGTCGTCTTCTCCACGCAAATGACCAGGACGGCACTTGCGAACAAGAAGGCCATATGGGCCCTGGTGGCACAGCGGGTAAGTGCGGTGGGGACCGCACCCCGCAACCCACTGCTATGCAGAAAGCGATGGGACGACCTGCGGATACGCGTACGGAGCATACTATCCACCAATCGCAACATTGCCACAGCTACCGGGGGAGGATCGGAATCACCCATCAAGTTGACCCCCTGGGAAGAAATCTGTGCCTCCACCATTGGAATGGAGAGTATAGAGGGAGTCGGAGGGATGGAGAAAGGAGTGCAGACATCCGAAGAATCCGGTAGGTGGGCCAACTAATACTATGCCAAATCCACAATGTCCAATCATGTGAAGTACCATGTGTCCACATAGTGCAACAGTAACACATGTCCGGGAGAGCGTCCACATACATTGGCCTGACAGCGCACTTTAAAACTCACATTAAATACATAAATAATTAAAAACCCTAAAAACACCCTCTACACGTGCAGCAGGCACACCCTAACTGCAGGCTGCAAAACAACTGCATCCTCAATCCACACAAAAATGAAACCACCTCCAAGGCCCCGACCCAAATCACCCTCAGGTACCACCCCAATGCATGTGATACATTGCCATTCCAATTTCCACAGACCCATAAATAACGCTCGCCCTCCTTTACTCCACCGCAGGGTCCGATTCAAACGACGAGCTTCAGGACACCCCTACCAGCAGACCTGCAAAGAGGGCCAAGACCAACGGCCAAAGACCCTCCACCTCAGCTGCACGCATCAAGACACGGCAGCAGCACAAATCAAGTGGCAGCACACAGGAGGGAACATCAACAGGCACCCCAGCAGCCAGCATGCCCACAACAGCACCACCACAGGTCCCCCCAATGGATGCCACAGAAGGCACTGCCTCTGGTGGCAGCAGCACCATAGGTGACACCCCATTAATGGCAGCATGCTCCGACACAGAAGACAGGGATGTCGAAGTAAGATCCATCCATGACCTGTCTCAATCCCCCTGTTTGTTTCATCCCGTACACCATGAGGATACCACGCAGGGGCACCCACAAGACGACGACTGGCCATCCCCCACAAGCCCTGTGGCAAGGCAACATGAGGTGACCAGCCCCTCTGTGACACCACCGCAAATGGCCATGGCACAGCAGAGGCAACAGTCCCTCGACCAGGTGATCGTGCAACAGCAGCAACTGGCCACGTTCCTCAAGGACCATGCTGATGAATGTGGGGGTACTAAGGCAGCCATAGAAACATCAACTGAGACGCTTAGGGCAGAAATGGAGAGAAGCACCGAGAGCCTGAGAGTACAAATGGAGAGAAGCACCGAGAGCCTGAGGGGGGAACTGCATGCGACGTCCAAAGACGTATGTGCTGAACTTGCCGCTGTGCGCCGTGTGCTCACTGAGCTCTCACAAACCCTTAGGGACATGCATGGACGTGAGCAGGCAGAGACATCATCCGTTGCAAGTTCCGTCCAGGGCAGCCCCCAACGTAGATCTGGGAGGAACCTGCGCTCCACAGGCAGGGGTGCCCCTAATACCCAGAGAGGGGGCTTGCAATAGCGTCTGCCCACTGACAATGAGCATCTGCGGACACTGGTGTTCGGGGGGGAGGTAGGAGGGTGGAGGTGGTGTGTTGGGCTTACTTGGGTGGCGGGTCGATGGGGTGTGTAACATAATTTCACATATGCTATAAACATTTCACATTCATCCAATGAGATGTGTGGAATTTGATCTTTGTGTACGAGGCCTTTATAGGCGTACAGTCCATATTGTGCATGTTCCAGACACACACAGTGCCACAAGTCCCGTGTCCATGTATCAGCCACCAGGCGTGAGTGCTAGAAGCATGAATCTATGATACTCTGACGAATTTCACGGCCCTCCTGTGCCTCGCGGACTCCTTGAGGTGCTGCCACATCCCCACCCTCATCATGACCATCTTCAGGTGCTTGCAGTTCTGCGTCAGGGGGCATGGGCACATTTCTACGTACGCACATGTTGTGTAGCATGACACATGCCATGACCATCTTTGCAACCTTCTCATGGCGGTACAGGAGTGCCCCGCCAGACCTGCTTCGGCAGCGGAAACGAGTCTTCAGTAGGCCGAATGCCTGTTCTATGACTACACGGGTACGTGAGTGGGCATGGTTGTAGTCCTCCTCAGGCTGGTTCTGTGGGTTCCGGAGTGGTGTAAGGAGCCATCTCTTCAGTGGATACCCGGCATCACCTGTATGTGGACAATAAAGGACGTTTGTGGAATGACATTGCTACGTACGCACCCCCCCCTTCCTGCCAGGTCATTGCCGCATCACATACCCCACATTATCATGCATGAAATGAGACTCACCGAGTAGCCAGGATCTGTTCCCTGCATGTCGCTCCATGTAGCGTGGTATTGTAGAGTTCCTCAAGACCATGGAATCATGGGTTGATCCAGGAAATCGGGCACAACAATGTGTAATGATCCTGTTGGAGTCAGACACCATTTGTACATTAAGAGAATGAAATTGTTTTCGGTTGCGGTACTGGGCCTCCATGGCATGTGGGACGACCAATTCCACATGGGTGCAGTCGATGGCACCAATGCAACCCGGTATGCCGCCAAGTGCATGGAATCCCACTTTTGTGTTCGTAATTTCCTGCTCCGAGCGTGGTAGAGAGATGTAGTCGTCTGCGTGCTTCAGGAGGGCATCGAGCACTTGCAATAGTGTCCGTGAGAACAGTGGCTGTGAAATGCCATGCAACTGTCCGACTGTGTGCTGGTAGGTGCCTATGGCCAGGAAGTGGAGTACAGGCACCACCTTCAGTAGGGGTGGGATGGCGGTTGGGCTATCTATCATGCTGGCAAGGTCAGCCTGTGTCATGTCCACAATGGCGGTTATGGTGTCCTGGTCCAAACGGTAGAGGGTGTGGATCTGCTCAGCAGTGAGGTTGAACGGATGAGCTCGGAGGCGTGGGATTGCGGGCTGCCTGCGTGGTGGTAGTGGCTGTGCTGGTGGGCCTTGCTGGCCCTGCCTTGCCCTCCTCCTCCTCCTGCGTCTCCTCTGTGCGGCCGGTTGTTGTAGTAGTTGGTGTTCATCTTCTTCTTGAAGTTGGAGTACTTGCAGTGCTATCAGGTCCCCCAGGGCCAACATCGCTAGTCCTGCCGGTAGCATTTTGGAGCGGGTGTGGTTGTGGGAGGGGGTTGGGTGTGCAATTTATGTGTTTTCAGGCTGTATAGCCTCCACCTGTGGTGATTCATTCCACCTGTGCCAGCTGCAATCCCCTTTGGCGAGCACCGTACCGAGGTTCACCGACGGGCGGGGCGTCCCATTTGTGAGTGAAGCCAGTTGCCATTTACACACACTGCCGCACTACATGGATGGATTTGTGATTTCATGCGGTCACAGATGCCTTTTCGACGTGATGTTGCAAATGAGGAATTCGAAGGACAGCGCTTTCGGTTTTCAGCTAGCGGCGAGGAGACTCCCACAGGTCTGACTGCAAGTATAACGTTCTATTGTTTAATGCCCTTGGGACAGGGGCCATGGCGAGTATGCTATGATTGATATGAATAGTATGGGATGCGCAATAGCGTAGTGGACAAAAAGGCAGGACGTTCCCAAATACATGTTACTTCACAACACTAGAATTCCGGGCTGGAGAACAGTGGATTTTGCAGACTGCATTACGCACAGACTCAATGGAAGTTTCAAATGTGATGTGAGTAAATAATCAGGCGTTTTCATACCGGGATGAGGGAATGATGTATGGATGCATGGACAGATGATTTGATGGAGAGTTTGCCATGTACAGGGCTTTTTGGAATCTATCCACCTCCCCTGCGCTATGTCATGCAGAGCTGCCATAGTGGGACCATCGTCTTTCTGCCCTTGTTGAACCCTCCCTGTCTCGACGCGCCTTCAGGCACTTGTGTCTATGCACGTTACTAATCCCATCTGATGGATTCTGTCTTCACAGACGCATGCACACAAACACTCGTTTGTAATGCTGTTTTCACCTCGATTTTTATGGTTGTGATTCGCAAGTGATTTTCGGGTGGATATATTCCTTTTGAGTGGGCTAGCATGCATATGGCTGTAGATTTAGTGTGATCATTGAAGTGAGTTATACAATTGTAGTTCTGATGCCCATACTATTCTTTTTCATTTCATTTGGGTGACAGGTATCTCCTCCCCTTTTGCCGCTGCCATCTGTACGCCACTCCTGCAGATGGCTTTTACTCCCGACACCTGCTGCTTCGTGTCAATCAGTGGAGCACCATTACGATCTTATGGGACGATCGCCAATGGGCCACATGCCCTAACGCAGTGCTAGTGGCTAGGAGCAACATATCGTCCTTTCTGCTGGACTAGTGCCTACCTGATGGGACGGCCCTGCGGTTCTAGGCGCTTCCGTGTTGCCTTTTTGGACGTGAGTGTAGCCCCTGTGTACCATGATGGAACAGGGCGTCACACAAGCAGAAGCTGGTCATTTCTTGCGGATGCAGCCCACAATACTGGAATGTATTTAGGAGTTCATGACCTAATGGCTGTATGGCCCTTGGTGGTTTTGTGGTGCATTAAATGTCTATTCTGTTTTTGTTTGTCTCATTTTTCTGGTCATGTTGCTGTACTTGGACCTTCAAATGCCTGTGCTGCATCAGTGCGGCAATGGTGCCATGGCAGATATGGATGCCCACTCACAAGGCACTTGGAGCCCCTGGATTCATTTGTTTGTTGGCATGCATGGGTGACTTGTTCATTTCACTGGTTGCATAGTGTGACTTCATTGCACCTACGAGGAGTTGTGCAATGTGGCCAGGGAGTGGTGTACAGGCACTCAGTAGGGCCGTTTACGGTTGATTTGCGATGCCGTACTTCTCACCATGGCGGAATGGTACTTTCCGCCATGCTTGATGGCGTTAGGTACATGTCCGCTAGGGTCGGAATTCGCGTACCGTTGCGCTATGGTGGTAATTACGGTTTGGCATGGCGCGCGTGCGCGTACTTGGTGCAGTTAGCGTTGGCGTTCGCTACGGTGTCGCTAATGGCATCGTACTTTACGGTGACGGGTCGTAATCGCACCGAGCGCTATTCGATGGCGGTATTGCATTTCCGCCATCGTTTTTCGATTTCCGCCAGGGTCGTAATGAGGGCCTTTGTCTTTCTATTTCTCCTCTTTCACAGTCTCTATCACATTAGTACTCTTACTGAGACAGAGGCCCTTAGGGTCCAACCCACTACAGCAACTGCTTTGTATTTATTTACTTCCACTGACACAGTTCCCCCTAAGTTCGCCCCTCATTGGGAGAACTGCTTTTGATTTGCTTTATGAGTATTAAACAACTTTTACATATGGAAGACATAAGAGAAGTGCAGAGGAGGATAATGAGGGATAAATACCTACCTAGACAATGCAGAATACATGGGTGATAACATGTGGTATCACCACATGAAAGATATGGGGGAAAGAACATCTAAGGAGAGTTGCTACGTCTGCGCTCTCATACCCTATGACATGAATGCAGCACAGACTTTCATTTCCATAGAAATTCCAGAACACGATGCCAGGTGTCTTGCTCACCTTGCAGCATGCATGACTAGAGAACAATTTCAGGGAAGTTGGGCTACTTTGCGATGGAGATCGAAATTGTAATTTCCGTTTCAGGATGATTATATCAAGACTTCACAGATGGAAAAGCACCCTGGATGGGAGAGCAAGATGCTTATTTATCCTGCAACATGACAGGAAGAGCTAGTCGGTAAAGACATGAAGAGGATGGAATACCCTGATGTAACAGAGATAGCTGGTTTGTCTGGATGTGTGGAACAAACTCAAGTCCTAGTCTATGGACGAGTGAAGTCCAAGAAGGGATGGGAAGGAGGACCTATGTCCTGTGCAGCTCATCTACTGAAGTCAGAATATGTGCAGGAGGTACAGAGAGTAAACGATGGGTGTTTGAAGTCATGGGCGTTGCATGCCGAACTGGTGACTTGGATAGAAAATGAATCAGGTCCAATGATGGTGATCCCATTGGCGAATGCAACATTGTTCCTCTCAAAGACAAGGACGAAATTGTGTGGGAGATAACAGAGGTTGCAAAACTACAGTTGACATTTCCAGAATGGGAGCAGGGACAGCTGTTCTGATGGATTGATATTGGGCGTGTAGGACCATAGCCTACATGAAGTTGCCCAAGGATTGGGGAGGAATGTGTTCCTTGGTTTGGTGCTCATCCATGTTCCAGCATTAGTGATTCATTAGAGTGACCTCAGCATTGGAGAGTTTCCAAAGGTAGATGCACATCTGAGAAAGAGAAGAGCGCTTCAATTTCTCAATCGAACCAGAAGAGAGAACTACTTCTCAGCTAAGTCAATAGAAGCCTTTGAGGCCATTTCATACAAGCACAGGTTGTTCAGCCAGACTGCTTTGCTATTCACAACTTTCTTCATGCCTGGGATCCAGACGATGGTCAATGCCAAATGGTTTGAAATTACCAGATGGGAGCTCCTGCAGACAATTAACTCTACGGTAAAGGGATTACATTTTATCAAGGGAGAGTTGAGGGCCATATGTTAAATGTTAAATGTTAAATGTTAAAGGTATTTGTACCGCGCACCGTCATCAACGGAATTGGTCCCCAGGAGCTCAGGCGGATCTGTAAATGATAAAGGTGGGATGGGTTAGTAAGGTGAAGAAGGGAGTAGGATAGTGAGAGGAGTGGTGTTCTGTTGGCAGCTTCAACTCAGTATACACCGGACGCTGAGCTTTGGTGCGGGTATCAGATCGGAGTCAGTCCGTGTGTGCTGTTGTTCTGGCTTATGTGTTGTTGCAGTGTTGTGAAGTGCGTGCGGCTGGTTGTGCGAGAGATGGTTGTGTGAGTTTTTTGAGTGAGATAAGTATGCAGAGTTTGAGCTTATATTGGTTGGTGGGTTACCTGACCTTTACCATGCTAAAATGCACAGTTCTGTCTGAGTGTGGCACTTGTTGGCCCTCACATTCCCATCTAGACACGGCGCAGGCCAATGTTTAGGACTCCATTCAGGTGTGGTCATGCCAACATTCACACTTTTATCTAGATGCGGCGCAGGCTAGTGTTTAGAGATCCTTCCAGGTGTGGGCATGCTAACATTCACAACTCAATCCGAACGCCACACAGGCTGGTGTTCACAACTCTAAGTGTGGCACATGCTAGCATTCACATTTTTCTAGGCGCGTGCATGTTATCCTTCAATCCATCCTATCCAGATGTGACGCAGGCCAACATCTATCTAGATGCGTCTGCCGGTCTGGATATGTTTGTCCGGTGCGTACGAGTGGGAGAGTCACTTGAAGGCCATATGACTAATGACCCCGCAGAACAGAAATCCCCTTGGCATGATCACAGCGATGGAAGGTGGAGTTTGTGCCAAAATTGGGCCATCATGTTGCACATTCATACCTTCTCATGACGAAGAGAATGGGACATTGACAGAGACCATAACTCTGTTGACTAATATGCATACCCAGAATAAAGACGAGACAGAGGACATTGCAGATGGCAGTTGGTTTGCGTGCATATCTCATGGATTCCGCAGTGGATGGCAAACATCTTCAAGTTTCTTGGAGCACAACTGCTCATGGTGATGTTTGGATTTTGTGTGATCAAGATGATAATTGTCCAATGTAAGAAGACAGCAAAGAAAGTAGTAGGAATGAAGATCAAGATTGATGACAAATCAGGGTTTGGACCCAAGGAATTGACAGATGAAGAAAGTCAGAAAGTATATAGATGCCAGCATCATAGCACCTGACGGGACGAAGTTCCTGTATCCGAAGAATCACAAGATGTATGTGGGGCGTTGGGTCTGTTGTAATCGAAATGGACAGTGCTGCTATATGACTTGGAGTGTGGATTTACATGTTAAATCAGCCAGTACCTTAAGGGGAGTGATGAAGATCTGGACACCAAAGAAGCACTTCTTCAAGAGAAAGTATCAAGATGTGGAAACCGGTGAAGAGATGGTCGAGCACTCAACCAGAGGGGGGAGTGTAGAGGAGCAGCTGCATACTTCTGCAGGTATTTCCACCCCTACCTCCTGTATGTTGGAAGCCTGAGACTGTGGCATGCTTAACACAAGCAGTTGTGACCCTATCACGGCAAATGTATTCCCGAAGACAATCTGAGGGAGTAACTCCCTGAAGAAATATGAAAATGAGAGAAAGAGGAGCTGGTGACTTCACAAGAGACACACGAGGCACACTGAGAAGAGTGGCTGAAGAGAATGCAAAGACGTTATAGATACTAATGACGAAGTAAAGAGTTGAGTACACTTTCATATGCAAAGAGGATTGCATGCATGGGATGCACTGCAGAAAAGCAAAGTATTCAATAAATGTACAGAGGCAGTAACGCAAGGAGACTAAGTAATCTTTGAAGCTGGCTATACGCAGTGAATAGACTGCAGGTGGAGACGCCATTGTATAGAAAATGGGCATCAGTGTCATGAAATTAGTAAGCCCGGACCCATGGAAAAGAAGGACCAAGAACTGTGTTGCAGCAAGAATTAGCAGAGATTGTGGATAAGAATGGCGAGGCAGTTTGGCCTGGTATCAAAGTGAAAGCAGCCAAGGATGGTTTTCTATTGTTTAAAGGCAGTGAACGTGAGAAGCTGAATCATTCCTTGTTAAGGTGCAAAGAAATAAGACCAGGTGTGCCAAGTTTTATTCATTTAAGACAATTAAATGCTGAACATTTTTCAAAATCATGGTCTCCTTTCACGTGGGCCAAGGTTGGAAATAGAGTTGGGCATGGAGTTCAAGAATAAGCTATAGTGCATGCACCCTTATATTCTCACAGACAAGAATACACTCCAAGGCCAAGTTCGAAGACAATCTTCATGGCAGAAGGCTTGGCTGATGAGAGACATTGGGCTAATTGTTTGAGGAGGTGAAGTCAAGTCTACCTCCTGGCACCTAGGTATGAGCTTACTTGCTGCTAAGTGAACCGAATGTTCCAGACATGGCACGAACATGCCAACCAATTGTAGAGGGCCATATAATGAAGGGCCTTACAGTTTGAGAGACAATGATATAATGTGTAATTAATAGTGATGAAGATGACACACTTTAGAGGTAGGCATAAGTTGTCCACCTGACAGTAGACATCCAATTATAATCCCACCCTTTATAGAAAGTATACTTAGATGTTCCCCTTGAGCCTATCACAACTCTTTGTAGGTTTTTCTCAATTGTCACATATTATGATGTCACGTATGACACATTTTTAGTGTATAAATGTGTTTTTATGTGAAATGAGCTGAGAAGCTCCAGCGAACGTCTGTTGATGGCCGTTGTAAATCCCTGTTTTAGACAATTGATATTAAAACAGTACGCCTTGCCATTTTCCTGAGTTGGTTGCATTATTTGGTGTCAAAGTTATTCTGCATCCCATTCATTGCATGTGTGATACCTAAAGGGCTCTAAGCTCAGTAGGTTGGTTGGAGTAGTGACATTGTATAGTGGCATACAGAGGTGTAGAGGTATTGTGGTGTGGAATGGTTTGAAGTGGTGGTGGTAGATGTGGAGTAGTGTGGCATAGTGTAGATGTGGTTTGAAGTGGTTTTCAGGTGGTCTGGTGTGGTATGTAGAGATGTACTGTCGTGGTGTGGATTGGCGGTGTTGAGGTTGTGAGTAGTGATGGTGTGGTAGGGATGGTGTAGAGTGGTGGTGTGGTTGTGCAATAGGGGATTTGGAGCAATGGTCTAGACTGGTGGGATGGTGTAAGTGGCAGTGTGGAGTGGTGGTGTAGAGTGGTGAGATTGTATGGAATGTTGGTGTGGAGTGGTGGTGAAGAGTGGTGGTATGGTGTAAAATGGTGGTGGGTTGGTGCAGAGTGCAGATATAGGTATGTGGAATTGTATGGGTGTGGTTAGCGTAAAGTGGTGGTGTAGAGTAATGGTATGGAGTAAATTGGTGGTGTAGATTTGAGTTGGTGTGGGGTGGTGTGATTGTTGTTATATAGGGGTTGAGGGTTGGGGCTATAGGAGTGTGAAGGAATATGTGTGTGGAATGGTGATGTAGAGTGGTAGTAGAGTGTGGAGGTGTGGAACCATGCAGGGTATCAGTGAGGTGTAGTGGTTATTGTGTGGTGTTGTTTGGAGGTGTGTAGAAATAGAGTAATGCAGCATAGTGTGGAGGTGGCGTGGAGTGGCATGGTATAGTGTGGAGTATTTTCCAGGTAGACTGGCATGGTAGTGTGGAGTGGTATCGTCCTGGTGTGGTATGGTGGTATTGAGGTTGAGAGTAGTGATGGTGTGGTGGGGATGGTGTAGCGTGGTGGTGTGGTATTGTAGTGTGGGTATGTTGAGCAGTGGTCTAGAGTGGTGGAATAATGCTATGTTGCAGTGTGGAGTGGTGGTGTAGAGTGGTGAGGTGGCATTGAATGGTGGTGTACGGTGCTGCTGAAGAGTGGTGTTATGGTATGGAATTGTGGTGTGTTGGTGCAGATTGTAGATGTAGGGATGTAGATTTGTACAGGTGTGATGGCATGAAGTGGTGGTGTAGAGTCATGGTGTGGAGTAGTGAAGATTGTTGGTGTAGATTAGAGGTGGTGTGGGGTGGTTTGATGTTTGTGATATAGGAGTGTGATGGAATAGGTGTGTGGAGTGGTGATGTAGTGTGGTGTTAGAGTGTGGAGGTGTGGAGCCATGCAGGGTGGTAGTGAGCAGTGGTAGATTTTGGTGGTGGTATGGAGTGGGTGTATAGTGGGCCAGGGTGTTGAGTGGTGTAGGTGTGTGGAGGTACAGAGGCGTGGTGATGTAGAGATGTTTTGTCATAAACTGGAGATCTATACCTGTGATTTGGACAGCTCTCAGTACAAGCCAGTCAGACATGCCTCAAACATTTAAATGAATAGAAATGCAAAAATGTGGATTGAGAATTATTGGCATTGACACCTTCTCTTTTCAAACACAAGTCCTAATCTGAACTTAAAACTGGGCCTGCACAGGCAGGTGTTGACATTTGTTTTATACAACCTAGAATTATGTCTATGGGCAACGCTGCTGATCTCTTTTTTTGGCAAGGTCAGACCCCTTAAATGCTAACATAGGAAATACTGGTCATGCATATCCTTCAAATACAAGCATGCAAGATTCTCTCAGATGAACGCCAGGCAATATGTGTACAACCAACAGAGCAGCATTGGCTTCTTCAATGTAAATGAAAATGATGAGCATTATATTTGATTACATGAATGATGTCCACCTGTTAGTATGGCTAACAGGAAAACAGTAGTAGAACAAATTAAGATGAATGGGAGGGATTTAATCTTTATAAATCAGCTGTTTCAGACAGCAGAAGATCCACTCCTCAAAAGACACCGAAGGCTACATAACTGCAGATCTTGGGGGTCAGAGCTTGTTGGACAACAGCTGAATGCACAAAACATAACTGCTGGATAAGAAAGCAAGCAGCAAATTGAATGATTAGGCCAAGGTTGTAATTCTAGTCTTTGGATCAAAAATTGTCAAGTTTTTTAAGGTTTAATTTAAAATGCTTGCTTGGAGGCATACCAACATTACAGAGCTGAACTGCATTGGAAAAAAGAATATAACAGCTTTCAGATGACTTCACCCCGAGAATATAACATTTTCATTGTGTTACAACAAATTGCCACTTTTCTAATATTTCCACATTTAGTTTGATTTTACCTTATTATTTTGAGGTAAAATAAGTCATTTTTACCAATTTTTTGAAAATGTGTACTGAAATTAACTATAGCATCTTTAAAAAAAAACAAAAAACTTTTATTTAGGCATACACAGGCATGGCAAAGCTAATACATATTATCTCAGATCTGGCTGCAATACACAGGAAACAGGAATGAGGCACAGAGGTCCAATGGGTAACCCACACCATAAATGTAAATACAGATTCAACATTTCGGCTGGGAATGGCACACACTACTAGGCATCAGAGTCAATTCACAAAAGCATATGAGCCATGCCTAAACCAATCAGTCTCGGGTCTGCCTGAATAAATAGGAGTGGAATTCCACCCATGCATCCTTGGGTCTGGATGTACAAGGTAACGTCACCACATAGGCCTCTTTGCGGTTCTGAGCCCATGTAAGTTCAACCAGCCATATCTTAGCGGCAGGCATGTTCTTGTCTTTCCACTTTTGCAATATACATCTTTTGCCGATCATGTAACCCATATATACAAACACCCTGAGGTGCTTGACCGTGAATTCAGTCCACAACTCAACCAGCATGCCTTGAGGGTAGTGCTCAAACCGAAATCCTATCACCTCGGACATTATGTTCAGAGCGGTGTCCCAGGATCCAGCCAATCGAGCGGAGCTCCAAAACATATGCATATGATCAGCATTTAGAGCACAACATCTTGGACATCCATAATTCTCACTGCGGTACATTTTGCCAAGTTTTTTGGGTTTGTAATACAATCTCTCTAAAACCTTGAATTGCATGATTTTAAACCTTGAGTTAAACAATACATTCTTGGTATGCAAACACATGCTTTTCCATTGAGCGTCAGGCAGGTCAACACACAGATTATCTGCCCATTTAAGTCTAGTCGCGGGAAAAAGGGTCACTAGTTTACCAGGCACCATCCCATATAATGTAGATAGAATCCCCCGACAGTCCCTTGAGTTTACTATATACACCAGTTCCTGTTTTTCAGCAGGTTCAGCTGTACAGTCCCCCCACCATGTAACATATGCGACATGGATTCTGTACTATTGCATCAAATCTACAGCCGTATTCCCATGTCCCTGCCACCATGTCTGTGGAGTAATAAATTTCCCATCTGACAACATATCCACCAATGCACAGTAGCCCAAACCTTCCCAATCGCGTTGCCAATGTGGGCCCAAGTCCCGGAAACTTCCACAAAGGAAGCCATTTTTAAAATGGCTGATCCCCCCTGATTCTGGCAAAAATGGTACACCAGGCATTCGCTGTAACCATCACCGGGTCAAATGGGCAGTCATCCCTATATTTCCAGTCCAAGACCAGTGTCCTGGGATCTATGTCCCCCAGAGTCAACTCCTCAAGTTCAACATCGGGTGGACGTGGATCCTCTCTGCACCAACGCGTAGCAAACTTGGATTGGGCGGCAAGCCAGTTAATTTCAAGGTGTGGAGCAGGGATACTTGCGTTAGCATATGGGAGTGCCATATCTGCCCTCTTTTTACGCACTGCTCCCACATACCATAGGAACTGTGCTAGTGCGCCATGCATCCTGGCAAAGAAGGGTTCCCTGGCCATAGGGGAACATTAACAAAAGCATCAAAAAGCTTGGGCAATAGTACTATCTTTACTAATGACAGCCTGCTTGCCACCGTAATAGGGAGTGACTTCCACCTAGCCAGTCTGCTCTCCAGATATCGTTGTTGGGTGGTGTAGTTATATCGCAGAAGGGAGGATTTTTCTCTAGACAATGTCACTCTGCAATATTTAATACTATCTATTGTCCATCAAAGGATATTCGCCTCTAGGTGACTCTCTACACCTCGTCAAGGGAAACATTTCAGAATTTGTGTAATTTATCGTGAAACCTGAGTACTCACCCATTCGTGTAATATCTCAGATAATCAGATCAAGATTTGACTGTGGATCTTTAACATACAGCAGCACATCCTCTGCGTATAATGAAATTATTTCTAGAGGGCCACTGAGGCGTACACCCCTTTGTCTATGGTGGTCACGTACCAGGTCCCCATTGGTTCAATAGCTATGGCGAATAGTATGGGGGATAGCGGATGACCCTGCTGTGTGCTCCTTTCCAGCTCAAATTGGTCCAATACACTTAAATTGACATGAACCCTGGCCAACGGACAAGTGTATAAAAGCCTAATATAACCAATCATCACTGAGCCCAGTCCCATTTTGTCGAGTACCACCAGAAGATATAGCAAACGCCTTGTGAGCATCTATCGCCACTGCATACTGCATTGACTTCCAGACTCAGTGTGGTCATGACATTGAACAGATGTCGAATTTTAAAAGATGGGGACCTACCTGGGATGAACCCAGCTTGATCACGATAGATCATATGAGGCATTAGTTTGAGCAAGAGGTTCACTAGTGCTTTTGTGTGCATTTTGGTGTCCACATTCATCAGTGAGAGAGGGCTGTAAGAGCCACATTCATTACTGGGTCTGTCAGGCTTAAATGGTACAGTTACAGTGGCTTCCCGCATGGATTCAGGCAGCAGAGAATTGCTCAACGACTCTTCCCAGGCCTCAATAAGGTGTGAAGCCAGAAGTGCTGAATATTCCTGGTAAAGGCTGCCGTCAGTCCATCAGGTCTAGGGGCTTTCCCTCTGGGGAGATCCCTGATTACCATCAAGAGCTCTTCGAACATAAGCAGAGTACTTATACTATAGTATTTATTTATTTTATTTGCATTTTTAAAGTGCTCACACAGCCCGGGGGCATGGAGGCACTGTTACAGGAACATGTCTTTTAGTTGCATATTTATAACGCGTTTAATACCCAGAGGTTTTTAAGCGCAGACCCGTGGATCGAACCTGCGTTGCTTTGTGTCGTCTTGTTTCCAAGGTGAGCACGTTGCTGCTGAGCTATCCTCCCGGGACAAATCCCTACCCTGGGCATCTAGACGGGACAGTGGTCCCCCGTCAAGTAAAGAGTGTATGGCTTGTTTGCTCTGTCATCACCCTGCAGTGTAAAGTGTTCCTTAGAAGTCACAGAAGACCTCCAGAAAATATTGGTCTGGCCTTTTGGGCATTCCTGCTCATCCAGGGCACAGTCAATTTTAGCCCACCCACGTTCAGTCTTCACTACCCTAGCCAATGTCTTCCCAGGTCGTTCTCTTTCCTCATATTTCTTAGCTGCTGCCAGTTGCGCAAATTACTTGACTTTGCAAGTGGTATCAGCCCTGCATTGCTCCAGCACGGTACGTATTTGTGCCAATTTCTTGGGGTTTGACGAACAGCATATTATTCTGAAGAAGAGAAGGACAAGATCAGAGATCAGTTGTCTCTGAGGGCTGATGCCTTCTCAGTCAGGGATTGTAACATTGGAGAAGCACAGGGGGTAGAACATCATATGTGAGTTAATGATGATTCTCCATTCCGAGAGCAGTGCAGAAGATTAGCCCCAGGGGATGTGAAGGATGTTGGACGTCATCTTGATGAGTTACTAGAGGCAGGAATAATAGAGGAATCTCCTAGTCAATATGCATCGCCCAGTGTAGTGGCAAGAAAGAAGAATGAAGACGTAAGAATGTGCCTAGACTACCGGAAACTGAACAACAGGACCATTCCTGATCAAGATACCACACATAGGTGTTAGACTGTTTGACTGCAAGCTGGTGGTTCTCTGTGTTAGATCTACACAGCAGATACTACCAGATCCCCATGTACCCTCCAGACAAGGAAATTAGAGCATTTATTTGTCCACTGGGTTTTTTATGAATTCAACCGTATCCCCCAAGGTATTTCTGGCGCTCTGGCCACTTTTCAACGCCTTATTCGAGAGGGTAGTCGGAGACATGAACTTGTTGTAAGTTCTAGTATATTTGGATGATATCATTGTCTTTGGGTGCACCTTAGAAGATCAGAATAACAAACTTCTAAAAGTGAAAAATACCAATTCGGTTGGTCCGGTGTAAAGAACAAAGGGCATATAGTGTCTGATAAGGGAATTGCCGTGGATTCAGCTAAAGTTGAAGCCTTACATAGTTGGCCTCATCCCGACAATTTAAAGGTACTGCAAAGTTTTTGGGGTTTTTACAATTGTTACAGGCAATTTGTTCCATCCTTTGCAAAATCGGTCGACCGCTCCTGGTGTTAATGAAAGGGTATCCCTCTACTCAGAAGAAAGTCACGCACCGAAAATCACATCTAAAAGCACTCTATTGCCCAAGAGAATTATTCGGGGAATGGCGGACTTCCATGTGTCAAACAGCCTTTGAAGATTTGAAGAAGACTTTGATAGAGGCTCCAATTTTAGCATACGCTGATCCATTTTACATGTGGATGCCAGCATGGAAGGGCTGGGAGATGTGTTATATCAGGATGTTGATAGTGAACTTAAGCCAATCGCTTTTGCTAGTCGTGGACTTCATCCAGCTAAAAATAACTATTATGGGCACAAATTGGAATTTCTGGTGTTAAAATAGGCTTTGTCAGAGAAATTACATGATTATTTATATGGAACAAAATTCACTGTAAGAACAGACAACAATCCATTGACCTATGTTTTGAAAACAGCTAAACTTGAGGCCACCGGTCATCACTGGCTAGCTGCCTTGTCAGTGTATGATTTTACTTTGCAATACAAGCCTGGTCGTACCAATATAGATGCTGATGCATTGTCAAGAAGACCCCATCACCATGAAGAGGACACAGAGTGGGCAGAAATGCCAGGTGCTGGAGTGAAAGCTGTATGCTCCCTACTCATCAATCAGGATTATGATCCTGCTCGGAGCATTGACTGTTTCAGCACTACTGCTGAGGCAATTCCTGATGCTTTTTGTGATAATGCCAGCGTAGAAGCACCTGAGATGCCTATGCTTGTATGTGATGAGATCTGAAGTGCACAGTTAACCGATCCCGCGTGGGCTCCTTTCATCCAAGCCAAGATGAGAGCTAGCGAAAAAACTATTCGACGCATGTGATCCCCATGTGCCCCTCATGATTATGGGTGACTTTAATTCTAAGATAAGTAGTGGGGAAGATGATGTGCAGGGGCTCTGTGTGTCATCCTATATTAAGCCATCAGCATTAGGTCGTCAAGGCCACGCCTGGGTAAAATTATAATATTCTTACCTACTAACTAGACTCAGGGGCCGATTCATGGAACAAACGTGCGCCGAAAATCTACGCGCAAGTAGGCGCAAGCAGGCGCAAGCAGGCGCAAGCGGAAAAAAACAGGCGCACGCGCACGCGCGCGATTCATGGAAGTCCCTGCGCGTGTTCACCGCGCGATGTGCGCCAAACCCGTGCATGGCGCACAAGTCACTGCAACATCGCGAAAGGCGTGCGCGACGGTGCGCGACGCGCACAGTGAAAGCGCACAACCTCAGCGCACACAGCAGAAAGTGGGCGGGACATGGGGCGTAACGCGCGGAATGGGGAACAACACGCGAAAATAAGGGCGTAACTGGGGATGCACTGCACGGAAGCAGAGGTAACGCCCACACGCACACGAACCACACGTATTCATGGAATGGAATAGGGCAAACCCACGCACAGCCAAAGCCGCGCACAAGCTGAAACACGTCCGCCACACGAAGGCAGGCGGTAGAGTCCCAGCGCATCAAAAAAGTGGCGCCGCGGGAAGTAAAATACGCGATTGAGCGGGGTACGTGTATTCCGGGGGTGCGCGGGAAGTTACACACGCGAATGAGCGGGCTACGTGTATTCCGGGGGTGCGCGGGAAGTGACACACGCGATTGAGCGGGGTACGTGTATTTCGGGGTTGTGCGGGAAGTTCCACACGCGATTTGGCCGGGTACGTGGATATCAGGGGTGCGCGGGAAGTTCCACACGCGATTTGGCCGGGTACGTGGATTTCGGGGGTGCGCGGGAAGTTCCACACGCGATTTGGCCGGGTACGTGTATTTCGGGGGTGCGCGGGAAGTTCCACACGCGATTTGGCCGGGTACGTGGATATCAGGGGTGCGCGGGAAGTTCCACACGCGATTTGGCCGGGTACGTGGATATCAGGGGTGCGCGGGAAGTTCCACACGCGATTTGGCCGGGTACGTGGATTTCAGGGGTGCGCGGGAAGTTCCACACGCGATTGAGCGGGGTACGTGTATTTCGGGGGTGCGCGGGAAGTTCCACACGCGATTTGGCCGGGTACGTGGATATCAGGGGTGCGCGGGAAGTTCCACACGCGATTGAGCGGGGTACGTGTATTTCGGGGGTGCGCGGGAAGTTCCACACGCGATTTGGCCGGGTACGTGGATATCAGGGTGCGCGGGAAGTTCCACACGCGATTGAGCGGGGTACGTGTATTTCGGGGGTGCGCGGGAAGTTCCACACGCGATTTGGCCGGGTACGTGGATTTCAGGGGTGCGCGGGAAGTTCCACACGCGATTGAGCGTGGTACGTGTATTTCGGGGGTGCGCGGGAAGTGACACACGCGATTTGGCCGGGTACGTGGATTTCAGGGGTGCGCGGGAAGTTCCACACGCGATTGAGCGGGGTACGTGTATTTCGGGGGTGCGCGGGAAGTTCCACACGCGATTCGGCCTGGTACGTGGATATCAGGGGTGCGCGGGAAGTTCCACACGCGATTTGGCCGGGTACGTGGATTTCAGGGGTGCGCGGGAAGTTCCACACGCGATTTGGCCGGGTACGTGGATTTCAGGGGTGCGCGGGAAGTTCCACACGCGATTGAGCGGGGTACGTGTATTTCGGGTGTGCGCGGGAAGTTCCACACGCGATTTGGCCGGGTACGTGGATTTCAGGGGTGCGCGGGAAGTTCCACACGCGATTGAGCGGGGTACGTGTATTTCGGGGGTGCGCGGGAAGTTCCACACGCGATTTGGCCGGGTACGTGGATTTCAGGGGTGCGCGGGAAGTTCCACACGCGATTGAGCGTGGTACGTGTATTTCGGGGGTGCGCGGGAAGTGACACACGCGATTTGGCCGGGTACGTGGATTTCAGGGGTGCGCGGGAAGTTCCACACGCGATTGAGCGGGGTACGTGTATTTCGGGGGTGCGCGGGAAGTTCCACACGCGATTCGGCCTGGTACGTGGATATCAGGGGTGCGCGGGAAGTTCCACACGCGATTTGGCCGGGTACGTGGATTTCAGGGGTGCGCGGGAAGTTCCACACGCGATTTGGCCGGGTACGTGGATTTCAGGGGTGCGCGGGAAGTTCCACACGCGATTGAGCGGGGTACGTGTATTTCGGGGGTGCGCGGGGAGCAGCACACCCTCTACAGTGTACCCTCTACACCCTCCACGGCCCCTGCAGGTGGCTCACACCACAGGGGCCTACCCAGCACATGTCCTGCAGGCACCCCATCCACCATGGCCATGCCCACCAGCCAACCCACATATCAACTAGCACTACTGCCCACCAACGCATGTCCCCCTGCACCCCCAGCCACCAGGGGCAGCCTCCAGCAGGCCCCCACCCATGTCCCCCTGCACCCCCACCCCCTAGCATCCAAGGGCACCCTCCACCAGGCCCCCACTCATGTCTCCCCCCACCCCCCACCCCCCAGCAGTGCAGGGGCAGCCTCAAACAGGCCCCCACTCATGTCCCCCTGCACCCCCACCCCCTAGCATCCAGGGGCACCCTCCACCAGGCCCCCACTCATGTCTCCCACCCCCCAGCACTGTGGGGCACCTGCCAGCAGGCCCCCACCCATGTCTCCCACCACCCCCACCCCCCAGCATCCAGGGGCACCCTCCACCTGGCACCCACTCATGTCTCCCCCCACCCCCACCCCCCAGCAGTGCAGGGGCACCCTCCACCAGGCCCCCACTCATGTCTCCCACCGCCCCCACCCCCCAGCCACCAGGGGCACCCTCCACCAGGCCCCCACTCATGTCTCCCCCCACCCCCACCCCCCAGCAGTGCAGGGGCAGCCTCAAACAGGCCCCCACTCATGTCCCCCTGCACCCCCACCCCCTAGCATCCAGGGGCACCCTCCACCAGGCCCCCACTCATGTCTCCCACCCCCCAGCACTGTGGGGCACCTGCCAGCAGGCCCCCACCCATGTCTCCCACCACCCCCACCCCCCCAGCATCCAGGGGCACCCTCCACCTGGCACCCACTCATGTCTCCCATCACCCCCACTCCCCAGCAGTGCAGGGCACCCTCCACCAGGCCCCCACTCATGTCTCCCACCACCCCCACCCCCCCAGCATCCAGGGGCACCCTCCACCAGGCCCCCACACATGTCTCCCAGCACACCCACCCCCCCAGCATCCAGGGGCACCCTCCACCAGGCCCCCACACATGTCTCCCAGCACACCCACCCCCCAGCATCCAGGGGCACCCTCCACCAGGCCCCCACTCATGTCTCCCACCACCCCCACCCCCCCAGCATCCAGGGGCACCCTCCACCAGGCCCCCACTCATGTCTCCCACCACCCCCACCCCCCCCAGCATCCAGGGGCACCCTCCACCAGGCCCCCACACATGTCTCCCAGCACCCCCACCCCCTAGCATCCAGGGGCACCCTCCACCAGGCCCCCACTCATGTCTCCCACCACCCCCACCCCCCAGCCACCAGGGGCACCCTCCACCAGGCCCCCACTCATGTCTCCCCCCACCCCCACCCCCCAGCAGTGCAGGGGCAGCCTCAAACAGGCCCCCACTCATGTCCCCCTGCACCCCCACCCCCTAGCATCCAGGGGCACCCTCCACCAGGCCCCCACTCATGTCTCCCACCCCCCAGCACTGTGGGGCACCTGCCAGCAGGCCCCCACCCATGTCTCCCACCACCCCCACCCCCCCAGCATCCAGGGGCACCCTCCACCTGGCACCCACTCATGTCTCCCATCACCCCCACTCCCCAGCAGTGCAGGGGCACCCTCCACCAGGCCCCCACTCATGTCTCCCACCACCCCCACCCCCCAGCCACCAGGGGCACCCTCCACCAGGCCCCCACTCATGTCTCCCCCCACCCCCACCCCCCAGCAGTGCAGGGGCAGCCTCAAACAGGCCCCCACTCATGTCCCCCTGCACCCCCACCCCCTAGCATCCAGGGGCACCCTCCACCAGGCCCCCACTCATGTCTCCCACCCCCCAGCACTGTGGGGCACCTGCCAGCAGGCCCCCACCCATGTCTCCCACCACCCCCACCCCCCCAGCATCCAGGGGCACCCTCCACCTGGCACCCACTCATGTCTCCCACCACCCCCACCCCCCCCAGCATCCAGGGGCACCCTCCACCAGGCCCCCACACATGTCTCCCAGCACCCCCACCCCCTAGCATCCAGGGGCACCCTCCACCAGGCCCCCACTCATGTCTCCCACCCCCCAGCACTGTGGGGCACCTGCCAGCAGGCCCCCACCCATGTCCAACTCATGTTCCCCACCCAACATGTCATCACAGTCCAGATCCCTGGTCTCTATGGTCAGCCCCCAAATGCAAAACACCCACCCGAGTATTGCATCCACCCACTCATATTCTGCAATTACATCACAGAACACCAATTGCAAGTTCCAAAACAAACACATGTCCCTCACATACACCCAATGGGTGTCAGTGAATCTCAAAACACATAACATGAAATGCATGAAAACAATGAGACACCACACATTGAAGTGCAACAAATAAATAATGTATTAAAGGAAAGATGAATAGAAACAAAAATGAAGAAACTGAAATGTGAATGGAAAAAAATGAAAAGAAGCATGTCCGTCCAAAAAAAAGAAAAAATCAAAGAATATAGAAATCCAAAGTAATGTACTACAAAGTCAATGTCCACCAAACAAAATCCAATGTGAAAAAAAAACATAAGCCATTGATCCATGGATAATTAAAAAAAAAAAATATGTCCAAGTCCACAACTATGTACAAAGCAAGAAGCCAGGGTCCATCATCCCAACAAAATAAAGGAAACCTAACTAACTACACTAACTAATAAAAAAAACTATATACAAAAATGTGGCCAATGTCCAAAAGGTCCAAATGAAATAAAAACAAAAATGAAACTTAACACTACCTACATAACTATGTACAAGGGCAGCGGGCTAGTTCCACGGCTCACTTCTGGATGTGCCGGGCCAGGGCATCATCGAACTCCTCCTCTATGTCCCGGAGGCGGTCCACCTCCATGGCCCCGAGGGTCCGCAGGGCCGTCGACGTGTCCACCTCCAAAGCCCTGCGGATTGCCTCGAGGCACTCGACCCGCCTCAGGGCCCTCTGCATGGAGTTCTCCGCCCTGACCATTGAGAGCCGTGCCTCTTCCGCCCGCTGCCGCTCCGCATCTATGGCGTGGCCCAACCGCTGCCACACGGAAGACACTTTTTGTCCTGGGTCCTCCTGCCCTCCGGCCGATGCCTGCCCCTCCGATGTCGAAGGCCCCGAGCCTTCATGGCTCCCACCATGGAGCTGCTGCTGCTGTGCCTCTGCCCCTGCACTGCCTCCTGCTGCCTGCACATCCTCCGCCGGCTGGGGTGCAGTCGTTGACGTGGCCACCCCTGCTGGACGTCCGACTCCCGACTGTGGCAGGGATGCCTCCTCCACCAGCCTGGCCGCACCGTCAGAGGCAGCTCCACAGGGCACCCAGGTGACTGATGGGTGGGAAGATGGCACAGAGGACGACTGGCGCGTAGGGGGTCCAGCTGAGGAGGGGGTCGTGGCAAGCCCCATCAGACGGAGGAATCCGGCCTGGGTGACCTGTCCCAGCAGGCTGACGTGGTCAACGAGCCATTCGAGATGACCTGCAGTCTCTTCATGAAAAGACTGCAGGTCGCCTCGCATGGCCCGTTGACGCAACGCCACTCCAGCCAGGACAGGCTCAACCCGGGCCTGGATAGCCACGTCCGCAGGCAGGGGAAGGCCAGTTGACGTCAGCTCATCCCCTGCCTGAAAACTGGTCTGGACATGGGCATCCCTGCTGGTGCAAGATGATGCAGGGACAGGATCAGAGACAGGATTGCACACAGGCACCTCCGCGGCGGCCTGTGCTGCCTCCTGTCCCTGGTCCTGCACTGCACCACTAGCACCAGTGGGATCCCCACCCCCAGACCCCGTCTCCGGTGCTTGCACGGCCTCCTCCTCCACCAAACCCCCCACCAACCTGGATGACTCTGTGCCATCTTCCCCCGTTGGGCCCTGTGGGGTCCCAGCTGCCCCTTCTGCTGCCGAGGAGTCCAACTGCAACCTCCGCCTCTTGGACCTCCCCCCGGCAGCTGCGGCCTGGGACGCGGCACCGGACTCCTCACTCCCCGACGAGATGACAACCTGGGAGGGGAGCCGGGCCTTGCGTCTCCGGCTGGCGGTCGGATCCCCGCCGCTGTGCTCCACAGCACCTTCTCCGCCCTCTTCATCAGTTGACGCTGCAGACAGGGAGAAACAAAACACAGGCATCAGGGCACTGTACAATGTACACATACACACATGACAGTTGTACATGAGTGGCATTGGCAAACCTCTGACATGTCATCACAATCCCCAACACACATGTCATTACAACTTGCACACACAAGCCATACCACAGCCATGTTGCAACTGCCAACACCATCCATACACATACAACAGCATCAGCAGGCAAAGGTGAGCCAGACATCACATGCAACACAGGAAGTGCACCACACATGTACACACACCACCACACTTGCATGCATGTGTACACCTCTGCTAAGTGTCGCAGTGTTCAGACGGGCATCCATGTCACATCTGCCAATCAGGCTTCCACATACCGCTGTCACATGCATCCATGTTGCATCACTGTTGCACCCTTGTCAAATACACACACATGCACATGTACACAGCGCTGATACAATCAGCTGAAAACAACATACATGCGTGACATCACGGACATGTCTACTCACATACACATTCATACAGACTTGTGTGCCCACACAACTGCATTTGGCATGCAAGCCCACACACACAGGCACCATCCATGTCTCACACATTACAGCCCTCGCATGTGTCAGCCCCACGGCCCTGTACACCCGCACCCACACACCCGCACCCATATTCGACCCCATACAAACAGATGTGCAACCTGCACACTACTGAACAATCACCACACGCACTGCTCACAATCAGGATGCATGTACACTCACCGCTCGACTCCAGACGGGTCTGCCTCTCAAGGACCTGGACGTGGAGCGCTGGGGATATGTGTTCCAGGACCCTCATCTGTTCTTCCGACAAGTGGCCCCGGCGCCCCTTGGCATCCGCTGCCTTCAAGAGGCGCCGGGCCTTGGTCAGGGTCCTGGACCTGAAGTCCTCCCAGCGCTTCTTGACATGTTGGAAGTCGCGGACTGCCACCCCCTCCGCGTTGATGGCAGTCACGATGTCAGTCCAGATCCGAGTCCGTCCTTCCTTGTCGGCGCGGCAACTTCCGAAGAGGGCATCATACTGGCCCAGGACTTGCTCCACCAGGACACCAACTTCGGTGGCACTGAAGCTGGTGCCCCTCTGCCTCTCTGGCCGGGGGTTGTCAGTGGTCACAGATGGAGTTGGCCCCGACATGACAACCCCAGAGGCAGGAGTGGGTGGGCAACTGGGTCCTGGGGCTGGGCTGTGGAGCGATGGAATCCCAGTCGGGAGTCTTTGGTTCCAGCAGGGGTGGTCACACCAACAGCACCCCTGGCTGATGTGCAGGCAGCAAATGGCAGGGCACGTGGGCAGCAGGCAGTCAGGCAGCAGCAGATGGCAGGTGGGAGCGTGCTCGGGGCTCTGGGGGGCAGTAGTTCGGCCTTCTGGGCAGGAGCGTGGTCTTCCGTGTGCTTACGCGTGGCCAGCTTGATACGGAGTGATTAGGCACGTGAAAATTCTGCACGTCAGCGTGTAATTCGAGGAAAGGCCCTTAGCGCGTAAGCGCGTCTGCACGCATACGCATTTTCATTGGACCAAAGGCCCTCAGCGCGTGAGCGCGTCTGTGACGTGACGTGCGAGGGAGTATCCCTCATTGCACGTGATGACAGTACACACGTGGATCCCAACCAATCGCGTGTGAAAGTTCACGGGACCCCGAAACACACGTACCCTGGCCAATCGCGTGTGGAACTTCCCGCGCACCCCGAAACACGTACCCCGGCCAATCGCGTGTGGAACTTCCCGCGCACCCCGAAACACGTACCCAGGCCAATCGCGTGTGGAAATACCCGCGCACCCCGAAACACACGTACCCAGGCCAATCGCGTGTGGAACTACCCGCGCACCCCGAAACACGTACCCAGGCCAATCGCGTGTGGAAATACCCGCGCACCCCGAAACACACGTACCCAGGCCAATCGCGTGTGGAACTTCCCGCGCACCCCGAAACACACGTACCTAGGCCAATCGCGTGTGGAACTTCCCGCGCACCCCGAAACACGTACCCAGGCCAATCGCGTGTGGAAATACCCGCGCACCCCGAAACACACGTACCCAGGCCAATCGCGTGTGGAACTACCCGCGCACCCCGAAACACGTACCCAGGCCAATCGCGTGTGGAAATACCCGCGCACCCCGAAACACACGTACCCAGGCCAATCGCGTGTGGAACTTCCCGCGCACCCCGAAACACACGTACCTAGGCCAATCGCGTGTGGAACTTCCCGCGCACCCCGAAACACGTACCCAGGCCAATCGCGTGTGGAAATACCCGCGCACCCCGAAACACACGTACCCAGGCCAATCGCGTGTGGAACTTCCCGCGCACCCCGAAACACACGTACCTAGGCCAATCGCGTGTGGAACTTCCCGCGCACCCCGAAACACGTACCCAGGCCAATCGCGTGTGGAAATACCCGCGCACCCCGAAACACACGTACCCAGGCCAATCGCGTGTGGAACTTCCCGCGCACCCCGAAACACACGTACCCAGGCCAATCGCGTGTACGCCCGCTCCCCTCCGATCACACGCGATGACACCAGAATACGGGAAACCAACGATTCCGCCCACACGGAGGCGTCCCGCGCACAGCATAAAAGTGCGCGCAAACAACAAACGCGTAAATACAGCGACGATGAATGCCCCATTTGTTGCTGCAGTGATTGTGGGACACCGCAGGAGGAGGAGAATAGCCAGGCCACGCATTTTTGCACCACGGACAGGCCTTTTTGGGATGCCTGACGACCAGGTCTACGGCAGGTATAGGTTTCCACCCCATATCATCCTAGACCTGGTCAGGGAGTGGGAAGATGACCTCACATCCCCCACCCTTTGCTCCCAAGCATTGAGCCCCTTGGAGAAGCTGCTCAATGTCTTGCATTTCTTGGCCACTGGGTCGTTTCAGTGGACCACTGCCATAGTGGGGGGGGTCTCACAGGCCACGCAGTCACGCTGCCTACACCAGGTACTGGCAATCATGACAGCGCGCCCCTCAGTCCGCAGGCACATATACATGCCCAGAACACCCGCAGAAAGGCAGGCCGTTGTCCTGGATTTTTTCAGGGTGGCACACTTCCCCAAAGTGCTCGGTGCCATAGATTGCACCCATGTGGCCCTACGTCCACCTAGGGCCACTGAGCACATATACCGAAACCGCAAGCACTGGCATTCCATCAATGTACAGGTGGTATGCGATGCAAAGGGAATCATCACCTCTGTCTATGCAAACTACCCTGGCTCCACCCATGACAGTTTCATATACAGAATGTCCGCCCTGAGCCGGGCCCTGGAAGCTGGGCAGCATGGCGACACATGGCTCCTAGGTGAGTACAAATGCCCTTGCACATGCATGCAAGTCACACACAGACAAATATACCAACCCCAATAATCTGAACAATTATCACCTCCCCAGGGGACAGTGCCTACCCTCTGAGCAACCACATGATGACGCCAATCCGGAACCCCACCACACCACCCCAGGTAAGATACAACGCTGCCCATATTGCAACCAGGGGCATAGTGGAGCGCACATTCGGAGTGCTCAAGTCACGTTTCCGCTCCCTTGACCGCTCTGGTGGGCAACTACTCTATGCACCAGCAGTTGTGTGCAGGATCATTGTGGCAGCATGTGTCCTGCACAATGTTGCAACACGGCAGGGCGTCCCGGTGGACATGGTGGTGCCCCCACATCCCCAACCACAGGCACAGGCGCTGGCCATGGGAGGGGACAGGGCACGTGGCGAGGTAGCCCGGACCCAGCTTGTGGCCACATTTTTCACCTAAACTCCCACCCCTGCGGAGTGCACACAGGCCTGGCACATACCAGGTGACAATCGATGATGACAAAGTGACAGTCAACTGTCACAACCCTACCACCCTGAGATAGTTGCCATGGAAGTGCCACATCGTCTGCATCCCTAGCTACTTAAACACAAGCTATCCTGTGCAACCAAAATGCACACATATGACATGTGACATGACATGAGCCATACACAAGTATTACAAGGCACAATGAGGCAGGGGGGGGGGGGAACAAGGGAACACAGAGAATGGTACTACTAGGCCAGGTGTCATTGTGATTGTGCAAGTGCAGGGGTAGGGGGAAGGGAAAAGTGCAAGGGTGGGGGGGAGTCCAGTACAGGGGAAGTAGGCCAAACAATTATACATAGGTCGCCTGGTGGCAACTGCTAAGGTAAGTGCAGACGAGTGCTGGGAAGGGAGGGCTGTAGGGATAGAGAGACAGTACTGCAGTGCAGGGGTTGCCAGGGTGGCAGTGCAAGTGGACAGTGGCTGGCCCAGGGACCGAGGTTGGTGAGAGTGGCCCAGTTGCAGCTCCTGTGCAGTTCCAGTGAATAATTCTGCAAGGGAGAGGCAGAGAGTAAGCAGAAGCAAAGAGGAAGGTCTTGAGGTGCTTCCTGAACTGGAGATGGTTCCCCTCAAGTTCAAGTCAGGAAGTCTGTTTGAGGGGGAGGGCCCTGCTGCGGAGAGAAACCTACCCCCAGCTAGTTGCTCTGAGAAGCGGATGACCTGGACATGCAAGGTGTGCATCACACACACCTGCAAAACAGGCCATGGCCATCACTGTCATGACAGTCAAACCCTCCCAAACATCAACATGACATGGCAAGCAATACCCATACACCCACCCAGTAACGATAAGGTACACATTTCCATGTCCTAAATGTACAGTGGCATCGGACAATGATGCCTGACCCGGAATCCGATGAAATGACAGACCAACAAAATGTCCCACCAAAAATTAGTCGATTCCAAATGCATTACAACAGTCGTAGACGTAACATCACAATGAATGCCTGGCTATATGCACATGATGCATTGCAAAATGAACACCGCAGCTCATGTGTGCAATGTCCTACTCCTGCATCACACTGCTCAGCGCACAGCACAGTGAACAGCCATTGTGTGTGATGCACACCCTGAGCATCACATCTAAGTGACAGACTACATCAAACATCAAATTAGGCATGTACTCGAACCATAATCGGTCACAGAACATGTGCTGGCGGGACACAGTGGCCACCAGAAGGCAAACAGTGTACACGTGGATATGCAAGGGTGGGAGTACATGGAGTGCATCCGAGTGCAAGTGTGTGGTTCTGCAAGGACATGCACTCCACATATGCATGTGCACTCAAGTGACCATCAGTGTTCCCTACACATCACATGTGAACATCCACCATGTGTACACCCCAGCATGTCAAACCACTACTATCCCCTCGCACCTGAAAGGAAAACACAACACATGAACAGGCATTGATCAGCAGAACACAACATGTACATAGGACAACAACATTACAATGTCAGAGTTCCCATCACACTGCAGGGCAACGCAACTATCAACAACAACCCCCCCCCCTCGCAAATGACCATGACCCACTGAACAACTGCACCTGGGTCATGGAGCCTCCAACCCTCATTCCCACCTGGCCACAGGATCACCTTTACCCTTCGTGTCCATCTCCCACCTTGTGTGTGAAGAGATGCCTGAACCCTCAGAATCCACACTCATTTCCAAATTCACATAATCCAAGGCATGAAAAGGAACCCAAACACCCTCCAGTAGATGACTTGACATAGCAGTACGTCTCAAAGGCCAAGTACTACCACAATGATGCAACAACCAAGGTAGCACAGCAAAACAATGTCACGACTGGATGTGAGACATGTGTGGTACATGACATAGGATGATGCACCATGAATGGATGTGTACTGTCACAGATCCCCTGTACAGGCGCTGGAGTCTCATGAAACAACCACCCACACCATGTCCCGGGTGCCTGCAAGGTCAAACTCACACAGGCCCCTGAGATCCTGGTGGGGAAAGAGGTTCAGGGATATGCAGTCTGGACAGGTGTAGACACACTGGATGACTGGAATGCGTGGCAGGTGAGGGGAGCAGGAATGACACATGAAACCAGGGAATGCACGAAAATGTACAACCTGCATGAACACATGCACAATACAAACAAACTTGGACATCATTGTCATGGCCTTCTGTAGTCCAGGCTCAGGAGTGGTACGAACCAACCACCCCCTCTAGGGTTTTGGCGCCTGCAAGTTCGGGGCTTACACAGGCATCCGCAACCCCAGTGGGGAAAGAGGGTCAGGGAACATTGCTTGGATAGGCATGGGAAGCAGGAACACCGGGTAGAGGGTACAGGTTTCGAAATTGCATAGGATCAAGGGTGATTAGGGTAAAAAACATACCAAATAGGACCACACATACATCCATGCATCAGTACACTCCCCAGCAAGCCTATGCAGGGCAGTTTGTAAGAAAATACAACAAGACACTTAGCTCTGGTTTTGAGTGCTGGCCTCCTGCCTGCGCACTCTCAGGTCCAGTTACAGGAGCACTGCAATGCTGCAAAGAGAGACACAGTCAGCAACCAGTACATGCCAATTGCACAAAAACACAACACAAAACATGCCCCATAACAACATACACCTCTACAAACAGAAAATCTGTGCTCCATGCTTCGTACCCATATATAATATCAACCCTGTGACGGGTCATTCACAGTCAATGCAGTAAGTCAGCCGCTGGTGGGTGCGTGGCAAATGGAACACCAATGTGTCACAATGCACACAACATGCAATGTTCCCTGGGTAAGCAGACAGACCCATATGGCAAGCCATGACTACAGATCAAGTTGCGTACCACCATGACCAAAAGAAAGTTGCCAGTGCATTTATCATGAAGTACGTGGAATAGACATGCACTGCACCCGAGTATGTCCCTTGCTGTATGTCCCTGTGAGCTGCCCCTTTCCATGTCTTGGAAGGCTACATGGTTGATACAAGTGCCTCAATGAACCCTGGTGTACCGCAGGGTATGTGCCACTGCCCCCGCATGTGTCCCAGACAACCCTACTATCAACAGCCATCAGTCCACAAACACATCTGAGCTGCATTCTGTGCTTCAACACCAATATTTGTCTAAGCTCACCCTCAGTGCTGTGACTAAGCCTGCACGTGCAACTCGCCTGGTGCAAGCTTTGCTGTCTCGTGGCCCCCCTGTGATGCTCACCTTGCCTGGAGTTGCTTGCAACATGTCAGCAGTTCTAGGATGTGGGTCTGCAATCACTGTGGCTCTGCTTGTGCACACATGTGCATGTGGGCACCAACAAACGGGTCAGGAATTAGGTCGTCCAATGGGCCATGTCTGCTGGCAAAGGTGCTCTGATGCCTCATCCCCCTGCAGAAAGTGCATGAAACACATGATTAATGCATCAAAGTGATCTGTGTGTGTCTCATCAGGCATCTCATTACTTGACCATGTCAGAGAGTCACATCACAAATCACACCATCAGTCCGTCTTTCACCTCCAAAGTGTGGAACACTAACTACAGCATGATTTGCAACAAGCACGTGTACAGGAAAGATATGAAACATAATACACAATGCATAGCAATCAATGTCCACATTAATCATGACACGCCCCATCTAGCAAAAGCTGAACAGTGGACAATTACACCTAAATCATCCCCACTAGGGGTGTCAACACAAGTCAAAAAGCACCAGACATGCCACAGATATGACAGTCCAAAGCCCTTGTGTAAAATTCTGTTACACCGAACCATCCTTGCGAGCCCATGGATAAGGGAGGCAGGAGTGGCATATGTGAGTCAAGGAACCCAAGCAGCAAACACATACACAAGACAACCATGAAGGGCCCAGCTGGAACAGACAGTGGATGCCTTCAAAAACCACAAGGCACCGCACTGTCACATGTAAGCACAATAGACTACAAATTTTAAACTAACTCAACTATTAACTAATTACACTAACTAAGGAAAACCTACATTACCTATTTAAACTAACTATCAAACAGAAACTTAACTAACTAAACTAAATGAAAAATCAAAAATGGCCACATACGACCCGGGGGGGAGGGGAGGCACCCAGGAGGGGGGAGGTACAGGGTGCTGCTCAACATCCACATGCGATGATGCTGAGCCAAAAAAAAATACCTCCATGGGCTCAACGCCTTCACAGCACGACCTATGTGGGAGATAGATGGTCGTCCGAGTCTGGCTCATCCTGGAAAGGAGGACATGGCACAGTAGCCTGGCCACGCCTAGCCGCAGCTTGCCCCTCGTCGGCAGCAAGTCTGCCGGACAGGTGAGCCTGGTTCTGTGTGGCGATGTTACATAGGTCTGCATGCAGGACCTCACGTGATACACGTGCTTCCTCTTGCAAGGTAGCACGTGTAACACGGAGTTCCTCCTGCAAGGCCTGGCTGGACAACCGCTGCACCTCCCGGCAAGCCTGTAGCTCAGCCGAGATGGTGCGCTCAAGCTGTGCAAACCTCTCCTCTGCCCGCTGCCTCTGGGACATCATAAGGACACCCAGAGTGGATCTGAGGGAGGCATACTCCTCCCTCAGGGCATCCATGTGCGCCTCTGCGTGAGCAGCAATTGCTTGACGCAGAGACGACATTTCAGCCTGGCGTGCCCTGTCTGAGGCCGCCATGCCCAGCCTGAGTGAGCGGGCCGTGGACCGTGCCGCCTGCTGCTGGAGTAGCACCTGCCGAGCAGGGGGGAGCACAGATCGGGCCACACGCTCCATGCTGTCAGCGATGTTCTCCATTGCTGCCCCCTGACGTTCTGAATTGGCAGTCATGTCTTGCTCCCACTCAGTATACAGCGGTTGCGCGCGGCGACCGCGTTGCCGGGCTTGACCCCTGCGGGACCCAAGGACCGGGGGTCCTCGCTGTGTTGGCACCGCCTGCGGCTGCACGACTACATGCCCCCGTCGACGTGATGTCCCAGGCACATCAGTGACTGGTGTGGAGGGTGACCCTGCGTCCCGATCCACCACGGGCGGAGGAACCAAGACTGTCTGATCCCTCAGTGCAGGGGTCGCAGACAGAGGAGTGTCCACATCAGAATCACTCACCCCTGACACATGGACTTGATGGTCATCCAACTCAACATGGACGTCAGAGTCGTCATCAAGGCTGGACTCATAGACAGCCAGAGACAGGATGGACTGCAGCACTTGGGGGTTTTCGTGGCCTACCACCCCACGACCCCCACTAGTGCCGGGTTGATGTGGTCTTACCAACCCTGTGTCTGGCATGACAACACCATCCTCTGCATCCATTGCGTCATCACCTGAAAAATAGAGAGGAAAGGGTCAGTACACATGTCAGAAGCACACAACACACACACACACACCGACAGCAAAGGCATCTGGCAGACATGTGACACACAACATATGACCATGCATGCATGCTGGGTCTACTTAGAATAGCTTCTGTGATCAGACCTGTTGAAAGGTGGCAGTTTGCATGGAAGTGGGTCTATGCAGTGCAGAAAATGTGTACGCCACTCACTACCTACATGTACAAGCACTCCATGGTGTGTGCCAGGAAATGTGAAGGCAGTGCAATGTCAAAATCAGACATCACGTGCATTGTGTATTCAATGTGTACCATGTCTAGAAGGCAAGCACCCCTCCACCCCAGTACCAAAGCAGGGATGCCTAGCATGGTATCAAAAGGCTGAGCATACACCTGTGTATTGACAAGCAGTGTTGACTGGCATCAACAGCTTAATGTGATTTCAATTACAACACTGCAAATGATGCTGGGACAGTGGGCAGGACACATGATGGAAGATCCGGAGGCCGGCCACGTGTGTAGAAGACACGACAGGAGTTGGACAGAGTCATTGGCCATTGAACAGGCTGAGGCCTGTGAGCCACACAGATTGTCAGAGCCTAAACATGTGTGCAACGCAGGACTGAGCCACAGTTGACATGGGGAGGCCGATAATAGGGCAGGCAATGTATGTAACCAAGGACTCATATTACAGTGATCATCCAGTCAAGGACACATAGGGGCATGTGTGCAATGCACATGGAGCATTAATGGGCACTCATGTCCCTGCGGGACATCTGAGCCATGCACAGTACAAGTGGGATGCCCTGCATCGAGTACTAAGGCTGTACCACACGGCATATGTCTGGCAGTTTCTAAGCTGGAAGTTAGCATCTACACAGGACACATGAACATGAAACTACACATTGGCAAGAATGTAGCAGACCAGTGCAAAGGTGGAACTGGGGTGCAGAGTGGCGGTGGAGGGGCAAGGGGGCATGGCCACATGGAGTCCCGCATGCAGGCAGAGGAGACATGCATGACGGTGGCATTGCATTACTTACACATCAGAACCATGTACAGGTCACATGTAGCAGCAATCATGCACAACACATCCCACATGTGAAACACACACGTCCTCAACAACTACGCATCAACACTCACTGGACTGGGCATCAAAGTCCAGCATCTCTCCCACACCTTCGACCAATTCTGGTGGTATGAACTCCGCAACGAGAGCCTCATGCGGAGTGAGTTCTTCCTCCTCTGGTGCAGGCCCACCGCCAGTCACCAGAGTCAAGTTGTAATTTGAGGCACGCTTGGCCTTAGTGCTGCGCTTGATGTCATTCCAGCGCTTTTTGCACTCCTGCGCCGTGCGCACCTCATGGCCGAATGAACTGACATGTTCCGCCACATGCTTCCAGTGGGTGTCACGTTGGGCAGCCGTAGTCTGACTATTGGCACCCACTAGCATGTCACGGCTGTGTCCCCGCACGTAGTCCACGAGGAAGTCCAGTTCCTGCTTACAGAAAGGCTTCTTCCTCGACGTGCAGGAGGTCGTGGCTGTGTGTGGGGTCCCAGCCTGTGCTGCAGATGCAACCTTCCTCCTCTTGGACTGTGGCGCAGACCCTGGCTGGCTAATGCCGCCCTGACCAGTATGGCCAGTGGGTTGGGTGGATTGAGCCGAGGGAGTGGCAGGTGGAGGGATGACCAAAGGCCTGACTTGTGTCAGTGGCAGCTGGGTGCCCACTAATGGACCCTGCGCAGCAACATCAGCTGTGGCAGGGTCATTGACCGCAACGGTCCTGGTTGGCAGACTCACAACCGGGGTGCTGTTGGGTGCATCTGCCCCTGCACTTGCCAACACCCGGCTGTTCGGGGCAGCAGATGACATGACTGCCCCAGGGACACGTGTCTTGGTCTGAGCAGCCCGGCCTGCCCCAATGGTTTCCCCCCTGGCCTGTTGGAGATCTACCAAGGGCTCTTCAAGTGCCAACGCAGCCTGCGCTGGCAGACCCTGAGCCTGGGTGGCGGTGTCCACAACTGCACCTGCAGCTACCGCTACCCTTGGGCCCGTGGCAGTCGATGTAACGGACTGCCGGGTCATACGGGTGCCAGTGCCAGATGCAGGAGCTGCATCCCCCTGAACCACAGGGGGTGGTGGCATGGCTGCACCGACACATGGCACAACATTGTGCTCAAGTGGCGCACCCCTGCCTCTTCCCCCTCTGTGGCTGCCCTGGACACCCTGGAGTCCCCCTACTCCCTGGTCACCACGGCCACGTCCCCGACCACGCCCGCCACGAGGAGGACGCCCAGCTGAGGCGCCCCTCACCTTTGGTAGCCTCCCTACCATGGCACAGATGTTATAGTGCTGGCACAGATGGAGTGGTGCCAATGGGAGGTGTACAGCACAATTGACCTGGGCAATTGGGGTGAAGGGGGTGGGAAGCAAGATGTTAACAGCCCCCCTGCACCTGCAAGGCTGTATGTGACCCCGGTGATGTGTTGACGGGTCACGCAACGCTCAGGCACCCCAAAACTGCAGTAAACCGTGCACGCAACCCTGCAGCCTACGTGCGTGGATTAAACCTCCCGCAGTACGCGGTGGCACCCAGTAACACGTATAACGCGTACGCGTGGGACACGCAGGCTACGATGACATCGAAAATGGGTGCGATACACAGGGGCACCCGCAGTGGGAAAAGGAGCGTTTGCGACTCACCGTCTGACTAGCGCGATGCAGAAAAACACGCGTAGCCAATACCCCCGCCAAAAGAAGAGATACGTCCTTGAGAGCTGTGAAGTAGATGGCGCGCGAAACAACTGGAAGCAGCAACACACGTCGGTCTCCACGATAGGCACGTACAGCGAACTGCTGGGCCCGCTCACCTTTAACCCGTGCTGAGGGAAAACGCACGCGCGCGTCAAGTCACATGCGGACGTGCACTTTTTCACGTTTGATTACGCGCATTACACGCGGACGTGCAGTTTTTCACGCGCGCACGCTTATGCATGGGCCCTTTCCTCCTATTACACGCGGACGTGCAGTTTTTCACGCGCGCTTACGCGCATTACACGCTGCGTGCAGATTTTTCACGTGCCTACTCACTCCGTATGAAGCTGGCCACGCGAAAACGCACGGAAGACCACGCTCCTGCCCAGAAGGACACTTCACTGGCCCCCAGTGCCCCAAGCAGCCTCCCACATGCCATCTGCTGCTGCCTGCCTGCCTGCCTGCTGCCACCGTGCCCTGCCATTTGGTGCCTGCACATCAGCCATCTGCAGGGGTCCAGTTGCTGTGTCCACCCCTGCTGGTACAGAAGAGTCCCGACTCAAATGACATCGCTCCACAGCCCAGCCCCAGGACCCAGTTGGTCACCCACTCCTGCCCCTGGGGTTGCCATGTGGAGCACAACCACATCTGACACCAGTTGCAACCCCCGGCCAGAGGGGCAGAGGGGCAGAGGGGCACCAGCTTCAGTGCCACCGAAGTTGGTGTCCTGGTGGAGCAAGTCCTGGGGCAGTATGATGCCCTCTTCGGATCGTCCCGCGCCAAGAGGGAAGGACGGGAGAGGACGCGGAGGGGGTGGCAACCCGCACCATCCAGAAGGTCAAGAAGCGCTGGGAGGACTTGAGGTCAAGGACCCTCATGAAGGCCCGGCGCCTTGTGGAGGGGGGCCGGGGCCGCATGAGTTCCATCCAGTTGAGGGTCCTGGAACGCATACACCCAGCGCTCCACGCCCAGGTCCTTGAGAGGGAGACCCGTCTGGAGTTGAGCGGTAAGTGGCCAAGCATTGCTGTGTGAGACAGGGCATGTTGCAGTGTGCTGGTTGTCTGATACCTGCCTGTATGTGTGACATAGGCCATGTACGCATGTATGTGTGCAGGGACATCATGGTAATGCATGTGCGACCTGTAATGTGTGAACCGCATGGTTGTTGCATGTGTTTGAATGTGACATGGGGAGCCCTGTGCAGATTGCACACATGACAGCATGGAAGTCTCTGTTCCTGGACATGGGTGGGGGCCTGGTGGAGGCTGCCCCTGGTGGCTGGGGGGTGGTGGTGCTGGGAGACATGGGTGGGGGCCTGGTGGAGGATGCCCCTGGTGGCTGGGGGGGGGTGGTGCTGGGAGACATGGGTGGGGGCCTGGTGGAGGCTGCCCCTGGTGGCTGGGGGGTGGGGGTGCTGGGAGACATGGGTGGGGGCCTGGTGGAGGATGCCCCTGGTGGCTGGGGGGTGGGGGTGCTGGGAGACATGGGTGGGGGCCTGGTGGAGGCTGCCCCTGGTGGCTGGGGGGTGGGGGTGCTGGGAGACATGGGTGGGTGCCAGGTGGAGGGTGCCCCTGGATGCTAGGGGGTGGGGGTGCAGGGGGACATATGTGTGGGGGCCTGGTGGAGGCTGCCCCTGGTGGCTGGGGGGTGGGGGTGGTGGGAGACATGTGTGGGGGCCTGGTGGAGGCTGCCCCTGGTGGCTGGGGGGTGGTGGTGCTGGGAGACATGGGTGGGGGCCTGGTGGAGGATGCCCCTGGTGGCTGGGGGGTGGTGGTGCTGGGAGACATGGGTGGGGGCCTGGTGGAGGCTGCCCCTGGTGGCTGGGGGGTGGGGGTGCTGGGAGACATGGGTGGGGGCCTGGTGGAGGCTGCCCCTGGTGGCTGGGGGGGTGGGGGTGCTGGGAGACATGAGTCGGACATGGGTGGGGGCCTGGTGGAGGCTGCCCCTGGTGGCTGGGGGGTGGGTGTGCTGGGAGACATGGGTGGGGGCCTGGTGGAGGCTGCCCCTGGTGGCTGGGGGGTGGGTGTGCTGGGAGACATGGGTGGGTGCCAGGTGGAGGGTGCCCCTGGATGCTAGGGGGTGGGGGTGCAGGGGGACATATGTGTGGGGGCCTGGTGGAGGCTGCCCCTGGTGGCTGGGGGGTGGGGGTGGTGGGAGACATGTGTGGGGGCCTGGTGGAGGCTGCCCCTGGTGGCTGGGGGGGGGTGGTGCTGGGAGACATGGGTGGGGGCCTGGTGGAGGATGCCCCTGGTGGCTGGGGGGTGGTGGTGCTGGGAGACATGGGTGGGGGCCTGGTGGAGGCTGCCCCTGGTGGCTGGGGGGTGGGGGTGCTGGGAGACATGGGTGGGGGCCTGGTGGAGGCTGCCCCTGGTGGCTGGGGGGGTGGGGGTGCTGGGAGACATGAGTCGGACATGGGTGGGGGCCTGGTGGAGGCTGCCCCTGGTGGCTGGGGGGTGGGTGTGCTGGGAGACATGGGTGGGGGCCTGGTGGAGGCTGCCCCTGGTGGCTGGGGGGTGGGGGTGCTGGGAGACATGAGTCGGACATGGGTGGGGGCCTGGTGGAGGCTGCCCCTGGTGGCTGGGGGGTGGGTGTGCTGGGAGACATGGGTGGGGGCCTGGTGGAGGCTGCCCCTGGTGGCTGGGGGGTGGGTGTGCTGGGAGACATGGGTGGGTGCCAGGTGGAGGGTGCCCCTGGATGCTAGGGGGTGGGGGTGCAGTGGGACATATGTGTGGGGGCCTGGTGGAGGCTGCCCCTGGTGGCTGGGGGGTGGGGGTGGTGGGAGACATGTGTGGGGGCCTGGTGGAGGCTGCCCCTGGTGGCTGGGGGGTGGTGGTGCTGGGAGACATGGGTGGGGGCCTGGTGGAGGATGCCCCTGGTGGCTGGGGGGGGGTGGTGCTGGGAGACATGGGTGGGGGCCTGGTGGAGGCTGCCCCTGGTGGCTGGGGGGTGGGGGTGCTGGGAGACATGGGTGGGGGCCTGGTGGAGGATGCCCCTGGTGGCTGGGGGGTGGTGGTGCTGGGAGACATGGGTGGGGGCCTGGTGGAGGCTGCCCCTGGTGGCTGGGGGGTGGGGGTGCTGGGAGACATGGGTGGGGGCCTGGTGGAGGCTGCCCCTGGTGGCTGGGGGGTGGGGGTGCTGGGAGACATGGGTGGGTGCCAGGTGGAGGGTGCCCCTGGTGGCTGGGGGGGTGGGGGTGCTGGGAGACATGAGTCGGACATGGGTGGGGGCCTGGTGGAGGCTGCCCCTGGTGGCTGGGGGGTGGGTGTGCTGGGAGACATGGGTGGGGGCCTGGTGGAGGGTGCCCCTGGTGGCTGGGGGGGTGGGGGTGGTGGGAGACATGAGTCAGACATGGGTGGGGGCCTGGTGGAGGCTGCCCCTGGTGGCTGGGGGGTGGTGGTGCTGTGAGATGTGTGGGGGCCTGGTGGAGGCTGGCCCTGGTGGCTGGGGGGTGGGGGTGCTGGGAGACATGAGTCGGACATGGGTGGGGGCCTGGTGGAGGCTGCCCCTGGTGGCTGGGGGGTGGGGGTGCTGGGAGACATGAGTCGGACATGGGTGGGGGCCTGGTGGAGGCTGCCCCTGGTGGCTGGTGACTGGGGGTGGTGGGAGACATGGGTGGGGGCCTGGTGGGGGCTGCCCCTGCACTGCTGGGGGGTGGGGGTGCAGGGGGACATGAGTGGGGGCCTGCTGGGGGGTGGGGGTGCAAGGGGACATGTGGCTTGGCTGGGGGGCATGCCCATGGTGGATGGGCTGCCTGCGGGACATGACCAGGGGTGCAGGGTAGTCCCCTGTGGTGTGGGCTGCCTGCAGAGGTCGTGGAGGGGGTAGAGGGGAGACCTGGGCGGACCCACACTGGCAATTCACCTCTTCAACTTCCCGCACACCTACGTAATACACTGCCCCACTCGCACAGGCCCAATCGCGTGTAGAATTTCTCGCGCACCCCTGAAATCCACGTACCCAGGCCAATCGCGTGTAGATTTTCTCGCGCACCCCTGTAATACACGTACCCAGGCTAATCGCGTGTAGAATTTCTCGCGCACCCCTGAAATCCACGTACCCAGGCCAATCGCGTGTAGATTTTCTCGCGCACCCCTGAAATCCACGTACCCAGGCCAATCGCGTGTAGAATTTCTCGCGCACCCCTGAAATCCACGTACCCAGGCCAATCGCGTGTAGAATTTCTCGCGCACCCCTGAAATCCACGTACCCAGGCCAATCGCGTGTAGATTTTCTCGCGCACCCCTGAAATCCACGTACCCAGGCCAATCGCGTGTAGAATTTCTCGCGCACCCCTGAAATCCACGTAGCCAGGCCAATCGCGTGTAGAATTTCTCACGCACCCCTGAAATCCACGTACCCAGGCCAATCGCGTGTAGAATTTCTCGCGCACCCCTGAAATCCACGTACCCAGGCCAATCGCGTGTAGATTTTCTCGCGCACCCCTGTAATACACGTACCCAGGCTAATCGCGTGTAGAATTTCTCGCGCACCCCTGAAATCCACGTACCCAGGCCAATCGCGTGTAGATTTTCTCGCGCACCCCTGAAATCCACGTACCCAGGCCAATCGCGTGTAGATTTTCTCGCGCACCCCTGTAATACACGTACCCAGGCTAATCGCGTGTAGAATTTCTCGCGCACCCCTGTAATACACGTACCCAGGCCAATCGCGTGTAGAATTTCTCGCGCACCCCTGAAATCCACGTACCCAGGCCAATCGCGTGTAGATTTTCTCGCGCACCCCTGTAATACACGTACCCAGGCTAATCGCGTGTAGAATTTCTAGCGCACCCCTGAAATCCACGTACCCAGGCCAATCGCGTGTAGATTTTCTCGCGCACCCCTGTAATACACGTACCCAGGCTAATCGCGTGTAGATTTTCTCGCGCACCCCTGTAATACACGTACCCAGGCTAATCGCGTGTAGAATTTCTCGCGCACCCCTGAAATCCACGTACCCAGGCCAATCGCGTGTAGATTTTCTCGCGCACCCCTGTAATACACGTACCCAGGCCTATCGCGTGTGGGGACTCCCGCACACCCCTGAAATACACGCTCCCCGCACTGCGTTTGCTGCTGCCCTTTGCGCTGGATTGGGGATTTTGATGGCTTTTTCCTGCGCAAGGGGCGTTCTTGGGGGCGTAACTGACGCTGCTGCAGGGTCGCTGCGCCACTCTGCGCCACGGCTGGTTGTGGATGTTGGAATCCATGAATACGCTGTGCGCCTGAATGTGTTTCGGCGCACGCGGCTGGCGCAGCCTACCGCACGCGCACACTGTGCGCCAGCCGCGTGCGCCACTTGTGCGCCGAATTCTATGAATTGGCCCCACAATCTCAATGGTGATATCTACGTTAACAATAGTAATAACTGTATCCAGTGGAATCCTAAGAATCTTGAAAAAGCTAACTTAGTGGTGGGAATGATACTCCCTAAATTTGTTGAGCAACATAAGATTGTTGGGGCGAGAGTATCTCCCACTATTCTAGCTGATGTTTTGGAGATAACAAGCCAGATTAAAGAAGCAACTAAAGCACAGCAAGTGTCCACAAGTACACATGAACAGTGGAATTCGTCAGTGAAAAAAGTTTACGCTTTGACAGCAATATCCATGAAGAAAATAAACTACTGAGAATTCTTGTTTTGGATTATTCTATATTCTACTTCTGGACACTACTCTGAAGGTGAAGTGAGCATGTGTAATACAAAAGCTAAAACAACCTACCCTAGATGGCTCAAAACACATCGAATAACCCGCGAAAGAGAAACCAGGAATCAGTTGGCAAATCACACTGATATGGGAAAATACTAATGGGGTCTGGTCAGTGATTAGAAGGGCTGTAAAATGGGCGCGCCACATACAGTGTGTCACAGAGAATGCATGGTCTGAGCATATTGTGACCACCTTGAACAGCCAGACACCGCCAGAAATAGTTAATGTAATCCCATATGAAGTTTGAATTTGCACGTCTTTCATTGAAGATTTGTCAGGGATTATTAGCAAACTAAAATCATCATGAGTGGCAGGCCCAGATGAAACATGCAATAGTTTAATTTGAAAATCTCCTCTTCTATGGGCGCAGGCTCTGCACATACTCTTTACAGAGATTGGTATGAGTGATACCCTCCTCACCTCATGGCGCGAGAGCCATATCTTGCCAGTCTACAAGAAAGGATGTTGGCAGAATGCTGCACACTATAGGATGCTGGCAATGTTAGATATCCCTGCATAAATGCTTATGAAGGTCATACTAATTGAACTTACCCAATGGATAGATGACAATAACATTCTTACACCTAACCAGATTAGCTCTAAAGTAAATGCTAACACCACCCATAACCTGCTGATATTAGTCTCAGCAGTTGAATAAGCAAATGTGATTAAAAGCTCTGCTGTTTAAGGAGCGTACATAGATTTAAGTGCAGCTTTTGACACAGTGATGCGCAATAAGTTATGGTCAAAGCTGATAGCTTGGGATATCCCCAGAGGTCTATTGAATATGATAATGTTATTCTATCGGGACACAAGTATAAGAGTATGTCTTGACGCAGAAGGTAAACTATCTGAGTCCGTCCGTACTGGAAGAGGAGTTAAACAGGGCTACTTACTGGCAGCAACCCTGTTTCATTTCTACTTACTCGATCTGTCATTGGCATCTCTAAGTGTGGAGTCCTACCCACTCAAGATCGGTAATCAGAAAATAAATTGACTAGGTTACGCCGATGATGTACTGTTGTTAGATCAAACTCACAAGGGCCTCCATAAATTACTAGAGAGATTGCATATGTATGCCGAAGAAAACAGCCTTAAAGTGAACGCTACTAAATAGAAAGTCATGATCTTTCGGGGAAATTCAACCAAAACTGGTCCTAGTTTTATGTGGAAATACGATGGAAAGCTGGTGGAATGTTTTAAGCAATACAAATACCTGGGAGTGATTGTTAAAGATACTCTAACATGGAAGTGCTACTGGAATGAAACAAAAATAAATGCATGAGAATTACATATACACTAAGTTCTTTTATTGGTTGCCAAAGGAGGGATATCCATGCAAACTATCCTACTATTGTGCTCTGCAGAAATGTTCCCAGTCCTAATGTATGGTGTCGAAGTGTGGGGCACAAGTTAGCTAATGAGTTAAGTTGTTTCGAAGCAAAGATGCTTAGAATATTATTTGCAATGCCAGTAGAATTCCTTCAGTTGAAGTTCAATATTAAGGGAACTATAGCTGTGTTCATTTCCAGGGTTACCTTATTATTATTTAGTTGTTTATGGTATGAAAAACTATTATCACTGGATAATGGCACTTTTATTGTGAGCTACTTAAAAGCCTCTGCATCGATCGAAGCATATGAACATATGGGCACCATGGCTAAGATTAGGGAGACCCACATGACCTGGCTTGCTGGCTATAGTCGGGACAGTGACATAAATAAACCTTGGTCATGTAAATGATGGTTAAAACAGAAACTGGAGATCTTTAGCTAGAGTTGTGACAAATGCAAATAGTGGGCAATATATTGCTTATATGATGCAGTGTGTCTCTAGCCCGAAATATGTGATGGCTTACCCCAGTAGCCTGATAATTAGGCAATATCTATTGATAATATGTGACAATTGCCTGGTGCTCGATACCCTGGGAGCAGGCCTCCAAATTAATAGAGCGGCTCGCCTATTCCGCTTGTGCAGCAATAACTCAATCGAGTCTATGGAGCACATTTTGATAGATTGCAAAAGTCTAAATAATTTGAGAAACATATGGGTAAAAGCATACAACAATCAGATTGATTGTGATGACAAATCTACTATGTGGCATAATGTTATAGAAGGTAATAACACGAATTTTATTTATTTTATGGCGATATGTTATATGCTATGCACTGATATTTTAAATTAATTGTCAAGAGGTATCTTTTAATCTTTAGATAACATGGATGAACATTGAGTACTGTTTTAATTGTAGAGAGTGCTATTACTGTGAATCTGACTTTCCATAAATCAAATGGCACTTGGATGGTGGATTTTATTATTGGGGATGTGGTCAGGAGGAAATACCCATAAGTGAAACCAAAAGATTTGCATGTGTCCATGTCACCAAAGAAATAATTGCTGTCATCCCAGGAAGGTTAATGTGGAAGGTGGAAAACAATGGTGCCAGAGTCACGTGATCACCACAATGGGTCCTCTGTGGAGGATCCTGGGTGGGGTGGGGGTAAAGAAGAGGTACAGGGAACAGGGTGCAAAGTAAATGAGGAATGGGAGGGGTGGCTAGAGAAAAGAGAGAGTGGACCGATCAAGGTTACATGATTATGTTGCACTAATATGTGCATTCTCAATCTCCTTCAAGTACTTATTGCTGGGAGAATGCTATACTTTCCAGGTTAGCACTGTCACTGCAGCTGAAATTTGCTGTAAAGTGAGGGATGTGCTGTTCTAGTTTCCTTTCTCCCTCCTTCCCCTTGGCTTCTCCCTGCTCCTAACGCATACACATTGCTCTATTATCTGTGTCTATGTTCCTACTCAATATTCTCTTTGCATCGAAATGTTTAATGAAAGTCTTATCATAGTGCACTGTCAGAATTTCATCTGTACCAATATTATTATTATTATTATTATTATTATTATTATTATTATTATTATTATTATTATGAGCACATACCTTGTTCGGGAAGCAGCTGGGTGCTTTACAATTTACAGAGGGAAGGAGGCAGGGAGAGAAGCAGAGACGCAAGGGAAGAGGAATCTAACAGCACGGTAGGGGGGCAGCGGGCAATTTGGCAGCAAGGGGGTTCTACAAGCTACGAGGGGAGGAAGCAGAACAATAAAAGAACAATTGATATTGGCCAATACATTTTGCTAAAGCAAATGTTATGACTGAAAACGAGGCAACATCACGCTCTTCAAATGAGGACCGTGTCCCCCTGAACTCCCCCCTTTCCCATGACATCTGAACAGAACCTTCTCCATCCCCTGGGTATTGTGTAGATCACACCCCCAGTCCAGAAAAGATGGGTAAGTGGGAGATTTTTCTAACCCATGAAGTCTGCGTATTTAGGAGCTGCACATTTCCCAGGGTAGAGGCAGGCGGAAGTAGGTGTTGGGCCTTTTTCAAGTCAGATTGAGCAGGGAAGCTTAGAATAGAAACCATATGAGTGCCCGCAAAATGTTTTAATGTCCATGTTAACTCCCAAAAAAAACGATATATTGCTACACAGGTGAGTTTTTCATTCTTTTTTGCAGTTCCTTTGCCATACCAGATTGCAGTACCGAAAACATAGTGAGAAGTAGAGCAAGAAATCAACAGAGGTGCAAGCTTGGCACCCTTGGTTAGGGTTCTGTGTTCACCATTTATATACATCATCAGTTATAAAACAGTTCACTAATATAAAGCAGCAGAAAATCACAATCTTAATACACTACAATAACCCCCAATCAATTCTGGACAAGTTAGGCTCCAAATGAAGTGTGATCAAAATGGCACTCCAGCAATTTAAAAGGGAGGAAAAGACAAGGTTATCCAAAATCAACAACACCAACAAATCAAGAGGCCTGGGCCAATGTTAATGGTTCAGAGTCGTTGCAGAGGATCACACAGTTCAGAGTAGTTCAGGTTTAAGTCTTTGTCAAGAGTTCAAAATGAAGTTGGTCGGAGGAAAAGTTATTCAATGGAGAAGAGAAGGACAAGCCTTCGGAGCGACAAAAGATTTCAAACACTTTCACTGTGGTCGGACGGACCGAACAACCGGATTTGAACAGTACCTTAAATGAAGAACAATGCTGTAGCTGAGGCGGTTGTCCCTGGCAGTTCCTGCAGGCTCACGGTTCCTGAAGCGACTGTCGTGATGACAAGAAGGAGGAAGACTGGAGGGTCCTGCACTACCCAGGGAAGAAGCCAGAAGCAGAGCAAAGCGTTGAATAAAAGGTGCGCTCCTTAAAACCCAAACAGGTTCCGTTACTCCTGGCTAACCGGTTCACTTCAGTGATGCACAGCAAATTTGACCAGGAGACGAAGGCTGGCATTTGGTGCTCAAGGGAAGAGGATTCCTTGCCGATCTTCTCTGTCGTCAGAGTTCGGGCGATTCAGACCTGCAGCAGGGCTTCACCGGGATGTCCAGTAGTTGCAGCAGTCATCTTCCTTCAGCTCCTCGTTGGTTCTCTCGTTCCAGTGTTGACTATGCCTTCCAAGTCCCAGAGACCTGTTTTTAAGCAGTTTTCCCCCATTCACACAGCCTGGCTGTCAATGACACAGCAGGGTGGCTGTCCTGGAAGCCAATCAAACTAGAGTGCGACTCGGGTCTCTAAGGAGACCCTGTGCTGGGGAGACCCTATGCAGGGGGCCTAAAACCCCTCCCTCACATCCTGTTCACCCAGACACTCAGGCGCCTAAGGAGGGCTTCTGTGCAGAAGCCCGCCAAAGGATGGCGAACAAAGGAACCAAACCTGGTTTGGCGCGCAGAGTAAAACACGAGAGAAACCTTTACAAAAAGAAATGGGGAATAAGCCCGACCGGAATCAAAATAAAATCAATGGGGTCCAGCAGTTTAGATTGTGATGCTACCACCATAGCCTATAACAGTACCAAGTCTATTTTCATAGCTTGTGATAGAATAAAATTGGTAGATACCACTGCCACCAGCCAAATCTTAGAAAAAGGGGAACAAAATAATATTCCATGAGAAACAGACACAAAGGGATAAATATTAACCCTTCCAGTACTCTATGGGTCTGTCAATTTAAAAAGACTAGTAAAGTCAATGGCAACTTTACATGTTCTGGGAGACAGAAGTCCAGAAAATGGAGTTTAACAGTGGGAAGTCTAAAAAGACAAATATGTGTCACTGCAGTAAAGGTGCTGTGTGACACAAGTAAAAAGATGATGCCTATGGAGTAGGTAAGACTCCATAGACCATGAGCACAAAATGCAAAACACACGGCAAAATACATGTAAGAGTGGGAAAAAAAGGCTCACACTCTTACCAGGTGAAAACAATAAATCCTAGAAATCCAGCAAAGCTGCTGAGGGACTCAACAGGTGAGGGAAATTAGCCACTCTGGAGAATTCTCCCTAACACTTGGCACACTAGGTTGGGGTTCTGTGTTCACCCCCAGCTATCTTTCAACTGAGATTCTGGCAACAGTGGATCAAAGCAGCTGCCCTTTTATTGGAAGCCTAAAGTTGTAAGCGTTCCTGCAGCAGACCAGCCTTTCTAAGTAGAAGGCAACTTACCTCTGGAGTGCCGTGTGACTCTCGGGTCCAAATTCTCAAATCATGTTTGCTGTAAATAATGTTTAAGGGGCTGTCACTGAACTGCGCTCCTATCACCACAACCGCTAAGGAGCTATTTTTCACTCCCACTAATGTCGCAAGACCGTGGGTGCTCCGAGCCAGCACTCTTTTTGCACTGCTGCCCTGCCCCCTAAATCTTTGAGAATAAGATTACCTGCATATTTGTAAAACTAACTCAAATGAAAAAAGTGCATACACTCCACATTTTTCATTTGGGTCCGTTTGAGAATCTACCCCTCACTGTTGTGAGGCCTGTGTGAAAATGCTGCTGGCCAAATGGGGAAGTACTACTGGCGAAGAAGAGACTTTCATCAGCTGCGGGTAGCATAGCTCACGGGTAAAGTGCTGGTAAAAGCAATATAACGCAGAGTAACCCAGGTTCGAATCCCGGCTCTGGTGTTAATAACCAAAAAAAAAGTAAAGCATTATATTTATAATGCTTCAGAGAACTAGAAAGGACACCTTCGTGTGTAAGCCACTACCCAGGGGCGTGGTTGGTATAGAATGTAACACTGCTGAGTACCAACCTAGACTTTACCTTTAATGAGCCTCACGCGGCATGTTCCAGTTGGGGAGACACACGCTCAGTGTCCTCCTTTTACTTAGGGAGACACTAGTAGGACGTTTAGAAGCAATTAGGACATTCAGAAATATATTTAACTTACGTAATTAGCTTTATGGATAATGTAAGCATAAGTACATGTCTTAGAGCACTGGCAATATTCTAACAGAAAGACATGCGGAAGTTAAAATAAGAAACCGTAGTGCTGTCGAATACGTTTAATGACAGAAAAAAGACACTAACTTGGAAAGCAGTCTCTGCAGAAAGTTTTGAGTTTCATTGAAATCTACAGAGCAGTTGAAATCAGACATGTCCCTGTGACAGGAAACTCATTATTGCAACAGGCAACGTTACAGAAGGTTTAACCAGGTGGTTGTCAAGTCAGTGGAAAGCCTGGAGGGAGTAGCATGGAATTAGTATAGTATGTTACTCATGAATTTATGTTTTTTAGTTTCCTTAGCAACTAAGCCTGAAGAAGATAAATCAGTGGCTAGAACTGTTTGTATTTTGTCCCATTCCCTCTTTACCCTGCGGCCCGCTGTAACTAGGCATAGTCGGGATTTAGGTGGGCTGGCTGGGCAAGGCAGCTTTGCAGTGGTCTGACATTCTGACCTGAACTGGCCCTGCTCTTTATTCCCTTAACTGCCAGGCTATTATGCACGTCTATGCAAAAAGGACGAGCATACTCATCCTGAATGCCTTGTCACCTCTTAATCACCTGATAGCACCTCTTTCCTCGCTCGCCCTCCTCACCTTTCCCAGCCTTTCTGTATTGCTTGCTACCTAGGGTTCCACTGTCTACATACCATACGTACCCAAAACAGGTGCACACTTAAAACACAACAGTAGAGTAAAACAAACACTTTTCTGACAAGACTGGGATATCCTGCAATAGTCCTTTTAAACAGCAGAAGCATAAAACTGCAACCCAAACCCACAAGGTGCTTTGATACCCAATGTATTTGATGTATAAGCACCTTACAAATTCCCAATAAATAAATAAAATAGGCCAGATTATCAAACCTTTATTTGGCCCAAGAAGCAGCCCTTTGTGCTGCTGTCGTCATTCAGGTGTGCTGTCCCACGCCTTTGCGCATTTGCTCCAATAAGGAGGCGTTTCAAGGCATCTAAAAGTGCATCCCAAATTTACAAACGTGATGCGTGTTTAAAAGCCCTGAAAGGAGGGTATTCCCCTTGCGACATTTGAAACAGTAGTAGGAGGAAGAGCAAATCCTGACATGGTCATTTCTGACCCAGGCTTGAGTCCATTTAAAGTAGGACAGCTGCGGTTTAAACCGTGGCTCTCACACTTACATTTTCATCCCCCAAAGAGGGATCGAAATGCATGTCTTTTTATCTGCATTTCACCAAGACGGGCATCTTAATGGCTGTGTTGCTAAATTGCGCTCCCAGCAAACATATGCTTGCTGGGTACCTGTCATGCATTATTGTCGGAATGTAGGCAAGGAGGCTGGACAGTGCATCTTTGCGTTAATGTCCAGCCTCTACTCAAATGCTCAGGTCACTGCTGTGGTTTGTGTCTGGGTATGAAAAGGAGATGTTGTGAAAGGTTGTGTCAGGGTATAAAAGGGAGATGTTGTAATGTAGTCTTGTCATGTTATGTCACTGGCCTGGAGTGCTTCCTGCTCAGGCCCCCAACTGACACTCTCAGAACACTCACTCACAGATCCACCCAACATTCTCCTTAGCTGCATTCATGCATCAACATTCTGACAGCAAGCACTCCAGGCCAGTGACATAACATGACAAGACTACATTATAACAGTCACCTTTGAGAATAAGGTGATCCGAGCATTTCAGGAAGCAGAGCAAATGAAACAAGCACATTCTCTGTGCGTCTAGGCCGCTTTGCCCGAATGCAAACAAAATACAACATTCTGTGAAAATGCATTCAGCGAAAAAAATGCAGCAAAGGTTCATAGAACCCTCTGTGCTCCTTTCATGTGCTCTAATTTTTGAGAATCTGGCCCAACACGTTTACCTTTAAGCAAATCAAAATGCCGGAAACAAAAAAAAAGGAGTGAATAAGTACACATCACTATGGTGGATGTTTATTCATAATATCACTTTTGTATGTAGTGCTTCATGACTGACTCCCCCTTTTCTAAGCACTGTAATAATAGCTGTTATTATTGCCCAATTTAATGGTGCTCAATGCTCTAATGATTTCGGAAGGGAGGAGTGTCGAGTCAGCTGTGCCTGGGTTTCGAATTGCAGGATTGCCCCATGTCAGAGGGCAGTACTTAATCCCTGAGCTATTCTTCCATATTTACGAGCGTCCGTTATCCACACTAACGGTTTTTACTCCAGTATTTGTTGCTAAAGCGACACTTTTCAGCCAATGCCTACGTGAGAATGCATTTGTGTGCCATCCATCGATATGGCGGACCACTGACAAGGATGGAACAACCCTTTGAAATGCTGGTATCATGGTGCTCTCTTCACCGTTAAGGCCCCAGCAGCACCAAAGCATAGTGGAACATGATGACGCGGGCTGAGGCCCAGAATGAACCTTTGACAAGGCAGCTGGGCAGATGCAGCCTGCAAGCCATTAAGGACTCGCGGGGAACCTGAGCGTGTCATTTGTGCGCAGTGACTTTTAGCAGTCTAGTGATGCTAACATCGCCACAAGTGTCGCCTTCATGATAGCGGTAAGCTTGATTGATTAACACTTCAGCAAATGGGTCCAGTCGCACTGGAAGTAATAGGCTATGGAGGAGAGTCGTGCCACGGGACTGCACCTCCATTTGTCTCCTCTCCTCGAGGCTAGGTGATCAGCCCTGCTGCAATGCGAGGCATGCCTGCCAGCTGTCTTGACACCAAGTGATTGAATGCATACATGAGTGAACAAAAGAACCCAGGAATGCGTGACTGGATGAATGTAGGTATGTGCTACACAAACGACTGAATGAATAAATGAATGAATGCATAAATGAACAAAAGAATGAATGAATGTTTTGATGGGTGACTTTATTAATACACTATACAAAACGACTGAATGAGTGAATGAATATAGGAAGAAAGGAACCTCTACATTAATGTATGTTTAATTTTATGAATACACTATAAGAACAATTGAACCGATGAATGAATGAATTAATTAATTAATTAATGCATAAATGAATGAATGAATGAATGAATGAATGAATGAATGAATGAAAGAATGCATGAATGAATGAATGCATGAGTAACTAGAAGCATGGCTGATGGAATGGATTAAGAGAAACATGCATGACTGGCGGAATGAATGCGTAAATGAATGAAAGAATGACTGACTAAATGAACAAACAGATGAATAAATTAACCCATAAGCCAGGACACTTGTTTGCCGTCATCGACAAAGCAATCTCTCTGTAGGAGCTGCATCAGAGTTGATAGGAGTTTAACTCCATGTGTTGCATGGATGGATTTCAAGTCTCTCAAAGGACAGAAGCAAATACGTTTACAACACAATAATAAACGGATGTGTAATAGAAAAATAACCAATGAGCAGAATAAAGCAGCAACACTTGTAAGGTATATATTGGAGTATTATCATCCGCGAGACCCATGAGAAGCAGTTATTGGTTATGTAAAATGTTTAGGGAATATAATTAGTGTAAAGTAACAATTATCTCATGAACTTCACAATAACCCATCATCAACATTGAGGTTTTAGTTCAAATATCCTAAGTTTATTTGAGTCCTTATATCCAACTAACCTTAATATGAACACGTCAGCCATAACGCGGTACCACATGTGGGCAAAGCTAGAAAGCTCAACAGAAGAGACAAGCAAAGAACTAATCCACAAAGAAAACAATCCACAACTGAATATCTTATCTAAGTATATCATGCATCGCGCACAGACTAGGTCAAATCCTACATCAGAGCATGCTCTGCCTGAATGAATAGACCAACTCTCTACCAAGGGAGCCTGATGTTGCATGTGGCTGAGTGGAATCTGGACTGCGGCTGAGATTGTAAACTGGCTTGTTTTAAAATGTTCATGTTTGTATCTAAGGATCCCTTCCAGTGTTCATTGCAAACTCTTGTTTTACCGAACAAATCACAGTATCAAAGCTCAGAACAACCAATTAAATTGCACTCTGATGGAAGATTACCATTCCACTATACACAGCGTAGTGCACTTCTACTCTCTTTGAAATAACCATATGAGAAAGCACATTAGCCAAATACAAGACATAGATGTAGAGCTCTCCAGCGTTTTTTACATTCAATCAAAGAGAATTTGGGGAAAATAAGAATAACCACAGATCCTTACATTTGACAGATATGTCCGTGGTAAAAGGGTTGCATGCTTCCATCACAAAGTACACAATGCCCACAAGACATTGGTGCTCATTTCATTTTTCATAACGTTCACCTTACGACCCAACGTCATTCCACTCCTTCAGTGTGAGGATACATTTGATACGGTTGTCTGGGTGCATATCGTCTCTCATACACTTGATGCGTTATAGGCTTAACACATGGAGTCCCATATAGGGCCCTTCTCCTGTTGTTACAATTAAAATATGTGTAAAATTGAGCTATATGCACTGATTCGGACCGAGCAACAGTGGATTTATAGGTTGGCCACTGTAAATCATGGTCTACATTTCTCAGTCGAATGGAACAACTTGATTTTGACACATAAATGGTTTTGACCTTGGCATAATGTACAGGGAAGAAAACCTATATAGACATCAAGCCTTCCTGTCATAGCAGATAGATGGATCCTTGGGCACAAAATAAGAGAGGCCTCATTCCATGTTCAGAATTGAATATTGAGAAAAAGAGTGACCCCAACACACGCATCGATTTGACAATATGCAATGTTAATCATGGGTTGGTAGAAAGAACAAAAAAGCAGCGTGGACTAACATCTTGAATTGCTCTAGATTGATTGAACATATGTCATATGTATACCTGCGCGCAGTATATAGTTGGTTTTAGGACCCCACCACATGTACAGATTCGACAATTTGTAATCTGAAATGTGAGCAGGCAGACAGAACTAAAAGTCTGCAGCAAATAACATGTCTATTTGATTCGTTCTGTACCGACTGCCCATATTCAATATTTGACCCTGTGTATAACAACGAAGAAGCAGTGTTATGTGAACATTAGAGTAACTAGTCCAGTAGTAGATATACGATCAGATTCCATGATAACAAACTGGCAACATACTTGTTGTGGGACTTCCACTTGGAACGATATAATGCAAATGACTTTTGAGGCATGATCATAACATGGAGGTATGCCATGCAAGATTAAATTGAAAAACATTTGTGTAGATATTTGTGAAAAACATCTTTGCACGCAGACTGTGACTACCTATTGAAAAGTCATAGATGTCACGAAAATGTGTTGATAGCAGTGTTAAATGCTTTTGGGTATAGCATATCTTTGATTGAATGTCACTAATATTACCTAAAATCAGGGATATACATGTATACAAAATTCTCTTTCAGCACTAGTACTGGAGGCACAATCTACTCTAAGATGCCTGCACCCGTTCTAGCTCACAGAGCTACACATAGGCAGTCCTTCCTTTACGTCTAAGGATAGAGACTAGGTTTCTGGAGACCCGTGTTACTAATGGTTACCAGTGTTGGATACGCAAGCTGAAGGTCATGTTGCAGGTGCCTGGATTGAGTTCTGATATTTGATACAACGAGTCAGTGGAAAGTAGACTTTCAGAGTGATATTCACAAACTGTAGTGGATGTATGGATAGTTCCTGTAATGATAAGGAAAATGGAATGATTAGGTGGGATGGGGGAGTGCAGCGGTGGGCACTGGTGCTGGTTTCATTTTCAAAACATTCCCCTTAAAATTAAAATTAAAATATGTGTAACATTGAAGCATATGCACTGATTTGAACAGAATGTTTCAGGGTAAGAATGACTGTTCCCAATGCAGTCTAAGAAAATAAAGAGAATAATTAATAAAGTCGCTGGCATTTAGGTGAAGCAGTAGCATGTTCAACAGATTTAATAGTTTAGGCAACAACTACATTGTAATGGCCTTATTGATTTACACCACTACTTACAGTCTGAACCTGTACTCTAAACTCTCTATACCGGCACATCTTAATTTTTTTTTTCGATACAAGATTTATAGGGGCTAATTATTTTCCTGGACCTTGGAAATACAAGTTTGCCGGTGGGGGCAGTGATCTACTGCAGGCCTGGCCTGCTGGAAGTTGAGACCCCTACTGGCAAATAAATGCCAGAATCATCGGCACCGCTACTACCAGTGCCAGTAATTCCAGCAATACCATCCCATGGAGTCTTATGTGACACTATGGAATGGGAAGTAATCAGCGGCTCCACCGCCCATAATATCACGGAATGCCGGAATATCTGGCGGCAGATATTGTAAGGCAGTTTTCCCATATCTCATCAGAATTCCTGGTGGGATACCGGCAAATCTGTAATGTGGGTCATGATGTCCCTTGTTGTATTACTCCCTAAGTACATGTAGCCATACTTAGCCTAACATAACTGCAGATAACTAGACTGTGAGAAGCGATAAACAATACACAACAATCCTGCAAGAATTAATAAATCACCCAGCACTAAAACTTGTCCATGTGCTCAAAAAGAACTATCAAAGACACTCAAATTATTATTAAATCAGAAGAGCAGGGAACCCCATAGGTTTTAAGGAATGACACATGGTCCTGAATGGAGAGAAGAAAGGGTCATGGTTTCCCTGAAACAGTAAAACATAGACCAAAATGTACCTTCACTGAAGACCCAATGGGAGACCTCAACACCAATTAACTATTGAACATGTTGAACAGTCTGTACTCTCCAAAGGACTGACGTTCTGCTCCAGGAAGGATATAGAAGACATTCAGCTTCATTGAGAAGTTGAAGACTACATGCATTTCTTGCGTCTCAAAGAATACTTCCATGGGCAGATGAACGAACAAACCACTGTCCCAAGTTATGATGACATAAAGAGCCATTCAAACTGGAGACCTCCATATAGACAAAGTTCAAATATTGAAACCTACATCGAAAGAAAAATATCATCTCTGTTTAAAAAAATAAGAGTCTAATGCGGACTGACTGACTGAAAAATAACACACTCTCTGTGCGCTCCTCAATTCCACAAATACTCACATTCAATTGTGAAGCCTCTGCGCTACTATCAGGAAAGTGTCTTATCAGCAAACAGGAGTGGGGCAAATTTTGCAGCCTTGGCAGCCCAGTTAAAAGCCAGTGACCTCTCTGTAGCCCGTGTAACGGACTGCTGCCTGGGAGGAAATCTCGCCCTTCAGCACAGCCCGGCGCTACCCTCAGCTGCTCTCCTGGCCTCCTCTCTTTGAAAAATAATAAATTACTCCCCACCCCTCTTTCCAGCTAGATTTATACCCTAGGCCTCTCAATCCTACTGAACCAGCCCTTTTTTGCGAAGTCTATAACATCCAAGCTGATTTCTCTAGAAGCATGGCTTCAGAAAAAATAATAATTTTGCAACACACATTCTGTGAACAATGGGACTCTTCAACAGCAATGAACCACAGCACATATTTTGTGCACTGAATTACAGCCAGAAAATATTGCTGCTTGCATGTTTAAACTTCCATTGTAAAACAGCTCATTATTTTTTTTACCATTTCCGCTGACTCATTTCACATTGTTTTTGTTAAGGGCAAATCATTAATTACTGGGACTTGTTAGTCAGTTAATTGGGTTAATAGGTGTATACAGTTCAAGCTGGCAGATGATCTATTCACCCTGCAGTGATTCATTTTTAAATGTGTTCAGTGAACACTTCCATTTGCTGTCTGTAATTGTTGCATTCAACTTATTGCTTCCACTGAAAGTAATGTCATGAACTATACATCCAGTTTACTGTCCCCATGAAAATAATGCATTATCTTTCCCTACAGGAGACTGAAAATGTGTCCATTTCAACCTCCTATTTACTGCTATTTGATTTAATTGCTCCTCTTGGTTTCTAGAGACTTGTTCACTCCATCATATAGGCACCTTATCCATTGTTAATTGTCCAATACTTTAGATCTTGCACATGTTTTCTTCTTCTTTAGTCTAAGAGATATATGTCTCATGTCCATGACTTATCCATTTGCCTCCCTTTTTGATTTGCAGCTTTTCCTTGAAATAGCATCCTTGATCCCAGGCCAACATAGACTCCTCTCCGTTTGCACCAAAAAAAGCTGTTTTCCAACATCTCCTGACTCTGTAGCCCTGGTCTGTTTCTGAGGTAACTGAACTGAATCGTTCCACGAACCAGCGTCCATTTTCCTCTCATGGCCGTCCTTGCCACATTATATTTTCCTCTATAGCAAGATTCTATGTATCTCTTTTACTTTGTCTTGCTGCGTATTTACACTTATTGGTCAACAAAGTTACTTAATTTTTCTTTGTATATATGATTACTTTATCATTTTGTGCATGTCTCTCGCATCACTTCAGTTACATCGTTACTCTTCAGTATTTTCATATCGTTTCACCTTGTCCTTGTATAGGTTCATTGTATCACAATATCACTCTACCCACATCAGATTTCACTCAGCACTACATGATATCCGGTGGTGCGTGCTGACATCCTTCCAGACAACGTCATTCCACTCCTTCAGTGTGAGGATACATTTGATATGGTTGTCTGGGTGCATATCGTCTCTCATACACTTGATGCGTTATAGGCTTAACACATGGAGTCCCATATAGGGCCCTTCTCCTGTTGTTCCAGTATGATGGTGGTGAGGGGGTGGGATTTAGGGATAATGTTTCCACCTGCTCCTCTATATAATCTTCCTCTGTATAAACAGCGAGTGGGTGTGATTTTAGCATTTGGATGCAGATATGTGGGCAAAATGATCCTCGCTATGATAGACGTCTATAGTACCCAGGCACCCATCAATCTCCTGTATGCAACAGACCTGTGGGGCCATAGCACTTCTGTGTGTTTGGACAGTGAAGAGATGAGCTTCCTGAAGAAGCCTTTACTTTTACCTAAAGGTTTCATCACAATTCCACTTTACCTAGAGCTGGGATTAAGTTCAGGTTTGCCCTATAATGTTTTGGCTTCATTCAAACACCACAGAACCTTTCAACTTCCATAAAAAGCTATTGAGAGAGCTCACTGAGCAGTCTGTCAGTTCATGACAAAAGGACTAGAGCATATTAAAGTATGTCTCAATTCACAGATTTGAAACATCTATGCAATTCCTCCATTCCCTGCTATCGAACTGGGGAACCAGGCGCTACCAGCAAATGGTAGTTTAACTTTTTGCCCATTACACATGATCCACTGTATATACATTTTTTTCATGTGTTCTAATTCTAATTCTTCTTTATTAAAATTCTCATATATACTTGTTTGTAAGGCACCTGTTAGCCTATGTAGGCAAATGTATCTCCAGGTAGCTGTTGGTTTCAAGCTAAGCATGCTAACCTAGGCTAGAAGCAGGAGCTAAATAGCTTCCAGGTCTTGGCAATTATTTCGAACCCTGCATATCTGATGTCCACCACCACTGTCTTACCTCCTTTACAGGGATGGGTTCATAATGGCATTTCACAGCACTTATTTTGAAGTGTACAGTAGTGCTGTTATCTGCTAATATACACAAACCATTTTTATCCGCTTGAGAGGATGGAAATTAATTATACAAAATGTAAAAAGTACTAGATACAGATTTTCTGAAATACTGCATAGGGTGTTTCGGAACATCTGCCTTTCTTACTTTACTGCCGAATTCCAATCACTGCAACCGGTAATTCCAGGGAAAAAATACCAAAAAAGTGTTGTACTTTAATTATAATTGTTCTTTTATAGACTGCTTAATACCAACGAGCAGGATCAGGATTCGAATCTGTGTTGCCACTGCAGACAAACGTGTCGTCCCTGATCCATCCTCCCCCAAACCGGGTAAGTCAACTTACAGGTGACATCTGATTCAAATTACCCCCTGATCTGTCGAAAAACAGACACCCTGATAAACAAAAGTCGCAGACAGAAGAGTTTTAGAAAATTACTTAAAGAAAATGCGTGTCACATGGAAAAGCTGCTGAAATTAATGTGCATGTTACAAAAATAAACCATTCATCAGGTAGATAAGGGACCTACACTGCAAAATAGGAGTAACTTTTACTATATATTTCAGTGCAGCAAAGACACTGTTGTGCAATTCTATAATAGGAGCGCACTCTTTATGCAGAGGAGAGAAGTATCAGCATTTCAACTATCAAGCATTAAAAACCAGGAAGAACCAATCATCAGCACAGCTTCACCAAAACCGCTTCAAAGGATCTGCTAGTGGCATGTTCTCCCCTGTTCAGCTGGCAAGATCAGTGCCATCACCAGGAATCAAATTTAGGGGGATGCAGAGGGGGCCACAGACAAATGTATGGGGGCGCCTATAAAAGGGCATTTGACATCAGAAGCACTCCTGCAGAGAAGCTTTTGTGCACACCTACTACAACACCCCACTGCACCTCCCCTCTCATCAGAATGTAGGCAGGAAACCATTAAGTCACTAATGACCCATTATTTGCGGTTTTGTGCACTTCATTCTGATTGGAGGGGCTTGTCTTGGCTGCAGGGGTAACTAAACAGCTCTTGTTTATTGTGGCCCTGTTGTGCGGGCGGACACAGCACTGCAGACAGCGCAGAGTGCGTAGCCCAGCTAACGTGGGAATGGCCCAAGGGGGGGCCCAGGATTTCACAGGAGGGGCCTGTGCCCCCCAGCGCTCCCCCTAGCGACACTACTGGGCAATAAAACTTAGTAAGTTATGCCCTTGCAGAGAGGATTTGAGGGTGAGCTGTGTCAGACCGTGAGTGGTTTTGTCTTTTGCAGGCACAATACCGCCATGTAAGGAGGCACAGCATGCAGACGCTCACACGCATTCACGTGGTGGCACGAGGATCGTGTCGCCACGAGAATAAAGGGAACAGGTGCACGCCGAGCAGGTACCGGGAGGCTCTCAGCCCATACAGGTAGTCTGTGGTATTGACGAGGAGCACCTAAGCTCACCGAGCATATTATAGTACCCAACAAAGTGAGACGCCTGGAAGAGGGCTCACAGCTAGAGTAGCTGGGGATGAATGAGGGTCCTGTCCTTGAGTGACCAAGAAACACAACAACCTGCGGGTCATAGGTTCGTTCAAATTTCTGCAAAGTTGACTCAAGCGTTTTATCTTTCCCAGGTCGATAAAATGAGTTCCAATATTGTTGAGTAATACTGTAAATAAAAACGTTTCATGAAAGGATTTTCGCTGAAAGTGCAATTTTAGTAACAATTGAGTGTTAGCAAATATTCCTGAAAAAAAATCAATATTAGTTCGTTGGAAATCAAAAGGTCCAAGCTTAGCTGCACCAACAGCTGCATGCAATACGAGGCACTCTGCGATACACGGAACGTTGCATGTGACTGAAACCTTGAACATGTAAGAATCAAGCTGAAAAAAGGACAACATGAGGAAATGGTGTCTATTGGCCAAATAGAACTACACTTCATTGATGCTCAAATGTGCCCAGAAAAAATACCAGGTGGAAACATCGCTTGATTCAATTCATGGAAAAGTGTGAAGTAAATCTGCAAAGGCTGTGCGTCGAGAGCGACACTGCGTGAGCCTGCGCCCCAAAGTTTTTCTGCTTGCTCTGCATATTCATGGAATTGTTTGTGAAAGGTAACCGTATATGCAAGTTGTAGCCGGAATGCCCCCTGAGAAGCCCCCATGCAAAGCAAAAACAGCCAGAACCAGCTCATTTGGAAAGCTCCCCGGGTGCAAATACATGCACCCTCAAAACAGTGCGTGGGGTCCCTCGCAAGCAGGCCTGCATCTCCAGGACCCTGCGCAGGGTACCCCGTACCTGTTACCAGCACCCCAACAACATGCGTAAAATTTATCGTAACTCGTGTAAAAATCGGGAAATCTGCGTGCAAACCATTCCTGCACCCCGCTACAATGCGTATGCACACCCCTAAATTACATCAGAACCCCGGCTGTCTACAATCACCCCTAAATCCGACACCAGATCTTACCTCTGCCCGGTGAATCCTATGCGAGTTCAAGGAAAATCCCACACATTACATTCCATGGTACGACGATTTTGCACACAGTTTGGCAAGCAAGTTCCCTATTTCGAGTGCAAACAATTCCATGAATCGCCCACTAAATGCCCAATGTGCGAAAAAGGACAGTGCAATTGAATTCTCTGGTTTATGAGCTCCTGCTTCGGTGAGGACAGTTACTCTTCTGGTATACAATCATTCAATGTTGTATCTATGCATCGTTACACATTTTCTTCAGGCGATGGGAAGCACCAGGATTCACGCTGTCTTTCCCACTGAACAAAGAGATAAAGCTGAAGACAAGCCAGAGCAGTATGATAAAGGAAGCAGGGACATATGCAAGTGAGGCTATTGCAAAAGACTAATTTCTTTGGATACCTCTGGGAGTCTTATAGACAGGGCACACATAACAAAAGTGTGATATTTTACCATAGAAGGCATTAATTAAAACCTTACATTTCCCACATAAGTAAGACCACATCATGCACAGTAATACCACACGTACTCAGTTTTCTCATTTAAGCTTAAATGTTCCTGAACATGTACGATATGATCAAATCAATATTACATAAGTGTCATACCTCAAGAACCAGGTGCAAGTCTATCCAGCATCAGTAAAGCACAATTCGCCCGTCCCATCATGTCCTCTTGCCTGCTTACGCAGAGTTTCCAGCCATATACTTCCTGGAATCTGTCCATGGATATCCAATTCCTGAGTTGTCAACTGCCTCTCTGCTTCTCCTGGAGTATGTGGTTGGATCGGGGGAAGTGTGGAGGGGGCTGCTGGACTGAATGTTGTTGACTTCCAACAAGGCCCAGATGCTCTATAGACCAGCAGGTGCCCCCGCAATCTAAAATGGTTATACTCGGGTGGAGAGTATAGGGAGAATGAACCTGAACAGTTCTGTCACACCTCCAAACAAAACAGAGACCAAAGCGTCCTCCATTCAGAAGGAACTTGGCCTGTAGCTCCCTGTACATTTTGCTACAACCACCCCCTCTTCCTCCAATCCCATCCCTCACCGCCCCCCGGACTCCGGTGAAGTCATCTGTGACATGGTGGGAGAGGTAAAGGGAGAGATAAACCTTGCAGTAACTCTAGAGGATTGTGAATATCTACCCCACCCCCAAACTAGGGGAAAATTGAAATTTCCAGTAAGGGGTGGAGGGTGTGGAGAGGGGAGGATATTTGGAACTGCATCCAGGGCAAGGTCATGGCTCCTAACCAAAATAAGAGCCTGAAGCCTCTTTCTCTTATAAATATATGCAATCGCTCTACAAATCCTTGTTTATGTTGTTGTGATAGCCCAAAGGTGAAGAAATTCAAGGCAAAGAAATGGGAGTCATAATTTTCAGACACTACCACCCCAAACACAGAATGCACACCTAAGGCTTGAAACAACTCCTTTCAAGCACAGCGATCCAGGAACAGTGCAAGGATGTGAATGTCTTAGACACACTCGAAGGAAGGCTAGGCCTGCCTCGACAATATCAGCCTCTATGGCAAGACACTACCCGAATAATAAACAGTAGAGAATCCATGTGACTTCAGGATGTGCCTAGGAGAAGATTTCAGGGTCAGACCTTTCAACAGCAAATGAAAAATAAAAGAAATAAAAGCAAATAAAGAAAACCTGGATGGGCCCTGAACTGGATACACAGTAGCATCTCCCCTGTGCACATGGTCTGAAATGGGAAAGAGGGAAGATGATAGCGGATGATTGTTCGGGTACTTTATACTCGCAAAGGTAAATGTAAAGGGCCTGATTCATGGAATTATTTGTGCGGTAAATTGGTATATCGCAAAAACTCAGTTTATCGATTCATGTAATCGTCTATGCAGGACTTTTTTTTACTTCGTGGGGACTTCGTCTAGGCTCGGCATGACTCTGCGAGCGGCATGTGCCTTGAGTGAGACACCTCGCAAAGCATGGGCGTGGCCTGCGCATAGACCAGAGTAGGGGACAGAACATGCAAAATGGGCAATAGCAAGGGAAAATGTGGGCATTACAAGGGACAGCCCACAGACAGTCCATTGCACGCCCACAAATGTGCATTAGCAAGCATATTCATGGATCAGTCCGCGCAACCTCTCATTAAGGAAATGACCACGCAATACACTCGATCTATCCACCACCCAAAGGCAGACACACAAACACTTGCGCAAAGGCATCTCTGCGCAGAGGTAGGATTGGGCGTCAGCTTTAGGGGTGCGTGCATGAAGTCAGGGATCCGATCGCACTTGGGGGTGCTTTAAGCAGTGTAGCCGGGTGCCGGAACGGTTTACAGGGGTTTACGAGCATGTGTACCTGAAAATGATGATTTTTGCGATATGTGGTAGGCATGTTTAGGGGGTGCTGGGATAAGTTGCAGGGTACTGCACACAATCCTGCTGGGGTGCTGGCCTAGTTGGGAGGGTTTGTAGGTAGCTTTTCCGGGGTGCATTGCTTCATACACGAGGAGTGCGCAAAGGTCTGTTTCCATGGCTGGAATGGCTCTGCGTGTGGATTGTCATGGGCGTTCTTGCCGCGACTTGCGCATAGGGTTACTTTGCATGGACAATTCCATGAATATGCGTGGCATGCAGATTTTCTTATGCACTACGGGCTGCGCAGAGTCCTGCTCAGCACGCAGGCTTTGTGGGATCTATGCGCCCATTTCCATGATTCGGACCCAAAGGGTTAACACTGTTTCCTGTTTAGAGAACATAACCCACCTTCACATTCATAAGTCTGTGAATGGGATAATTGGAAGGCCTTTTTGAATGAATCTGAATTCTAGAACTAGGGCCACGGTATGCGGCTTGGAAAAGAGATTAAAGGGAGGTTTTAGAAGCAAGATAACTATCTCTATGTGAAGCCCGTCCTCTCAGGTCTAGGGCACACGTTTCAGTCCATGAGTGGGGTTTTTCCAGTGTTGCTGTGATGTTCTGTATAAGGGGAACTTTGTTCAGTGGTGGTGTCCTTTGTAGTCTCTGTTTTATTTTTCAATATTGAATTATGGTGAACTGTTCTGTGTGGGGTGCATGCACATTCTTCAGGATTAAAGTGTACAGTAAATCACATATTGATATTTTACTGGCAATGTCATGTCCTGTCCTGTGTGAGTTGCATGTTTATTTACCATGCAGGGCGAGTCACCATTAAGAATTGAAGTGACGGTGCCCTGTTCTGTGTGAGCGCACTTGTATTAGTCCTGCAGTGAATTCCCCACTTCAGGTTTGCAGTGGTGGCATTCTGTGCATGCAAGATGCCTTAACGCCACAGTGTATTGATGGTCTCTAGTGGTGAGGTCCTGTGTGAGGTACACTGGAGCATCCCTGCATTGAGATTGCTTTTCATTATTACAGTGGCGGTGTCCTTTGTGCCGTGCAATAGTTTTAGCTCTGCTGTATGGGTCACGTTCTGTATTGCAGGGCTTGTGCACAATATTATGTGAAGTTCAGTTGTTGCATTCCAGCACTGAGGGAACTTGTGGGTGTGGAGTGAATATCTTTTTCTTAAAAAAGCGAAAATTAAAAAGCCGGATTTAGAAACACTGCTCAGAGACTGCTCCGTGAGGTCTTTCTAAATGGAACTGTCATGCCCTGTGACGCACACAAGTGCATGCAAGGGCTGCCTGGTAAAATCGGGCTAGAAGAGGGGAGTCACTGACAGTCCAGGTAAATGTTTTTGGATGTGCGTGTGTGTGTGTGTGTGTGTGTGTGTGTTTATGTGAGTGTGAGTAATGTTGCTTGTGTGGAAGCGAGGGAGCGGGACGCGGGTACATTGGAATGTGTGCCGGCTGGTGTGACTGTGTTAGTGCGTCCGTGGAGAGGGTGAGTAGAAGAGGAATGATTTGGGCGTGAATGGAGGTGGTGGGGGAGGAAAGGTGGTTTCAGCGGTGAAACCTCCCATGATTTTTCAAGAAATCCAACCAGCGTGGGTGAGGGTGGGAGCAGGTTGCGGGTCGGATTTGGAGGGTTGGGGGGATATCTGGGGGTCATGGATATGGCATAGTTCCACATACTGAAGGCCACACAAAATCAGCCTTTTTTGTGTTTGGCCTGTAATATGCAGAAATGTCACATAGAACCCACTTTTCACTATCTTACTTGTGGGATCTTGCATAGCACACTTCTTACTTCTGCAGTATGGTGCTAGATTTCAGTATTAAATGGCGGTGCCTTTTCCTGCATGATGTGTAGTCTCAGTCTTGAAGCAAAGGTCACCTTTCAGCAGTTCTCCTGTATGAGGTGCTTTTGTTTAAGTACTGCAACAAGGGTCCATTTGCACTACTGAAGTGATGGTAGCCCATCATTTGTGAAGCATAGGTGACCTTTCATTATTGGAGTATTGTGCGCTGGGCGAGGCTCACTAGTCCAGTAGTGTGGCAATTAGGGTGGCCAACTGTCCTGTATTTGCGGGATTGTCCCATAATTGGAGACTCTGTCCCGCAGTTTGCAGAGTGGCTGTGCGGGACGCAGGATTTCCCGGCCTGCTTTGTTCCCTGCTTTGTTCCCTGGAGTCTGACTCTTGGGAGACAGCAAGTCGGGACAACCTGCCTCCAGCACAGCCACTCTGCTAACTGAAATGGCCATCTACACAGCACTGCTACCTGCTGCTTTCTTTCTCCGAGCCTGACACATACTGTATAGGGTTCACGCTGCATGTTACTGTGCCCACCCCCCTCTCCATGTCTTTTTATTCCTCTGTTCTTCTTCCTCACCCCTTTTCCTATTCCAGTCCTCACTCGTCCAACCCATTTTCCCCTCCTCGTTATTTTCTTACACTCCCCTCTGTTCCTATTTAACAGCCCCCTCCCCTTTTTCTCGTCTATCGCCCTGTTTCCCTCCGTCCAGCCTGCATGTCGAGCTGCTAACGCTCTGACACCTGGCATCATTCAAATGCTAATGCTTTGTTCCTCGGGTTGTGATGGTCAAGTTTGCAGTCAAAAAACGTGACCATCACCTCCCAAGGACAAACCACTGCATTTCAATTAATCCAGGTGTTAAGAGCCATTAACAAATTAAAAGTACAAATGGGGCGGGCCAAACATGAATGACGCTGTGACGACATCGCCGCCTTGTGGGCAAGTTCCTCCGCAAAAGGACTCTGCATCTAGATATTAGGATCAAGCGACATTGAGTTTGCACTAAAAGTCTATTGTGTTGAACTCTGCATCCTGAAATTGTGGTCAAGCAACATTGAATATGCACTCAAAGTGTTACTGTGCTGAATTCTGCATCTAGAAATTGTGGTCTGGCGACATCGAGTATGTACTAAAGGTTTTACTGTGTTGAACTCTGCATTCAAAAATTGTGGTCAGGCGACATTGATTATGTACTAAAAGATTTACTGTGTTCAATTCTGCATCTAGAAATAGTAGTCAAGTGACATTGAGTTGCACCGAAAGTTTACTGTGTTGAATTCAGCATCTAGAAATTAGGATCAAGCGACAATGTGTTTGCACTAAAAGTCTACTGTGTTGAACTCTGCATGTAGAAATAGTAGTCAAGTGACATTGAGTTTGCACTGAAATTTTACTGTGTTGAATTCTGCATCTAGAAAGTGTGGCCAAGCGACATTGAGTTTGCACTTAAGTCTATTGTGCTGAATCTAGATATTAGGATCAAGCAATATTGAGTTTGCACTGAAAGTCTATTGCGCTGAACTCTGCATCTAGATATTAGGATCAAGCGACATTGAGTTTGCACTGAAAGTCTATTGTGTTGAACTCTGCATCCTGAAATTGTGGTCTGGCGACATTGAATATGCACTAAAAATTTCACTGTGTTGAACTCTACATCCAAAAAATGTGGTCAGACGACATTGTGTGTGCACTAAAAGTTTACTTTGTTGAATTCTGCACCTAGAAATAGTGGCCAGGCGATATTGAGTTTGCAGTAAAGTCTATTGTGTTGAACTCTGCATCTAGAAATTGTGGTCTGGCGACATTGAGTTTTTACTAAAAGTTTACTGTGTTGAATTCTGCATCTAGTAGTTGTGGTCTAGCGACATTGAATTTGCACTGAAAGTCTATTGTGTTGAACTCTGCATCTAGAAATTATGGTCAGACGATATTGAGTTTGCACTAAAAGCCTAATATGTTGAACTCTGCATCTAGAAATTGTGCTCCAGTGACACTGAGTTTGCACTGAAAGTCTATTGTGTTGAACTCTGCATCTAGAAATTGTGGTTAAGCTACATTGAGTTCACACTGAAAGTTTACTGTGTTGAATTCTGCATCTGGAAGTTGTGGTCTAGCAACATTGAGTCTGCACTAAAATCTACTGTGTCAAACTCTACACCTAGAAATGTTAGTCAAGAAACATTGAGTTTGCACTAAAATCTATTGTGCTGAACTCTGCATCCAGACACTATTTCAAGCTACATTGAATCTGCACTAAAAAGTGTATTGCGTTGAACTCTGCATCTAGATATTAGGGTCAACAGACATTGAGTTTGCACTAAAACGTTTATTGCGTGGAACTCTGCATCTAGATATTAGGGAGAATCGACATTGAGCTTGCACCTGAAGCCTGTGTTACTCCCAGATATTGTGGTCAATCAATATTACACTACATTCCACCCTTATGCCGCAAGGTTCAACTGAAGGAATACTGTGTTGAATCCTACCTCTTAAAGACAGTGCAACATCTAAATTCCACGCCCAATAACTGTGTTGCCCACCGCATCCCTAGGAAACCTACCACATAAGGCTCCCCACTTCTGGATGGCGACCCCAAACTCCCGATTACATCACGCCATGAGACCCCACTCCCCTTCTAAAGCTAGATCTAAGGCAAGAGCCTCGCTCTGGTGCATCTCCCACCTCCCTCCTCTCAGGCCCTCCCCCAACTCCCATCCCAAGCAAACACCTCCCTCCCAAACCACCCTCCACCTGCCAACGAGAACTCCCTAGTAACCCCCTGCGTGACACCCCACCCCCTTTCCAACTCCCAAGCCAGAGGAGCCCAATGTCGCTCCAAACATCCAAAACTCTCTGTGCCGGCCATCCCCATCCCCCACCCTTCTGCGACCACACACCCCTTCCACCCCCAACACCCCCGAGTCCCCAATCCCCATCACATCACAGTACTGCCCTCACCCCGCCCAGACCCACCTCCTCCTCCCCATGCCTTCTGCCCTATTCCCTATCGACACATGCCAACATCCCCCACCTGCAATATCCCTTCCTCTCTCTAAAAACTGCACGCCTAGCACTAGCAAGAACAGTGGCCTCATCTCCATCACCCTCTGTCCCCCTCCCTCTCCCACACTCTGTCTGCACTGAAATTCCTGAAAAATAGAAAACGAGCCCGGTCCCCTTCCATGACAATCTACTCCTCACCCCTTCTACCTCGACCCATCCCCACAATATGTCACTCCCCACTGCTACCACTCAGCCCCCTACCCACGCCCTGCCTCCTACCCCTCTCCCTCGACTTCTCCCCCTGCGCACCCAAAATTGCAGCCCCATTGAGATTCACACAAGAATCTCTGTTCCCAAATTCCTCCCCGTCCTCTGACCAACTGCCCTCCCACACTCGTCTTCCCAGCTCTACTTTCCCTCCCCTCACATCCGCCTCTGCACGCCTACTCTTCCCAACATCCATCAACCCTCCCCTTCCTCTCCCTACCTCAGCCACCCTGGATGCCCCACCCCCCTCGCACTCCTGCTACCACACATACAACCTCCAAGACAACCCCCACTCCGAAGTCAGATGCATCCTTTTTAACGCCTGTTCTGTAGCAAAAAAACAGAAGTAGCATCTTTGACCTCCTCTCCTCTGACAATCCTGACCTAGTATTTATCACAGAAACCTGGTTCTCCGATGACTTTGCCCCTGTTGCCCACAAGGCCTTACCCCCCCCCCGACTACTCCCTCATCCCACTCAGCAGACCGTCAAGAGGAGGTGACATGGCAGTCTTCTTGAAATCTCACTTCTACGTCTCACTCGTCAACTCCCAGACATACACACCATCATGCAAATCCCTTCTGGTTAAACCTTCACTGTCTCCGACGTTCAGCCACAATTTCTTAATCATCTACAGACCTCCCGATTACGACAGAAATTTCACATCCAACCTATGTGACTCTATAGCCACCATCCAAGTAAACCACCTCTCCCTGACTGGGAGATTTCAATATCTGGTTAGACATCCCCATCAACCCCATGACCCATTCATTGGTCGACAGACTTTACGCGCTCAACCTCTCCCTTCACATGAACGGGCCAAATTATCCTAAAGGGCACACCATTGATGCTATCTTCAGCTCCCATGACCTGATACATCTACCCCCCCTTACCACTCATCAGGTCAGATCACTTTGTCTTCCCTGTCTCCATCCTCTCCCCTGCCTCCACCCCCACCCCCAAACCCACTGCCCCGCTTTGCTGCAAATGCTGGAACAAACTAAAGATCCTCCCTGACCTAGCCAAAGCCCTGCTTCGCAGACCCCCCACAACTACCCCCCTGATGAATCTCTAACCATCGACTCCTTCGACGCATATCTCAATGATGCACTAACTCCACTCACCCCCTCATGCCTTTCCTCCTCACGCCCTGGACCATTTCCCAAATGGTTTACCCCTGAGCTGAGGAATGCCAAACAACTAAATAAATCCCTGGAATGCAAATGGCAGAAAAAAAGAACCAATCTCAGTAGATCCATCTTCGCCTTGCACCATCGCAACTATAAAGCTGAAATCCGATAATCCAAAAAGGCCCACTACAACAATCGGATTCTCAACTGTGGAAACTGCAGCAAGGAACTCCACAGTATCATATCCAAATTCGTCAAACCCACCTGTACCTCTGCCCAATCGACACCATCACAATCACTCTGCGACTTTCTCTCGCTCCACTTCTACACCATCGCTCTCGACAGAACAACTTCCTTTAACACCAAATTGGCCCTCCTCCCTGTGCCCCAAAATCCGAGCAGCCTATAAAACCCCCCACCACCCACTACCGCAACACCAACCTTACCCACTTTTGACTCCTTCAAACCAATCTCCAGAGACAAATTTCCCGACCTTCTTTCTGCTCGCAAACCCTCTGGCTCCCCCCTAAACACCTGCAACGCCTCAGTCCTCAAAGAAATATTCTTATCCACTTTCGCAGGAGAGTACGCAAGAACCATCTTAAATGACTCCCTCAGCTCTGGAATCTTCCCCGACACCTTCAAAAAAGACATCCCTCGATCCCCTTGAACCCAAAAATTACTGCCCCATCTCAAACACCAGATTCCTCGCAAAACTCATTGACCGAACTGCATACTCCCAACTGAACGTCTTTGTTGAATCCAACAACCTCTTTGACCATGCCCAGTCAGGCTTCAGGCCGCGACATGGAACCGAAACCACTCTGACCTCAATCTGGGATGATCTTAAGATCGCCGCAGACTCGGCATGATGCTCTGCACTAATTATCCTAGACCTCTCTGCCGCTTTCGACACAATTAACCACTCAATCTTTCTAGACCACCTCCACTCCCTAGGAATGTGTGGAACCGCTCTCAAATGGATTGCCTCCTTCCTCAAAAAATGGAAACAAATAATCCTCCTCTCCCCGTTTGCCTTGCCAGCTCGCCCAGTTAACACTGGAGTACCACAAGGAGCATGTCTATCAGCCCTCCTATTCAACCTCCATTTGTCCACCTTCCCTGGAATCATCCGCCTGCACAATATCCAATGCTACAAATGCTACAACTGCGTCGATGATATACAAATCACCCTTAAACTCCGCAACTGAGACCCCAACTGTCAACCTGACCTCACAGCCTGCCTCCTTGATATCGACTGATGGATGACCACAAACCACCTCCTCCTAAACCACACTAAAACCGAAATCATGGGGTGCAGCAACACTGAGCTTCTCCCCGTCCACTGCCATGGCCCCATCCATGGGCCAACCACCCACCCCCTCCACCACAGTAAAAAACCTTGGATGCACTATGGACTCTGACCTAACCCCCTCCCACAAATCAACAGAGTATCCAAATCTTGTCATTATCATCTCAAAATTATCAGGTGCATTTTGCCATACCTCTCCTTCCCAACCAGACTTGCCGCTGTTATGTCTATTGTAATGTCGAGAGTGGACTTTGCCAACTCCATTTACCTTGGAGTCCCAGCATACCACCTTAAAATACTCCAAAGTGCGCAAAACGCCGCTGCCAAAATGCTACTAGCACTAGGCCCAAGAGACCACACATCTCCAGCTCTCAGAATTCTCCACTGGTTGCCGGTGGGACGAAGGGCCACTTTCAAGAACCTGTGCATCACTCACCATGCAGTACACAAGACCAGCCCTCTATACCTGCAAGACAAGCTAAAACCTTACCTCCCACCCGCACCCTAAGATCAAGCTCCGCCCTCCTTTTAGTGATCCCAACCACCAACTCCATCAGGATCGGAGGATCCTCCTTCTCAGCTTTGGCCCCTACCCTGTGGAATTTGCCATCACTTAACATCTGACACACCCAAGACTACTTGTCATTTCGCAAACTACTAAAAACCTGGCTCTTCCCATAAACATACAACCACACAAAGATATGTCTGCACCCTCATCGACCAAATGAGACTGTCTACCTGGTGTGCAAAACCTCTGAACATACCCACATGATAGGATGGAATGGATGGAATGGATGGAGTGGGTAGAGTGGAATTGGATGGAGTAGATGGAATTTGATAGAAATGGACAGAATTGGATGGAGTGGATAGAACTGGTTGGAATTGAGAGGGAATGAATGGAATGTGTGGATGGAATGGATGGAGTGGATGGAATGAATGGATGTAGTGGATGGAGTGAATAGAATTGTTTGGAATTGAGAGGGAATGAATGGAATGAGTGGATGGAATGGATGGAGTGGATGGAATGAATGGATGGAGTGGATGTAGCAGATCAATCAGTCGGAGCGGACCGTGCGGCTGGTACGGATGGGACGGATCGAGCGGATGAGGCGGACACCATGGATAAAACTAGAGGGAATGAATGAATTTGAATCGAGTGAATGGAATAAGGATGTTGTGGATGGAGTGGATGGAATGGATAGAGAGAATGGAATGGATAGAGTGAATAATAACGGATAGAGTGGTTTGGAATGGTTTGAGTGGATGGAATGGATAGAGTGGATGGAATGGACAGAGTGGATGGAATGGACAGAGTGCACGGAATGTACAGAGAGAATGGAATAGACAGAATGGACGGAATGGACAGAGTAGATGGAATAGATGGAGAAGATGAATAGATTGAGTGGATGGAAAGGATGGACTGGATGGAATAGATAGAGTGGATGGAATGGAAAGAGTGGGTGGTATGGATAGAGCGGATGATATGGATAGAGCAGATGGTATGAATAGAGCTGTTGGTATGGATAGAGTAGATGGTATGGATAGAGCGGATGGTATGGATGGAGCGGATGGTATGATAGAGCAGATGCTATGGATAGAGTGGATGTATGAATAGAGTGGCTGGTATGGATAGAGTGATGGTATGGATAGAATGGTTGGTATGGATAAAGTGGATGAAATGGTTAGAGCGGATGGTATGGATAGAGTGGATGATATGGATAGAGTGGATGGTATGGATGAGTGGATGGAGTGAAATAGATAGAATGGATGAAGCAGATAAAATGGATAAAGCGGATAAAAGGAACGAAGCGGATACAATGGACGAAGCTGATAGAATGGACGAAGCGGACAGAATGGATGAAGAGGACAGAATGGATGCAGCGGATCGAATGGATGAAGCGGATAGAATGGATGAAGTGGACAGAATGGACAAAGCTGATAGAATGGATGAAACGGTTAGAATGGATGAAGCAGAGAGAATGGATGAAGCAGATAGAATGGATGAAGTGGATAGAATGGACAAAGCGGATAGAATGGATGAGGCGGATAGAATGGATGAAGCAAATAGAATGGATGAAGCGGATAGAATGGATAAAGCTGATAGAATAGATGAAGCGAATAGAATGGATGAAGCTGATAGATTAGATGTAGCGGATAGATTGGATGAAGCGGATCGAGTGGATGAAGCGGATAGGGTGGAAGAATTAGATAGGGTGGATGAATTAGATGGGGTGGATGAAATAGATGGGGTGGATGAATTAGATAGGGTGGATGAACTAAATAATGCGCAGGAACTAGATAGGATGGATGAATTAGATAGGGTGGATGAATTAGATGGGGTGATGAATTAGATAGGGTGGATGAATTAGATAGGGTAGATGAAATAGATGGAATGGAGAGAGTGAATGGAATGGACGGAAGGGATAGAGTAGATGGAACAGATTGAATGGATAGAGTAGAGGGAATAGATGGATCGGATAGAGTAGACGCAATAGTGGAATGGATAGAGTAGACGTAATAGGTAGAAGGGGCAAATGGATAGAGTGGATGGAATAGGTAGAAAGGATGGAATAGATAGAGTTGAAGGAATGGATCAAGAGGATGGAATAGGTAGAACAGATGCTATGTATATAGTGAATGCAGCAGAGAGAGTATATGAAGTAGATGGAATGGACGGTGGGGACGGAACAAATGGAGCAAATGGAATGAACAGAATTCAATGGAATTTGCCCCATATGTGTATCACTGTGAACTTCTGTTGCTATATATCTGTATCCCCTATATATCCTTATACCCCCTGCCTCTAAATATCTGTCTGTCACTATGTTCCCACCATCCTACCCATGTGCCTGGTCTCAGGCCTTCTAAAAGATAACCACCATATTACATCACTACTCTTACACTCTACTATACACCATCACTCAAATAGAACACAGCTATACCCCTGAGTAATTTGGCCGAGCTGTCCACATATGAACACAACCTCATCAACACCTCATCACCCTAATAAAACGCAGCTACCTGAACACATTCTCGCATAGTTTCTCACATACGCGTCCTTCAGGCCTAACGCAGCCAAAGCCCAGTCTGGATGTCCACCCCCCAGACTCCACACATCCAACTGACTTCTCCAGCACACACCCAAAAGCTAGCACACAGCTCCCACCTGGCAATGACACCAGCTGTACACTTATCTGGTGCACCCACGCACCCTAGTTTAGTTTAGTTTAGTTTAGTTTCTTTATTTATACCGAGCGCCGAACCCTGGGGTAACTGGGCGCCGGAGACTTAGATGCAGTTACAACATGGCAAGACTTAGATGCAGTTACAACATGTCAGGAATATACAATATACAATAATACAAGACTGTGAAATAACAACAATACGTGTGGGAGACCAGGTTATGGAAGACCAGGTTACAGGCTGGTCGACAGGGACATGCAGAGAGGAAGTACATTAGGCAGAGTTTCTGTTGGAAAGCCAAGTTTTAGTTTTGGCTCTAAAAGTCCAAAAGGAGGGTTCTGTTCTGAGGATTAGCGGCATAGCGTTCCATAGTTTGGCAGCTAGGACCGGGAAGCTGGCGCTGCCGGCTTTTTTTAGGGCACATTTGGGAACAGAGAGGCAGTGTGAGTATGGCGTTCTGGTTGGTCTAGTTGAGGTGTAGTTGTGGAACTTGTCTGCCAGGTATTTGGGTGCATCATTGGAGTGGCATTTATGGACAATGACGAGGTATCTGAGGGTGATTCTGTCTCGTACCGGAAGCCAGTGAGCATCTTGCCTGATGCTGGAGATGTGGGCGTGTCGTGGGATACTGAGGGCGGCTCTGAGGGCATTATTTTGAAGCACCTGTAGTTTGTTCAGGTTGCGTTCTGACGTGCCGAGAAAGAGTGTATTGCAGTAGTCAATTTTTGAGATCACTAGTTCTCTGGCTAGCGTAATGCAGCTGGAGGAAGAAAGGAAGGGTTTGCAGGCGTTGATAAGCTTATTTGTGTAAGCTGTGGATGAGGCTGTGGCATTAACCTGTCTTTTGAGCGAGAGAGTGGAGTCTAGATAAACCCCAAGGGTTTTAATTTCTTTGGCAACTGTGATTTGGTTACCGTCTATGTTGATGGATGCGTAACGGGGGTCTAGTTTCTTTAGCCGTGGTTGGGAGCCGACAAGAAGGAGCTCACTTTTCTCATCGTTGAGGCATAGCCCGTGCTCTGCCATCCAGGCTTGGATCTCCAAGTATAGATTGTTGATTCTGGTGGAGTCCTCGTCATAGCACCCTGATAGGGTGATGAGAACCTGGGTGTCATCAGCATAGTTTGTGTATGTGACACCCAGGTTGTCTAGGCGGTCAAACAATAGCTTAGTGAAGATATTGTATAGGGTCGGCGAGACGCACGAGCCTTGAGGGACGCCGCATGTGATGGGGACAGGGAGTGCTGAGGCCCCCGGGGAGAAGACCGGGTGGTTTGGTTGGTTAGGAAGGACTGGATCCAGGCAGTCGCCTGATTAGAGAAGGCCACTGACGTCATTAGATGTTCCGTGAGGCTGCTGATAGATCTAGTAACAAGAGAATGGCTAGATTACCCTTGTCCTTTGCCTCGTCCATCTGGATTTTTAGGTCCAGTAGGGCTGACTCTGTTCCGTGCCTTGGCCTGAAACCGGATTGTCTGAGACCCAGTAGGTTATTGTCTTCCAGGTGCTTCTGTATTTGCAGGTAGACCACTCTGTCTAAGATCTTTAGGATGTAGGGAACGGTGGTGATTGGCCTGTAGTTGGTTGGGTTATTGGGGTCTAGACTAGGTTTTTTTAGCAGTGGCATGACCCAGGCCTCCTTGAGGGTGCTAGGCACTGAGCTTGATTTGAAGAATGCGTTGATAAGGGCTGTTATGAAGGGGGCCAGCATGTTGGCGCCTTCCTGGATGATGGGAGCTGGGCATGAGTCCCCTTGGCATCTAGAGGGTTTGAGGCCCTTAATGATGCTTTCTACTTCTTTAGTGGATACTGGTGAGAAGGAGAAGGGGGGGCAGGTAGGTGTTTTGGGTGTAGTGGACGGTAGATGGTTTGTTTTTTTGGTTAGGTTAAGCTTTTTCTGTTCGATTTTGGATTGTAACATGGTGATTTTGTCTGCTAGCGCTTTTTGAATCCTCTCACACCAGTCTGCATCTTTCACGCAGGGTTCTGCCAGAGTGGGGGGGGATTCGAGTTCTCTGAGGATATTGAAAAGCTCTTTTGTTTTGGATTTGGCGCTCTCAATTCTGTAGTCATATGTCTCTTTTTTGGCCTTGAGGATGGCAGTTTTGTAGGTGGTGGCTGCTATTGAGGGTTGTGTTTTGTTGGAGGGGTTGGGCGTTTTTCTCCAGGTGGCTTCTGCAGCTCGTTTGGAGTTTCGGAGTATTTTTAGCTCTGGTGTGAACCATTTGTTCATGTGGGCTGCCGGTTTGGCTTTGGTGAGTTTGAGTGGGGCGATGGTGTCAACTGCTGATTCTAGTGTTTTGTTGTATAGGTCAGCAAGTTTCTCCGCATCTAGGTTGACATAGTTTGTGGGGGTAAGGATGTTGTCTAAGAGTGGGCTGAGGTTTTGTAAGGTAATGTTGCGGTTATTTCTGCTGAGGGCTTGGGGGATGATGAGGGTAGGAGTGTTTGGTTGTGGTTTCCCTTGGATGGAGAAGGAGATGGCGTGGTGGTCAGACCATGCAGTTTGCTCGTTTTTTGTGATGGTCGTAGAGCAGTTGAGATCCGCTAGCCAGTCCACTATCTCTCTCTACTGACCAGAACTACGGTTCCAGAGGGTGTTCAACCTAACAGCGCTTTGAGGTCATACCAATGATACATAGAGCACTATATAAATGTCAAATAACATAACATATCAAAAAGTTGCCACCCTTGTGGCAATAGTGCGATTGAGGTCTCTAGACTGCTTCTACTAAAGCCCAAAGCCAGTGCCGGCCCCAGTTCTGCAAGTGACCTGTGTGAGATAAGGGTGGGGACACACCGAAAAACCTTTTTCCCTGTTTCTCGCAGGTTGCTGCCCTTAAGCCCACAATACAAGAACAGCAGGGGGCTCAGTTGCTTTGTTTGTTTGTGTCAATTAGTGAACCCAGGGAACCTAGGTCACTAATTGACACAAACAAACACAGACACAGAGCCCCCTGCTGCTCCTGTATTGTGTGGTTAAGGGCAGCTCCAGGCGCAGGTGATTTTTTGTTAGGCGCTGGCACCGTACCATTTGAACCTATAGCAGCTAAAGTACATTTTGCCTCCAGTTCACTGTCATGCAAACTTAAGTATAGGTGCAATATTTAAGTTTGCATGTCAGTGAGCTGGAGGCAAGAGCCCTTTTTCTGCATCCCCGGGGGTGCTCTTGTGCAGCCACACTCTCTGAGAGAACCTTGAGGTGGCTGCCCAACGCACAAAAGGCTGCATCCGATTGCACGACATACACTACATTGGACTTCTGGGAAATGACATGGAGAGCGGACGGAAGAGACAGGGGGGGCAGTACAGGCAAGTGGTGGTGGTAGGTGAAGTGTGGTTTGGGGGCCATGCAGCAGAAGGGGGAGTTTGGCTGTAACCCATGAGTGCGGGAGTAAACCACGGCAAATGGACAGGGGCAAGGGGGGGAATAAGACCGTCCTTGCAGGGGCAGCCTTCACAGGAAGTCTCCCACAAACCTGGACTATAAATGTGGTTTTCGGATCCAGATCCCAATAGTCAGCTTTCAATATTCTTGCTCTGTGTGAGGTACAGGTCAAACGTGCAGTGAGTCCACTTTTCAGCTGTGGTGGTGTCTTATGTGATGCACACTTGTCTTTGTCCTGTAGCATGGGCTACATGTCAAATGCCAATATCAAAGTGTTGCTGATCCACATGTCGAGAGGTTTTAAGTTGTATATATTACATGGCCTACGGCAGCGGCCATGTAGTTATAGTTAAGTTGCTCATCTCATAGGAAGAGCACTTTTTTGGGCAGCTTATAACTCCCCTGGATGAATCCTCACCAAACCTTGCCAAAAAGGTATATGGCCCATTCTGAATTTTCTTGCAAAGTTTGGTGAGTTTTGGTCCAGGGGGGTGCAAAGTTATAGGGGGGTCCCAAAATTTATTTTTTTCCTGTAGACATAATGGGAAAAAACTTTGCTCATGCCTACAGCCCAAACCACTGGACGGATTTCCACCAAATTTGCGTCAGGAGCGGCAGCTTGGTCCCGAAAGTGTGCTAAGGCAAAACAATTAGTGATTTCTATGTCCGCTCCGTGGACACATTTCCCTGTTCTCTCCGCAGACAGGACACTGATTGGTTAATCGGCTTGCGTCATGTCCGCGGACAAGCAACGTGGTAGAAGATTGGTTGGTGTGTAGGGTGAGGTTCATCAGATTTTTGGAAATACCCACCATCTTGGATTCACAGACATCGGCCGGTGTCTGTGGACATCGTGGTAAAAACATATTAAAAAACACAACATTGCACTTGTCAAACTTATTAAATAATATCTGGGGATGTGAGGGGTGATGAGGATAGGATGGAATATGGCTGCAAGAAGCAAAAAAGGGTGTTTTTTGCTGCGAAAGTCCGCAAACAGTTCGGATGTTCGCGAACAGTCCTGAAAAGTTTGCAGATACCTCAGCATTACAGGGTTGGTGAAATGCAGTTCTTGGATGGCTTATAACGTTGGCACCACTTAATGGAACTGCATGGAATTTTGTATATATTTTTCTGACCTGATTCCGAGTATGTATGCAAAGTTAGTTTGGTGGGATTCTGTCATGAGGGGGCAAAATTAGAGGGGGTCACAAAATAATGTAAAGGCTTATAAATGAGGTGCCATTTGATGAATCTACACTTAATTTGGGAAACCGATAATACATTTAGATATGAATGGTTTTGCGAAGTTTGGTGGGATTTTGCAAAGAGGGGGCAAAATTAGAGGAGAGGGTCCCAAAATAATGTAAAGGCTTATAAATGAGGTGCCGTTTGATGAATCTACACTTCATTTGTTAAACTGATAATAGATCTAGATATACATGTTTTTGCGAAGTTTGGTGGGATTCTGTCAAGAGGTAGCAAAATTCGAGGTGGGGTCCCAAAATATTGTAAAGGCTTATAAATGTGGTACCATTTGACAAATCTATACAAAGGTTTGCTAAAAGATTATAGATCTAGATATAGATGTTTTTATAAAGTCTGAATGGATTTTGTCAAGTGGGGGCTAAGTTATATGACGATTGCATGTGCATACATTTGACACTTTTGAAAAAATAAAACATGGGTGGATTTCCAGCAAACATGCGTAAGGAGCATTGGCAAGGACCTACAAGCATGGTTTTGCAAATGTGCCAGTGTTTTATTATTTGACAAGTGTCATAATGTAGCTACACAAAATAGCGGTATACCTTTAGTGACTGAGGTGTAGCCTGTGGCCATGGGCAGTGGCCAGATTGTCCGGGTCATGAAATAAGGTCATGATCCGGACAATCTGGCTACTGGCCATGACCCCAAGGGACAGAACATAGGATTAAAGTGGCCATGTCCTCCTGGGACTGGCTTTGTGGTAAAGTTATTTGAAATTAGGATAGATCTGAAAGGGAAGAAAAATATGCTTGTGGTAATATGGTCATAGGGTTCTCTTTTTGCCTTCTGCAGGCTGCCATGGAAAGCGAAGAATGGCTCTGTATGGAACACTCGCCTTCCCTTTCCATGGTGGCCATCTTGGAAAAGGATTTTCCTTCCTACATCGGGACACTGTAGGCATCCCAGTGTAGGAAGAAAAATCCTCTTTTTTAGCACCCCGGGTTCCCGCTTTGGGAACCTAATGTGCCAATGGCCTTGATCCCCCATTTTAGGGGCTGGAATGGGGGGATAATGGTCCAGAGACCTCGTTATCCACCCTCGCTTCGCTTGGGCTGATAACTTGGGCTGCTGGGCCTGTATCCACCATTCCAGTCCCCGCCACAATATTCCCATTAGCATAACACAAAATTCAAATGGAAATGTTCGAAGATCCTATTGAGTCTATGTACTTTACTGAGAAATATAAAGTAGATGGAGTCTATACATGTTTTTTAAGTTCTATTTTTTAACTGTGAAAGGTGGTTCCTAAAGGAATATGTCTTTTTTTGTTTTTGAAGTATTTTCTTTTGGCAGGAGAGCTGAGAATGAAAGGTGGAGGGGTAGGTGGACAAGGTAAAATGTTGAGCATGTGTAATTTCTAAGGTAGGAGGTAGTGCTTCTCATGTGCTCCTTGATTACAGCAGTGGTGGAGGCTCTTGGGGAGGAGGGATGGCATTAGCTGATGCCATTTTAAGATAAATAGCAGTTTTGCTACAAGTATGTACTGTGTAATAGATTGTTAATGCATAATGAGTAGGAATAGGTGTTGGAGCTATGCAAGGGAAATTTTGAAGGTGAAAGTTCCTAGATCAGTAGAAAATGCAGTTCTGAACTGTCCGTGAAGCAGAGAACTTATCGTGAAGTGTGGATGGGTTCTCGGACACGTCATCATGCCACGCACCAGCGTATGGTCATGTGGCACTGTCCGGAAGGTCCGCTATGAAGTCAGATGTTCATAGACGTCTACGGATGCAAAACTAGTTTAAATAGTTGCAAACAGTGTATGGAAGTGTTAGAAATGATTCCAGAAAGTGGGAAATGGCAGAGTTTTAAGGGGACACTTTGTAAATTGGACACAAACATTGCTATATTGGGTAAGTATGATATTAGTAAGTTGTAGGAAAATAACCTGAACTGGTAAAAACCTATGAAATTCACTAAAAAAACTTTGTTAAAGGGGTGTTATGGTTAAGTTATACTAATAAAAACCTATGCAATTCAGTGAAAAAACTTTGTTAAAGGGACGTTATGGTTAAGTTGCACCAATAAAAACCTACGAAATTCAATCAAAAAACTTTGTTAAAGGGACATTATGGTTAAGTTGCACTAATAAAAACCTTTGAAATTAATTGAAAACACGTTGTTAAAGGGACATTAGGGTTATGTTGGGCTAATAAAAACCTATGAAATTCAAAGAAAAAACTTTGTTAAAGGGACATTATATTTTCAAGTAAAATGGAAAACCCCAGAAATTCGCCAGTTATGGAAAGCTAAACAACCATAACTCGCGCCACCACTGTGCACTGCTAAGACTAACACGCAGGACATCAAAGATGACATCACAAATGTCATTGATGACATCACTGATGGCAGTCAGAATAATAACATTGAAAAAGGTGCTATATATCTAGACGTTAACCTTGTCACATGTTCTTTGAGTACTTTCCTTGGGGTTTGGTCTCAGCTCATGGCGCACATACATGGGGAAATGAGCAGGCCTCAAACACACAATTCATTTGTATAAATGAAGATACATTTTAATGTCATTAACATTTTCTGATGATGCAGTTTCTTTCTTCTTTACTTTAGTTTCCCTGTATGTGCCTCTGATTTGTATGCATTGTGGTTCTTCATATGTTGTTTGTACCAGCACAAGTGTTGTAAGTCTTGAATTGTTAGCTAGTTATTACATGTTTAACATTACTGAAAACTAGGGACTTTTCATCAAAATATATTTCACATGTGATGTCATCAGTGATGTCATCAATGACATTTGTGATGTCATCTTTGATGTCCTGGATGTTAGTTTTAGCAGTGCACGGCGGTGGCGCTAGTTATGGTTGTTTAGCTTACCATAACTGGTGAAATTCTGTTTTTTTTTTAATTTTGCTTGAAACCATAACGTCCCTTTAGCAAAGTTTTTTCTTTGAATTTCATAGGTTTTTATTAGTCCAACATAACCATAACGTCCCTTTAACACTGTTTGTTCAGTGAATTTGAACGGTTTTTTAGTGCAACGTAACATAACGTCCCCTTAACAATGTTTTTTCATTGATATATATATATATATATATATATATATATATATATATATATATATATGTATTCCTACTCGAAAGGTCAGCTTGCAGAATGAGTGTTTTGTTTGGTAAATTATAGGTCCACCCACAGGTGCACCTCAATTGTTCTGAGAACTTAATATTTTGCAAACACATGATTTTGAAAGCTTGAGACTTGGCTCTCTCACACACACACTCGCTAAGAAGTATGCTCGAAATATTAAACGTGTTTGTTAATGTAAATATAATTTCTCCCTAATGCTGCAGACACTGCTATTTCAGAGCAATTTCCACAGTTCCATTACAGAAACCTTAGTCGATCCAATGTCTTTATAGTTTCCAGCACATTCCAAGTGTGGCAATAATCATGAGCATAATGTATGCAAATTGAAGGATGCAAAATGTAAAATAACTTTTACCTAAACCCTCAAACAGAAATAATCATAGCCGGAAAGGACTTGACATAGAATACCAATCTGAGCCTGGACAAAGTAAAACAGTATATTGGGCAGAAAGAATGCTGCAGGCTGCAGGCAGTGCAGAGCAATAAAGGCAGACACAGAGCAGCACTTATTTGAGAAACTAGGCACCTATAATAATGAGGGGCCTTTGACACGTGACTCTTCTACCCCTGTTTTATGGAACCTATGACTGCATTCTCATTGTAATAAGACTGGTTTGGGGACCATTGTCTCTAAAGGGACAGGACAAAAAATGATTTGTGGCAATATGATTTAATAGGCAGACAGTTCATCCGGGAGAAACCCTGTCTGCTGTCATGTAAATAAAAAATAATAATTTGGCACTTATAGAGCGCTACGAACCCTCAGGTATCTGAGCGCTGCTTATTATTACTCACGGTATGTGGTGCTCATTTATGGACCTCGGAAGGATGAAAGGCTGAGTTTGGCCCCGGGGATTCGAACCCGCGTTAGCGCTCTACTCGCTGTGACACTTGATTGATCACTCCTAATTGGGCATTGAGCCACATATGCTGGCATGTTGGGAACCGGCAGGCTGTAAAGTCCCCAAACCTCGTTTTATGGAAAGAAAGTAGCTCATAATGGGAAACTAATGCTTCACGAATGGCTTATGTGTGAAAACACTCAGGTCAGACACATGAATACCAATGTTTACAACTGCCTAAGCAATCCCAAAACATTGTTGGCACATACCCGCCTGGTGCTTTGTATGCTTTTTTCCACCCTTTCTGACTGGGCCTTTCTTGGCACCCTTATCATCTGCAAATGGATGCCCACATCCTTGGCACTGGAGTGCCTCCGAGGGTTGCCATGGAGATGGCCAAACATTGCTCCTGATTGGACCTTCAACCACATATCCTGGCCTATCGGGAGCCGGCCGGCTGTAAAGCTGGAACCCGACACAAAGGCCCAGCACAAAGGCCCCCTGTCTGGCCCTGTTCCTCCTTTCCCCTCCGTCTCTTGTTGTGCATGGGCCACTGCCTCCTACCTGCTCCCCTCCCACACCCTGCTTATCCTGGGAACACTGGCAACTAGGAGCATCATGGCGGTCTATGGGGTGATTTGCTTGAACGGTAAGCTCTTTTGCGCGCTCTCTCCATTGAGCGCTTCATGCTGCTTTCTCTGATGCATCCATCTGTGGCGCACTGTTTCATCACTGCTCACCCATGGTGCTTTCTGTGCTTTTTTCCATCCTTGTCAACTGGGGCTTTCTTTGCATCCTTACCATCTGCAACTGGCTGCCCTCATCCTCGGCACCAGAGTGCCTCCAAGGGTTGCCATGTAGCTGCACAAACATCACTCCTGATTGGGCATTGAGCCACATATCCTGGCATGTTGGGAACCGGCAGGCTGTAAAGTCACCCCGACAAGAAGGCCCAGCACAAAGGCCCCCTGTCTGGCCCTGTCTGGGCATGGATGAACTGGTTGCCCCCCTTTCTTCATTCTCAACCTCATCACATCCTGTGGATGTCACCTGGACTTTGGGGCTGTCATTGAGCCCTCATGCCTAGCCCACCAGAACTCGAGGTGACATGCAGACTAACTTGTGAGTAGCCAGCTCACCTAATGTTGTTTCACTGTGACTTTACATCTGCAGCCACTTTTGTTTCATGTGTTCTAGTGTGCCTTGCTTAAAAATCGAATGTGGGTGTTTTTACATCTGCAGCCACTTTTGCTTCATGTGTTCTGGTGTGCCTTGTTTTAAAATCGAATTTGGACGTTTTTACATCTACAGCCACTTTTTTTGTCTGGATGTTCATAGCATGCCTCCCGCTGCCACCCTCGCCTCCCTCCATGTCTTCAATATGCCTCTTGCACTTATTTGCTCTGTTCGACTTACCCTACACCCCCCCATCCACCTCTCCTTTCTTCATGTCTAGCTCTTGCAGTATTGTAAAGACCATCAGGCATGTGCAGTATTTTGTCATATTTTGTAACAGTTTGTATTCCTCCTGTCCGATGTTGTACCACTAACCACATAGCACCTGCCCATTTTGAAAATCCCAATACCTATTAAGAATGTTTAATCTTTGTTAGCTTCTCAACCTCCCTGCGTTGGAGCGCTTTGAAACGCTTGCTAAGTGCATAGGCGCTATATAAATGACCAATAAATAAGTAAATACATAAAATAAGAGTATGCATGCCCCATATGCTTGTGACTTGCAGTGGTAATACTCAGAGTTGTCGAGTTGTATGATGATGTTCTATGTCTTAGGATAGAGTAGGCTACTGGAGAGGCCTCTAGGGCAGGTGTCACTTCCCACTCTGTGATGTAGTCCCCTGAGGGGGTACATGGCAGACCCCCAGGCTCCCCCACTTCATCCCTAGCCTGTTGTGCCTTTGGCTCCAAGCAGCATCCAGTTTATGTGATGTTATGTTATTGGGCATTTGTATAGCACCTTTACCATTGGTATAATCTCAAAGCACTGTGGTGAAAGACATATTTATACAATTAAAAGAAGGTTTTCTCCTACTAGCATCCAGAGAGGATTTACTGGTACTCCTGCAGGGACTACCTAAGTGGGAGAGCTTACTAGTATAACTCAGGAAAATGCCACTGTTGCCATCCAATGAGATCCTTATAATTTCCTTTGAAGGTGTGTCAAATGTCCCTTTCAAAAAGGACTGCGCGATTATGCTGACGAAAAAGATGTACTCATCAATCAACACAGATTTCAAGCAGCAAACCCAGCAAGACCATATGTTCCCGCTGAAATTGCTCCAAGGTTGTGGAATAGTTTGCCAATGGCCGGAAAGAGTACACTCCCATTGCAACAAGGAACACCGGTGTTCATATGAGCCTGAGCTCAAATGGGAAACATGCTTGGACCACTGCCTGCACATAGGAACCCAGCAGACTGCACAGCAGCTGTCAGCACAATAGGAATCCAAGATTACAGACAACTGTCTGACGCCCGGCCCACATCTAGACTACCCAATGCACCAACGGTGGTGGTGCCGGCTTTACCATGAAGATGCTCAATATCTTGACAGCAACTATAAAAGCAAAGCAAACACCTGCAACAGCAGAGACACACGTGTGGGGCATTGAAACCCCAAAGACTGGGAGTGACTTTTGTGTGATTCCCACAAGGAAGGTGGAGACTAGAGAGAGTGGGAAGCACTGAGAACAACGGCCGTGTGGAGAAGGGTATTTTGTTCATGTTCTTGCCAGGTTACAGCAGATACATCTGATCCTGTTTTACAATCAAAACCCTTCAATGATAAGTCTTGACTTCCAGTCCTCTGTTAATCCTTTGGCCTCAAGACAGCTTCCATGCTCTCCCTACTGCTTTCAGTATCTGTATTACATTTCTGGAGCCAATGGCACCTTCACATTCACAAGTATGTCCATGTGTGCAGCACAGTGTGCGTGGCAGCGGAACTATCTTCGTAGCGCACCTTGTAATGCGTTTCAAATAAAACCTTCAAAGCAGTCTTTGCCAATTTTGCAGAGTCGTCTATAAACTAGGTCAATAATCCCATTGAAAAGTGCGTATGCAAATTAGTCTCATGCATATTCATTCTGAATATACCAAAAACATGTCTGATTTTGCTACTTGGTGGGATGATAATCATCCCACCCTCCTTTCAGAAAACTGCCTTTAGAGCAGCCTGAAAAGCCCTAAGTGTGAAAGTGTCTGCATTTGAGGAATAGCCCCTGAAGAAGAGCTGTGTAACTGCTGAAGCTATGTGAACAACAGAATGTGTGCTCATCAAAGGCATTCAGAGCTGGGTTTGTGACAACTGGAAAGGGACTAGTGTGGCCTCCCTGACCTCCCCAATCAGAGTTTGATACATTACAATAGGTGGGTCCGTCATGGGCTGGTGGGATGGGGAAAAGCACATGGCAGCAGAAAGCCTGAGAGTCTGGTCGTAACATGCTATGCTCCTGAAGGGTCAGTGGAGGATTTGGAAAAAAGTTGTACGGTGGTTAATCAAACACAAGGAGGGTTACATTTGCCTATTGTTGTGCAAGAAGTTTAGCATTGTGCAAGATATAGCCCCATTATAGCACTGACCTTATACACTTACAATTGGACGACTAAGGAATCGTCTTGGTATGTGAAAATAACCACACATAGATGATCGAACTAACATACTAAGCGGACCAGCATTTGGGTGGGAATGATAGAAACCGCTTGGGGTAAGGAGGCTTCAACATCCATTAATTGGGGAATTTAAGCATGTGCTGTGTAAAGCATCCCAGTAAGTGAATGGCAGAGAAAAACACAATTGTGACCTAAATTGTGATACCATGCAAAACAGAAGAACAGGGTTTTTACATATCCTGCATTGTGTGTACCATTCCTGTAACTATGCCCAATAAAACGTGCTTTAAGTCTCTGGGCCTCATTACAAGTGAGGTGGAATGGGTTAATGTGCTTCGCTAATTAATGGTAGCGGGCCCGTTAACACCATTCCGCCTCATTACGAGGACCCGGTAAAACCAGGTGTTGTTACCGGGTCCCGCAAGGGGAAGAGGGAGCTAACAACAGGCCAGTCGTAATCGACCCGTTGTTATCTCCCTCTCCCTTTCCCATTGAGCCCTAAGGGGGCTCAGATGGGAATGGGGAGGTCTGGGCCCGGGTTCCCAGAGGGAGGAATTACCAGGCCCTCCGAACTCGGAATGGCCCGGTAATTCCCCGTTCTGGGATCCCGGTAAAGGAGGCCGGTTTGGTGGCAGCCATGGAGCTAATGGGTCCATGGCTGCCGCTAAACTCGTAATGAGGCCCTCTGTGTCTTCCGGTTGTTGATCTGACTTGGCTTTGTAATATTAGCCTGTTCTGTGCTTACTTGGTTTGGTGTGACTTGTTATTGGTGAGTGGTGCTTAGGTATCTTGAGGTCCTGCCAATGCCTGGAAAGGTACATATGCAATAGGAGAAACAACCCAGCCTGCACCCTCTCACTTACAGTGATATATGCTTGTAAAAAGGTCATAGGAGGTAAATTCATCCAAATAATTGGGTGAAAAATGGTTTCCTGTGGTAGTAAAGAGCAAGGGTGGTGTGCTAAAAAAGGGTGGTAATTCAATTACCGTAACATATTTGGGCAGTAGCAGAATTACTGTCACTTTTACCCACACTGCCGAACTACATGTTTGACCTTGAAGTGGAGGATTTTCCACCAGCATCATCCTGAAGTTAAATCTGACGCTTTGAGGTAGCACATCAGTGGAATTACTACTTGCGGTAATTCTTCTGAAATCCTAATGGAATGCTATAGACTCCAAAAATGGGGATTAACGTAGCCCACCTAACCCAAGTGATCCTGTGGTAAAATATAGACTGACGAGCTGGTATTTATGAACCAAACTCCAGTTGGTCTCCTAGCGTAGAATCGCGTACACAACAGAAAATGGTTTAAGAGTGAACACCATGAAATCTAGCATTCTGATCCAAGCATCAGCCCAAAAACGGACTTAACCCTCCACCCCCCCAACCAAAAAAAAAAAAAACACCTGGCCTTTGGAAGGAGCGAGACTGCCAGTGGTAGACTTTATCATATTCATGGGAATATAAGCGAGAGACACTGGTATCTAAGTCTTAGAACAAACATGAAAAGACTAGCTGTACAATACTTGGCCCTCCATAAATGTTATGGAAAGTTCACAGCCATGCCGGTGTTAGTTTTTTATAAACAGAAGCTGGTCCCAGTTCTAACATATGGGGCTGAAGCTATGATGTGTTTGTCCTGGGAATCGTGGGGGGATTTTTGAAGGGTGGTTTTGGAGGAGAGTTTTGACGCTACCCAAGAGCTTGCAAGTCGCTTTGATTCTTTATGAGGTAGTACTCCAATCTGTGGAATCTACTGTGCAGTGGAAATCCATCTCCCTTTTCAGAAAGTGACAGATCTCTTAATGAAATATAATGTTTTACTGATGTGAAAGGTTTGAAATAAACCATATACACTTAAATAAAAAAAAATAAAAAAAAAAGTGTATTATGTCTGATTACCTCCCTCCTTTTGAGATTTTGAGAAATTCGGATAGAGCGGCCCGAATTATCTGTTGGAAAAATGCCAATAGAGATTTAGAGGCCGGTTGAAGTTCTTGAGTGTATCGGTAGAGGTCCTGATAATTAATCCAGACAAAGTTAAGGGAAAAATAAAACTTTGGGATTTAATTGATACGCAGGTAATAAGATCTAAATACAATCTTTCTTTGGACCTATCCTGCGAAGTAATGGCAGTGAACCAATTACCGGCGTATCTATCCAAATTCCCATCCCCTTTTTATCGAGATATGTTCATGAGACTCCATTTAAACATCTTGCCAACAAGGGAAGTACAATATGCTAGGAAACAGATTCCACTAGCAACTTTGTTTAGTAGATTCTTTGGGTTTGGGGATCGCACCGAATCATCGTATCATTTGATGGTGGCCTGTGGGTCCCTATCTGAGATAAGAAATCGATATCTGGTTCACTTTGTTAAAGATGTTAGGACCTTATCGACACAGGAGTGGTGGGAGTTGTTGTTAATTGGCGATAACCCGAGTCTAATTTTTGCAGGTGGGAAATTTACGGAAGAAATATTGAATATCGGACCTGAAGAGTTGAACTTGCATTGAGCGGCTGGATTGACATGGGTCAGAAATGGATGATGAAATGGTTTTACTCGATATAAGTTTGTTGTGTGTAAAGTTTGGTGGAACATTATGAAAGGTTTTAATGAGCCAAATACAATAAAAAGCAAAATACAATTGCAGTGGAATGTTCTACTGCTGTAATACGAATTTGTTGTGACTTAAGCTACTTAATGTTTATCTTTTATCTTGCACAGAAGTCCTGTTAGAAACAGTCATTGACAAAGACAACGGGTTTGTTTTGTGTATAGAAATAAAACAGTAATTTGCCAGGAAATGCTAACATATACCCGTGTAATGACACCATTTTCCAGCTGTTGTGGTTTTATGGCAAGGTAGTACTAATACGGCAGTGCATGAAAAATGCCTATCACAGCCAAAACTGTTTATTTTATCAATGCTTGTTTTATTTTCACTGTGTTTGTCATTCGGCCTTCTAACTTATCATAAGGTACCCTGATTGTGACTCAAGCATCCATTGTGCCAGCTGTATTCACCCATGCCCACTACTCCACTCTCGCAAAAACCTCTTTACGCAGGCTACACACATCCCAACTCGTACACTGTGTTTATTCTCAGAGATCTGCAGTTTAGCACTGCATTATGGGGACATGACTCTTGTATTTACACATTCCAACATTCCTCCAATTATTTGCCTTTCAAGAAGTCACTATTCCATGATTCTTTATGCCATTTTTAATGGGACTTGCAAATTATCTCTGAGCACTTGGATCCATACAAGGAAAGGTCACCTGCTACTAGCCACCCTAATCCTTTATCCAATTCTTGCTCTTTTTCTTGCAAAGCTCATGACATTTGACTTTTCAGTAGCTGCACACAATGGCCAATTACTATTAACAAGGAACTTCCTGTCCCATAATTGCTACATTCCAATATTCTTTTGCACTATTAATATGCTCTGGTCTCGATGAATTGGGACTTTGTCTTAAACATTTAACTTTATTAATATGATTATTTAAATGTTAATTTATTTAAGAATTATTCTTGCAAACCACATTCAACATATACTTGTTCATTTAATTGTTGGGCTAAATATCTCTTTAGACATTACCTCAATATGACTTCATTGTGCACTTACAGAATAACTATGCCTTTGAAAATGGTTACACTCTGCTGATTTACTCGCATTCCAAGCAGCAGTGATTTAACCTAGATCATAACCTACTGCAATATTGTTGTCCTTAACTGTAATGTTTTCCTTTGCGATAGGTTGCATCGTAAAAAGGGCCTCATTATGAGTTTTGCAGTAAATCAGTGGTACTTCCACCAATTTGCCACCAACATTCATTACTGTTACTGCCACTCGGTCCAATAGATTTACCATAGGATTACAGGAGGGGGGCACAGTAGTGTTAGCCCCCATTTTAGGAGTCCATGGGGCTCCATGGAAAACATTCCTAATTACTCTGAGATGTAATTCTGATGCAGTAATTTCAATGATTTTTGATAGTAGCATCGATGATATGCCCCAAGCTTTTTGATGGTTGTACATCCTCCACCTTACTGCCCAAATTCATACTATGGCAGTGCAGTAATGTGGTGATATAGTGGTGCTAACTGAAAGACTGGCGGCATTCCACCACTATTTGCCAAACCACCATACTTGTAATAAGCCCCACTGTATTTTCTAGTCTACAAATATTTGACAATACATCTGAGCAGCTGCGCATGTCTTCTTCCCCTCCTGATCGTCTTCGCTATGGCTAATTTGTTCATCTATGAACTGTGTTAAAGTTTCCATGTGATGAAAATAATGTGTGTTTATGTATTTATGTGTATGTATATAAGTACTAAAACGTTTAAAACATAATTTCATCAAAACGCCAGATACAGCCCTTAAAACATCAACATACTGAATCATCCTTTAAAATCAAATATACAAATCTTGTAACATCAATATAAAAAGAGACCTCATGACCAGCTAAATGTTATTCAAAAATAAACATCTGCATGCACAGACAATAAAGAAAAATGTTGCCGAGATTTAACTGTCAAAAAAATAAATTACATATCATTTCATAAAACTTTAGAAGGATGCTTTTTCGAATAGACCAGAATTGTATTAAAAGATTTGATTTCAGATTTAAAATGGTAAAAAAGATGATAATCCATTAAATAAAGCTCATTCATGATAATTCATTCATTAAAGATGCTCTATTATCAATCCAATCCTACTCAAACAATTTTCTTTTGACTTTCATTGGAGCATTTCCCAACTCTTTTTGTGACAAAATGATAGTAAAAAGCATAGAAATACAGTGATTCTTCCAATGAAGCAGCACCTTGCAGTAAGAGAAATAAACTCCCAAATTCAATTTAATTAGAAAACCTATCTACAGGGGGAAATAAAAGCTTTCTAAACAGCTATAGAAGTTTCCACTTAAGTCGAGCATTCATGGAGATTAGACCCAGTTTGTGACGTAAGGCTCCTACTGGGATGCCTTGTGGGACCGAAAGAGATCTCCTACACAGTACAGCCTCGGGTTTTGCCGAGTCAAACAAACAGGGGGTAAACTCTTGTGTATGACCTTTTGATGATAGTAATTCAAGATAGACAAAATAGAAAAGCGTCCAAACATTGTATCTGGTAGCCTGATCTCCACAGTGCGTGCAGAAGCTGAAGTTCATACTTTATTTACCACAACCTGCTCAGCCTTTTTAGCATAACAAGTCACTCCCAGTATTTAAACCATTTCTAGCAGCACCTGATCTACAAACCACTTGAATCTGCTCGTCTTTTTTGGATTGGTGATCAGAATTTTTGATTTTCCTAGATTTAATTTCAAATCTAATTTCAAGAAATAGGAATATACGGCTGTCAAAGATTATTTATAGCACTATAGGGGTTAAATCACAATACAACGCCATCCGCGTAGGACAAGTAATGTATATAGGTAGTACCAAGCTTATGAGGATTCAGTGAAATTTGTTACATGTATATATAAATTAAATAAATGCGGTACTGCTTGGATGAAACCCTGGGAATATGGATCCAGCAAGTATTATTTCCTGATTGATCTAATATCACTTTCATACGGGTAACCTGGTGAAGAGCAATTAAAATACCAAGAAGACCCTCTGGGAATTAAAGCTTACAGAGTTTATCCCATAATATTGATCTATTCAAAGAATCAAATGCGTGTGAAATATCTAGGAAAGCAAAATACATCAGTCTCTTTTCTAAAACGGACTGACTTTGTAATAACTGCAACAAGAGGCAGTTCAAGGATCTTAAAAGCCCAATTGGTAGATGTCAAAACAGCCTGAAGTTCTGGTCCAAACATTGCAGCTCATTAAGAATGAGACTACCAAAACATTTAGTAGCTGAGCCCAAAAATGAGATCAGTGTCATGAACCACCAAATTCGTCCATTCTGTACTTCATGGTCCATGATGCACCGTGCTATGAACTCCGTGATCCTTCCAACATGGCCGACAGTTCCGAAACGCTGTACACCAGCCCTTGCGCATTACGTTCGACTTCCTAGAAAACAGACACGCCCCGCGGCTCTGCGCGTCTGAACGCTACTGCTTGGAGTAGTTAGACGTGTGTTGTCGGAGTCCACTTCTGTGCTCTTTCGATTCCTTTTTTCCCTTCTTCCTATTCCTGGACCCCGTTCGTTTCCTTCCTTACCTCTTATCCATGGCTTATTCCTGGATTAATCCTGTGCTCGGTCCTACGGCGCTTCGGTTCGCTCCTAGCCTGGAACTCTAACTCCCTCCTGACTCCACATCCTGGATACTGAATGCTACCCGGCGAAGGACAGCCAGAGAACACACGCTGGAATCCGAAGAACCGCGCCCAGGCCTATACAAGTCTCGGACAGTACGAAAGAAGGAAGCCACTTCGAAGAGGTCGCAAGTAAAGAGAAACAGGTGAGAAGGGGAGAAACTTGTGACAATCAGACGATAATTACTCAGTGAAAACTTGTCTTCCCATTTCTAGATAAGTGTCATGATGCCTACCTCCAAGGAGCCAGGTCCGACCCAGCAACCCCAGAGGCAGGCATCATTCCCCCCACGGAAGTGCCAGCGGGCCCAAGCTGGGGCCCTTTGGACACAGTCCTGGTGCCTTAGGCGCCAGGCTCATGGTAGACCCCTGTCCTGGTGCCTTAGGCGCCAGGCTCATAAAGCTAGACATGTGTTCAAGTGTTTTAATGTGCACTTACCTGATGCAGACCATGCTGCTACATCCAGGCTCTCTTGAGGCCTGAATGGAACTACTTTACCTGTGGGACTACTTTCCACCTGGGTGTGGTCGGGGAAGGATACATACCTGATCGGTGGAAGGATACATACCTGGAACTTCTTCCAAAGCTATTTAAACCACGCCCGATCAGCAACTCACGCTTCGCGTTGTTCTGCTCCTCGCAGCTGGACGCTCACCGTGTCAGCTCCTGCATCTGGACTTCAGCCACGCCTGTCAGCATCCTGGGTCGCCTGCAAAGGGAGATAAGAGAGAATTGGGGAGAAAGAAGACCTTACCAGCTAAAGCTGCATCACGGAGACATCACACCAACGATCCTGAAAGGGAAGACATCATTTAAAAAGCATTTTGCTTCGATCGCTGCAGCGCTGCATTTCACTCACCTTTCCTGGGCGCCTCCATCTTCAGCAGCGATCATCCGGATCCGCACCCACTTCTCAGAGCCTAGAGAGAAAAAGACAAGAAAACAAGGTGAGAGAAGGAAGAGAATAGAAAAGGCTCAGTTTTCTTCTAAGACTTACCTGTTGAGTTATTCCCATTTCATTTCGGGTCCTGGCGCTTCCTGGCATTCCGGACCCCGGCCCCTATGGGGAAAAAAGACAAGGACATTGAATGAGCGAATGCAAAGACATTACCTGAACGCTCATCCAGAACTTACCTGTCATTTACTGGAACTGCACGTTTCACTTCGGGTCGGCGCCATATCTCCGGCATTCGGAACCCCGGCCCCTAAGGGGAAAAAAAGACATAAGCATTAGCGCTTGCTGCAATAAGACAATGAACATTATTATTAAGCTTGAACTTTTGAACTTGCAACAGAACTCTTACAGCGCCTCACCTGAATAGTCAAGCTTATTTTGAACTCCCATCAAACCTCAATCCAGTGAAGTAACTGGGTTTCAACGCGCCCCTGCATCACAAGCAGGATGGAGAACTCATCCTTCCAGACCCTAAGGGGAATATTCCTGCGAGCCAGAAAAGACCAGAGTAGAGGGGCCCTTCCAGTCCATCTTCAGAGTCCTGCGCTTCACCACTGAAGAAGCATCAGCACTCGAAGCCAGACCTGCGCCTCCGTGGGAATCAGGTGAGCGTAACAATAAGAACCACCACAACACCTTTCCATGATGGAGGTAAAAAATTAGAAGATATTGTTGAACAAACCCCAAAGAATTGTAGACGACAATGATGAATTGGCTCTCAAAATGGTGTTCGCAAGACCTTTATGTCCTTGAGCTTTTGGGAATTTACACTTCAAAATACATAATTGAATAGCTGATAAATGAAAATGAATATGTCTGCTCCACTTTACATCAACCTTTGTCGCTACAAATTCATTAGTAGAGCTCCTATAGCTCTTATAACAATTATCTCTCCATATCAACACAGGGATTGGTTGTACTTGGAGTTATCTCTGCATCTCACATGATTTTATTAAGGTCCAAAACAAACCCACGTCCCTATTCAGTATACAATAAGGCATAGCTCCAGCATTCTTTGTCTATATCACCTGTCAATTTCTTTTTACCCAATTTGAATACTGATGCTTCAAGATATGTACTTCAGTCTTATAATTTGCATTAAGTGTGTTCAAAATCCTCACATCTCTTTGCATCTCATGTTTTTCGATTGAACCATATCGTCAGACCGTCATATCGTCATGTACCAAGGCATACTTTTTCCAACTACAGAGTCATTTTCACTGTAGTTGACATGGGCTTAGTCAGAGGTACATTGACAACCTCATCACAAGATGCAATGGCTTGACTGAAGCAAACAGCAAGTCCCTTAGTCTGACTTCAACAATCAGCTCTGACATCCAAGCCCTATAAATGCCACCAAATTTCTGTACATTTAATGATAACAAGCTATGGTGACTAGATGGCATTTCAATAACATCCAAATTGGAACAAAGTGGATTTAAATCTTCCAAAATAAAAAATATAGTATAAGGTCAACTCGGAAGATGAATTACTCCAAGTAAAATGCGGTGGAATATCATCCACTAAATCACCATTCACTAACAACCCCTCAATTCATCCCCAATTAAGAAGCCACATTCTCTGGATTCAGCCTAGGTGTTAAGACGCTGATCCTCCTGATAATGCTTTGCGTCCAAACGTCACTAATAAAATCAACAACAACCACGATGCCGATGGCATCATCTGCGACTTCACGGGATAGAAAATGAAAAATGCATCCCAGAAGAATAATCAACGAAGGGGCTCCTAGATTAAAATAGGTGTTGAACATGAGGCAAGAGCTTAACACCCTCGATTTGAGATCAACCCAGGCAAGTTAAACCAACTGGATGCCATTTGTATTTAAAGGTCATTGCATTATTGAAATACCAAGGCCATTCTTTAATGCAAAAAAAGCCACCGTACGGTCTACTTTGTGACAAATAGCAAAATAGAACTACAAGAATGGTGTCTCACGAAAAACAGCATCAATTCAAACAAAGGGCCTTAGGTAGACATAGACAATCGGGACAGAACGTTCTGCAAAATTCACATATGTTATTCTCATAAAAAACATCATAATGATCATAAAAAACATTATTCTCACTGCCTAGACATAAAAACATGTTACGTAAAAAATCAATCAAGCACATGGAGACAATCAACCCTTACTCGTGTATTTTAACTCTGGCACAATATATTTCTTCACAATGGAGCTAACATTTTCCTTTTTTGTATTATAAGGATCTCAAAAACACTTTATTTTGTGCAAAAATAATCATGTATTCATAATTTTCAATTTACTATGATGTGTTTTAACTGTCCTTATCTTTCGCATAAGTATGCAGAAAGTTTACACACCTGCAGATTTCGTCTATTTTTTTCTTTCTTTGATTATTTAGACAGAAATCTGTGATGGTCTTAACCCCACATCTTAGTACTTCTCATTCATCAGGTATAAAACAAATGTGTCCACACCTTTTTACTTCTCATTGACTGATTTTGTCTTGGGTTCAATTTCTGGCCACTAGTCTTCATTAGTTCACTTAGATGTGACTCTTTGTTAATGGCATCCATGCTCTGTGGCCACAATCAACCCTGGAAAGTATTCAATTTTGTGTTATTAAGTCCACCTTCTATTTCCTGTAAGCATGCACTCTCTGCAACTGTTTACAGCCTGGCGTGGCTATCTGGGAGATGTTGCTTGCACTAGTCTTGAACCAGCATCTGTGCCTGGTGGCTGATCTGAATAATCCATTTATCTTTCCTTCCTGTGCTTGATTGTGGTCTTTGCTTTTGAACTCCCACGGACTTCTTGGAATAGTAGTTAACAGCAATGTTCAATTTTATACCAACCTCCTGTTGCATTGCCAGTTGGAGATCAATAGAACTCTCAATTATTTGCAAAGCTTTCCTGTGTGTTTAGTACTTTTCTTCTTCTATGGCTGGTATTGAAAATGTTCCAGATCCTCCCTAAGTTCCTGAAATATGTGTTCCAGTTTCTGCATTGTTGCATGGATTGGTAATGCAGTTCTTCCATTCGATATTCACCTGGATTGAGGTTTAGAGGTGTGCTATATGAACAGGAAATGGAATCTAAAATTAAAACTAAGTGCATTTAAGAAAGCTCTGCTGCATATCAACAATTGGGCTGCAAGGTGTGCAATCTTAATCACTCCGCTCTGCTCTTAAAAGAGGACTTGCATATGGGCTGAACCAATCCTAAAGAGGAATGATTTGCATATTGATATGGAACATGATGAGGGTCAACACGCGCCCTTTTTTAGGGTCAGCATGTGTTTACATCCTCCTTTTGAGGACACCCCCCTGGCCAATCGTAGCCACACGCTTCTGTTAAAAAAACAGGGCATTCAATCAATGTTAACAAAGACAGGCTAAATACCCCATTCAGAAAATGTATTCCAGAGTCGCCCTCTATTTATCCTGTGCAAGGCTGCAGCAAATTTAACAAGGGCACAATAAAAGCTTTCCAGCCGACCTCATTACAGCTGATTTGTCTAAAGGTATAATGCCACCCTCCTCAGCTATTCTCTAGGCTGGGTAAGTAGCATTTTACTGAACATCTTTCCAGTTGCATCTAGCAAGGCAACTAATATGTAATTTGCTGGATGTCACTTTATCCCTTTTTTAAGGATTGGGATGCAAACTTCACCACCTTCTCCTCTTCCCAGGAATCGGGAACCACCCACTCCGTAGAGATCTCTTTATGAGTTGGTGACAACAATCAAAGCCATTTAAATGAGAACTGCCTTAAAGAAGAAGTAGAGAGGCTTTCAGAACCTGAGGCACTAGAATTCTTCAGGCCTTTAACATACAGTACTGCACAATTGCCATCTCTCTCACATCAAATAACAGCATTTATAAGAGAAGACTCTGCTCTGTTAGATCCTGGGGCTTGCAGCACAGCGGTCCTTTAATATTTGGTCACTTAAATAAGAAGCGCAAATACATTAAACTGATCCATGATTCAGGCAGGTCTTGAAACCTGCAGTACTATCAATACACCAAGACCTTGATAAACACCAGAATAGTCTCAATTTCTGATAATGAGAGTTAAATACAGATAAAGGGTTTTGTACCCTTTATGTCTCTGCTTATGCTATTAGATCTTTCCGCAGCCTTCGACCTGGTGGACCATGACATCATGGCCACCAGGTTGTCTGAAGTGGCTAACTTCTCCCCACTAGTTTGCAAATGGGTTTTGTCATTTCTTAGCAATCGAGTTAGCAGAGTCTTCCAAGGCAACGCCGAATCTGAGCCCATTCTTACTACCTGTGGTTTCCAACAGGGTGCCTGCACTTCCCCTTGCTTTTACAATATATTCACGGCTCCTCTGCTTGCAAGGTTAGACCATGAGAATATTATATTTACCAATTACGCGGATGACACTGAATGTGTCATCCCGCTTCTTGGATCTCACAAACTGGATCAAATGGCCATTAATAAAGTTTTCACTATAATTGAAACCTGGATGGTTCATAACAAGTTAGCACTAAACAAATCCAAAACCGAACTATTGGTAGTTGGTTCACCACACACCATTACTAAACTTGGCTCACAGTATGACAACTTTCAGCTGGGTGAAGAATCAATCAAACCTTTGAAAAAAGTAAAAACCTTAGGAGTAACCTTTGACCAACACTTGTCTATGAAACAGCATGTTAGTAGTATTGTGTCGTCTTGTGCATACTACATTAAACTCTTAACACACCTAAGGCCTCTCATTTCTCAGGATAACGCGGAAACTATCAAGAGAGCAATTGTAGGCTCAAAAATAGACTACTGATCAGGCCTTCTGATGGGAATTAACAAATCCGAAAGTAATAGGCTGCAAACCTGTGAAAATGGGGCTATTAGAGCCGTTATGAAACTCAAACATAAAGATCATGTCACACCAGCGAGACGTGAGCTACACTGGCTGCCTGTAGCCGCCAGAACGCTATTTCGCACCCTAACGATTGTCCATAAGTGTAGATCTGGGAAGATGCCTGGTTCCTTACAACAACTACTACCCATAAGATCTAACACAAGAGCACTTAGGTCGAATGACTTGTTCCTTCTATCTGAACCTAAGTGCAACACTGTCAGAACAGCTGACTCGGCCTTCTTCTCTGTTGGCCCTAGAGCCTGGAATGCTCTCCCGCTGGAGCTAAGCTCCATCGAATCTTTAGAACTCTTCAAAAAAAGACTAAAGACACATCTGTTTCATTAAATGACTTTCTGGTCCATGATTTCACCCGCTCAGCCCTGCCTCCTGAAACCGTTTCCTGTTATCTGTTATATGTGTTTTTGTAGTGCCCTCACGCCTTCGGGTTCATGGCTGCGCTATACAAGTATATTAAAGTAAAGTAAAGTAATGTAGAGTTAGTCTTGCAAGACAACGGCACAGCCTCCTAGGATTAAAACATTTCGGACCCACTAACCCAGTCTGCCTCAAGACGTGCTCCTTAAATGCACTCCAGCTGATTGGCCTCAAGACATTGAAAGGCACTTACCAGGCCTTCCGGTGCACGAGCTCCACCCTATCTAGAACAATAGGTTACTTTGTCTCCACAGATGTGTCCTCTCTTGATTTCTTTATGTCCATTTCCTTAGGCTGCCGTGTGACTAACCAGTTCTGGGTAAAACATGGCGGCAATGGCCGCCTACCCCCTCCTCAGACGAGGGGCATACGGGTCTATCTCTGTGACTATATTCCCCCAGATCAGAGACTCATTGTACAAACCAGGTTAGACTGGCATCGACCTGATGTCCTTGCCCTAGTTACCTAAGGCTGATGGAATGTCCAAAGGTAGTAGGGCCCCAACCAGCATCACCTGCTGCCAATGTGAACAGGGTACCCTAGCCACAAGTCCACTAAGATTTAAGGAAAACTAATCAACACGAGGGTACAGGTATGACGATAGGGCAAGGAGTTTCAAAAGGAAACATTTCTCCCTTCCTTGTTTTCTTTTGCCAAGATCTTCCTGGACCTGTCCGTTCCCGACTCATGATCCCTTTCATCCTGAAGTCCAGCGTATCATTTTTTCCACAATGTATTTATTTATTTATTTTACCACCTGCTATTCAGTTGGGTACTTGGCACCCTTCCGCACACTCTTTATCATAAAATGACCCCTAGTACAACCACTCCTCCCCTTGCAACAGTAGAGTGCCCTTCTCCGTTTTTGCCCTTAGCTCTGCATGCAATCGGATAATGTGGAAAGGACAAAAATAGCATTGGAATTACACCATGCAGGGACATTGCCAAAGAGGTTGCTGCCACATGCCCATCTCTCTGTCCTAGGCTGAACTCAACAAAACGTCACTCTGTCCCTTTATACTTTCGTACTCTCTTCCCCATCCCACAGAGAGAGAATTTGGGCCGGAAGGAAAGCTCAGGGCCAATGTGTTGGTCTTGGAAGCAAGACAATGCAGAGCAACACAGGTTTGAATCCTGGTCCCACGCCTACAGACTGGTCTCCGGTGTTGAGTGCGTAATAAAAGATGAATTCATTGAATTAAAGTTGGAGAGACTATGCAATGTTTGTTTGAGCTGCCAGTGGTAACAGTATCAACCTCAAAGTTGTGGCTAATCTTGCTCTGGTTTAAACAAGCTGAATGCAGATCTATGAAAGTAATTATGGTTTTAATGTTTCTTCTGGTAGTAACTTGGTGGTAATACTTGCTATAGAGCATCATCGAGCATCACATGTAGAGTGTAAGAACAAAACCTACGAACACAGCCCAATACTGTACACATCATTAAAACAGGTAAACACGTACACAGAATAGCGAAGCAATGTTACATAGGGACAGGTAAATGGAAACAGTGTGCCTTACAGTGCATCCAGAACAAATACAGAGCCGGTTTGAATCTTAGGTCACAGAGAGAGGCTTCCAGACTGTTGTCATACAAGCGAAGGCGCAACGGGTAAGGCAGAACGACCAACCCCTCTGAATACAGTAGGTAGTATATGTAATTGCCTTCTGGCAAACAGATTGTGTCTTCTACATATCGTCGTCCCTCTCCCTAGACAATGGGGCTGATACTAAAAAACGGGCACACCCCAACGAGATGCAAAATCGGCAAGTTGCACCTGTGCGACCATGCCTTTCATTATGATGATGCAATTCAGACAACATGCCCATTCAATGCACTCAAAGCATTTCTGCACACAAACAAATCAGACGTATGTTCAAAGGAATTCGTACATATTGCCAAATCTGACTCAATGCGTAAAAAGCATGCTTTGGGCAAGATACATATAAAGCTGACAGATGCACACATGTAACATGCAAATGTCATAACATGCATAGTGTTGAATAACAAACCAGCAGGACTAATCGAAAGGATGAGGATGGCACAGGGGTGTGAATGAAAGATAAAGATTTATTCGAGACGGACCCTGTGGCGCACAGCATAACCTGAGCACCTCCAAGAGTCAAAGTAAGAACTTTGAGTTAGAATCCCAACTCACAACATAACAAGGTAAGTGTTCCATACTAATGTTACATGGACTCACCATAACAATTCTGCCACCCCACCACACATACACACCAGCATGGACAACCAAAAGGGCTAGGTAAACTAACCAGGAGAAAAGATGAAAATGGAAGTGCCAATCCAATGCCTGTCCCACATGTAATCCCTCATCTTGACAGGTGGGATCCTGGGCGTCAACACACGACCCAGAGTCACACAACCCAGAGCCTCAATTGAGTCACCTGCAGCTTCATCATGAACCAGATCCTCACCAGCTGCGTCAGTGGACATCAGATTCTCACTCTCGTGGCTATCCCTACGATGCACACCACATTCCACACCCACATCCCATCCAGACTCCTCCCCTTCCTCTGGGCAACTGGAACATTCATCATCAGACTAAATAATTGACCCGCCTGATTTATCACTCCAAACACCCAACATGTCCTCCTGTACCACAATCCTCTTCTTGCTCCACTGTGATCCATAATCTAGGGCCACGTACCCTGTCCCCACTTTAAACACCTCCCGAAGGGACATGAACAGGCTGCCACTCTTAAGTACATATCTAGGATTGTTCACTCTTACGCAGTTGCCAACTTTCACCTGAGTCACCTGAGTCAGCTGTTAGGCGGAAACCTGTGCAGTTCCCTCTAGGACCACTGCAAAAGATTTAGGACTACAGGTGTTTGGCAGTAAACCCACTTGGTAGCAGTCTGTACCACACAGATTCACTTGGTAGCTGTGGCTGAGCAGTCAGACTTCCCTCAAGAAGAGTTAGGCAGTATGTGGAGTATACAAAATAGGGCAATTTACACAGTAGAACAAGCAAACACGGAACAAGGCTTTGGTGTAAAGATATATAGTTATTTATTTATAAAAAAAACATCTATGAAAAACACTCTGGCACTAATACGGCAAACAACTTCAACCACAATTACTATAAGAAAAAGATCAATCCCCCTAACAATAGTTCGACAAGTCTAGATTCAACGGCATCACTTATTTGCAGACAGAGGTGTATGCTTTAACCTAGATGGCACTCTAGTATTTGTTAGGACGGGAGAGAAAAATAAGGCAGGTTATGAAATGAACTCGGTACCAATACTTTTACGAACAATTGCAAGGCAAGTAAGGCAGGGTCTACTGTAGATCGCAAAGTTCAGAGGCCAGGCCCACTTGGAGAGAGGCAAGGCGATGTGTCCCAAAACAAAAAGTATCACAGTGGAAATGCACTTCGAGTCTTTGTCGCAAATTGTTATCGAAAGATTGGACCAGTTCAGAACAGAAAGTTAAGAAAGCTTGGAGGGGACCCAATGGAGACGCGAGGATTAAGACACCTCACTCTATCTGGCAGAAAGGGAAGCCAGGCGGATACGGTACCTTGTTTGTGGAGAGACAGCTCCGGCGGGGTAGTTGTTCCTGGTGGTGGATACACGTTGGGTCTTTGCCAAGAGAAGAGATGATCTCGTCGTCGAAGGAAAGTTGAAGATCGTTGCACCACCAGGGAAGAGACCAGCCGCGGAGTGCTCCGTCACAAGGCACCACCTTTTGGTCGCGGTACAAGGGGAGTGGCTATCCGGTTGCCGAGGTGCACTGCACGGGCAATTCGACCACTGTGTCCTGGAGCGAAGAAAAAGCAAAGGGGACTGGTTGTTCCCACCAGTCAGGAGAAGAGACTCTCCGGCAGGGAGATCTCCTCTGTCGTTGGGAAGTGGTGAGTCGGTTCAGCAGGGCTCCACCGGAGGTGTCGTCGTGGCAGGTCGGCTCAGCTTTACCCTCATCGGATTCTTAGGTCCTGTGGCAACTTCTGAAGATCCAGTCCCAAAAGCCCTGCTTTTATGCAGAAAAACCCCCATTCATTCAGCCTAGCTGTCAATCAAAACACGCTAAGTGGTGAGCGGGGTGGCTCACCACTTGGGCCAATCACACCAGAGTGCGACCTGAGTTGGCAAGGCAACTCAGTCCAGGGTGCCTAAACCCCCTCCCACACCCCCTGTGGTACCCAGACAGAATGGCACCACTTTGGAGAGCCTCTGTGTAGAGGCCCGCCAAAAGTGGAACAAAGTGCTCAACCTTTGGTTTAGGATTCACAGAGATGAATACAGACGCCATTTTAAAAACCGAGTTGTGGCAGAAAATACCAACCGATAGATTTATTTAGGATAAATAAACCGGTGGTATGTTAGAGATTAACAAGGAAAGTTTATTAACCTCCAACAATGGGAAGAATCCCATAGAGTTATATTCGGGGTCGAATATAACAAGTAGTTTCCACTGCCACCAGCCAAAACTCGACGAGGGGGGACGGGACAGTGCCCCCTCGAATAACAGACCCAGGAGTAATCGAATTACCCCTACTAGTACGTCCACAATAGGATGGTTTGTACTAGTTCTGTTAGTAAATTTAGGTCTAGTAAAGCCAATGGTGACTTTACATGCCCGGGGAGACAGTAGTCAGTCCCCGGGTATGGAGTCTATGGTGGAGGTCCACTAGGATGCCCCAGTGTTACGGCACGGAGGGTGCATTGTAACACACATAGCAAAACATATGAGACCCTATGGAGTAAAAGACCCCATAGCCCATAGAACACATTGACATTTAAAGGAATTACACACATTCATGTCCAAGAGTATGAGAAAAAGAGTCTCACTCTTGGCAGGATGGAAAAAAAAAACTCCAGAAATCCAGCAAAGCTGCTGGGGGACTCACTAGGTTAGGAAATTCAGCCTAAACAGAGAATTCTCCCTAACACTCGCCGCCCCCAGACTAAGGGACAGGAGGATTTAATCCACTCCTGGATGAATCTCATACCTCTAGTCGATGACATACATCCTAGAGAGACCATCAGCATTTTGGTGGTGACACCCTGACCTGTGCTCAATGGTGAAATCAAACCCTTGCAGGCAGATCGACCATCTCAGTAGTTTTGGGTTTTCCCCTTTCATTTGCATTAACCATTTCAAGGGTTGGTGGCCAGTCTGAATGACAAAAGTAGAACCATACTATTACGGCCTAAACTTCTTCAGAGCGCACACGATAGCAAAGCACTCTCTTTCGATTGTTGCCCACCTTGTTTCAGGATCCTTCAGCTTGCAGCTGATGAAGCGAACGGGGTGCTCCCTACCTTTCCCATCCAGTTGACTGAGTACAGCACCTATTCCTACATTTGAAGCATCTGTCTGCACAATGAAAGTTTGGCGGTTATCAGGAGCTCTGAGTACTGGGGCTTGGCAAAGAGCCTTTTTCAGGTTTTCAAAAGCCTGATTGCACTCCTCGTTCCATCTAACCTTCTTAGGAAATTTGGGCGAGGAGATGACATTCAGTGGAGAAGCTATGGTCCCATAGTGCTCGATGAAATTCCTGTAATACCCAGTGAGGTCTAGGAAGGCTCTCACCTGGGTCTGAGTAGTAGGTGTTGTCCAATTTTGCACAGCTTCAATCTTGCTGAGCAAAGGCCTTATTTCTCCACCTCCTACCTCATGTCCAAGATAGACTACCTTACTCTGTCCAATTTGGCATTTACTCGCCTTTATGGTCAGATTGGTTCGTCCAAAACATCTCTCAGGTGGGTTACATGTTCTTCCCAGGAATTGCTGAACACTGCTATGTCATCCAAGTATGCCATGCAGAAGTCCTCCATCCCATTCAGAACCTGGTTTACCATCCGTTGAAACGTAGCAGGTGCATTCTTCAATCCGAAAGGCATTACCTTAAACTGGTATAAGCCAGCGGGGGTCGAAAATGTAGTTTTCTCCTTGGCATGGTCTGTCAGGGCTATTTGCCAATAGCCTGACGTCAAGTCAAATGTGCTGAAGAACTTGGCTGCGCCAAGTTTGTCCACCAACTCATATGTTCTTGGCAAAGGTTGGGCATTAGTCTTGGTGACTGCATTAAGAGCTCTATAATCCACGCAGAATCTAAGTTCTTTAGATCCGGTCTTTGGTACTAACACAACTGGGCTAGACCATGGACTAGTAGAGGGCTCTATTACCCTGAGATCGAGCGTCTTGCAGACCGCACCTTTGATGTGGGTTCGTACATTTTCTGACATTCGGTATCCTCTGCTTTTGACTGGCAGACAGTCACCAGTGAGTATGTCATGCTGGCCCCAAGGGGTCAAGCCTGGTGAAAGCAAGAACAGAGAGGCAAACTGATTCAACATAGATTTGCACTCTTCTTGTTTTTGCTCGGGTGTCAGATTTGAAGAGAGATTTACTCCTTCAACTTTTTCGTCTAAAGGTAAGCCTCTGAGGAGATCCGGAAGAGCTTCACTCTCTTCTTCTTCCTCAGATGATGCTAGAAGCAACGCTCCTACATCAGGTCTTGAGACATACGCTTTGAGTCGGTTGGTGTGGAAGACTGTCGGAGCCTCCTTGGGATTGCCCAAGTCCACCAGATAGTTGACCTCTCCGAGTTTACCCACAACTCTGAAGGGTCCCATCCATTTGTCTTGTAAGGCCCTCTGCCTTGTCGGGATCATAACGAGAACGAGCTGGTCTTGAGCGAACTCAACCATGTTAGCCTTTTGATCGTGCCAGTGCTTGACCAATGCTTGTCCAGCTTTCAAGTTATCGCTTGCTTCTGTCATCATGTGCGACATTCTCCTCTGGAGACCTATCACGTAGTCAGTCACTCTGACTGGCTTGGGGGAAGGAGCACTCTCCAACCCCTCCTTAATCAGGGCCAATGGACCTCTGACGGTACAACCATAGAGAAGCTTGAAGGGAGAATAACCTACTCCCTCCTGAGGGACTTCTCTATAAGCAAATAGAAGGCATGGAAGTAGAAGGTCCCACTTACGCTTAAAGGGTTCTTCTAAAGCACCTATCATGCTCTTCATGGTTTGGTTGAACCGTTCTACCGACCCATTTGTTTGTGGGTGGTAAGCTGTTGAGAACTTGTAAGTAACTCCACAGGTTTTCCACATGGCTTTCATGTAGTGGGACATAAAGTTTGACCCCCTGTCAGAGATTACTTCCTTAGGAAACCCGACCCTAGTAAAAATACCAAGGAGGGCCTTAGCCACAGCCGGAGCTGTAACAGTCCACATAGGAATGGCCTCAGGATACCTAGTAGCATGGTCTACCACAACAAGTATAAACCTGTTGCCTGAGGAGGTTGGAGGATCAAGGGGACCAACAATGTCAATCCCGACTCTCTCAAATGGGACTCCCACAACTGGGAGAAGCACTAAAGGTGCCACATTCTTGAGACAACTTTAACAGAGGTCTGGCAGGTGTGGCAGCTCCTGCAGTGTTTTTCTACTTCGGCCCCCATCTTTGGCCAATAAAAGTAGAGAGAGAGCCTTTCCTTAGTCTTCTTGAAACTCAAGTGACCAGCCAAAGGAATCTCGTGGGTTAACTGCAAGAACTGTGGTCTGTTCTCTTGGGGTACTACAAGTCGTTTGTAGTCTCCAGGTGCAGACTTGGTCGGTTCACTGTAGAAGAGGCCATCTTCCCAGTGCAACCTGTATTTCCCAGGCTCTTTCCCTTCAGCCTGGGCTTCTGCCTGGTGGCGAAGACCTTCCAGAGTTGGACATTCTCTCTGTCCCTTACTGAAGTCTGCCCTGCTGGGTCCACCTTCTGCCAGTAAAGACTGCAGCTCAGGATGGTCAACAGGATCCAGATCTCCAATGAGTTCCTGGCCTTCCATTAGCTCCTCTTCAGAGTCTAATTCTACCACACAGGGTTGTACCTCCCTCTCAGCCTCAGCTGGAGGTGGAGTTACGGGTGTAACTTTGGACAACCGCGCGGAATTCCTTGTTGACGGCACTGAAATGCTGGCTGCTGGTTTCGGGGTAGAAGTCTTAGGTTTCCCTTTCGCTTCTGGTTTCTTCGAGACAGCGGCTGACAATTCCAGTGGAGCAGGAGTGATTTCTTTCTTCATCATCTCCTGGAGAGTACCACGCATGGTCCTCTCTCTTGCAGGCCTGGTTAGCTCCTGTAACCGTTTACTAGGAGGTCTGGGAGTATGCGATACAACTCCGAGAGTTTTTAAATCGTTACCCAACAGCAAGCGTCCTGGTACCTCACTCTGTATGCTGACAGGGATCTTTACAGTCATGTCGTTACACTGGATGAGAACTGGTAATTGGGGAAGCATCTGCACAGGCCCTCCAGCTAACTTGGTGAGGCGTTTGGGTGCCTTAGCAACATCCTCAGCCTGAAAAAACGATTTATCCACCACAGTTATGCTGGCCCCAGTGTCCCTAATGGCAGGAGTCTCCTGACCATTCACCTGGACACTGTCCTTATAATACTCTTTAGTATTATCGGGGATAGAATTATAGATGTCTAAATTCTGTTGTTCCCACAACCCCAGAGATACTAAAGAAAAGCTGGCTGAGACTCCAATGGGTTCATCAGCTAGCAGTAGAAAGTTTCCACTTGCCATTTGGACTTCCTCCTATGGAGTGAAGGCTAAGGAGACAAGCTGGACCCCTGAAGATTTACCCTTACATCTGGGATCTCCTTTCACGTGGTCAGTCGAGCCACAAACAAAGCATTTACCGAATGCTTTCTGGAATGGTGGCTTGTTCTGCCCTCCTTCCGGTTTGGCACCAGAAGACACACTATTCTGCTGCGGTTTTCCTTGTGGCTTACCCTTCTGGTTTTGTGTCAGGAATCAGGGTTGGCACAGGCGTGGAGTGCTAAAATACGCCTATTGAGACATTGGGCCTCATTCCGAGTATGGCGGTAAGGGATAGCGGCCACCGGTAACGAGACCGGTGGCGGTGATCCCTTACAGCCATACTCCGAGTTCCCTTTGCGCCCTCGCCCTTAACGCCTGCTTTGAGCAGGTGTTAAAGTCGAGGGCGCAAAGGGGCCTCCAAGCCAATAACGGTGACCATAATGAACGGTCACCGTAATTTGCATCTTCCCCATTCCCATTGAGCCCTATGGGGGCTCATTTGGGAATGGGGAAGAGCCATGGTGAATGGGGAATTACCGCCCCGCCAACCTTGGAATGGGGCGGTAATTCCGCCATCCACCAAGGCGCTGCCGGTCCGGGTACGGCGTCAACCAAGGCGTTAATAGCGCCATTGGTTAGCGCCGTACTCGGAATGAGGCCCATTGTGTGCTGGAAGGATAAGTAAATTTCAGTTCCCAGCATCCTTTGTGTTATTTTGTAGTTTGGCCCGTGCGCGCCTTGCCAGCTGTACTGCATCAAGAATCAAGGCAGCTTAAAGGCAGGCAACGGCGGTGGGCAGGTGTGGCTTATTGTTGATTGGGAGCAGGAGTCAGGCTGCCGCGTTCGGCAACAGGAGGAAGGCGTCCGCATGCGACGAAACGAGATGCAGAGGAGGAACGCTTGATCGCACGTGTTCACAGTGCGGTAGGAGCAGGAGGGCCGCTGAGTAGCCGGCAGAGACAACGCTTGCTTTTCTTCGTCTGGGTAGTCCCACGGGGCTCCCAGACTCAAGATAAGTACTCGTGAGGGCAATATATTTCCTGAACTGCTTGGAATGATTTACAGCTGTTTCATTATTTGCCTGGGAAGTCCCACGGGCTCCCCAGACCTGAGATAAGTAACGCCCTAATCACTTTGAATTCAATCCGTATGAGAAATGAATGTGTGTTTGTTACTTGTATAATTCAAGAACTTTGCCAATCTCGTATGGGTTAATGCAGGAAGTACTGCATATGGACAACAACATTTCACTAGTGCCAGGAACTAAAGGAAATGCATTTATGTTGTATGTTGCTAACGCTGCCCGAAGGGCCATGTGTATTGTCTAATCATTTTGGGACGCTTTCCCTTATGTGTGGTCATATTGCTTGCTTATGTGTTGTATGGGAATGATATTTCAGAGTAGGATACAGTACACGTATTAAGGTGTGCTATTCAGGAATCAGGTATATGTTAATTGTGCAGGTGATTGTTCTGTTCATTCTATGTGAGTTAGAGTAGGGTTTTTTCCTGTGTTTCCCCAGTCCCATCCACCTTAGGAGTTTACTTATCCTCTTTCCGGTGTTCCTAATTTCCCCTCCCTATCCACAACCTCTCCCTAACCCCTCTTCCCCCCATTGGCTGCCACGTGGCGACCTGTTTACTAACTCAGGCGCCTGTGCCAACCACGGTGGGAGGGTCGAGTTCATTCGGCTTCCGTGGTTCGGGGGAGAGTGTCGATCTCTCTTCCTTCCAGTTAGTGTGATTGTGACATTTTGTTTGGGTCCCTCTTTGGAATTTGAGTTATTTGAATTCTCTTTTGAGTCTTTCTTAGGCTGTTTTCCCTCATCCTTTTTCTGAGTTGCCCCAGAATCCTTATGAGTAGCCCTGTTGGCAACCCACAAGTCAGCAGCCTTAGCTAGCCTCCTGGAATCCAATTCCTTCGAATCAGCCAAGTGCTGTCTGAGCTCAGGAGAACAGGCATCATAAATAGACTCCAACATAAAAAGATTCTTCATACCCTCATAAGTGTTCACTTTGTAACCCTTAATCCATCCCTCTAAGTTTTTCAACCCTTCACTCACCCAGGTAGCCCAAGGGGTACCATCATGCTTTTTGAGGGTTCTAAACCTCTTAAGGTACTGGGAAGGGATCTTCCCGAATCTAGCTATCAAAGCTAGTTTCACACTTTCGTAATCCTTCTTATCCGCCACCCCATACTCCATTACCACATCAGTCGCAACAGGGTGGAGCCTAGAGAACAACCAGGGAAGTAGATCATTCCCGGTGAGGTCCTGGAGCCCATGATTGTACTCAAACAGTTTTAACCAATCCAAAACATCCAATCTAGGTTCATACATACCCACTAATTCCTTCGGCATCCGGGGTCTTTTGGGACTGGAGCTTCTAGAGGAACCAGAGGAGAGAGAAGCATTTTCCACAGACAACTTTTTCATCTCTAACTCGTGATTAAGTTCTATTTCTCTGAGTCTTAACTCAGCTTGCTTCTGCTCAGCCTGGGCATTCATCCGTCTGAACTCGAGCTCTTGGTTTCTTTCAGATTGAGCCAAGAACCGTTTGTAATTCTAATTCGAGCTTCATTTTTTCAAATTCAAAATAAGCAGGGTTACATGTGGGACCTGGTATGGGCCCCGTAGGTACAGTAGGTAAGGCAGACAGAGGCTCAGAGTGGCTAACTTCATTAGGTTCACTTTCCTCTTCTGACTCATTATCAAGACTTTGATTCAGATCAATACCATTACTGTTTTCTACATTCGCTGGAGGAGTTGGTTCCTCTGAACCAGTACCTAGACTTTGGTTTTCCAGTAATCTCGCTATCAGTTCCACTTTCTTGCCTTTTACAGAAAGATTTTCTTGTCTACAGAGGGCTCGTAAACTCTCAGTATTTTCACCTGACAAGGATTCTTGACTGTAAACTTCCATAGTAGACATGTTTTTGAAAGTTGCTTTTTAGTGCTAAGCTTTGTGGTTAGTTATCCTAAAGTGTTGAAAAGCACTCTAAACTGTATACTCGATAAAAATCCCACCGCTGTACACCAGTGTTAGGCGGCTACCTGTGCAGATCCCTCTGGGACCAGTGCAAAAGATTTAGGACTACAGGTGTTTGGCAGTAAACCCACTTGGTAGCAGTCTGTACCACACAGATTCACTTGGTAGCTGTGGCTGAGCAGTCAGACTTCCCTCAAGAAGAGTTAGGCAGTATGTGGAGTATACAAAATAGGGCAATTTACACAGTAGAACAAGCAAACACGGAACAAGGCTTTGGTGTAAAGATATATAGTTATTTATTTATAAAAAAACATCTATGAAAAACACTCTGGCACTAATACGGCAAACAACTTCAACCACAATTACTATGAGAAAAAGATCAATCCCCCTAACAATAGTTCGACAAGTCTAGGTTCAACGGCATCACTTATTTGCAGACAGAGGTGTATGCTTTAACCTAGATGGCACTCTAGTATTTGTTAGGACGGGAGAGAAAAATAAGGCAGGTTATGAAATGAACTCGGTACCAATACTTTTACGAACAATTGCAAGGCAAGTAAGGCAGGGTCTACTGTAGATCGCAAAGTTCAGAGGCCAGGCCCACTTGGAGAGAGGCAAGGCGATGTGTCCCAAAACAAAAAGTATCACAGTGGAAATGCACTTCGAGTCTTTGTCGCAAATTGTTATCGAAAGATTGGACCAGTTCAGAACAGAAAATTAAGAAAGCTTGGAGGCGACCCAATGGAGAGGCGAGGATTAAGACACCTCACTCTATCCGGCAGAAAGGGAAGCCAGGCGGATATGGTACCTTGTTTGTGGAGAGACAGCTCCGGCGGGGCAGTTGTTCCTGGTGGTGGATGCACGTTGGGTCTTTGCCAAGAGAAGAGATGATCTCGTTGTCGAAGGAAAGTTGAAGATCGTTGCACCACCAGGGAAGAGACCAGCCGTGGAGTGCTCTGTCACAAGGCACCACCTTTTGGTCGCGGTACAGGGGGAGTGGCTATCCGGTTGCCGAGGTGCTCTGCACGGGCAATTCGACCACTGTATCCTGGAGCGAAGAAAAAGCAAAGGGGACTGGTTGTTCCCACCAGTCAGGGGAAGAGACTCTCCGGCAGGGAGATCTCCTCTGTCGTTGGGAAGTGGTGAGTCGGTTCAACAGGGCTCCATCGAAGGTGTCGTCGTTGCAGGTCGGCTCAGCTTTACCCTCGTCGGATTCTTAGGTCCTGTGGCGACTTCTGAAGATCCAGTCCCAAAAGCCCTGCTTTTATGCAGAAAACCCCCATTCATTCAGCCTAGCTGTCAATCAAAACACGCTAAGTGGTGAGCGGGGTGGCTCACCACTTGGGCCAATCACACCAGAGTGCGACCTGAGTTGGCAAGGCAACTCAGTCCAGGGTGCCTAAACCCCCTCCAACACCCCCTGTGGTACCCAGACAGAATGGCACCACTTTGGAGGGCCTCTGTGGAGAGGCCTGCCAAAAGTGGAAGAAAGGGCTCAACCTTTGGTTTAGGAGTCACAGAGATGAACACAGACGCCATTTTAAAAACCGAGTTCTGGCAGAAAATACCAACCGATAGATTTATTTAGGATAAATAAACCGGTGGTATGTTAGAGATTAATGAGGAAAGTTTATTAACCTCCAACAATGGGAAGAATCACTGTCACCAGCCAAAACTCGACGAGGGGGGACGGGACAGTGCCCCCTCGAATAACAGACCCAAGAGTAATCGAATTACCCCTACTAGTACGTCCACAATAGGATGGTTTGTACTAGTTCTGTTAGTAAATTTAGGTCTAGTAAAGCCAATGGTGACTTTACATGACCGGGGAGACAGTAGTCAGTCCCCGGGTATGGAGTCTATGGTGGAGGTCCGCTAGGACGCCCCAGTGTTAAGGCATGGAGGGTGCATTGTAACACACATAGCAAAACATATGAGACCCTATGTAGTAAAAGACCCCATAGCCCATAGAACACATTGACATTTAAAGGAATTACACACATTCATGTCCAAGAGTGGGAGAAAAAGAGTCTCACTCTTGGCAGGATGGAAAAAAACAAACTCCAGAAATCCAGCAAAGCAGCTGGGGGACTCACTAGGTTAGAAAATTCAGCCTAAACAGAGAATTCTCCCTAACATCGGCAACTTGTTGCTTCACCTCAACCTCATCACTATCTCATGAACATGTACGCTCCGCAGTACTTCACTCATGTTGATCTCTGTGAGCACCCCCATGCCTAGGGCAGCCATCCTAAGCTTTGAACCCACTTTTCTCCCTCTCATGAGCTCAAACGGGGAATGCCCAGTGAAAAGAGACGGGCTGCGCCTGTATGCCGTCTATGCTTCCGAGACTACACTCCACCAACACTACCTGTTAGCCACAGCCAACAGCTCTGCCCCTTTAATGAATCTATTCAGCCTTTATATCAGACCATTAGCCGAAGGATTACACCGCACCCTCCTATCATGTCTGAAGCCAAACTCTGCAAAAAACTCCTGCATACGATAAGACACGAACTGTACACCGTTATCTGTAACTATGCTTGCGGGTTCACCTTGTTATATCGAGCCACTATAACAACTGACAAATGTGTAATACAGAAAGCAGGGAGTGGCCCTCACAAAGCTCTTGTGGGTTCTGATTCCACTCTGGAGTACCCCTTAGACTAAAGCTGGCTGAGAAGGAGGACCAGGGGAGCAAGGATGGAGAGACGGTGAGCAGGGCAAAGAACCATAAGGAGGTGAAGCTAGAGCTACTCCCACCAATCATGGAGGAGCATGGGGACGCACCTGTCCTGTGGCATGACATCCCAAACAATATCAGTGCCCTTGGATTGAGCAAGCACACTTCTAATGATGTGAATAAGCACCTGGGGAGGAGTGGCTTGGAATAAAGCATTACGCAAGATGGCTCAGAAAAGAGCACATGCCAGTGGGGCAGCGGGAGGAGTGACCAATACTCCAAGCCTCACACCAAAAAATGAATTATTAACTGTGAGGATCCCAGGACTTGCCAGGACTGGTATTATAGGGCCATAACCTGCAGGGCCTGAGCAAATGGAGCATGGGCAGAACCCCCGGGGTACTGTGTTGTGTGCATATGCTTTAGGCTATAGAGGGCACCATGGGGTGGCAATGGCACCTGGGGTGTACACCTGGAAAATGGTCTCCTCAGATAAAGTGTATGTGGGCAAAGGAATGGTAGGTGCCATGTCGCCTTTGGCTGGACATATATTGTGCAACACTATAGCGGTATCATACAACTCCCTGTGTCACTTTGGAGAGCGCGCCTGGAGGATGGCAGCGTGAAAGAAGTACAAACCCTGAAAGTCCTGACATGAAGCATAAAAAGCGATGTCCATTATCAGTAATGGCAGCCATATCAGATCAATACCTCTCAGCGCCTAGTCAATAATGAAAAAGCAACAAGGACTCTGACTAAAAATCAATGTCCAGGGGAAGGCATTGACATTTATATTCCTTCCTCCTATGGCACTGCTCTGTTTGTATCACTGACCCCAACAGATATGTGGTTTTCAGCAGGGGCTGGCCCATTTGCAAAAGTCGCATTCACTTCTCCAGAGGTGGGTAGGCACTCCATATGTGTTCGGTGATGAGAAAATATGTCAATTACAAGACACTAAAAGTGGGTGTTCCATTATACACCTAAGTACTGCTTTTGACCTATGCACAAGTTCGCAAATGAATGCCACTGAATCCTCTTCATTTTACAGTGGCTGCAACATAGGCAGGCATGTAGCATCACCCACATCTTGATATGCTTACACCCGAGAGTAATGAGGATAAGGGAGAGGACAGTGTGGAGAACGCAGCAGTGCCCTCCTAAGACCACATCAGGCTGCTCAGGAAGATGTAATTGAAGCGACAATTCCAGAAGGGCATTTGCACAATCAGTCATTCGGTACATCTGCTCCCAATCTGCCTATGCCCAGGGAAGTCTAGTGTAGCTTCACCCAGATCTTGGCAGCTTCAACAAGTAGCCCAGCGCCACTCAAGCCCTGAAGGGAGGAGGAGTTACAAACCTGGGATATCGACATCTAGTGTAGGAGACAACGGAGTGACCGCCCTAGACAAGAAAGAAATGCAGGAGACACTTCAAACCCCACAGACATGACTTTCTGTCGACCAGCTGGGGATGGCAAAAGGGTCCTTAAGCAATCTGTAATTGGTAATTGTGTTTTCTTTTGGTTAGCCTCCATTCTTATGTCCAGTCCACCCTAAATGTTTATGCTTCTTTTGTTGCAAAATGTACCCTTTTGAAACAAAGTTTCTGAGTCTCGATTTGTCTGTGGATCCCATAACCATGCCATCTCACTTGCACTTCTTTTGTTGGGGAATATTGATTATTGCTGGATATAGGGGAAACATTATGTTCTATTTCAAAGCTAATATGTGGTGTTAACATTTGACAATAAAGTATTTAACTAAAATGTGCTGTTAGCCGTTTTACCACCCATACACAGAATAATAATGAAACTATTTATTTGTATGTATTTATTTATTTATGTATTTAGTTGTTTGTTTATGTATACAGGGAGGAACAATGCTCTTTTGATCACAAAAGTGAGTGCAATAGATAACAAATCAGATTTGACAGGAAGCAGCGAGCATTTTACAATGGGGTGACTTTGTGGGAGGGGGTAAATGCAATAGTCACTGGAGACAATATATGGGTGGACATACATAGACTAAGGACAATCAACATCAGACATTTTTAAGTGCAGGTATGGGGTGTAGCCAGCTGTGTTAAGGAGGTGACCATGATGGGTGAAGTGCTAGAGTGGAGGCAGTACAACGTGAGGGACAGAGGCAGAGTAAAGGTAAAATACATTAAAGATGTCATATGCATACAGAACCCATGTTAAGATGGCCGGTGAAAGTCCCAAATTACCTTTCAGAGTCAATCCAAACTGGACTCAACAACGAAGTAGGCAGAGTACAAGGCAAACTCTAGCTTTATTTTCATAAAAAAAGAAGGCCAGCATACAAGCATTGCAATCTCGTAGCTCTTATTGGTTGCATAGAAAACAATGGTTTATATACACATAATCTGTCATAACTGACATCACAAAACAATCTTAGTTACCAAACCTATGGGGAATGGGGGATTGGTTAGTGGTAGTGGCTACATATAGACTCTATAAATACAAACCATTCCATTGGGTTATGATAATCTGATTGATCCTCCTGAGACCACCTCTATATTGATAAAGAAATAAAACAACCTCATTTATACAATAGGTAATTGGTTGGCATACTACTTCATGGGCTGCCTAACATTGAGGTTTCTAATTTGTTAGCTTCTTGTTAAACAACCTTGGGCATTTGACAGGTTACCAAGACATGAGCAAGGCACATAATAGAGGGAGAAAGGCCCAGGGACTGTTCTTTGTTAATTAAAAAGTTTACCATCCCTCGTTCCTGGGCCATGAGCCAGGGTCATCTCTTTGTACTTGTCTTTGTGTGGCGTCTTGTGTTTGGTATACTTGTAGGGAGTACGGCAAGAGCCATTTGTCTGTTTGTTTCTAATGAATGGGTACTGTCTTTCAATCATGGGTCACGTGTTATGAGACTGTGCATGAAATCGAATGACTATTTATTAAAATTGTAGCTAATATTACCATGTGTGGTGTGCTGTGTTTTCTGTTGCCACCGGAAACAGTCTTGTGTTAACCTTCATGGAGCTTTTGCCTTAACGTGTCTGTGCATCTGGCTAACAAAGACTGGCTGTGCTCTTCATCAATCTGAGGATATATTGCTTGTTTCTTGGGAATTGGTATCTCGTTCATTTCACTCTGCTGGCCCTATTTTCCCTTATTTATGGAAACCTTGGCTTGGGTTGCTAGCTACTATCTAAGCTCTGTATGGATCTGTATTTTTGTGGATTCTGCATTCTGATTTCTCTCCAAGTCTTAAGGCCTTATCACCTTTTTCACATTCCGTACATTCCGTACTGGAGAAATTGAACTTCTGGGTGATGTTTCCAGCACCACACTCGATCTGGATGTTGACTGAATGCATGTATAGGTCTTCTGAGGCTGGGGAGGGGGATGCTGTCAGGATGCATCAATGATGCTGAATGGCCCAGGAAACCCAGCTATGACAATGCATGCCCGAGCAATTTCTGTCCTCCCACGGGTGCACTGAGACATAGATATGTGTTGTCTGACAGAAGCCAAGATCATGTTTATGATGTAGTGTACCCCTGCTAGGAATGTGTTATCCCCACTGTAATACCTCTGGTCCTATGAACGGACCCAGTGAAGAACAAATGCAAGGCCACTATGAGCTTCATCAGTGGTGGTGTGTGGGATGTTTTTATCCACGCATCCAAGCCCTACCTCAAAACTGTGCAGTACTGACATGGAAAACATCATGATGGCCAGAGCTTCCCAGAAAATGCACAGGGAAATGCATGAAGAATAGGCTGTCACTCATTTTTGCCGATGTTATGGGCACAGAAGGACACTGCCTAAAACCACCATTGGACTACCCACACAGTAGCCTGAAACCATTGGGAATGGCAATGCTGATTGCCAAAAGCAAACCCATAACTGTTGGGAATTCATTTTCTTAAATCCCAAAAAGGGGTGCAGTACCAGTACTCACCACTATCAGAAAGCCGGCGTTTTAAAACAACACCAGATTTTACTTTTTTGTAGAAAACTGAATAAATGAACCCAAAGCATGCCAAAGAAAGACTTACTGAGAGGTGGATCCAATGTAAAGTTATATTCTGAAGTGACTTGAAGGTTTATAACAAGACTGGCTGAGCTGTGCATTTCAGCAGTTTAAGTAAATTTGGACTGAAAGACACTAAAAATCTAAATATTTAAAAAGAAATGAGTGACCTACTTTTGAATGTCACATAGGCTGCAATTGTTTAAATGTCATAGTTTTAAACTTAGAATCAGCATTCTAGCTGCATATGTAAAAATGTTTAGTTTTATTTGAATGCAGAAAACTGGGGAACAGAAATGACATGTAGCTAAAAACTGGTTTAAAGAGATTTCAATTTTGCCTGGCAACTACCCCCCATCAGGAGTGAAACTTGAGTCACAGCTGTGTTCCCAGGCCTATCTGCCTTTTGCTGGCCACACTAAGGATATGCCATCTCTCTGATAATTGAATTAAGGGGAGCCCCCACAGAATACAGGAGCTCTGAACAAAGCCCTGTCCTGACTCAGGCAAATGTTTTATTGGCGGGAGTCGTAAATGGAGCTTCCTCCTGGAAGGACAGGGGAGGAGCACTGCCTGTGAGAGCAAGCTGGCTTGGCAGAACTGGAAAAACCAGAAATTCAACCTTGTGCTGGGGGGAAACCACACCCCTTTGGGGCCAGAACATAACTCTAAAAAGATGAATAACTCATAGTACGGACTTGTGAAAATTATTTAAATGATACCATAATTCTTGTGATTTTTCTGCCCACATTTTAAGAGGTTTTTAGAACCGGTGGCATGTTCAGTGGGGTTTTAGCGGAAAAGAGGATATTACTCAAAATGTGTGCATGTGAAAAATCTGACACTTCATCAACTAATGTCCATACTCCTTGCGCACATGTGTGTAAATTTGGGTTAATGTCCGACATTGCAAAATCAGTTAAAAAGTGAAATATGTGCCATTTCTGAATGCAAGCCCCCAGGAAGAGCAGAGTTTGAACAAGGGATACCTCCTGTGATATGTGAAGGGTGCATGTAATTTTAAACAAATGTGTACCTGTGCAAATATGTTTTTTGAGCAAATATAGATTGTGTGTAAAGTTGACAGGGGTGGGTTCTCTGTATCATAAACAGACCTCATCATGATGACACTTCATTTCATTCCCCCAATCAAGTGGAAGCGGATGAAGTGGCCAATGACAAGTGGAGAGGGGTAGGGGCTAGTGATGCTGCACACACACCCATTTTAAAAACAGATAAAAGCAGACAGACAGGACAGATAGGGACCTTCAAATCCATTTGCAGCTGGAAGCTCTGCCGGGAAAATCCATACTTTACCTCCCTCAAACTTCAGAGACCCAGACCAGACCAGCAGAGTAGAGCTGACCCAGATCATTGTGAAGTGCAGAGACCAGAGTCCAGTCTAAAACCTGACCAGATCCGTGGCGAGGCCCATTTAATTCAAGAATATAGTGTGAGTACCTAGCAAACTGTGCAGAACCAATCTCTTAGTTAAAATATTATAATTCAATCTATTTTTATCTAAGTAGAACTGTCTCCTAACTGTCACCTGTCATTTGTAAAGCTGTCACTTGTCATTTTCTAGTTGCAAGCTGCACTTGTCTTTTTGAACTTTAAAATTTCAAATCTGAAAAACGACCTTCACAAAATCGCTCATATCTCCGCGACCGTTTGTCTTAGAGACTTGCAGTAACTTTCATCTGGAAGCTGAGATCCTAGGCTGTCCTAGGACCCCAAAACGATAGTGATAGTCCTTGTAGTTCCTCTGTAATCGCGCCCGGCGCACCTGCGAATTTTGCCGCGATTTGCAAGTTTCTCCACGTGTAAAAATCTGCTGCTGCTTGCCTTCCGTTAAAGAAAAAAATTTGTTTAACCTGCTAGTTACACCCTAGATCCTTGCTAAAGTGAGCCTGAACTCATCCCAAGTATATTTCACTCACCTAGAACCTCTAGAGGGAATTAAAAGCATTTTAGCATATTTTTCACTTCATTGCCAGCACATATAAAAGAATTTTGGGCCTGTGTTTCTAACTTCTGTAGTCTAAGCTTGCTGGGGTGAACTGAATTACATTTGATTGCATTTCTGAGAACTGTGTTCTTTCCTTCCATTTCCTTGCATTGCATAAAGGGGGAGGGGATTGCCAGAGAAAAGTGATTACATTGTTTTGTTGAACGCATATTGAGTATTTTCTGTACTGCATTTTCATTCCACCTTGCATCCATTTGAAACCATAAAGTATTGTTGCTATCTTATTCATCCTATAACCACTCATCATTGATTATAAAGAAGTGTGCTAGTGCCAGACTATCCATTATTGATTACTGATCAGATTAAGTGTGATATTCAATTATTAATTTATTATAAAGCGTGATATATATATACATTGTTTAAATTCTCAAATAAACCTTTAACTTGCAAAACAGAACTACTTCTTGGCTCAGTGGGGTCAGGAGGATTCCAAGAGAGGGGTGTTATATAGGGGTAGTCACCCAGAACGCATGAACTGGACATAAAGATATATCAATAAGGGTTTCCATTCAGTATCCCAGACTAGGCATTGACTTAGCTGTAGTGTTGAATTGAATCCTCTTACAAATTGGGGGCTCGTGCCGGACGTTTGGATTAGATTTATCACTTGTGCAGATTAATACAGCGTGCCAGCTGACCAGATACACATATCCGGTCGGATCACACGCTGTGTTACGCTGTAAAGCACTCCTCAAAGGAACGCTCTAAGAAAAAGGTCTGTTTTGCAAAAATAAAATACAAACTTCTGTAAGTCAGGAAGGAAATCAAATTTCCAGAATGACGACACTCGTGGACATGAAAATAGCCAGAGAGCACCTCTTACATAAGCTATTTGTGAGAGGTGAATGGACCGAACAGGGCCAGGATGCGTGGTTGCAGGCCATCACGCAACTGGTCACGGAAACAGGGTCAGATATATGGAGAGATCAGGGTCCCTTACATGTGGCCCTGAGTGAACTATACATGGCTCCTAAGGCTAAGGATGAACAAGACAAGATGGTTAGGATAGCGGCATACCTGTACCTATATATGGGAGACATGCAGGATAAATGTACTGAAAGCCAAGATCTGGCGAATAAGCGACAGATGGCGTTAGAGAAGGTCCAATCTGACCTGGTCTCTTCTGAGCAGAGGCTGCAGAGGAGCCAGGAGTCAGAAGATGATAGTAGGCAGTACATCATTAAAATAAAAGAGGATATGGACATCCTGCAACAGGAAAAGGCAGAACAGGATACCAGATTTCTGGCCTTGCAGAAGGAATACCAAGAAGGTTTGGACTCCCTACTGCAAAACCAGAAAAAGCTGGAGCAACAACTGGACTTCAACAGGGTATGTGCTGAGCAGGTAGTCACCCTGCAAGGCCACCTAGATAGAGTGAAGGCAGAGAGCAACAAACTAATTCTGAAAGACCTGGATACCCAGGCAGAGTTTGATCAGAAGCGCCAAAAAGCTGGTGCCTTTCAACGGCAGAGGGACGACCTGGCGGCACAGATGCAGGCTCTTAGTCAGGAAAGGGATACCTTAGGCCAGGAAGTCTGCCACTTAAAAAGGAAATTGGAAGAAAATCACCTGGCCCACCAGGGACTGGGTGACCTCCAAAAAGAACACCATAACTTGTTAGAGCACACCAGGAAGGTGGAGGATGCTCTGGCAAGAAAGGAGCAGGCCAATAGGGACACAGCTCAGGAGGTAACCCTCCTGCAGCAAAGACTGGCCCAGTGCTCCAGGACCAATCAGGAAATGCAGAGAGAGAATGAGGCTCTCTGCCAGCACAATGATAGGCTCCAACAACAGGTAGCGATGCAGGAGAGACTGATAGAGTCTAGTAAGGCCTTAACTGAGGAACTGAAGGCGCAGGCTCTTGCATTGCAACAGGGAGCAGGGGCGGATAGAGATGAGGTTCGCTGGGAAAGAGAAACTCCTGAGCATAACCCCAGGAGCCCTAGTACCAGAGGCCTTTATTTCTCTCAGTCCCTGGACTCTGCCACCCCCATGTCCCCTGGCGCACATGAGCACAGGGCCACAGGGATGGCAGATTACTATCCAGCCAGAAGCATGGGGCTCATAGGCCAGTACCACCCAGGAATGGAGGGGCGGGCATCCGGGTATGGGCACCCAAGCACAGTGCAATTTAGTGGGGAACCCCAGGAGAGTAGGCCCATTAAGGACATCCTGAAAACCTCTGCCCAGTTAGGTCAGTGGGGGGGGTACCCATCAAATCCTGGCAGCAAGGAGGGATCTGAAGACTCCTCTGAGCGGTACAGGACACAGGAGACCAGGTCCCCACATTCTGCCAGCCATTCCCAGGCTCGCAGAATCCGGGAAAACCTGGAAGAACAGACGGGAACCTCTGGGAGCAGTGCCTCTGAGTCAGAAGATGAATGGACCAGGGTTACCCGGACCAAAAGGGCCAATAAGACAAAAAGGGCCTTGCTTAAGGACCCATTGAAGCAAATAAAGGCAATCAGGAGTGTCATCACGCCTTATCACAAGAATGCCAAGTATTCTGTTTGGGAGCACTTAGAGTTGTTTGAGCAAATGATGGAGACTTTCCATTTGAAGGACAGCCAAAGCTGTATTCAATATGTAAAGTGGACCTTCTCCCCGGAATACTCCAGTTTCTTTGTGGGGCTGGAGGACCAAAATCATGTAAGATGGTCCACCTATAAGGCGGCCATCTTGAAACATTTTTCTGTTCACAGAAATCCTCAAGAGGCTCGCAAGGCAGCCTACAATTTGCAATGTGGGGAGGATCAGGCCCCACAAGAATTTGTGCAAGAACTGAAACGTGCTTTTGCGCAGACCACCAGAAGGGTGCGCACAGACAGTAGAGAATTCATTAATACATTTTTTCATGCCTTGCCCAAATACATAATGACCCAGCTCGTGAGGGATTTTCACGAGAAAAGATCTTTAGACTGGGTCATTGAACAGGCTACCCGGATCTATGAGGTGCAGAAACCGGTAGATAGCAAAAGTAATGCCCAGAAAAACCCCAAAGCCAACAGCACCCCTGCTGCTGCCAAGGTGGCAGAGGTAAAGGTCACCCCCGTTTTGGATTTGGAGATGGGGGGGCCTAAAAACCTACCTGCACCTAATAATGCTAGGCCCAGAAGGTCCTCGGGCCAGTCACAGACAGGGAGCCAGGGAGGCAGCCCCACAAATGGGGTCCCTCGCTCTCCGGACTATGTAAGTCCCCGTTACAAGGGAAATTGACCCATCCTGGGTTATGTGTGGACTCCTCCAGCCCAAGGGGGGGGGATCCAGCCAAGCACCTAGCCCATTGAACTTCCCTCCTAACTTCCCACCGGAGGGCAGAAATTCTCCAAATCCTGGGCAGAACTTTTTCCCCAGGTATCCACCCAACTTCCAACCCCAAAATCATCCATCCTTCTTTCCCCAATTCCCTGAGCCCAGACAACCTAATCCGGGAGAGGGGAGGCCAAGGGTGGAGGGGTATCCAAATCTTCCCAACCAGGGGTACTACCAAAGAAGGGATAGCTACCCTTCCCGGGATCAGCCCAGGGGAGAAAACAGGGCCCCGTATCAGCCTGAGCGGGTGTCCCAGTTAGAGCGCCAGGTTCAAAACATGGCGCGGGATCTGGGTCACATACTGAGGGCTCAGCAGAACCCTCAGATCGGCATGCCGGCGCAGAATGCCCCAAACTCTGGACCTGGTGCTCCAGAACAATGACGGGGGCAGCACCCCGATAACACACCGGTTCCCAGGGAGGAGGCACAAAGGGAAGGGGGGTGTAAAGCCTTAGAGGAAGCTTCCTTCTTCACTTGGAAACAGCCCCTGGAAACCCAGGAACCGGAAACAAAATCTCTTGCCCCTGAAAGTCTGCCTCCTAAGGAACAGAGGGGGGGTAGGAGAAACAAAAGACCCAAACAGACACAGTTTGAGGAGGAGGTACAGATCTTCCAATTTGAGGGAGAGGGATCCTCAGAGGATCCTGGGAAAAGGATCTTCTCCTTCAGAGAGGGGGGAACTCCTCCCAAAGAAAAATGGGTCCCTAGGGATGCAAATCCAGACTGGGGAGATGTGGAGACTGAGCTACCGCCGCCCACCATCTCATCCCAGAACCAACCGCAAGAAAATCCCCTGGTTCAAACCCATCCTGGTGACTGCCTCCAAAAAGGGGGGGGGGGGCGGCCCGGAACCGGAGCCAGGGGAACCCACAATGGCTCTGATCTCCAGTTGCCAACTTTTTCTTTCAGATTCCCAAGGCTCTCCACAGAATTCTGCCCAAATTTCTTCTCTTGCAATGTCCAAAACCAGAAAGTTAGCCCACCAGTTGTCCAAAAATGTGCATTATCTGTGCCCCCTTGAGGAGAAGGAGGGAAGATACTATGCCCCGGTACAAGTACAGGGGCAGGGTACAATTTTGGCACTGGTGGACACGGGATCTCAAGCTACCCTTCTGTCCAGAAGGGCCTTTGATGAACTGAATGCAGGAAGGGGAGAGAATTACCAAATTCCTCTCACCTCACTTCCTGGACAACTCCAGAACTTTGACGGGAAGGAAATTCCCGTCGAGGGGACGGCAGACTTGGACATTAAAATTGGGCGGCACAAGCTGAAACACCCAGTCATAGTTGTGACTCCAGAGGGCACCCCTTGTTTACTAGGGAATGACCTCCTGAGGAGGTTGTCACCCTTAATAGATTGCGTAAACAAGGTCCTCTGGACCCAGACTAGCCGACCAATAAAATAAAAACAGAGTGTCAACCATGTTAGTTTAAACGGCACCTGCCACATGGTTGAACAAAAATCTGACCAAGTAGAATTTCACTTCCAGAATAGCCAAATTCCAGACGTGACAGTAATAGCAGTAGGACAACAGACTGGTGATGGAGGGTCCTCTCTATTTCTGAAAATCAACCTTCCTTCCAGTCTAAAGTGGTATTCCACGCTGGAAGGAAACACTCTGAGATTCTATACTAATCCACAATCAGAAACTCCCACTCCTATAGTCCAGAAAGATGTGAAATCAGCTCAGAGCCTGGCTGATATTCAGCAAATTGGAGAGCAGTTGTTCATCCCTGTCCAATTAAATGATGGGAAGGACTCTGTTCTCGCTCGAGTGTGTGTGAACAATGGTAAGAGCTTCATCAGCGAAGCCATGTTCCGCCAACTCCCAAAAGATCCAGCCATTCCCACATTCAAACTGATAGACAAATGGGAAATGGACCTGGAAGCACCTAATTCCAAACATCTCCTGCCAAGCAGGTGTATGCTCAAAATCTCCATTGGCAACAAGAGCATAGTCCACAATTGTTGGGTCGTGCGAGACATCCCTGCCGCCTTTTACTTAGGCAGTGACATTCTCAATCGCTTCGCCATTAGTTTGGACCTAATAAACTTCAAAGCTTGGTCCCGATTAGCGGATAATCCCATGGGCTTTGATGATCCAGAAAAAGCATTTAGGTCAGCTCAATTGCTACCTTATGCAGTTGAAATTCAGATCAAAGAGGAAGTCACCATCCCAGAAAGGACCCGACAATTCTCCCTGGAAGTGAAAGCTAAAAGAGGACAATATTTGCAAAACCCTGATGCGTATATACATCTAAATGCTTCTCTCCAACTGCAAGGGTTAGGGGTAAACCCAACACCATTAGTCAACATAGAACATGACACCATTCCAATAGAGGTGGATAACAGCGACTTAAAGAGTATTACTCTAGCCGCAGGCACCATTATTGGAATGGCGGTTGATGACCGACATTTTTCCATTGATTTAGGAAATGAACTGTTAGGGCCAATCCCCAAGGACTGCTTTGACAGTGACAGTGATGACAATCCAACACCAGACAGGATTTTTACCCGCCATGGGGGGAACTTCCTGGTGTACACTTCTTGCCCTTATGGTAAGGAAGATGTGACTTGCGACTTCAGGAGGGATGAGGTGATTTTCCAGGTCCATGAGGGCTGCCTTTCCCACCTGAAGCCTCCAGTCCAAATCAGCACTCTGACCAGGGACTTCTCCACCCAGCTGGAGGAGGCCGCTGAAATAGCCAAACCAGAAGTCTTTCCAGGCTTCAGGCAGATGGTGGAAGAGAGAGTCAACCTAGCTGACGCCTGTGTGACTCTGGAACAGAAGCAAAAGTTGAAACAAGTTTTCTTGGATTTCCAAGATCTCTTTGCGGTAGACTCATATGACTGTGGTCGCACTGACATCCACACAACAACAATCCCCACGGACCCTGGCATGACTCCTGTGTTTGTGAAGCAATATCGCTTGCCTCTCGCATCAATGGAGTCCCTTACTGAAATAATTAAGAACCTTGAGTCCCGGGGAATAATCCGTCCAGTCCACAGCACTTTCAATAATCCGGTGCTGGGAATATTGAAGCCAAACGGCCAGTGGAGACTCTGCGCCGACCTCAGGGAGCTCAACAAACGGGTCCATACTTCCCGATGGCCTATGCCCTACATTGACCAAGGGCTGGCCCAGATTCAGGGGTCACAGGTATTCACTGCAATAGACCTGACCAATGGATACCGGACTGTGCCTGTCAGTAGGGAGGACCAATACAAGCTGGCTTTTACCTTTGGGGGCCAGCAGTACACATGGACCCGGACTCCCTTCGGATACCTCAACTCCGGCAATGAATTCAACATTTTCCTACACAAGACCATGCCCGACCTGGGTGCAAGGGGTAACCTGGCTTATGTAGATGATGTCCTAATCAAAAGTTCATCTGTGAAGGAACACATAGCGGAGATCCGTTATGTTCTGACGCAGTTGAGGGCCGCTGGAGCAAAACTTTCCTTTCAGAAAGCACAGTGGTGTAGAACCCGTGTTAATTTCTTGGGGCATGAGATTACTCCTCAGGGTCTCTGTCCCCAGGAAAAGAAAGTGGAAGCACTTCAGAAACTGAAAGACCCCACAACTCTGCGGGAACTAAGGAGCCTCCTTGGACTGACTAATTACAGCAGAAAGTTCATTGAGGGCTACGCAGAGATCACCAGACCCCTGATTCATCTCATGAAGGGGGGGGGGTCAAGTGGGAATGGGGTCCAGAACAAGCCGAGGCAGTAAGACAACTCAAAAGAAGCCTCTCACAAGCGCCTTGCCTAGCTTACCCTGTCAGAAACAAGGAGTTCTTCCTGGAGACGGGGTTCTCTAATACGTGCTTGACGGCAGTATTATACCAAAAGCATGACAAGGTCAATAAAGTAATCTCCTATGCGAGCAAAACTTTATCCTCTGTGGAGGAAAAATTCAACGATTGTGAGAAGGCACTCCTGGCGACGGTGTGGGCATTGAAGAATTACCGCCCGTTTATCCAGGGGGAACACATCATAGTGGAGACTCCACACCAGCCTCTGCAATATCTCCAAAGTGATAGAATCCGGGCCGGAAATGTGAGTAATTCCCAAATTACTTCCTGGATTCTGTCAATGCAAGGCTTTCCTGTGGAGGTCAGATATGGCCAAAACAAGAAGAGTCCCCTCGCGCAAGGTCTGGCTGACTTGCATGATTGTGCCAGAGAAAACTGTCTCGAGAACGAAAGTCTAAAAATCAAGGACAACACGGAGGCATACCCTAATTCCCCACACAAAGTCTTTGAAGAGGACAAGTGTGAGGGAATGCCCACTGTCTATGTGGATGGATGCTCTTACCATGTTGACAACAACGGGGAGAAAGAACTGGTAGCCGGCGTAGGGAATGCATGGGTGAATGAGTCCCCAGAACCCTCCGCTGGATACAAAATTGGTCCCCGAAGTAGTCAGGTGGCAGAATTGATGGCTGTGCATCAGGCCATCCTCACTGCTGTCCAGCATCAACTCCACGAACTGGTCATAATCACAGATTCGGATTATGTACGGAACGGGTTCGTGGAGCACCTGGTTAATTAGAAAACCAGAGGCATGTTATGTGCTAACAACAAACCCTTGAAACATGGGAAGTTGATCCAAAACATTGATGATCTGGTCACCTCGAGTGAGATGACCATCTATTGGAAAAAGATCAAGGGTCATTCCAAAGTAGAGGGACCAGACAAAACTGGAAATGACTTAGCTGATCAGCTGGCCAAAACCGGGGCCATTCAAGGACATCTAATTGAGATTGAGTCCCTGTTGGGGGAAATCCAGGTCACTGCTATCACTAGGTCCCAGACAAATGCTCACAACGACCTTTCAATTGCACAATGGAGTAAGGAGACCCCTGATGCTGATTTGATTACCGCTCAGAAGGGGGATCCAATTATTGGTAAGTTTTACCAACACCTTGAGGACCCTGAGAACTTTCCCCTGACGGATACCGATTACATTGGGAAAGAGGACCTAAGAGTGTTGATGAAATGTCCAAAAATGTTCCGAATCCAAGACGGTTTGCTGGTGAGGAAATCCAAAGCTGGCCACGATCAGTGGGTGGTTCCTACCTCATTCCGAAGCCTGATGTTAAGTCACGCCCATGCTGCGGCCACCGCCGGTCATAGGGGGTTTCACACAACATTGGAAATCTTAAGAGAGGTTGCATACTGGCCACACATGGGGCAGGACCTCGACCAATACTTGAAGGGGTGTCTTGTGTGTGCACAATTTCAGCCATCATCCCTCACACACCGTGCGCCTCTCCAAAAGAGGGGGATGACACTGCCATGGTCAGATTTACAAATCGACTTTGTAGGCCCCGTGATTCGCTCCGTGAGGGGGAATAAGTACATGTTGACCGTCACATACTTGTTCACCAAGTGGGTGGAATGTCTCCCAGCCCCAAATTGCAAGGCAGAAACTGCAGCTGCCCTGATGATTAACAACATCTTTTCCCGTTTTGGTCTACCTCAAAGGATTGAGTCAGACAGGGGTAGCCACTTCACCAGTGAAGTAATGACAAAGATGTGGGAGATACTGGGGGTCAAAAGGAAGTTGCATATTGCTTACAGGCCAGCTTCTTCTGGGGCAGTAGAGAGATATAACCGAACCATTGTGAGCATATTAAAGAAGTTTGTGGCAGATTCTGGGCCAAGTTGGGATATCCGATTACCTCTGGTCCTAATGGCCATCAGATCTACCCCTTCATCTGCAACCAAAATGTCACCATTTGAGTTGATGACTGGACGCAAGATGGTGCTTCCTCAGCATTTGCTCTACAGGCCCCAAGAGCAGACACTGATAAATGCCTCCACAACTCATGAGTATGTGGAGAATTTAAGGAAACACCTTCAACATGCTTTTGCTTATGCTCAGCGGAATCTAGAAAGATCAGCTGATAGCATGAAGACCCACTATGACCTGAAGACTTCCAGGAAGGAATATCAGGTGGGGGACCGGGTCTATCTATACAATTTCCAAAGAAACCAGGCAAAACAGCGGAAATTCTTGCCTACATGGAAGGGACCCTTTGAGATCATAGACAAAATCTCCCCTGTGGCCTATAAGGTCCGCATCCCCAAAGGCGGTTTGGCAGAGGGGGAAGACAAGTGGGTCCACATAAACCAGTTGAAATGTTGCCATCCCAGGCACACTCTGCAACAACTGGAGGAATCCTCTGGAATCCTAGCGGGTACTGTCTCAGACTAATTCAGTTCCAACCATAAAACATACCACATCTAGTCTCTAAAATATTGTGATTTGCATGAAACTGTCTCTTAGTTATACTGTTTTTTTTTTCAAAATAAGAATGTAATGTTTCGTTATGATCAAATGCATATGCTGCCCCACTATCTCAACAGTGGTGGAAAAACGTCTATGAATAGGTATTGCCGCTCTTCCTTTGTCGTCCTAGGAGAAAGAAAACCTGGAGACGGGACAAGGAGGACGATCCGGAGACCGGGAGCAGAGAGGCAACGGGCGCAGAGTACCGCCCAATATTCCCATCTGGACCGGCGAGGAGAACCGATCGATCAGTACCGGATGGAGGAAAAGATGCTGAACTGTGCCATCTATTGGAAGAAGATGAGGAAACATCCCAGGTCTTGCGAGTCCCATCAGTGAAACAGAATGGCCATCGCAAGAGGGGGGCTTGTGGGATGTTTTTATCCACGCATCCAAGCCCTACCTCAAAACTGTGCAGTACTGACATGGAAAACATCATGATGGCCAGAGCTTCCCAGAAAATGCACAGGGAAATGCATGAAGAATAGGCTGCCACTCATTTTTGCCGATGTTATGGGCACAGAAGGACACTGCCTAAAACCACCATTGGACTACCCACACAGTAGCCTGAAACCATTGGGAATGGCAATGCTGATTGCCAAAAGCAAACCCATAACTGTTGGGAATTCATTTTCTTAAATCCCAAAAAGGGGTGCAGTACCAGTACTCACCACTATCAGAAAGCCGGCGTTTTAAAACAAGACCAGATTTTACTTTTTTGTAGAAAACTGAATAAATGAACCCAAAGCATGCCACAGAAAGACTTACTGAGAGGTGGATCCAATGTAAAGTTATATTCTGAAGTGACTTGAAGGTTTATAACAAGACTGGCTGAGCTGTGCATTTCAGCAGTTTAAGTAAATTTGGACTGAAAGACACTAAAAATCTAAATGTTTAAAAAGAAATGAGTGACCTACTTTTGAATGTCACATAGGCTGCAATTGTTTAAATGTCATAGTTTTAAACTTAGAATCAGCATTCTAGCTGCATATGTAAAAATGTTTAGTTTTATTTGAATGCAGAAAACTGGGGAACAGAAATGACATGTAGCTAAAAACTGGCTTAAAGAGATTCCAATTTTGCCTGGCAACTACCCCCCATCAGGAGTGAAACTTGAGTCACAGCTGTGTTCCCAGGCCTATCTGCCTTTTGCTGGCCACACTAAGGATATGCCATCTCTCTGATAATTGAATTAAGGGGAGCCCCCACAGAATACAGGAGCTCTGAACAAAGCCCTGTCCTGACTCAGGCAAATGTTTTATTGGCGGGAGTCGTAAATGGAGCTTCCTCCTGGAAGGACAGGGGAGGAGCACTGCCTGTGAGAGCAAGCTGGCTTGGCAGAACTGGAAAAACCAGAAATTCAACCTTGTGCTGGGGGGAAACCACACCCCTTTGGGGCCAGAACATAACTCTAAAAAGATGAATAACTCATAGTACGGACTTGTGAAAATTATTTAAATGATACCATAATTCTTGTGATTTTTCTGCCCACATTTTAAGAGGTTTTTAGAACCGGTGGCATGTTCAGGGGGGTTTTAGCGGAAAAGAGGATATTACTCAAAATGTGTGCATGTGAAAAATCTGACACTTCATCAACTAATGTCCATACTCCTTGCGCACATGTGTGTAAATTTGGGTTAATGTCCGACATTGCAAAATCAGTTAAAAAGTGAAATATGTGCCATTTCTGAATGCAAGCCCCCAGGAAGAGCAGAGTTTGAACAGGGGATACCTCCTGTGATATGTGAAGGGTGCATGTCATTTTAAACAAATGTGTACCTGTGCAAATATGTTTTTTGAGCAAATATAGATTGTGTGTAAAGTTGACAGGGATGGGTTCTCTGTATCATAAACAGACCTCATCATGATGACACTTAATTTCATTCCCCCAATCAAGTGGAAGCGGATGAAGTGGCCAATGACAAGTGGAGAGGGGTAGGGGCTAGTGATGCTGCACACACACCCATTTTAAAAACAGATAAAAGCAGACAGACAGGACAGATAGGGACCTTCAAATCCATTTGCAGCTGGAAGCTCTGCCGGGAAAATCCATACTTTACCTCCCTCAACCTTCAGAGACCCAGACCACACCAGCAGAGTAGAGCTGACCCAGATCATTGTGAAGTGCAGAGACCAGAGTCCAGTCTAAAACCTGACCAGATCCGTGGCGAGGCCCATTTAATTCAAGAATATAGTGTGAGTACCTAGCAAACTGTGCAGAACCAATCTCTTAGTTAAAATAATATAATTCAATCTATTTTTATCTAAGTAGAACTGTCTCCTAACTGTCACCTGTCATTTGTAAAGCTGTCACTTGTCATTTTCTAGTTGCAAGCTGCACTTGTCTTTTTGAACTTTAAAATTTCAAATCTGAAAAACGACCTTCACAAAATCGCTCATATCTCCGCGACCGTTTGTCTTAGAGACTTGCAGTAACTTTCATCTGGAAGCTGAGATCCTAGGCTGTCCTAGGACCCCAAAACGATAGTGATATTCCTTGTAGTTCCTCTGTAATTGCGCCCCGCGCACCCGCGAATTTTGCCGCGATTTGCAAGTTTCTCCACGTGTAAAAATCTGCTGCTGCTTGCCTTCCGTTAAAGAAAAAATTCGTTTAACCTGCTAGTTACACCCTAGATCCTTGCTAAAGTGAGCCTGAACTCATCCCAAGTATATTTCACTCACCTAGAACCTCTAGAGGGAATTAAAAGCATTTTAGCATATTTTTCACTTCATTGCCAGCACATATAAAAGCATTTTGGGCCTGTGTTTCTAACTTCTGTAGTCTAAGCTTGCTGGGGTGAACTGAATTACATTTGATTGCATTTCTGAGAACTGTGTGCTTTCCTTCCATTTCCTTGCATTGCAGAAAGGGGGGAGGGGATTGCCAGAGAAAAGTGATTACATTGTTTTGTTGAACGCATATTGAGTATTTTCTGTACTGCATTTTCATTCCACCTTGCATCCATTTGAAACCATAAAGTATTGTTGCTATCTTATTCATCCTATAACCACTCATCATTGATTATAAAGAAGTGTGCTAGTGCCAGACTATCCATTATTGATTACTGATCAGATTAAGTGTGATATTCAATTATTAATTTATTATAAAGCGTGATATATATATACATTGTTTAAATTCTCAAATAAACCTTTAACTTGCAAAACAGAACTACTTCTTGGCTCAGTGGGGTCAGGAGGATTCCAAGAGAGGGGTGTTATATAGGGGTAGTCATCCAGAACGCATGAACTGGACATAAAGATATATCAATAAGGGTTTCCATTCAGTATCCCAGACTAGGCATTGACTTAGCTGTAGTGTTGAATTGAATCCTCTTACAGGTGCCACTTCAAAACACCTGGAAAAAACAAATCAGGACAATACAACGGAATGCTATTTATACAAAGATTAGGAAGCATGGGTTGAGGTTATCCATCCATTTAGTCTGCTTAGTGACAATTTGCACCAAAAATCTGAAATTACATTTGAATTACATAGTGTCATTGATGCTTTTCCTGAAGCACCACTAGTTACTGAAATTCTGGTGCTTGCAGATTATTCATATTATAGCAAACTAAAAACAAGTAGGCGTAGGAACAAGTCAGGTATTGAATAGGATGCTGGTCACTTTACCAGGCCCGTCACTCAATTGCTCCGGCCACCACCAGTTTTCCCTGCTTCCAAGCCCACCACCTATTTGACTGGTCCGCCTTAAGCATCCTCATCGCCAGCATCCACAGCAAAGAATGGACAAAGACAAGGACCTCGCCTGTTATGTGCCTTTTCAAGCCTGATAGGGCCAAGGGCCAGACCCACTATCCTGTATTTCACTACAAACTAGTCGCTACTACTGCTACTTCGACAGCAGACATCATCATGTGTCTCCTCTATCCACAGGCAATCCCCACTCTCAGTGGGGTTCGAATGGCTGAAAGCCCTGCGCAGCCCTGGCAAGCTGTTAGGGAGAATTCTCAATATGTGCTAATTTCCCTTACCTTTTGACACCCCCAGCAACTTTGCTGGATTTCTAGGATTTGATTTATTACCTGGAAAGAGTGTGAGCCTTTTTCCCCTCCCTTTCATGTATTTTGATGTGTGTTTTACTTTTGTGTTCTTTGGTTACAGAGTTTTAAAACAACTACATAGACATCATCTTGTTCTGTGTGTCACACAGCACCTTCAGTGCAGTGGCACAGGGTTGTCTTTCAGACTTCCCAAGGTTTAAATACATTGGGCCTCATTACACGGTAGGCGGTAACCATGGCGCTATTAGTGCTATGGTTGCCGCCGGTATTTTACCGTGTCCGCCTTGGTGGATGGCGGAATTACCGCCCTACTCCAAGGTGAGCAGGGGCGGTAATTCCCCATTCACCAAGGCTCTTTCCCATTCCCATTTTTGCCCCCATAGGGCATAATGGGAATGGGGAAGGTACTAATTACGGTACTGCAAATTGCGGTACCGTAATTAGCTCCGAGGTCCCTTTTCGGCACCCTACTTTTACGGCTGGTAAAACCAGCCGTTAAAGTCGGGTCCCGCAAAGGGAACTCGTAGTAAGGCGGTAGAGGTTTACCGGTACCGGTGCCCTTACCGGTACCGGTAAACCCCTACCGCCTACTGTGTAATGAGGCCCATTCTCTGGGACTGACTACCGTCTCCCAGAGCATGTACAGTTAAATTGACTTTACTAGTTTCTTTAAATTTACTGACCCAGCACACATTATCTTCCTATAGAATGCTGTAGGGGTTGCCTAGCTTTCCCTGGGTCAAAACACTCATTTAACAGTAACATTTTACCCTTTCCTACATTAAATGGCTGGTGGCAGTGGTTTAGATCAAACTACCATGATTTTTCCTGACCGCTAACAACGGTAGCTAAAAATCGGGTCAGCCATGTATTTCAATATGGCACCCCAGACCCATCTGTACAAACAGAATCTGGTCATCAGTTTTTGCCATTTCTTTTAGGAAAGGTCCTAGAGAAGAATTGCTGGTTGTATTTAACTGAAACCTGTTGCCCTGCCTATGAATATATTTGGGCTGCCTATTCTCATAACCTTGTCTTTTTAACCCTTTATTAAGTATCTGAAGTGCCATTTTGCTCCCACTTCAGGGGAGCTAAACTTGTTCATTTACTTACCGGTTGAGTAATTGTGGTTTATTAGTGTGTGATATTGAGCTGCTTATGCTAGTGTAACGTTTTCTAATTGACTGAGTAAATAAATGTATGTTCTTTTACCAAGAAACCTTGAGTAAGTGTATATTTGAATCACTGTATTGGTTGGTCTTTTGTGTAACTTGTTCTACTGCTCACTTAAACTCTTCAGATAAGTCTGGCTGCTTTACTGTGTAGTACAGGCTTGTACCAAAGGTGAAATTGTGCTTACACTTTTAGTCCTAATTGCCTGTATCCCTCCGTAAATTCCTCCCCTCTCAAGCTCTTCGCTCCTCTACCTCCAACTCCCTCAGGGTCAGTCGTTTTTCAAAGAAACAAGCTGGGGGTAGATCTCTGTCTTCATGTGGGGCCTCCCTCTGGAACAGCCTCCCTGCCACTCTAAAACTTGAAGCGAACCATCTTCGGTTCCGGAAGCACCTGAAGACCTTCCTCTTTTCTTCTGCCTTCGCTCCCCCTCTCCCGTGCTGATCTGTTCTCTCTTGGCACCGTGCACTGGCCATCCTCTGTCCTCCGGGCCCAGGTACCTGCTCACCCTGCCACCCTCCTACACTGCCTCCAGGCCACCCCTTGCACTGGGGTCTGTGTCTGTACCCATACAGCCCCCCCTTTTTCTTCCTGCACTTATCAGACCTACCCTGTCTGCTGTCTTAAACCTAGCACTTGCAAATTGCTGGCTGCACTACCACTGTTTGTTGCCTTTATTATTTGTTTATTGTTATTTATCTGTTTCTCCTCTGCTTCGCACTTTCCACTTCTCCCCCCTTCCATGCACTTTTCCCCTCCACCTCTCCCATGCACTTGCGCGTTCTTAATGTCACTGGGCCTAGTAAGATCGCTGTTTTTTTTCTCCCCTGTTCCCCTCCCTTGGCTTGTCGCGCTCTGAAACACTTGTGTACGAGCGCGATAGAAATAAAATATCAATATCAATAGTGTTCCCAAAGGGTACTGCAGGTGATTCTGCCTAACACAAGCTACCCTAGTGAACCTCATCAATATCACCCTTGCCTCATCCAACACCCATGGACCACACTCACATGCTCTCTCATGTTAAACAATGCTTGCTCAGCAGCCACTCATGTTGCAGAGATTGCTGACCTCATTTCGTATAACAAACTTGATGCACTGTTCATCATCTTTTTTCGCCATTTCTTTTAGGAAAGGTCCTTCTTGTGTTTGTCTCTGCCCACAAAACCAGGTTTGGTGCCTTTGTTTGTTGGCCTTTGGCGGGCTTCAGTGCGTAAGCCCTTCTCCGGTGCCAGGGTGTCTGGGGAGGACAGGATGTGAGGGAGGTGCCCGAAACTCCCTGTGCTTAGTCTCCAAGGAGACCTGAATGCACTCTGGTGTGATTGGCCTGCTGGCTGTCTGGTAAGGACAGCCACCCTGCTGTGTGAGTGATAGCCAGGCTGGAATGAATGGGGGAAAACTGTTTAAAAGCAGGTCTCTGGGACTTAGAAAGCAGAGTCAACCACTCAAACGAAAGAACCGAAGAAGAGCTGAAGGAAGAGGACTGTTGCAACTCCTGGATGACCAGTGAAGCCCTGCTACAGGTCCGAATTGCCTGAAACTCCATCGACAGGGAAGCCCTTCAAGGTTAACTTCTTCCCTTGAGTTTGATGGGAACAACCAACTTGCAAGCCACCTGGACACTGTCCTCATCTGGTCGAATTTTCATCAGAGTGCTGTTGAAAACCGGATAGCCAGAGGGAAGGAAACCAGCTTGTGGACTTTAAGGCACTCACACCTTAAACTGATGTCTTTCTAAAGCTTTTGGCCTCATCCCTGGGCAGTGCAGGAACCTCCCAACACCTCCTTCTTGTCCCCACGACTGAAGCTCAGGAACAGGGAGATCTGCTCGAACTGCCTGAAACAACTGCCTCAGCTACAGCTCTTCTTCATTAACAAGGTACTGTGCAAACACGGTCCGGAAATCTTTTCGGCCATTGAGAAAGTGTGTGAAACTTTCCTCAACTACGAAGGCTTGTCCTTCCCTTAACATTCGTCAAATTTTTCGCCTAGCCAAATTCTTCTAATCTTCGTGGCAAAGACTTAACCGTTATCTAACAGAACTGTGCTATCCTGTACAAAAGACTCTGAACCATTGAATTTGGCCCAGCCATATTGAGAAGAATTGCTGGTTGTATTTAACTGAAACCTTTTGCCCTGCCTATGAATGTATTTGGGCTGTCTAATCGTGTAACCTTGTCTTTTTACCCCTTTATTGAGTATCTGAAGTGCCATTTTACTCCCACTTCAGGGGAGCTAATCTTGTTCATTTACTTACCGGTTGAGTTATAGTGCTTTGTAGTGTGTGATATTCAGCTGCTTATGCTAGTGTAATGTTTTCTAAATGACTGAGTAAATAAATGTATATTCTTTTACCAAGAAACCTTGAGCAAGTGAATATTTGAATCACTATATTTGTTGGTCCTTTGTGTAACTTGTTCTACTGCTCACTTAAACTCTTGAGATAAGTCTGGCTGCTCAGCCATCACTACCACTTTACTGTGTAGTACAGGCTTGTACCAAAGGTGAAATTGTTCTTACACTTGTAGTCCGAATTGCCTGTAGTGTTCCCAAAGGGTACTGCAGGTGATTCTAACACAGGCTACCCTAGTGAACCTCATCAATATCGCCCTTGCCCCATCCAACACCGATGGACTACACTCACATTCCCTCTCATGTTAAACAATGCTTGCTCAGCAGTCACTCATGTTGCGGAGATTGCTGACCTCATTTCGTACAACAACCTTGATGCACTGTTCATCATTGCAACATGGTTTAACCCATCCTCTCCACATGTTCCCAATGTCGCCATACCCCAAGGCTACTGCATCCAATATGCCAACTGGCCAGGAAGGGCAGGTGACAGAGTGGCAATCATCGACACGCGCCATTGTCTGTGCTCCATCATCCCTTGTCCCAGAACAAGCTTATTTGAATCATTCATCTGCAGGTTTCCTTTATTGCACAAGGAATCGATCACCTTTCACCTGCTTTACAGACCGGCTCACAGGACTGACTCATTGCTGACATCTCCAACTTACTCTCCTCTGCCAAATTAGCACATTCTAATAATGTCTTTCTCAAAGACTTTAATGTCCCAGAGTGACAGGCTGTCAATCACACTTGAAGAAACTCTTCTCACTGACTGGTTCCATCAACCTTAAGAAAATTGTGCTCTATCAAGGCAACACCCTAGACTTAGTCTTTACATCATCCCCACACATAACCCGTGCAAACCCTGTCATACTTGACTGGACTGACCATGCCGCCACGCCATTATTGGTCACCCACTTGACTATAGCCCACAAAGGTCAGGCTAAATGCCCCCTCACTCAACATCTGTCATTCAAAACCTTCTCAGTAAATGAGCTAGAAGCAAACTTTGCAGACATATTTACCATGAGAATGCCTCAAGCCTCCTAAAATTATTCAACAACTCTGATATGAAACTGGTGGATACTCATGCCCCCCTAAAAACCAGCCAGGCTAAGACCAAACCATCTCCCTTGGTGCACCCTGGAGCTAGCCTCCAACAAACAAACAATCAGAGTCCTAGAGAAACAGTGACTCAACCCAGGAAACCTCACCAACCTCAAATATCTCGGCACCAATGGTAGGATTCTGATTACCAACACCAAAGCTGCTTACTACTCCATCACAATTCTGCATTTTTTTTATAGGAGCAAAGCCCTTTTTGAAGTAGTAAAGCATTGTTCCAAACCCTCACCTGACCCCAGGTACCAGCAACTCAGAACCAACACATTTTTTATCGAAGAAATAGACACCATCTGAGAGACCATCAAATCATCCTCTCACAGCATTAGTTTCTCCTGGACCCCAGCATGCACACTGCCCCTTTAGACTGAATTCTTTCCTCTCTCTTCCCCGGATTTCCTAAAAATGATTGCCTCCCTTACACCTACTTCTTATTCTGATGATATCACCTCAACCTCCATCATTAAACAATTGACGGGGCCGCTGCTCAAAGTGCTCCACAGCATCCTTAATGCCGCCCTCACAGAGGGTCTTTCCCAGACACCCTCAAAACTAGTCTCATCATATGACCTCATTTGAAAAAGCTGTAGATCCAGGTGACCTGGCCAACAACAGTCCCATTACGAACCTTTTGTTAATTGGCAAAATCTTGGAAAATTTAGTTCCTACAGAACTACTCGGCAGAATTGAGCAACCTCCTAAATGAATATTAGTGAGGGTTCCACCCCAAGTGAAGCATTGAGAGAGTCACCATCCATGTGGTAAATGATGCACTCCAAATCATGGATACGAGCAACTCATGCCTCTGCGTCCTCCTTGACCTCTAAGCTACATTCAACACCATTGATTAATGCATCCTTCTCTCTGCCCTTGCCAATAGGATGGGATTCCTGGCTTTGTCTGTAATTGGTTTACCACCTACCTCTAAGGCAGACACCAGGCCATCCACATAAATGTGTATTATAACTGACCCCAGGTCTACTGAGGTCTCCTCCTAGGCTCCATCCTCTCACTAATCCTTTTAAATCTTTACATGGAGCCTCTTGGCACTCTGCTTACAGAGATCCTTCAAATGTAATGACATTGAATTCCATAATTGTGGGTGTATGTCCCTGGTTTATGGCGGCTGATCCATCTTAATATTTCTGGTGATTAAAGTTGGCTTGCTTGAATTAAGACAATTTTATCCTGCAGGTCCCTAGCATTCGAACTTGCCAGTTTCTCTGAGGCTTTGGGTTGATTACCAGTTTGTTGTGGATGGGTTAGTTCATTGTACATTTTGAAAACGTCCTCAGCTTTACATTCTGCAGAAGGGATACACTCTTGATAGTATAGATTTGTTGTTACTATTGTCCTGTATAGCCCATGCTATGAATTTACATTGCCAGTATAGATTGCAGCCTTTTTTTTAATAACATCGGGGATGTCATTTAGGAGTAGGCAGGGGTAGCAGCTGCTACCCCGGAGTCCCCCTCTTCTACCCCTAAACCTTTCCTTGTTACCCATGGGCCACTAGAAAAAGAGGCTGTGGCAAGATCAGTTATCTGTGTTTCCCCTGAAAAAGGCTGTTGTAAATGCAGCTAAATGTGCCACAGTGTTTTTCACCTGGAATTTAGATCTCTTTAGCTGAAGAAATAACCAGGTTGCAGGAAAAATCATGAATCCGCCATCACTAACAAGTTGGCAGTCGATTAGTGAAGAATGCCTTAATGGGATCGGAGGTGGGGCTCTCTCTGGAGCTCATACCCAGTACTGTAGCAACAGGAACGGTATGGGGGCTAGGTCTAGCTAGATGACAATGGGTAAAAGCAGCCTGCAGTACTCAGTGACAGCACAGCATGAACGTACAACTCATCATTGTTTCTCGTTACCTTCTGTGCACATTCAGTAAGTCACTGGGCCTGTGATGAGAGGGGTGTGCCCCAATGACTTCTGCCACCAATCCTGACTGGACACTGTGTGACCTGACCCAGATCTGCCTTACCTGCATAACAGGCACACTGTATATAGACGCAAGGTGAGATAATTAATGTACATGAAGTTGTCCTCCGCCTTTGAAGTAAACCATCTGTTGCTTCATGCAAAAAAAATATATATTTGAAGGATAGCCCCAGGGCAACACACTTGCTTTGGGAACACAATGATGCAGTGCAACATGGGTTCAGTTCCTGTTCCAGTGTTTAGAAGCTGGAGGAGGCTGGCATTAGGCAATATATATGAAGGACCAAAGAAAAAAATACAATCTTCCTTTTCTAGGAGTGATGTCATGGAGCTGCTGCTGCTGTTTACATTTGAAAATAAAAATAAAAACATGCAATTACTGTGACCTGTAGCACACCCTTCCCCGCTATCTCCCATCTAACAAAAGAAAATGTGGGTTACTTACCAAATAAGCAAACAGAAAGGTGATGGCTGGAGGGTTTCAAATCATTCATAACCACCGGCACCACTCTGGGCAACCCTCCAGACCACTGTTTTTCTGGTTGGACTTGTGTTGGTCAGTTTCTGTTTCCAGTCTGACACTTGGCAGGCACTGGATGCCTGAGCTTTGGGGTTTAGGCATCTTTGAGATGCTCTGTCTATTCACAGTCCAGCCTGAGTGATGTAAAATTGTCCAGGTTGTTGTGTTGGACCTCTCCTTACTTTCACAGTAATTTGGTAACATGGGCTTATACATTACTGATAAACTATAACGCATATACTAAGCTCCTATTCTCTGCCCTGGATGCAATGGGTGTCATCTACACTAACTTTGCTGATGACACCCAGATCCTCATCCTAATCACAGGAAACTACGAACATGATACAATGATGATCAACAAAATATATGCAATAATACAGAACTGCATGGCTCTCAATAGCCTATGTATCAACAATGAGAAAACTGAGATTCTCATCATGGGCTCGCAATCCAAAATCAATTCCCTACACGCGGAGTACACATCCATCAACATTGATGGTACATTGATTCCAACTTCTAAACAGGAAAAAACCCAAGGAGTTTACGTAGACGCCAACCTTACTATGACAAAACATGTGAATTTGCTATCCTCATCTACCTCTTACATATCTAAGTTAATTGCACTTAGTCGCCAAGTCTTATCACCCACAAACTGTACCACCCTAGCCAGGGCATTAATACTATCTAAGTTGGATTACTGTAATGTACTTCTTCTAGGGACTTCCAGCGCTAATTTAGACATCCTACAACTCATGCAAAACAAAGTGCTAAGAGCAACTTTAGGTTTAAAAAAATCAGACCACATCTCTAATATCAGAAGAGAAAACCATTGGCTACCCATCAAGGCTAGAATCATTTTCAAATCCCTCTGCATCACATACAAAGGACTTGCCAAGAAAGTTCCCGTGTACATCAGCAACACAATAATCAAAAAAACAACTAACAGATTTCTCAGATCAAACAAATAAATTCACTCCTAGCAGTCCCCGTCTACAAATGTTCCAGAGCAGGCGGAAGTAGTTTCACAGTCATGGCCCCCAAACTTTGGAACGCCCTTCCTCTAAGCATCAAAAATTTAGATTAGTTCCATTGTTTCAAATAACTACTAAAAACCTGGTTGTTCAATCAATTCTAGATGATTAATATCCTAGAAAAGACACAGCGTTGTAAATTGTTTGCATCTGTGAGTTTACCTGCGTACCTTTAATATTGTAACTATTGTAGTATGTACGAACCCTGAAATGCATAATTAAGATGTCTGTAACTACGCTGTGATACCCTTGGGTCTGGGCATATAACAAATGAAATAAATAAATAAAATAAATAAATAAAAATAAACCCTACGTATGATGATCCATTCTTATATGAAATGTACATCAAATTACAGTGATATCATAACCATATTTTTCTTAGTGTACTGATGAGCAATGGTATGTGATGCCACTTCCTGTTTTGTCAATGGTTGAAAGGTCATGTGCCATTACTTCCTGTGATGTCGCTTGGGGAAGGAGTCAAATGACATCACATCAGAGGTCAAGGGTCATGTAATGTCACTTCAGCTACCCCTGGCCTTTTGGTGAAATGATGTCCCTGAATAACATATATTATTTTATTTCTCTCAAAACTGAAAAACAGGAGACCGCCAGGGTGCACAGACAAGATGGCTGCATAGTGTGTCGTCTCCCTTTCCAGACACCGTTATAAGGCCTGATGAACGAATGCTATAAAGCTGTGAGCAGTATAATGTGTACGAAGATCATGGGAAGGTGGCAGGACCATCATTGGAGGCTGGGGTCCCAGAGAATCACTTGCTTACTGAGCGATCCTGAGCGGCATAGTGGGCCCTGTAAGCTGAGCCCAGCGACTGTGACTGTGTGGAGGGCGTGGTCCCCGCCCAAATGAGAAGAGGACGGAGACTTAGGAAGAGAACATTGTGGCCCCACCGATCGCATACAGCACACCGGTCAGACCCAGATTAACACTACCGGCTGAGTGGTGCTCGAGGCTCTGATCATGCCCTCGTGCTGGTGCTCCTGAATAGGAAGGGATGAATGGGGGGAGCCATACTGATCAGCACATGGAACGGCATTTGACACAGGGTAAGCAATGTGATTCACAGCGACAGCTCCAAGCACCATCCTTTGCCCCAGTACACTCGTGCACAGTGGGCTCGATCGTCATGAGAAACAACAGAGCTAATGGCCGCTTACTGTAGGACCTGGGAGGCATAGTTGATGTTAACAGCTCACTTAAGACCGGGATTGCTGATGCAAGAAACACATTGTAAGGAGTGAACGGAAACAATCAGTGGCCCAACGAGGAGCGGGAGATTCAGGAGATTACTCATGTGCTCATTTATAGGATTTAACCATGGCACATTTTCCTTTTATACATGTATTTATGTATTTATTTATTTATTGTTCAGCAAAGCAGGAGGTCAGGGTGTGGGGGAAAGGTAGGAGAGAAGTAGTGATCCTAATAGTCCTTATTGCATTCAGATCATGTAAGTGTGAGAACGAGAAGTGCAGGGGTAGGGGAGGTAGGGAAGTGCAGGAACTGAGTGGAAAGGCCGATGAGAAGGAGAATTCTAGGGATGCCAGGTGGACAGAGTGAAGGGGTCAACAACTAGGTGCAAGTTAAGGGGCTGGAAGGCTCCAAGTGTGCAAAACAACCTGCCAAGTGTAGGTGGGGGGCCCAGGAGGGCAAGTGTAAAATGAGGGGAAAAACGATCCATGTTTGCTAGAGAATTCGAACAGTCAGGATTGGATATCTTGTTTCTCCATGAGACCGAATTCAAGAGAGGGGAAGAAAGCCAGATTAAGGGTAAAGGTCTTGAGACAGCAATTTGTTCCTCAGGTGAAGCTAGGAGGGCAGGAGTGGGTATTTTGAATCAGAAATCATTGGGCTTTGTTCTGAACCAAATGAAGTGGGAAATAGAGAGGAGGCTATTGGCAGTGCAAGGAGGGTGGGCCAAGTGGCTGTAACTTTATGTTTAATATATGCCCCAACGCAACAGCAGGCATCCTTCTGTTATCAGGTTCGAAGTTTTTTGGAGGGATGGAAATCAGGGGTATTGATTTGTGTGGGAGACTTTAACATGCTTGCTGACCCCCAGAAAGATTGGTTCTCTGTCAGGTAAGGGGCAACTAAATCAACGTATGGCCAGAGGACAGTCTTAGTTTCATAATCCAGAGATATTATCTGATTGACACTTGTAGAGCAGTCCACCCCACCCAAATGTCATATACTTTTTTCTCTCAACCCCACAAGACATATACAAGATTAGACTGCATTTTAATGGAAGTAGGGAAGGAATACACTATTATGGAGGGCTGAAATAACAGTAGTAGCTTGGTCAGACCAGGATATGAGTAGGGTTTCAAAGAGTTGGGACACTGCCCGGTATTGGATAAGAGGTGGATATGTAATGATTTCCTGTTCAGGGACACCCGCTTTCAGGAAACCATCATGACCAAACTACGTGATTTTTTAAAGAAGCGTATGGTGTGGAGGTAGCAAAGACCACTTTCAAGGGTATTTTAATATCAGAAAGGGCTGCAAAGAAGAGGATGAAAAACCTGAAGGAGACGGAACTCTGAACACATATCTGGGATAGGAAACAAGAATGGAGAAGCATACAGCATCCCTCAGAGGCTGATCTGCAGGCAGTGGCAGATCTGAGGTGCAAGCTGAAAGACTTATGGAATAGTAGAGCCTTGACTCATCGCAGATACCTGAAACAACGTTTCAATGAAAGGACTGAAACACATACACTGCTGGCGGGTGGTCTTAGGGGCAAGAGGGACGATAAGGTAGTACATAAAGTCAGGAATTAATCTGGTGTATGCCAACAATTTGGTGACTTTTATGCCCACTTACATACTAAAGAGGCAGGCACAGATTAATCAGAGCCCCGATCATATTTGGAGAACATTCTGATGACTACACTATCACAATATGAAGTTGCACAGATGTATGCAACAATTGGGAGTGAAGAAGTGCTTAAAGCAATTGGAAAGATGCAAGCTGGGTCAGCACTGGGCCCAGACAGGTTCACCACGGCCATTTATAAATGGCACAGTGAGCAACTGGTCCCATTTGTATGTAAGTTATTTAATGGCATTTTGGGGTGAGGGAGTCCCATACTCCTTTTTGCAAGACAGAAAAGGGATTATTCCTAAAGACAGGACAGACAAAATGGAATGTGGGTCATACCGACTGATCTCACTGTTAAATATTGATGTCAAGATATACACACGCGTGCTGGCAAAGAGTCTAGGAGGTTCCTACCTAAACTAATCCATACTGAGCACGTGTGTTTCATTAGGGAAATTCAGGGTGCGGAAACATACATAAGATGCTGGATCTCATGGCAGGGCTGGGCGAAAGTGATTGTAATCCTCTTTTGTTGTCTTTGGGACTTTCTATCGTGTGGAGTGACCCTTGATGAGTGAGGTTTTGCAAAGGGTTTTATTACGGTCTAAGTGATAGACAGGGGTGATGGCATTATATAAAAGTCTGACGGCTACAGTCACAGTTAATGAAATTGCATCTGCTGAGCAGGGGAACAAAACAGAGATGTACCCCAACTCCATTGCTTTTGCATTGAACCTGAACCATTGGCCATGATGATTCGCAGTGATGAAAGAATCCATGCATTTGACACATATGGCCAAGCATATAAATTAACCCTCTTTGCGGATGATACTTGAGCCTATATTTTGAGATCTAATGTATGACTGCCTGTGCTGATAGAAATCATTAGAAAATATGGTAAATTGTTGGGTTATAAAATTAACTTCAATAAGTCAGTAGCCACTCCCCTTTTTTCAGATTATGGGTGCAGCCCAGAGGCCTAACGTATCTAGGGACTATCATTATGAGCGATTTTCCCAACCTGTATGAGACAATCTATTCTGTGTTATGAGGTAAATTATTAAGGCCTGAATCGATTGGCAAAGACAATGTACCATGGGCATGGCACCTCAGAACGCTGAAAATGAATGTACTCCCCAAGTTGTTGTATTTAATTCAGACACTGCCGGTGGACGTGCCAATGTCGTTATTTGACAGAGCACAGAAAGCGTTTATGCAATTCATTTGGGAGAGAAGCAAGGTTTGGATAGCATGCGCGACTTTGACATTGTCCAAAGAGTGGGGCGGTCTCCCAGACCTATGGGAATATAGGTATAGGGCTGCATCATTTTGGGTCCTGGTAGATTACTTGAGAGAGAATGAGGAAACACAATGGGTAGGGTTAGAGAATGGCTTGTTAACTCCAGTCACCCCAAGGAGGGGTTGTGGGTACCATTCAGACAACTACCAGTAAAGGTACAAACACACCCCGTCCTTGCAACACTGTGGGAACATTGGGGGAAATCAAGGGAGATGGATGGGGTAACCTCCTGGCCGTCACCTCTTAGTTGTTTGTGGGCTCCTCCCATTCAAAATAAAATAGTCGAACCACTGAGATATCAGCCCTATTATGAGGGAGGTCTAGTATGAGTGGGCCAATTATGGAAGGATAGGATATTTTTAAGTAAAAAAGGTCAGGATGGAGCATTGCGGGTACAATCTATGCGCCCATTCATGTTTTTGAAATGGGGTCCAGACTGATCGTAGTTGGGGGAGCAATTGAGTCACCAGTTAGCACACTTTGAGCAGGTATTAGACAAATAGTCAAGCACCAGAGGTCTTATTTCTAGACTATATGGTGCACTTTGGAGTAGGGGTCATATTAGACCTCCCCATCCTCAATTGCTTTGGAATACAGACCTGGGTATTCAAGAAGATGATGAGGTTGTTTTGTTATTCAAAGTAAAGTCTGGTCTTCAACAATAGCAATGCAATATAAGATGCACAACTATAGATTATTACAACGGGGCAATTGACACCATATAGATAGACTAAAATGTGTTCGACTGTCAGTCCTTTATGTAGGAGAGGGTGTGGAGAAATTGGCACAAATTTGCACATTTGGTGGGAATGTCCATGAGTGCATGGTTTCTTGAAAGAGGCCCTGGCATGGAAGAAAGAGATTGATAACAGTGAAAGGCCCCAGCCCCCCCTCCAGATACTGTTTGGCCTGGATGGCTCAGAAGATCCATACTCTGGTTTAGTTCACATGGCTAGAAATGTATTGTTGGCGACGAGGGTGTGTATTACGATTCAGTGGAAGAGGCAATACCTCCCTACCCAGAAAGAATGGCTTCACAAAGCGTCCAAAATCTATGAGATGTAGAGTCTGACCACGATTTTGTCTGAGACACACAACCACATAGATTCTGAATGGCTTCCCTTCTTATCATATTACGATAGATTAGTATCATAAATTGGAAAAGTACTCGGTCATATTATAACCAGGACACTGGGGTATCATATGTGTACTTGTAATCTCTGGCAAAGATCCTCTGGCATAACCAACCGTAGGACTAGTCTAGTTACGATCCCCATACTCACAGTTTATTGACAACCTTCTTTGCTCTCTGCATATGTTGACCCCTAATATGAGGACATGGCGGAGGGTGGGTACAGGGAGGTGGGAGAGAGGAAAAGAGGAAAACATTGTAGACCATAAGTACATGTATGATGTGAGTTAGCAACTAGGACACAAATTGGATATGTTGATTGCTTTAGTTTGACAGTCACATAGTTCAGTTTATGTTTATTGCACTCCTTTAAAACTTCAATAAAGAACCAAATTTCAAAACAAAACTAAAACAAACTGAAAAACAAATATTCATATGAACAAGTTGCTTTCCAAAACAATACATGAGACAATGGCAAACAGATATCTAAATTCAATCCTGTTCGCCTTAGGGAGGCCAATTCATCATCAAACCATTTGTTGATTTTGGCTATGGTTTTTATTCCTTTCTGTTTCCTTTGTGAAATAATGTCCAGTGTCTTAGCCATTTCTATGTTCACTTTTTCTAGTAAGGGATAGGGAATGATTCCGGAAGTATTGACCTTTTTAGAAATGTTGTTTTTTCACTTTGATTATTTTTCTAATAAGGATATGGTGCTTTGCGCTGTTCTTTTTGGTTAGAATATTTATGTAATGGTTGTGAATCTCCCATTCATTTAGTAGCAGGTTGATACTAGAGCATTAAAGTTCTACATTTGTGGTCTGTTCGACGTCTAACTAATGATAAGTAGATGATGTCAAGTGCATTCTGATCTTTGTGTGTAGGCTTGCTCATCTGAAATTCGAAACACAGATTATTCATGATTTGGGTGAAAAGTTTGGAAATTGGAGTATTTGGTGGACCGGGCCATAGGTTAATATTCGTTTACTTGAGATGGCTTCAATACTAATCAGTAGCTTGGAACATTTATGGGAAAAGGAGGGGTTGTTGCCTTGATGGTGGTAGACCACAGTAACTCTCAAGAATATGAAATTGTTCACATATAATTCACAATAACTCTCATGAAGATGTGTTCACATATAATTTTCTCAGAACTGTGGCGATGGAGGTGTGTCCACCTGGGATAGTCCTTGTCTCTCTGGGTAGGTGAGAGCTATACCTTTCCCACTTGTATTTGTTCTATTAGAGAAAATGACTTAATATCCATAAGGTATTATAGAGTCAATGACTATTTGAAAATATTCAATGAACCACGTATTTGTGATTCTCTGTAAGTCAACATTGAACTCTTTCAAGCCGACATTGTTGGCATTCTTGATAGCCAGTCTACTGTTAACTGTGCCTATTGTTAGAGATGTGATTTCTAATTTCTTTCATGGGGAGAAATTGAGGGACGTTAGGGGTTTAGGCTAATAGCTGCAACAGGTTATTGTTTAGTAGGTAAAGCTGCCCTCAAATTTTGGGTGTTTGAAACTTTAGTAGCCTTTTTGAGTTTATGTATATTCCTTCTGTGAGCCGTGTTCTGGGGTTTAACTGGTGTGTTGGCATTGATTTATATCCTGAGTTGTATAAGGGTAAGGTGCATTGAATGTAAATAGTCAGTTACCAACTTGATAACACAATTTGAATTTATTAACCTGCAGGACTTTGATGGGGCTTTGGATTGTGTTTTGTTTGGGGAGTGGGAGATCTTTCCATCATTTTAATGAGCAAATCAATTACTCACCTATGAAGGACCACTTGCTCCAGGTTTGATTTGGAGTGCAAGGAGTGTTGTCGTGTTTGGCTCTTACTTTACCCTTCGAAAGTGGCTATCATTCCTGTTAATGGAAGTCTTTCTTCACTGGTCTCTATTTGACCTGCAGAGGTGGAACTTGCCTATATAAACTCCTGTATTAGCGGAGTGAGAAGACTGCGAGGAGTGTTGTGGTGTTTGCCTCTTACTCTTGAAAAGCGGCTATCGTCACTGTCAACCGAAGTCTTTCCTCAGTGCCCTCTATTCGACCTGCAGAGGCGGACCTTGCCTCTATAATCTACAGTATTAGTGGAGTGGAGTGGTTTTTGGGTGTGCGGGGATTCATCGTCAGTGCGATCGAGTTTGCTTTCTAGGACCGGTTGTCTCTGAGCCTGTAATTCCACCATCTGTTCCCCGTATTGCCTGCTCTTCACTACTACCATGGATCCCACTAATGTGGTGAACTATGTCTACACTTTCATCTGTCTTTTTGACTCACTAATAATGCCTTCAAAGAAAAATATATCCTTTGTAGCACAATAACTATCCGGGAAACGTACCAGGAGCCCTGCAAAACCTCCTAAAGTACGATATTGCGGGCCGCTGGCAAAAAAAAGGCAAATTAGATAACACCAATAGTCAAATTACCACCACCTCGCAAACAAAGTTAACTGGCTTTTGGGAAATGACATCTGCACTTTTTGTGCCTGGGGCACTGCCTATACTAACTACAGTGCCTCCTAATCAAGAGACACAAATCACAAAGACACACCCTGCTTTTACCGAACTTACTGATAATTGTAGTAATAGTGTATTACATTGCTTGGCTACTATGGACAATAATGGCTCACTTTTTAAGCTATCTAGGGCCCTCAAAAGAAACTCAGTGGGCCCTGTTTTGGCTGGCTCTAACAGTGAGACTGATTCCAATATTTCAGATACCCGCAACTTGGAAGCACTGGTATCTTCGTTGGAATCTCCTTATGAAGACAGCGGGGATGATGTAATATCAATTTCAACTGACGCCATTTCCTCTAATATGGAGGGCGACTTTCCAGCCATCAATACATGTAAACTGTACCAAATGGAGGACCTACACACGCTGTGTGCGAGTATTGCTGCTGAGAAACGGGAACTAAAACACATGCTGATTAAAGTGTGTGGGCAAACTCTTTTTTTTTTTTATTGTATTTACATAGATTTAAAAACAAAATAAGCAATATGCAATGTGGGCAAACTCTTGATGATAGTGCTTCTTGCTGCATAGAACAAATAATCTCAGAAATAGACAACATCTGTAAAAGACACTGAACTGATAAATGAATCAGAGTGTCTAGTGGATTGTGGTATCACCCGGAACACTATTGCGATACTTGATATGTTAAATATCATTGCAGAGATTGAAAGTGATGACATGGAGGCACTGTGTAACGAACTATTGATGATTGACAGTCCCCCTATTATTTGTAACAAAAAACAATAGAAACGTTCCATCAGCATTAAAGGTGGCCAAAATAGGAAGCAGGTGGCTTTCTCCAATACATCTTCAGAGTGCCTTTTTGGCAGCCATGCCATTTTGACTACTCACCTCTGGACATATGGTGGTAACAAAGTATCACAGTGATGGTACTACAGGAAATGTGACTCTGTATGGCCCTAGGGACAAAGGGGTATGCTCGGCACAGCCTAATACATACAGCCTACTACCTGCTTTGTCTTGACCAAATTCGATTATAATAAATCCTTTGAGGACGATAGTAGATAATGTCCATACAAGTTCATAAGGTACTAGATGCTTGCCTAAGACATTACAAGCACCATTTAATACTCAGGTTTTGACTGGTTGTGAACAATGACCACCGTTTAGCACAAGCTCAGGACAACTTCTATTCCTCGCTGGGAAAGCTAGTAAAACTTGAAGAAATTGATCCCAAAAGGGAGAGTCCATTTTTTAATCATACAACTCTCCTTTCACTATGGAAGGATATCCCTCGGCTTGCCCCTATTACACATTCTGACATCCTTTGCATTGAGTTACCAAAGTGGGATAGTCTACTGAATTGGGTACTTATAGAATTCAGATCACCTGCTGTTGTGTCACTATTATGGACAGGCGTTGACATTTTGAAATCAATGGTCTAAGATACAATAGGAGCGATGGGAAAACATATCTCCTCCTTAAAGCTCACTTTAGGGGCCCGGGTAGACACTTTTCTTTGGTCGAAACTGGGGAAACTCATTACAAACCAAACCATATGTACCCCTATCCCAGAGGTGGCAGGGGAAACAATTACATAGAAAAAGATGCCATGGCCCAGGATAATATTTGACTGTGGAACAGAATGCCTCTATTACTAAGCTATGCTGGAATACACGTGATTTTCGGTCGTTCCTTGTGCACCCCCTAAGTATAACGCATATTAAAGTGAGTGATACATTCCTGTTACAGGAGACATGGGCCAGTGATGTATTTACTATTGATGCCTATAATATTTTGTATTCCCCGGCCACTTGTGGAAAGAAGGGTAGACCGTGTGGGGGCCTGGCAAGGCTAAATATACCTTAGAATATTATGATAAGTATACACCCTCACCATTTGTTATGGCTGCCATGCTCCTTGGCTCCGCCAACAAGATCGTTTTTATTAACATTTGTGATCTTCCTGGTGGCACAGACACAGCTGGGATTATTATTAACATCGAGAAAATCCTGCCGACTTGGATGGGGGCCTGCCCTAATGGTGGGGTTATTATTGCATGTGATTTGAATGCTCCTCACCTTCTGCAGAATGTGCTACAATCCATAGATGTGAGTGATAATATAGGAAGGGCAGGAAATACGTATCTCTCTTCCTTTATTTTTGACTCTGAGTGGATGAGACTCTTTGAAGTTCAGGATCTTATTTGCTTAAATACTAAACATAGTGCTAACACTATTTAGAAAGACACTAGACTAACAGAGTCAGCTCGTCGTGTTTGGAGTATCTTTTTGTTGATAGGCGTTAGTGGGGGAAGTGTGGGGAGCTCAGTGTAACACCTAATATTGTTAGTGATCATGCTATATTACCTGGATTTATAAATCGGCTACTGCAAGATATTCGAAACATATATATTGCTCTGTTTCTGTTAGTACACAAAGACATTGTATTGGGTTGAGTGGTAGAAATTTAACTCGAATCAGTAATTTTGTCCAGTACAATCAGCATTTGCTTTTGGAATGGTTTGTTGATCATAATTGGGACCTCTCTAAAGTCATGCTTTTTATGAATAATCAGCTACACTTGAGTCACAGTGCCACAATCCCACCATGTAGTCATTCAAGAATGGTAGATATTGTCGTCCATCACGCTAAAAAATAAAACCATCACATAAGATATAAGAAACTATGATGATAACAAATTCTAGTAAAAAATTAGAACCTTCATTAACGGCACTTCAAACCGGAATTGAATCCCATTAGTGTATCGAGATGGACTGACACTATTAAAATTTTGTATGACAAACCAAATATTGATAGTATTGTGATTCCATATACCATCAGTCCCACCATAAGCACAGGTTTTTTTTCAAGATGATATTGAAAATATGATTAAATCATTGAATAACTCCTGTGCCCCTGGACTAGACAAGATGGCCAGGGTAATATTTAAGGTGGATCCTGAATTTTGGGCTTTTGTATTGGAAAGGATGTTCTTACAAATCTTAAAATCTGATAATATCCTGCTGAGTTAGAGAAAATCCATACTCATTCCGGTTTTTAAAAAGGGTGACTCAGATAACCCCCAAGACTGTAGACTGCTTGCTATGTTGGATATTTGCTCTAAAATCTTCTTTACTATCCTGCAGAAAAAACTATCCAAATGGACTCTAGCAAAAAATGTACTCTCAACTTTCAAACAGGCTTTCAAAAAGAACGCAGTACATTACATAATCTCAGCGCATTGCACACTATTACTGCCCATTGCCAGGATAGCACTTATGGTCATTTGTATCTGTGCTTTGTGGATTCTACCAAAGCATTTGATACAGTACATTGCAGTTTATTGTGGCGCAAATTAACAAAGTGAGGTATTGATCACACATTTCTCTACTTTCTTATCTCTCTTTATACCAACACCTCAGTATCAGTGTGTGTTAATGACGGTGGTGAGATTACTGATGAAATAAGTACAAGCATGGGACTAAAGCAGGGTTGTGTATTGGCCCCTTTGCTGTACAATTTATATGTCTCCGATATGGGCCTTGCTATAGAATTCATGCATAACCTTCCTCCACGTATAGATAACATCTCTGTACCTTGGATTAGCTATGCAGCTGATACAATATTGTTGGATAGAATACCCATAGGATTACAGCAGTCATTATAATGCACTTGCGACATATGCTGAAAAACCCCATCTTCAAGTTAATAGTTCCAAAAATGAAAATTCTAATATTGAGTAAGCAAAAGAAAGTACAAAAGAATTTGAACTGGTGTTATAAAGGAACACCATTGGAAGTAGTTGATAAATATATCTATTTAGGTGTACCCATCTATAATATCCCACTTTGAAATTGTATGGTCATTTTTTCCAAACCAAAATAATGACGAATTTGTGGATGTTCATAGCATTGAGGGACTTGTTGCTGTGTATCGCAAGAGCATTATTCCTGTGATCTTTTACGGTTTGCCAATTCTACATGAACAGATAATGACCTGGGCGGATAGATTCAAAGAAAAAATGCTGCGATCCATTTTAGGAGTGCCTTCCTCCGTTCCTGTAGAGGCCCTCTGATGGGGACTTAGGGTCCCTTCGTTCCACTCCCTTTGGTTGCACCAGCGATGCATGTGGTTCCTTTTTATCCCGCTTCTCGCTCGACTAATACTTTATTGAGCTATTTAGCTCGCTTATATAGCAAGGATTGCACTAATACAATTCTTATTCAATTACGTGACACATCAATGGAACATTTTCAAAATATTGCTATCGATGTGCATGATTTGATCACGGCTCCTAATGCGCACATTATTCTTTAAAGGAAAAATAGTAATTATGATTTTATTTCTAATATCTCCTTTTTAAGTAAAAATATAAATAATAGTGTTTTTAGTGGGCAAGGATTATACCGTGACCATCTTCCCACTTATCTAACTAAGCTAACCTCTTTGAATATTCGCAGATGTATTACATCTCTGCGTCTAAATATTCTCCCTACCTTGAGTCTTTCCACCATCTGCTCACTCAACGCCACAATCTAAAGGCCTGTTATACTAAAAGCTATAGACGTTTTGTACACAATCTATTTTCTATTCAAGAAGATCAATTTTGGAGCCTAATATATGGATCCAAGAGTATTATTATAACGGCAGCGGCCTTCCATGTATGGAAAGGAGCACTATATCGAATATCAAATCACACTAGCTAACAGAGATTACGTTTTAACTGTACAATGACCCAACTCCGCTATTTTAGGTCTATTTATATCAATAGTTTGTTTCTCTTTCTTAAATTCTCTGTATCTATTTGGAATATTCTTTTATATTAAATATTGTGGGATTGATTTACCCAGTTTTATATGATGATATTAATTTAGTGTAAATGTTTTGTTGTATAACCATATGCTGAAATAAAGATTTAAGAAAAAAAACAGTTTGAGGGCAAGAAATGACTGGATTTTTTTGCAGTAAACCTCTTGCTCAATGTTCTTAATTTGATTTTTTGCTCATTTCTGCTCATTTTCCAAAGACAACTCCCACTTGTATGCTTAATTTAACGTGTTTAAATGCGTGCCTCCTTCTTTGTGCATCTTTTGGGATTTTTTTGCACCATTTCTTTTCTTGTGTGCGCATGTTTTTCTGAACTGTCTTCATGTTTTTGTCACGCAAATTAGGCATGCGCACGTCCATGTTATTCTCCATCCTTCACACGGATAAAAAAAAAAAAAACAACATGTTTGGAGAATCTCGCTCCATTATGTCTTTCTTGTACCAGAAGGTTTTTGAAGCCTCATGTAGATTACAGAAGGTGGCGAAACATGCTCGAAGCATGAAACACATGGTAGCATGCAAGCAGCTGCATTCTACAGCTTCGAGTTTCAGTGCAAACTGTACAGCACTGTGTACAACGGCCATCATGTTATTAAGGGGTCAAGTAATGTGTGATGTCATTCCTGGCATCACTATCATTTTGGTAAATGAGCATCAATCTACCGATGGGTCTCCCCATCAGCTTCTCATTCTCCCCTCCCCCCCTCACTGACACCTCCCCGCAAATCTCAAAGGGAGGTTGTAAAGCCGGGGTGGCTCAGAGGATGCGCGCTGTTGCATTTGTCTGAGAAATGTCCAGGTTAGGTGGGTCTGGCGGTCCTTATCTGCTGTTGAATTATATGTATATTAGCAGAGCACTTTATTTATCGTTTGGCTGGATGGCCATGGCTCAGATATGAGATCTGCCATCATAAAATGCCATTACCTGGCACTCTGGGAAACCTTCTGTGAAGTTCATGTGATTTTGATCAAGAGCCCCGTGCAGCCAGCGGTTCTGATAAGTGAATCTGACACCCTGCTGCACAGTGCACCATTCGTCTTAAACAGCCCCCTCCTTCCCGGGGCTGCAGTAATCCGCTCAGGGAGCAAGGTCAGGCATGAAATCCCACAGGGGGCTTAAAACTGGATTAAATGTCACCCCAGGATATATCGCCACTACATTTCAGCCGTATAGAGTGCAATTTCGTGCAATGATTGTCTGAGCTGAGCTAATTTTCTCACCCTCTTTGAAAGAGCAGATTATTGGCCAGGATATGGCAAGGGTTTTAAAAAAATAAATAAATAAACAGCATCGTTGATTTTCCAGCTCATTGATGTGTCTCTGGATAGGGGCTAATGGAGGATATGAATTTGACAAGTAAAGGTGCAGGCAGTACCCTACCGTGGCCACTGCAGGTGTTTCTTGGGGAAATCACAGCCAATGGGAATGGGCGTACGTGCACAGGGAATGGTGGGTAGTGATACAGTGTGATTACCACAAGCACTATAGCCACACTAGGTACGGAGGAGTAGAAGACTGTGAAAACAGCGAACATTTTTATATCAATAACTTGTGTTTCTAGATTGATATCTATTTATAAAAAATAAATGATTTTACATTTTCAATTTAACCCTTAATTAAGTGCCTCAGCGGTAGAATTGCTAACCTCAAAAGACTTAGGGCGAGATGCTCCTAAAGTGGCACAAGTAAAAAAGCACAGAGGATGACACTTTTTATTTTTTTATTTAGGCCACTTTAAGAATTGCGCAGGCCAGTATCAAAGGTGGCCTGCACATTTCTTGGGGGTTATGCATTGATGTAAAAATCCTCCGGGAAGCTCCCTTGCATACATTCGAGTCTGGAGTATGGAGCATGCACTTAATAATGTCTGAGTGGCTCATAGCATCTTGGAAAAGGATCTCATTCTAACCTTGTGTCACATCTCCATTGTCCCGCTGGTTATGGTGGCGTCAGAACCGCTGGCGATATATTTGTGCCCGGTTTATTTATCCCGGTTGTCCAAAGACATGGGTTCCTCCCAAGATGGCGGAAGTTCTCGGTTGTACAGTGTCCCAGCCTTCTACTGTTTCTCCTCTAGCGGAGTCTCCGCCTACTGACAGTCAGGTGACCGTATATCAACACGGGACTCTAACACACAAGTGCGTCGCTACTCCTTGGCAAGGCGCTCCGTAAGTTCGTTTCTAGGAAAGCTCCTAAAACGTCTACTATGTCTACTTACTAAACTCCTGTCTCTTGTTAGATGTTCTACCGCTGACACGGCTCCCTACCACGCCTCTCTTATCTGGGTCTCGACCAGAGACATCCGCGGGAAACCCGAAGCTTGTATCCGCTACAGTCCATTCCACATCAGCTGTGCTCTGTATCCAATCGCCTCTCAAGACGGTAGGGAACCCTTTGGCTGCTGCTAACAGGTCTATTACGACCGAATGGATATTACCGTTTCACATTTTTTCTGTAGAGGCTAGTCACGAATCAGCCATTCTCAGGGAAATGAATATTGTTCCTTCCCGACACATCGCACCCTTCCGTATTACATCCGAGGTAGGTGGAAGACTATAGACCCAAATTCCTTCTATGAGCCACGACTTACCATTTACAAAATTCTTTACTTCCCAGATCTTCAGCCCATATCCTTCCGCTGGCGAATTCAATCAAACGCTGTTGTCAGAAGTACTGCCTTCCCCAGCCAAACACCACCACTCTATACATTCCCAGGTATTTCTTCACTCTAACTAGACTCTTTCCTCTGCTCCCAGTAATCCTTTCACTTACCTTGTCTCCTCTCTGCTTAATAGAGTCCTCTGACCTCCTCTTAGAAGGCAGCTAGAAGTTACATGCATCTCCAGAATTGACCCATCTTCGCATGCTATTCCAGTAGCAGTTATCCACGCAGCTCTGGGCTACAGCATCATGTTTCTTTTCCACAGAGGGTTTCCCTGGGTATTCTGCTATCCTCTGTTCCTGTTTCCCCAGGCGAGGGCGGTAGAGATTCTAGAGAAAACTTCATCTTCGTCCTAATATCGTCTGCTGACCAGTTTAGTGGTTTCTGTGATAGAGTTACTGTATTTTGTATTCATTGGCGGTAAACCCACAAGGATCGCCAGATTCTGAGTGCCAGACTGACAGTGTTAATCCCCATCCGTGGAGTCCCATAGACTCCATAAGGTGTTTTTCCATCGTTACTGGCACCAAAAATACCGGTGCCGGTAATGACGGGTTTTATTGCCAGTGGGCGCATGCCGTTCCTCCAGCTTTTAGATGGAGGTAACTCAGGTGCCCCACACGCAAACCTGTAGTGGGCCAGTCCAGTAAAGTGCCGGTATACATCAATACCAGCACTTTTTACCAGACCGGCCAACCTGGAATGAGGTCCAAATACTGGGCGCTTGTTTCACAATGAAAGGCCATTTATTGTGAAATGTAAAAGAAAATCTTGTGGGATAGAAATGCAAGTGTAACAGCAATATTTGAGACCCCTTCTGTCACACTTTTAAAAAAAAGCAATGCATGGTCAGAAATTACCCTTTCATGCATTATGCATACCCCTGCACCTATTGCAAACAGGCTCTGGCTCTGGGGAATTTGTTTATTTTTCCAATTCGGGAATGTGCATTGAAACACGCTCTTATTTGTGCACATGTGCAACAGGGGTGCAAAAGGGCATATGATGCACCTATTCAAATCCTTTTCTGAAAAGAGCACATCTTTCTGGTGCCTGTAATGCAATGTGCTAGGCTTGAGAATCTAGCATACTATATAAATGCACGGTAGGCAGTGAAAAAGTCGAAAACATTATGTCGAAAGACATAATGTAGAAAAAATAAATTCGAAAAAAAAAATGTGAATATTTTTTTTTTTATTTACATGTTTTTTTGGGTTCCGTGAGTTAAAAAAAGTGGTAAAACAAAAAAATAAATAAAAAAGGGGGTTGGGAGGGAACCCCCCATTTCGAACAAAGAGCAATTAAAAATAGACATTCACATTTTTTTTCTATTTTTTTTTGTTGACATTATTACTTTCGACATAATGTCATTCGAATTTATCACCATAAACCTAAATGCACTGGGGTCATTTTGCCACTGCTGTGTATCGGGGTGAACAAGCTGAAGAGACAGGTGTGAATAGCGCCCACTGTGCATGGCATGCAGACTTGCCCTGGGTTACCTGGACACATGCATAGCCTTTGGCCAGGTAACTTGAGGCATGTGTGTGGCCATGCCTTTGCCCACACCAAAGCACCTAGAGTGGCCACTGGACTTGGCCAAGTGCACATGCTCCAGGTCTTCCTCCTCACAGGCACTTGGCCATGGCCATGTGCCCTCCAAATCCACTTGGCCATTGTCCAGCTCACCCTCCCATCCTCCTGGGTTTCTGAATTGACCCATGGGATGGTTTTCTGCCATGGCATTGCCACCCACAAGTCAACCGTAGAGGTCACTTTGCCCCAAGCCCCTGGGAGCTACTAGAAGTGGCGACCTGCCATGGCTTGCAGTCAAGTCCATCGGTCACTGTGCCTGGTCTATGACCTATGGCCACGTTAAGGGCCCTCGCAAGCCACCAAAATACATGTTAATGGTTAACAGATTTTACATTTGGTGAACACACTTTAACGTAAAGTGCAAATGTTTCCAAAACTGGAATAATTTGGTGTTTTACAAAATACATGTTACAATATACATGTTTATGGGCACTTAAGGAATGTGACACTCAGACTTGCAACATTTATTTTGATTTCAGTGGGTTGATTCAGTAGTAAGGATCACAGTGTGTCCCTTTCACCCCTCCCCCCAGAATGTTACTGTCTCCTATGCCTTTGATTGAGTCATCAGTATAATTATTCATGTCCTCTGGTAGCATCAACAGAAAGCAGACTCAAGTCTATCAGCATACATTGGGTACATGAATCTTAGAGGGCCTGGGAGCACCTTGGGGCTGGAGTACCTGCATTCATAGTAATGAGGACAGATGATATGACTATCACCCAGCGTCACTATCCCCTTACACCGACCCCACCGTGACTTAATCTGCCCACTGATTTTTCAGGACAGTGCTTGAATAAGAGCCACTTCTATTCCGAGGTGGGCATTTTGACGAAGTTACATGTTTGGAGCTGATGTATGACCCTGTGAAACCACGGGGCCTGGGTGGCATCACTCACTGCTTGATGTAGAGACCAGCAAAGGGAAGGTTTGGGTCCTGCAAGTCCCTCAACCCATCAGCAGCCTAAGAAAGAATACCTCCATATCAAATATGAAAGGATCCCAGCGCAGAAGAGTTAGGGACCCCACTAGGGAGGGCCTCCCTAAAAGAAAGATGTGCTAAAAGCAAGATCAAGGGGGCGGGGGGGGGTCAGGCCAGGGATAAGCATCACGGAACAGGCTTTGAGGCATGGGGAATCCAGAACAACCCCTATGTCCCGTAATCCCATAAGTGGATTTCGTGAAGCCTGTTAGCATCATGATAATAAACTGTTTTCTCGTTTGTTTTCTCTTGCTTTCTTAGAGCACCAAGGAGGGGTGTGCTCAGCCTACCACCATGGCCCTTCCTGCAGATCCTTTCACCCATTACCATGTTAATGTACCTACCTTTTTAAAACCCTACTATCTGCCGAGTACCATACTTCTTACCACAATGGATGCCCGAAGCACACCAGACTTATCATTCAGATAATTTCGAAAGTCCTTGCCAGGGGCCTGTGTACAAGAAAAACAATGTATAACTACATGACCTGTTTAAGGATAATTGGCTGTGTGGTCCCACTCTATTCAACACTAAACTTAATGGAGGTAAACCCAACAGAACCACTGCAGCGGTAGCTCCACTTTATATTGGGAAATAATATTCATATAAACAGGAGGTAGTTAGCTTTTATCAACTGTCACAGTAATTACACATTACATCGATCCTGTTTAATTATACAGATAGATCATTTATTCAAAAATATTCAAAGTTTATAAAGACTATTGGCTTTTATAGGGGCATTTGCTGTCTTAGAATAGTCAGGCCCCTTTTATTGGGATATACACGCATTCAGTTCCCTTACCCTGGCATGAAGTAACCAGGTTGAAGTATATATCCCAATAAAAGGGCCCTGACTATTCTAAGACGGCAAATGCCCCTATAATAGCCAATAATTAAATGATGTTAACAGTACATACATTACCTCACTTGATCTAGGTATTTGTGTCACGATTTAATTGTCTGTTTTTTAGACAGTGTTGTATTATTCAATACTTTGTGCGACAACAGACAGTTACTATGTTTTTCGCTTTTTAAACTGAATATTTTTGAGTAAATTATCTATTTGTATAATGAAACCAGCGATTTAAAGTGTAATTACTCTGACTGTTGATAAGAGCTAATGTCCCAGTGAGAGTGGTCTTGTGACAGACATTTGCAAGAGCGATTTGCGAGACAAGATGGCTGATGCCCCCGCTGACAGCTTGCCCCACAGAGTTGCTCTGGCAATCATGGCACAAAGCACACTAGCTGAGGAACTAAGTTCAAGATGCAGTAGACAGGCCCAGTGCTGAGTGATCTGCATATCACTGCTGAGTGCCCCTTACAGGCAGAACGGTTAACTCATAGCAATGTGTTTCAGGTAAGGCTTGGTGTTAGAAGGGGACCGGCAGTGAAAATGTGAGATGAACATTGTTGAGGGTGCATGGGGAGGAGCAGGGAGCAAGAAGCAGGGAGCTGGAGGCAAAGCAGCACAGGTGTAGAGAGTAAGAATAACGCGTGGAGGGGAGAGATACAAGCGAAAGAGACAGAATAGGCCTGAAGGTGAGACTAGAGAGTGAAGATGTTGCACAGAGAAGAGGGACCAGCAGAAGGGAACATAGAGTGAAGGAGGGGTAAAAGACAAGAGATGTTTGGTTGAGAAGTGAGAACCAGAAAAGTGCAAGAGAGAAGGAGAGAGCAGAGGGGGTTGAAAAGCCAAAATCACCCAGAGGAGAAGAAGAGGAACTAGGGAGGAGGGGGGTGATGATGTCCCAATCACGTGAGGTATCAAGGATTAGGAGGAGAGAGAAGACAAAACAGAAAGTGGATCAAAGGAGAAAAGTGAGAAGGGCATAAAGAGGTACTATGAAAGGAGCACTTGGTTTGATGCCGGTGGAAAATTCTTTGTGGTTTCTCTTTCAGGAGCAAGCCCAGCTCCAGTTTCACAGAAGGCCAGGATCCCTCACAATGGCCCTGATGATTGGTTACGCAGGATGTTAAAACACAAAATGACATGTTTGGTGGGTTGTACCATGTGGCAAGAACCTGCTTCGCGCATTTAAGCCGTTGCTTAGCCTATTAACTTTTTCAATAGGCATTTACCACTCAATGTGCCCCACGAAGCACAGTTCCACTGACCGATTATGTACTAAACATTAACACCCTGGAAGGGAGCCCTGGGCAATCAGAATGCTCAGAATGCTCAGAATGCGGGCTGTATTGTATGGTGCGAGACTACGTGCTGCTGGCCAATGCCCTCTTCCCATCCATGCTCGTCCTTCTTCCTTTCCCACTCACCTCTAAGCATCATTAGTTACCTACGGAGGTGCAAAGAGGGTGTTTTCCCAGAGTCACAGTCATCAACATTGAAAATGAACTCTGTGAATCACGATGCGGAGAAAAGGTTTGTTTCTTTATTTCTTTAACAATCCACACCATAAGCACCCACATGGGTAACCTAGGAACTCTGACGGTAACAGCACTGCCCGCGTTAACTTCACTCGGGCCCTTAACTTGGGCGCCGGTCTGTTACCGACAGGGGCGGCCTGCTGCCTAGGGTAATGTCACCCTATAACAAAAGAAAAGCATCATTGGTAATAATTTCACACATCCATGTCTTTCAGAATCTTGTTGATGCGTTAATAGTGCTTTGTTGTGTTTTTTTTTGTTTTTTTTGCACATTGATGCTATATGTGGACTTCTTTGCACATAGTATGTGAATGCTATTTATTTTTAAATAAATGTAGTATGCCATTGAATATATGTTGCTGTGAGATGGCTACAGTGATACCAGTAGTGTATGTTTTGATAGTATTGCAATTAATATTTGCTTACCCTGGCAATCTCACAATCTAGTGCTGTCTCTGTTTCTATCTCTTTGTTTTTCTCTCTCTATCTTCTCACTGTATGTCAGTAAGATAGAGATTGAGCGCTTGCTGCTGTGAGCTTTATGTGATCTGCAGGTGTCAAGTTCGAATCAAGGCATGGCCAACTCAGCTTTTCATGCTTCCGAGGTCGATAAATGAGTACCCACTTCCGTTGGGGTGTTAAGTATATGTTCTATGTATAGCACTTTGGCGAAAACACTATATAAATAACAAATCATTATTATGTAGCTGCCTCAGTCATTCCTCTTTCTCGCTCTCTCTCTGAGTAGTGTTTTCAGGCACCCATTTGATAGAGCCAAACCCTGATATTGCTGATAACAGCTAAATTAAAGGAACAGTACAGATGTTTTGATGATAGGGTGCTCTGTGTTGGTCTTGTTAAACGGAGAATGAGAGCAGTTGTGACAGCAGCATCTCCCACTTGGGGGTCCAGCCTCATATTTTGAGATATAATTGAACACTGTGTATGTCTTGCTGGAATTTCTCCATCACACTGTGGGAACATAGTCCATATGGGATAAGAGGGTGAAGCAAATAGGCTCTGTGGCGGGTTCTGGGGTTGTGACAGACCTTGAAGGGAACAGAGAAGAGGTTGCAGGATCTACAGCAGTATTGCTATTTTCTGTGTTTTTGTTAATTATTATTGCTGGTGCATACTGAACCAAATGTGCAGGTTTAACAGCACTACCAACAATTAGTGACCGTTATGCTAAATTGCAAATTGCCTTAGTAGTCACAGAAGAAACAGATCATTGGTTTTAAGCTGTGTATGATGCTTTCAAAGAAGGAAGGGCATTTTGTGAGACAACATTGGGTGAACTCTCAGCAAAAGAAGCTATTAAGGAAAAAAGGTTTAATTGTACAAACATTGTAAACTTCCTCCTTTCAAAAACAGTGTTAATTTGTAATGATTTCTAATGATCATTTCCAGTATATATTGTTGTATTTATGTGTGGGAGTTATAAAGTGCAACCCTTGCTAGGAAGCACCAGAATGCCTTACACACCAAGGAGGTTACACCGGTATACAGTCTTTTGCCCACTCTCCATTGATTGGTGGCAAAAAAGACTGCAGAGGCTGCTCCAGCGGCGCCTGCCTCTACATCAACACGTGAGTGCATGTAGGGGCTGACGGGCTAGTCGGGAGCGAGAGGACAGAGGAGGCAGAGGGCAGGAGGTAAATGTTTAGTGTATGTATGTAGTGCATTTGTATGTTTGTGGTATATGTAATGTGGAAGGGAGTAGTAGGTGAGGGGGGAGTGGAATCCTGCTAGTGCAATAGAAGTCAGGGGGTTTGGGAACAGCTGCAAGGAGGGTTGGGAGGTGAAACACCCCATAATTGTCATTATCCTGCCTGTGAATGGCTTCACAAAATTGGGCAAACAAAATCATCCTTTTGTCAGTGTGACCTTCAACAGGTGGAAATATGACATAGAACCGTTTACAAGCAGGCTGCAGGAATAGAAGAGGGGCTGTGACTGGTAGAGTGAGCAGAGGAGGGGGAAACTCTAGCGATCGAGAATAGAATTGAGTGCAGTAATTCACAATTGGTGAGATGTTCTTTCAAGAGGAGGGTTGTCAGGTCTGTCCTGTGGTGTAGGATGAAGTGGCCAAGTCTTATCTGCATTGGTAACTTGTTTGAAAGACAGGCTATATAGTAGGGAAAGAACCTTTTCCTGTATTATTCCATCTTGTGGTTCTTTCTTACCTGCCTGGACTTTTTGCAGTTTCTGTTGGCATGCTGGCCTCAGGAGGTGGAGAGTTTATTTCTTATGGGAATTCAAGATGACCATAGATGCCCTTAGACCTTGTCCTGAATTCCCATAAGAAATAGTTGTAGGCCCCACCAAATCCAGTAGCTAAGTGGTAATGATAGTATTATACAATATGCAGAAAATCAAAGAAGCATTGTTGGAACCTTAACTCAACCACTAACATAAAAACTGAACAAGTAACATCTAAGGTCTAAGAAGAGACAGTTTGCTTTCCCTGTCTCTTGTGAGAAGGTCAACAAGGCTATGTTTTTCAAATTGTGTCAGTGTCTGTGTAACTTTTATTCAGTTACGGTTACCTACCCATTTTGTTGTGTGATGTTGTACCAGCATGCACCTGCTCCTGTTGCTCAGTGCTCTAAGCACTCTGACGTGCACATAAATTGATGTGGGAGGAGATATATATGTTGCAATCTTCTCTACTTTTCATTGCTTGGCTGTTATTGTTTTACATTTTTTCTTAATTCTTCTGTAAATGCTAATTTGTTTTTTACTATTCACAGTGTACATATGTTTCTAACAACCTTCTTTTTTTTCATTTGTGTATAGTGCCACCCTCTTTTCTTTTTGGCAATTAAGTATTTAGTAGATCGTTTTTCATCGGTTGCAGTGTCATGTTACAATTGTCACATTTAGCTGACATTGTAGCATGTTGTGCTCCAGTCTAATGGAATTCGGCAGTGGTCATGATGATGTCTTTCACGTTTTAAGCAGATATTGTAATTAGGTCTAAATGTGTTGTGAGTTTGAAGTGTTGTACAAATAGTTCACAAATTCAGTAAATTTGTTTCACTTTAGTAGTGACATAGTTCTGGTGTTGTGGCTTCATATTAAAACAATGTCATTCTGTTTTAACGTTCTTCCTTTTCACACAAAATATGTTTGAAGTTGAATAGTTCACTTATAAAACTCATGACTTTGGTGCTTGTTTGGAGGTGTAGTTTATCTATTTTACCAATGGTACAAGTATGATCAGGCACTATTTACCAAAGTATTATTAGTTGAACATGAAAGTGAGATGTATTTCATTGTTAGCTCCCTAAAAATAAAAAAGGATAAAGATAACTTAGCAAAATTTCTGTGCCAGTATCACTGTCAGCATTTGCATCTTTCTATGTTTTCATTGTCCGCAGTCCTTCTTGGCATGAATTGGTATGCACTTCAGTGACTTGAACCTGTAAATATATATACAGTGTACTGTATGGTGTACTTTGTTGATACATAAACTAATATAAATTATTCTTTGTTTTACTAATGATGTACAGTTCTTGTAGTTCAAACTCTTGTTTATGTTTATATTTAACCTATTTAGTTCCTGTTGACATTAATAATAAGGCATTTTAGGAAAAGGATTGTATAGGATTTTGTAATAAAAAGTTGATGGATTTTCTGTGGATCACCAATTTCATTTTTTGTTCATCTTTTATGCTGACTTTGATTTTGATGGTTCTTTTGTGGGCTTGTTTTCCTTTTTTTATGAGGACCTTTCTTCTTTAATTGTTACATTTCCCTTTAACTATTTAGAAATATATATTTTTAAAGTTGCCTATTTTGTTGATAGTGTTAGTTTTGTGTTTCTAAATGATCTCTTAGCAGGCAGTGTGCATCAGTGTGTGTCCTGCTTTGTTTTTTTCTTCAGTAGTGTCATTTTCGGGCAGTGTTTGATCAGTGTTGTTTATTGTGGTTTGGATAGAGGTGGTGGATTTCTCAGGTTGTGAACCTGATAATTATATGTGTACATGTATATTTGTTTGAATAGGGGGTGCCAAACCCTGCACCCTCAATGGAGTGCAGATAACATAATAGGCATATCAAATGGTTCTATTATCACAGAAATCAGGATTATTTATGGTAAAAGTGCCTATGGAACTTGCATATTTGAGTTAGGATGACCCAGAAATTGAAGGGTGCTTTAAATATCACACACATATTATAAGTGTATAAAGATATATCATGAATAAGGGATACAAAGTGAGAGATGCTTACATAAATAAATAATAGCTCCCTGAAGAATTAATACAATGTCAGCCAAAAATATATTTCAAAATTGATGACTCAAGTAGAAAATGGAGTCCAGTTCTAAGCCATGTGTGAAAAACTATGACTCATGCCAAGAGTTTTCAGACAAGCAACAGGCGGTGATACATTTGAGATAGTCTTTGGCAGCATCTCGCAGTGGGATAATTGTGGTTGCTAGGATTAAAAATGGAACTTGGCAGGAAAAGCAGACACGATTAATGATGAAGCTAGATAAAGCAAGGGAAACTTGGATACATGTATCTATGTTCTAATGAGAAGGGCACAATGTGCTTCGTGCAGACCATTGTGAGAGACCAACTGTATTATTTGGTACCATATAATAGAATTTATCTATTTTCTCCACAGTACAAGGCACTAACCAACTTGGCAGGACATCGAAAATCAGATAAAGAGTATACATCGATCTGATGAAGGTGTTTGTGGCAGAAGTTGAGAACTGTCATAAATGTGTCCAGCCAAGTCTAAAATAAGCTTATCAGTTGTGAGCGTCGGAGAAAAGTGTGGATGTCAGCTATGCTAATGTGGGCTCAGTGTACACCAGATAAGCCATACCATGATTTTTAAGGAATGTTTTTTTATCTGACTAAGAGACCCTATCAGAAAAATACTCTGACCAAGATAGTAGTGTGCATAAAGATGCTGCATCATCCAAATAGCCTATGTAAGCAGGCTGAAGGCAAAATGTGTTGAGTGTTTTCCAGAGTGTGTCTTGTAACCACAACTAATAAAGACTGCAGAGAAAACTCCCGGGTGCCTGATTTACTCTTGTCTCTGAGGAATGTTCATGGTTGCCTGGTGTTAGATGGAGGAAGGAGACCAGGGCCTTCAGTTCAAGTTAAGTTCTTTACTGTGTTAGTATAGAAATAATATTACATTTGGACTCAGTGGGCCTCATTACGGCCCAGGCGCTAATGGGTTAACGAGGCCATAAAAGGCTGCGCGCCGTTAACCAATTAGCGCCTAATTACGAGGTCCCTTTGCGGGACCCGACCTTAATGGCTGGTATAGACCAGCCGTTAAAGTAGGGACCCGCAAAGGGACCTTGGTGCTAATTACGGTGCCGCAATTTGCGGCACCGTATTTAGCACCTTCGCCATTCCCATTGAGCCCTATGGGGTAAAAATGGGAATGGGGAAGGGCCATGGAGGAAGGGGGAATTACCACCCCGCCAACCTTGTAATGGGGTGGTAATTCCCCCTTTCTCCATGGCGGAGTCAGTAACTTACCGGCATGGACCATGGTGCTAATAGCACCATGGTCTTCCGCCAGGGTCGTAATGAGGCCCAGTGTTTGCACCTTAACCTTGGTGTTTCCAACCATCAGACGTTTTGCATTATGTTACATTTCGATTAAGTGTTTGTAATTTCATGTTGATTTTCAGCATTTGAAGACTTCACCTTTATATCTGTAGTAACCTTAACTATATTTTGAAAATGTGCTTTTCCACTGATTTCCTCATTTTTTAAAACACAGTGGGGTACATTTCATAACACATGCAAATTGATTGCAGGGGACTACCAAAGTTTGCACTTATATGCTGTTTGGTCCCTGGCATTCCATTTACAACATTTACATCTTGGAATGAAAAACTGAACAGAAAAACCTGGCAAAATCACCGTTCAGTTTTATGCTCTGTTTTAAAAAAAAAAGTAAATGATATGAATCTGCCTGTGAATCCATTTATTTTATACTTACAGAAAAATCTCATGCAAGCATAAAATGAAGTGCTCACACACAACTGAGGAGGTAAGCACAGCAGAGAGGTTAACGGTTAACTTTACTGTGTGTTCTTCCTCCACCCTTGTGAGCAAGAAAAGGGGTTGGATGAGAAAATGGAGGTGTAAAAGCAATATGTCTTGCCACCATCCATTTGAAACTGAATCCCTTCATGTGTCTGACTGGGTGTCTGTGTCTGTTCCAGACAATGTGAGTATGTGTGAGTGTTTGCTTATTATGAGCATATTGTTGCTTTTCAAGTATAATGAGACTATATTCTGAGCATCTTGTGTGCGCTTACATGCATTCCAAACATAATGTATATGTGTATTGTGCACTGTATGTACATGCCTGCTTATTTTTTTTTATATATATATATATATATGTATATATATATATATATATATATATATATATATATATATATATATCCCAACCGCTTCTGAAAAACGGTGCTCTGCCTCTTTGAATATCGCATTCACTTCCTTCCTGCCTATGCAATAATTTACAGGACAGGTAGGTTTTGTGATAACAAAACACAAGGGCACTCGATCTGCACTTACAAAAACGCTAGTGGTTTATTTAAAACTTCAGTGGAAAAAATACATAAAGACATGTGGGCCTCATTATGAGTGCAGCGGTAAGGGGTTAACGGCGCCGGTAAGGATGCCGGTGCTGTTAACCCCTTACCACCGCATTACGAGGTCCCTTAGCGGGAGCCGCTAAAGGACAAGGGAGCTAATAACGGGCCCGTTATTAACGGGCCCATTATTAGCTCCCTCCCCATTCCCATTGAGCCCTATGGCGGTTCAAATGGGAATGGGGATGGGTTTTTTGAATGAGGAATTACCAGGTCCTCGAAGGTTGGAATGACCCGGTAATTCCTCATTCAAGGAACCTGGATCCAGACCGATTTTGGAGGCAGTCATGGCGCTAATAGCACCATGGCTACCTCCAAACTTGTAATGAGGCCCATGGACGTATTAAGGATAAATAGGTCCTGGAGTAAAACACTTCCTTTTCACCACACATTCCGAACCCACATTTGGTACTTTGTCAGATGCAATTCGCTTGAATTCGCTCAGGCGCCATATTTAAAATCACACCACAATGCTAAAAAAATCACATGATCTATGTTTGTTGTGGTCATGTGACCGCAACTTTCAGTGGCACTTTATTAGCTGTTAATCTCTGTGCCATCTTAGAACATTATATTCTATGCGTTTAGCCCATATCTATTTGGTATAGTGCCTCATCAGTGTAAACTTATCACTAAATGCATTCAAAATGAGTCAATCTTCAATGTGACTCTAACATTTAGCATGTTTTCTTCCTTTTTTACACATTATATTACCCAAAAAACGTGATGATCACATGACACTTGAAAATATCTATATTTCTGTGCCAGTGCACCTAAATCTTGAGTGATCACATCCAGGACTTATAGGAGGCTTATTGACAGACAGCTGACACCATCGAGCAGAGTGAATAGAAATAAGACACTACGAGAAAAGAAAATTCTGACGAACCACCTTCTGCTAGTTCTTAAGTCTATTCTCGGTTGGTATCAGATGATTTTTGCTTGGATGAATTTGGTTCCTTGTCCATGTAATGATTTATGGGTAAAACGTAGGGCTTTGAAGTTGGTGCATTTGTTTATTGGTAGCCAGTATAGACTTCTTAGGGCAGGCGTGATGTGCTCTCTTCTATTTAGTCTCAGAACTAGTCTTGTTTCATGTATTTTGGAGGTGTTGTAGTTTTTTGATGAGGCATTTGGTCATACCTAGGTAGAGACTATTTGTGGATTCTATCCTAGATCATACTAAGGAGCTGAATGTGTGGGTCCTGTGTTCCAAATTGAGGTTGGGGAGGATCCTTCTTATTAATCAGTGGAGGTAGACATCATTTGTTTGTTATTCGGTTGACTTGTGGTTCTAAGGTGAGACAATTTCTTATGAGGATTCCTAGATTTCTCATCACTGTTGATGTCGCCAGTTGGGTTCCCATGCTCAGGTGCCAGGTGAGGGATGTCTGTGTTAGACTGTCTTCTCATGGGGAGATCATTATTTCTGTTTTGGTTGGGTTTAGTTTGAGGTTGTTTGCCATCCAGGTGTTTATGTCATTGAGGCATGTTTTGAGGGTGTTCTTTGGGTTGTCCTTGGTTATCTTGAAGATGGGTCGGGTGTCATCTGAGTAGTTGTAGTTTGTCAGTCCACGTGTTTGAATGAGCTTTATTAGAGGGGGGTCATATAAATGAGGAAGAGGATTGGGAAGGGGCTTGATCCTTGTAGTACACCACAGCTGATATTATTTTGTTTGATATAAATGATAGAATGTGGTTTCTTTCAGTACGGTCAGTGAGGAAAGATTTCAGCCATAGTAGTGCAGAGTTTTCAATACTAGATACCTCCCGTCTCTTGATTAGAGTTGTGTGTTTGAGTATATCAAATTCAGCTTATATGTCCAGTAGTATAAGGGTCATGTTGTTGTCTGCATTCATTCTTAGGTCGTCCCATATGGACAGGAGTACTGATTCTGTTCCTCTCAATGGTGTGATGCCAACCTGGGATTGGTCAAGTATTCCATTGCTTTCTACATGATTGAGTAGATCTTTATATGTGTGGTTTTCCAAGATTTTCACTGGGTTTGATATAGGTCTGTAGTTAGTAGAGTCCCTTGTATTTCTTGTCTCATCTTTTAGGAGAGGTTTGCTGTATGCTGATTTGAATGACTTTGGTACTATTCCTCTGTTTAGGGATAGATTCATTAGTAGTCAAATGTAGAGGGCTGGTGTTTGTGGGTGAGTAGTCTTTTGTAGCTATTTGGTGGGCATGGGTTGCTGATAAATCTGGCTATGTTGGTATCTTTTAATAGTTTGTCGAAGATTTCCTCGCTTACTGTTTTGATTTGAGTGAATGTTGTGTTGATTGATGTGGTGCTGGTTTCTGGGAGGGAGTTGTTTGTGGTCCTGCAGGATGTGTCCATAGCCTGTTGTATTGCTTCTATTGTTATACTTTGGTGAGCCGTGATGCTGTCGGATAGGGTTTGCATGAGTACAATGCTGTTGTTGCATGAATTGACTTTTTAAATTTCCTTGATGATTCTAAAAATAGCTTTTTGTGGATTTATGGCTGCTTGTTTCCTTTGGGTACAGTATGTTTTCTTATCTTTCACAACTGTCAATCTGTATAGCCGAATATGAAGTTGGCAGTTGATTTTGTGCATCTGGTTGCATTGCTTCCTCCATTGCTTTTCTAGGCTCCAGTTTGGTTTTTAGTTCCTGCAGTTCCTCTGTCAGCCATCTTGCTTTGACTTTTTTTCAGTGTGGGTTTGAAGAGTTTTAAGGGTGTTGGTTGGTCTAACGCATATATACTTTACTTTAAAATATTTATATAGTGCAATCCTTGGACCCGGGGGCACTAGGGCGCTGACGAACATGAAGTGAGAAGGCAAGGGAGAACCAAAAAAGCAAAGGTCGAATAGTCACGGGTTAAGCAAATAGCCAAGTGTTCAGTTTATTTTTAAAAGAAGCAAGGTTAGGCTGACACCTCAGCCACCTGAGATCTGTGATCCAGGTGTGAAGGTTCTCTTCAACTGTGTTGGGTGTTATTTCCTTTAGGTGGGAGGTGTCTGGTTTAGTTGTTTCTAGTATTTGTTTTAAAGTTTTAAGGTCAAGTCTTTTCCAGTTTCTTTTGTTTGTCAGCAGGAGTTTTGTGCTAGTGGGCATCATGCGGCTCGGGATTTTGACGGTGAAAGGGATCATATGATGGTTACTCCATGTGATTGGTACTGGTGAGGCAGAAGTCAACAGTTCATCCCTGCAGAAAATTGAATCTAGTGTGTGTCCCGCTCTGTCAGTGGGTCCATTTCACTATTTATTTGAAGTGAAGAGTATCTAGTGGGGCACTGAGTGAGTTTGCTGTGGTTTAATATTCTCTTTCAGACTATATGCTGAAGTCTCCCAGAACAATTATGTTATTGTGATTTATGGAAAGTTTGGGTATGGCATCAGTGAGTTTTGTGACAAAGTTAGGGTTATAGGTGGGGGGTCGGTAGATCAGAAGAAAGAGTATGTTGAATTGGTTGTTGATCTTGACTATGAGTGATTTGCAGTCTTCTATGACTGTGAGGGTAGTAATGAAGAGCTGATGTGGTTTTTGTGTGCTAGAGTGATTTCTCCCCCTCTTCCGCTTTCTCTGTTAGATTGCAATAGTTTGCAGTTGTCCGGTGTGGCTTCATGAGTGATTAATTTGAAGTTATCTGAGATCCATGTCTCTGTGAAGAACAGAGCAGTCATGCATTTCTTTTGTGTGCTTTGTCATAGATCGTACGTTTTGGTAGGTTACAGTGTAGTGTGTGCGATTTGGCTTGTTCTTTGCTAGGTGTTATTTTTGGTGTATCTGTTGGGGGCGGTGTTAGTCAGTCTTTTAACTCTCTGTTGGGCTGCCCTGTTTATTGCCGAGTGTGAAGTTGTATCATCTGTCCCATCATTGAGGAGTTCCATTAGGTTGCACGATGAGTTTCTCTGTTCCTGGTCATTGTAGTTAGATATTTGTTTGTCGGGGTGATTCTTTTTCCAATCTCTGGTTATGTAAGGAGTGTAGGTGGCGAGGGATTCTAGTCTGGCTCTGGTTCTTATAGGTGTCTTTCTGAGGTTGTCTTTGCCATTGTTGGGTTCTGTGTCTGGGGGTCAGTGGTTTAGTAGGATCTTGGGGGCTCATTTAGTATCCTCTAGTATCCCCTGGTCCTTTGTTGTGGGCTATTCAATGTCTGGTGCGTCTGGTTTGTAGGTGGAGAGGTAGCAGGAGATGCATGATGTATTTGTTCTAGTGTTTATCCAGATCTTTAGTTTTTTTAGATGGGGATGGAAGTGGTTTTAAGGGGTTGTGAATTCTGGTAAGTAGTTCTTGTTGTTAAGTGGGAATACAGTTTCTTTTGTTTTTCTTGTTCTGTTTTCCAACCTTGTTCAGTTGTCCTTCTTGAATTGGGAATATTTGTATTTGCAGAGGTTTATGATTGTTGTGCGTCGGTGGTATCTTGATTTTGTGGCTGTGCATCATGTTATTTTGGTGGTTGGCTCCCTTGGTTGGGGATTCGCTGATGTTGATAGGTCCTTTTGGTTCTAATCATGCCAGTTATGCCATTGTGTTGGGCAAATGCAAACCTGAATCATCCATGTTTTTTGGGCTAACACAGTGGCACATGCCTCGCTGTGGTTATAGGATTGTGGTGGGGGGTCCGCGTTTGTCCAAGCCTCATACGCTCTGAGTGTATCTTATATGTGCTTTGGAGCTTAATAATATGGTACATGAGTGAATGGTGTATGGCGTATGAGTATAGGATGTATGCATTTATGTCAGTGAGTGTAATGGCATATGGGTGCATAGCATACGAGTGTATGTCATAACCATGGAGTATCGTGTATGGCATGAGTTTATGGTGTAAAAATAAACGCATATGCCATTCATTCACATGCCAATACACTCACTGACATAAACACAAGCTCCAATGCACACATGCATACGCTTGCATGCCAATCGCTGTGAGTAACTTGACGGTATTCTCCCACCCACTCCTTTCATTCGGGAAAACCCCACTATCCCTATTTGCATATTGAAAGTGTCCACTCTTGAAATAAACCACAAAAGATACCAATGTTACTGTGAAGAAAATGGAAGTTATAGAAATGACTTAATTTGTCCCAGTAAATTGTTCACTGCCTAAAGGAAATAGTCTTATTTGCACATATGCCTTCAGGCTACACGTTAAAGTGTTCCCACACATTTCCATTGTATTTAATTTCTGTAACTCTAGTACAGGGTTAGTGCCTCCAACCTGCACGAATAAGAGCAATACGGACCTGCCCCCACTGCTCCCTCTTAATATGTTTGATTCGAGTTTCTAATGCTTATGAGTATGGTGATGAGCATTAGGGAATATACATGGGCTGGGGAGGAGAAAGAGACCTTCCAGTGCCTCTGCACATTAAGATGCCAGAGGGGGCTATAGGAAGGGCATCTTGCGATAGTGATTTCAAATTAGGTAATTTCCCGCTCACCATGGTTTTTGTTCTATATCAATTTCTTTCTAGATGTAATGGCCCATCTCAGGACCTTGTTCTTTAGACTGGTTTAAATTCCAGCACAAGATAAGCCCTTCTTCCTCCTCCCACTCCTAGGTTGGTAGCTTTGTCTGCTGAGTAAAAAAGCTTAGCAAGTTAAGCAATGGCTGCAGAAAGAAAGTTCCACCTGCACGTAACAGCTCTAAGAAGCAGGAAGACTCGATCATGAATACCTACAGTTAACGCAATATTATTGTCATTGGGTGGGATTAGCAAATGTAGATGCAGGCGGGAACTGGGAATCAAACATGAGAGGGTGCTTGGTGAATATGGGAGAGGTGGCTTGCAGCCTTATATAATGCATGCCCCGCCCCATGCACAGTGCCCCATTGTTTCACGGTTAGTTTGCACTTTATATATTCCATAAATAGATAAACGTTCAGCTGGCATGGGTTAGCAGCTGGCAGGGGCGGACTCGGACATAAAAGTGTCTCGGGCACCAGCGAAAAAGTGGGCCAACAAATTCATTCCTTCTTATGACACTGTTTGAAAAATACCAAAGGGGGAGGTTTTTTTTCTCGATAAAATGAGATGCAAATTGTGCATTTAAAAAAAATAGGTATTCAGCATTACTGGTCTGAATGATTAGCTGCATAGAGAAGTATTTCCTCGAACTGACCCACAATGGCCAAAAAAGTGGCCCACTTTGACCCAAAAAAACTGTCCCACACAAGCATTTTGCGTTTTTGGTTCGGCCAATGGCCTATTGCCCTATAGATCAGTCCGAGCCCGGCAGCTGGTCATGTCTCCCTGCATAGCCGAACACCTTCAGACATTTCATGATCCCTCCTGAACTGGGGCAGCTTTGCTCTCCATCCCTGTGAAGCCCTTTCCCATGCCTTGCATAGTTTGCAGTGTTTTTGTATAACTAGGCATGGGAGGTTCTGTCTGGTTGATGTCACAGATAAGGGGTTGAGATTTGTGTGCATGCCTTGTGCCTGTGTTAGTTGAATTACTGTACCATAGATGTGACTAGACTTAGCTGTGACCAACGCACAGATGTCAGCAAAAGCCACACAGTACCCTGATCTGTATTATTGGTTAACCCTTCATGGATACATTTTGTTGCCTTGAAGCACATCTAACATAAGTGCTTACTGACTTCAGCTGTTCTGCTGCAGGTCATTTCTGTGGGCAGGCGAGTGACCATAGCCTTCTACGTCTGGTTATTTTCATCTTCTACTATTAGGTCACTGACCTACACAATAGGATAGCTGGTGATTTGGGGGGCCCCAATCCCCTTCCCTAGGAACCCTTCTTCTATTCCAGCCTAGTCTTATACACAATTCCTATTCCTTACCATCATCAATGGTAGCATCTGCTGCAAGACACATTTTTGCACTTGATTTGGAAATGGGTTTGTTTGTTTAGGAAAATCAATGTCACTGGCAGGAGAAAGTTCCCTACTCTGGATAACAGAATAACACGGGTAGCCTCTTAGAAAGGCAAGAGTGGAGACCTCTGGCGGGATTACACGAGGCAAAGAAAGGTGGCTCTTGATTGTGGACACAGTGCCATAAATTGTATGCATTTAATGGCTGGCAACCGAAAAGAGGCAGACAAAGCCAGTGGGATATGATCATGTCTCTTGAGGCGCGCATCACGGAAGGCTTGTGGCAGCACACACTTTGTTTCCATGTTGAGATTATGACTTGAGAGGGGAAATGCTCAGCATCTCTGTACAGAAAACGTGGATCCGTGCTGAAATGCTTTGCATCCAAATTGAGACTACCTCCCTCATTATAGGTTTGTCGGTATCCCGCTGGTAATTCCGGCAGGATTCTGGCAAACCTGCTTTACCGTCCCCGTTGCCGGATATCCTGGTATTGCGGAGAGATTACAGGTGGTGGAGAGCCAGTAACTTCCCATTCCTATGGAGTCTGATAGGACTCCATGGGATGGGATTGCCTGAATCACTGGCACTGTTAGTAAGATTCGTTAGAGATTCGTGGCTCCCACCAGTAAACTTGAAGTGTGCCAGTCCAGAAAAATTCCCAGAGCCGGAATTACTGACCATTTTTTTGACATTGTTTCTTGACCGGCACATTTATAATGAGGCCCTAAGTAGAACAAATCGCCACCCTTTTATATCCTCGTCCTTCAACTCAACGCTACAGGAACCACCTGGGATTGAGACGCATTGCTGTTAAAAAATATCAGGTTTGATACGTCAAAATGGAAACATCACAGAAATGACTAATTTCAAGTAAATTGTTCGCATTTGCAAGGGACAGAGTTCTGTGGCAGCGCTCTGGTGTCAGAATGCATAAGAAAATGGAGTCTTCCAAAAGTGCTCCCAGACTCCCTCCTTGTGTCCTCCTTCCCCAGCCCCCAGGGTCCTTGGGAACATTCTTGACCTGAATTAAATGTATGTTTCTGACAGTCCCAGGTGAAATCCAGCTAAATATACCACGTGCGGCTCGTTACCCGTGCATGCAAGAGGGCCTCCCTACCCATCTCTGAAGGGTAAGAGTAATGAACTCTCTGTTCTCCCTTCCCTCCCCACTCCCTCTCACCACAACACAAAGGAAGCGGACGCACGTGGAGACGTGGGCTCATGCATCAAGCGAAGGGCTGTGTGCTCCGATAGAGACGACAAGTGTGTCAAGGAGAGACAAGACAAGGTCTCAGGCTTGAACGAGGCGCTGGCACAACCGCTTCATTGTTTTCCATGTTTCCCTGCGTTACACATCTTTCTTTCCGCATCGTGAATAGATTTCAGAGAGCCACGAGAGCCATCTTTGGAATGTAATGTCGAGCTGGCTGCTGCAGAGGATGGGATAGCAACATTTAGGGCCATTCATACAGTGTTATTAAGCAATACAAAGAAGCTGTTTTTGACCTTCCTCCCTAATAGTTTCTAGAGAAAAGGGTGCTTTTATTGAACATGCGGAATACGAAAACTACTCCAAGGATTTGAGCCAGACAAAAAACAAGTTGGACACAAAGCATTGCAGATATTTTTTTTTATTTTTTCATTTGATGTGAATCCATCCAGTTGTTTTGAAATATTGCAACGTTCTAAGGTGTTGGCCCGTCCCAAAAACATGTTAATGTATCTTCATTGGTGCATGAAAGCACGGAGGCTTTTCAGAAATTAAAAAGCCACACATTTGTTTGTTAAATGCAAGTGATTATATGGGTAATCCTGTGGGAAGCCGAAAAAGAAAAGACCTCAAAATTATAATTGGCTGAGGGAAAGGGGTGCTTTTAGATGAGGGCATGGTTGTGGAGGTAAACAGAGTAGCACTTAGTTTTTTCTGAGGGCTGGAGAGCCCATTAAGAGATCATTTTCACGTTAAAACAGGGTCTCACGACAGAAGGAACATCTAAAGATGCTGGCAGAAAAAAAATGTGTCATGCAGAAGAGTGGGGGACATTGATAATAGGAGAGAATCATGAGGGATAAATACAGTGTGGGGGGATCATGCAGAGATCTAAAATGGGTGAGAGGAGAACATGGGGGGGCAGTGAGGATGCATTTGTGCATTATCGTGGTAATCGGAATCGGAATCGGAAAATGCAGCAGGAATGATTATTGAGGCAAAATAGGTGCCGCCATGATGATTGCAGGTATGTTATCATGGGAAAATGTTAGAAAACTATTAGGGAGAGTAAAATAAGCGGGGAAATGGTGGAGCTACAGTCCCTAGCCATGCTATGGTCATTTTGCCTATTTGAGGCCACAGGCCACAGGTCATGCATGGCTCATGGGATTAGGTTATTTAATAATGGGCCATGCAGGCCATGGCCACAGCTTTACCTTTTAACCTAGTTGGTGCAATGTAGACAGTGGCTGCAGCGAGGCCGGTTGGCATGGCGGGTTTTATCTGGCTAATTTTTTTAATGGGTTGTTGGCCACAGCTTGAGGCCTTCGCTGGTACGATCAGGTGTTTTACTTTGGAAAGCAAGATGGGCAAGAGTCAAAGGCCACATGAACTTTTATATTAATTATTGCTGAATAGAGAGTGGGCACGACCAAAGGCGTTAGCAAGTAGGCCTTGTAGAAGATATAGATGATAAAAAAATTGACATTAAGAGAGGAAAACCTTAGTTAAGAGAGCATTCAGATTAACCAACTATGAAGCGTGGCAGTTGGGTCAAGTGACCACAATCATAACTCAAAGTCACATCCGTTGTTCAGCCTGTGAGAACATACATGAGATCAAACCATGGATCAACAAATAAATGACACCAAAGGTGACATCTACAAGGGTGACTCCGAGTTCAGATTGTCGCCACTTCCCACACACACCAATTTTCAAGGTTTTGGTGCATGCAATAAGTTGGCTCATCTTAACTCTTAAAATAAAACCTGTTTTTTTCCTAACACATATTTTGCAGAAATATCTTTAAACATTTCAAAAGTTATAAGAAAACCACAAACACACTCTTTTCAGCCTACTCCTAGTCATTTTCCCATAGAGTGCTTCAATTTAAACGGTGCATTGCAAAAACTGCTGGGAGGATTTGCACCAAATATGAAACTAGTTGTAGACAATTCGTCAAATATATTCCTTTTGTTGGGTTTGGTGTAAATCTGTACATTGGATTGTGAAAAAAATGGAAAGATATGGTGGGGGGGTGCACCAGAGCCCATAAAAAGTATACAAATCTCCCATTGTGAATTGCAGTAGTGAGACTTTTTAGAAATGAAAATCCAAAATTATGTTTTTTTGCTTAATTTTTTGCATGATGTGTGTGATTATTTTTAATTTACTTTGTATTTAATTATGTAAAGTGCAGACCTAGCTCGAGTGCAGAGGAGCCCTGTGCAGAGTTTGGGTAGTTGGCATCTTTTAACAGAAGCAGAGTACTGTGAGGTCTGTGCGTCTGTATGTGTGTCCAGTGGAATTAGTCCTTGGTCAGGTATTGTTGAAAAAGCCATGTTTTGAGAGATTTGCAAAATTGGTGAATTGTGGGGGCATTCCAAGCCGACACCAGGATCAAGTGTGAGAGGGTGAGTGCATGACAAGAGAAGGATTGTTTGTGGGTCCTCTATTTGTGGACGAGTTGTGATTCAAACAGTTGGTTGATTAGCTGCACGAGGAGAGTATGCAATCAGGTATGTGGAGCATAGCTGCCAGGTACACTGGTCTGCTATTCGAGACTTCTTTGTAGATGATAGATGCAGCCTTGAACAGTATCCTGGCTTGGAGTGGAAGCTAATGTAGTTCGCGAGGATGGGGTTAATTCGGTCAAATTTCATGCTCCCATAATAAGACGTGCTGCAGCCTGGTGGACTGCTTTTAGGAGAGCCAAGTGAACAGTTGGGAGCCCTGTCAGGAGAGCATTTCCCCACATTGATGTGAAAGACTACAAGGGCCTGCACTAATGTCTCGAAGTCCTGCGGCGGGATAAAGGGTTTGAATTTTCGAAGCATAGGGATTCTGTGACAGCCTATTTGGGCCTTCTTGGCTATTTGATTCTGGAAGGACAGATTGCTGTCAATGGTGAAGCCTAAGGATTTTGCTGAGTCTGAGAGTTGTGGTTCAAATCCTTCTAGGCGCATTGTTGGACAAGGTGTTTTTTAACAGGTGGACCAATGAGGATGAATTCAGTCTTGGATGGGTAGAATTTGAGGTAGGCAGTCGGCATCCAGGACTGGATGATAGCTAGGTAATCTCAGAGACAAACAATGATGTCCTGCACGCTATTTATTCTCATGTGCAGCTGAGTATCATCTGCGTATTGATGACTGGCAATATTGCGATATTTCACGAGAGTGTCAAGAGGATGGAGTAAAGGTTAAAAAGGATTGGTGAGAGTATGGAGCCTTGAGGGACTCTGCCAGAGACCTGGAGTTGGTTAGAACGCAACAAGTTCATCTGGACAGCCGAGTGTCTGCCTGAAAGGTAGGAGGTAAACCAATTTAGAGCAGAGCCAGGGAATCTCATCCTGTCAGCAAGGAATTATGGGAATGATGATGATTGGTTATTTATAACGTGCTTAATACCCAGAGGTGTCTAAGCACGGACACAGGGATCGAACCTGTGTTGATCCACGTCGTCTTGTTTCCAAGGCGAGCCCGTTGCCCCTGAGCTTTCTTCCCAAGACAATGCCACTGAAAGCCTAAAAGGAAAAGTGCCCAAAATAAAATTTGGAGGGGTAAGCAGTAATTTAACATTAGGACAGTGATGTAGAGGAGGAAAGAGGACCACATGTGTGGATGAATAGGCTGGATTGCGCAGGAGAAGCAATTTTCATCTTAATGCCTGATTCTTGCTGAAATCTTACAAGACCTGCTTGGAAAAAATACCTATCACGGGACCTAGCAAGTAAAATGAATGCGTAAGAGAGAGTGAAGGAGGATTTACACAAAGATGAGGAAGAAGGAGGACCTAGTAATGGTGGAAAGGTGCAGGGAGAACATAGAGAGTGGCAAAAGGGCTGGGAAGGATTTAAAATTGTACATCGCTCTCTCCTTACCGCAGAAATTTGCAAATGATGACTTACCACCGGAATAATTATCAGGGTTGATTTGCATGGTAAAAGAAGGCAAACTAAAGTTAAGATGATCTGATTCATCACAAAAATACCTTGGGATTTTGGCTGGTGTGGGAAGTGACCACCATCTTAACTCTGAGTCCCACATATTGCTCATTCCATCGGCACACACATGAGATCATAGCTGGTATCAATGAGATCAAAAATTACATTGGTGAAATATTTTCACTGACACTGTGAATGACATTTGTGATATCATCTTTGATGTCATGGGTGTTAGTCCTTGCAGTGCACAGGGTAGCGCGAGTTATGATTGCTTAGTTTACAATAACTTGCACATTTCTGGGGTTTTCCGGTTTTACCCTTAATCATAATGTCCCAGTAACAACGTTTGTCCATTGAATTGCATAGGTTTTTACTAGTGCAATTTAACCATAACGTCCCTTTAACAAAGTTTTTTGTCAGTGAATGTCATTGGTTTTTAGCAGAATACCCTTAGTATGTAAACAGGAACTGTGCAACATAGTGCAAGTGCTAGCTCAAAGGTTAATATGGACAGCAGTTGTGGACTATGCGTCTGTTTGCAGAGATTGTGTGGCATCCAACCTGCTGAGGAAGACAGATGCTCTCTTACATAATAGCACCAGTAACCAAAAGCAAAGAACATAGACAAACAGCACCATGTGCAAGAATTGCCAGGGGAAATAGAGTAGGTTTGCAAATGGTGCACTTATGAAGCAAACAGGACAAAGGCATAGGGAGTGCACTATAACGAAATGCATCAACAACAGAAGTGACGTCTGCCTTCACTAATCTTACCGCAGTGCTACTTTAAATGGGAACAAAGAACGAACGGCCAGAGTAATGACTGGAAAGTGCTAAGACCTGAACGTCACTACATAGTAGTAAGAACCCTAAACTTTGTTTTATAATTGCACAGGTGCTGCAATATGAAATAGTACAGAAGCATACTGTGTCTTCTTGTAACGCCGCAATGGCAAGCACCTTCGAGTGGCAGGATGAACATTTCCCTCGTGACGCAATGACTTCCTATAGTAACCCCCCAATGGTACGCACAGTGCTTTCAAACCGTAAATGATGTAATATATATTGCTTCATGTACACCAAACACATTCTCTTTTTGGTAAGAGAACATATTGGAAAGGAAAGCAAGGCAGTACAACCCTTCCAGAGCAACATACGGGCACAGGAAAGGAAAGGAACTCTGTGGATAGGGAAATGGACTGCATGGAAGTCAAAGTGGAGAGATTGGTGAACAATTGTGCCACTTTAAAGGTTGCGTACAAGGATATATTTTGGCCAAAATGAAACAGCACTGGCACACCTGCATGTGTACTCCTTTGTCATGTTGGAGCTCGTCATTCCCTCAAAAAATGTTTCATGGGAGACGTTCCAGTAATACATCAATCCCTTCTTCCCCTCACAACCAAGTTGTGCAAATCCCCATTTCCCCACAATAAGTATTCACTTTTGCTACCCCTTCCCTTTCCAAATGGGATGTATGCATGTGTACAAGTCAACGGTAATAATGAGAATGTTGCTGAGTGTTTGTGTGGTATTCTTTTTGACCTGAAATGGAGTTCTGACTCAGCGGCGCACAGTCCTCGTTGCAATGACTGCAAGTAAGAAAAAGGTAGGTGTCCTATCCACAATGACAATGGAGGCATCCATACGCTGCCAGCAGGCTCTGCATGACCGCATGTTGTCCACCACATATCAATGCATATGGGAGCAGATGTTTGTGTGTTGTGCATGTAAATGCATGTGTATCTGTTCCTCTGTGTCCTGGTAACATCGTCATTGTGCAGCATATGAGAAAGAACATTAATTAGATTGGGGCCTTCACAAACGCACTACAGGTAGGTATACACATAAACATACCACCTGCTGTACCCTATGAATAGCCAGCGTCTCCCAAAATAGTCACCACATGTGTGGCACACTTTTAGGCAGTAGGGAAGACAGAATGGTGTGATTAGGACACCCATGCACATGCACACAACGCATTTCAGCCAGCCACAATGCATTCAGCAGACAGCCGTCCCAAAGGAGAACATTGGCAACATCACCATGCAACCTCACCCACGCTGCGTGTGGGACCTTATTTCGGTGACAGGAGCCAGACCCTCCACAGCAACCCTACAAAAGGACACACTTCAGAGGTGCTGTGCAATCTGTTTGCAGCTTTTCAGAACAGAGTAGCAGTCCGCATAGGTTTGCCCTGCAAGTAATGGTGCACCAAATCTGATGTGCTACAGTGCACTGCAACTAATAGCAACCATGTCAGTCTGGCTGAGTATGCACAGTAAAGGAGAAAATTATGAACAGGACTTGCTGTGACCCACACCAGCAGCTGTGATAGTCCCCATTGTCCCAATCTCATGGGTAGCTAGCGGCAAAGGGGAGTATGCGGACATACGTTTCCCCAAGGACGGTGAGGGCCATGTCCCAATGAAGCAGAAACATTCCTTTTTTACCTTTCCAGTTTCTTCTTTGCAGCACGCCATCATTGCGTACTGTTAAAATGTTCCAAACACTTCCACCAATGCAATTGAAGAGCTTTCCATGAAACTGTATCAGTTCTGTACAACTGTCCTCTGCGTACACACCACACCCAAAAACATTGTTGCACAATCTCTGTGGCTCCACAGTCCCGTTTCCATGTAACCATCCTAGAAAATCCCCAGATGTGGCTTTAGTGCTGTGTGCGAGCATGGGAGAGTAACTTGCAACTGGGTAGGGGGAGTTAGTTGTAAGGGGCGGCTCTGAAAACAGCTTTTTTTTCTTTTTTTAGATGCTTCTAGAGAAACACCTTTTTCACTTTTTATTTGAGCTTGTGTTTTCTCGTGCAGACTTGTTACAATAAACTCTTCACCGCATCTTGTAGACGGGCAAACAAAACAGCATTACCAATGGGCGACAAAGAAATGCCATGTGCTTGGAAAAATTCTGCATTTCCACAACTAATGAGGTTATTGTTGCTGAAGAACATCCCAGCAGCGAACAAAAAAGTATACATGCTTCTGTTGATGAGACACCTTCCTGCCACTGGCTCAGAACATCTTCCAGGAGCAATGTCTCATACTTTTCATGGTCTTATGGATGAGAAAAGCCCCTTGGCAGTGGGAAAAAAAGCCTCTTCACTAGATTTAGCAACCTCTTCAGTTGACGGAACAAGCCTGAACAAGACACGTAACCCATGTGCATGCTGCCGTAGTGGATGACGATAACATCGGCTCTAGCAAAAGTCCCAGGTCTTTGCAAAGTGCATGCATGTTGGCCAAACTGCGCTCATAGGCACCGTTCCACAAAGCGGCCACTCCTTCCAATCGGAAATTGTCATCAAAGTTTCTTTTCAGGGCATACTTGTGCAGATCCAGTAGAAAGGCATCACCTATAGGCAACACAATGAGTTTTGCCATGTCAGCCAGCCTCACTACGCAGAGTGTAATGTACAGCAGTTTGACCAACCCTTCCTGTGAACCACACCCACAGTACCTGATTGGATTATCCCGAAAGTCGCATGTCCATTGGCCAGCAAGGTAAGAAGTGCATATTGTGGCACGTGCGGTGCCCAAAGTACCACAAGGACCACACCCCGGGAAAGCAAGAACAGTCCTTCTTTGCTTTCCACTACCTTTTGTAAAGCACAACCTCATTGGGTATGGGTAAATGGGCGTACATGATTTTACCAATGCCATCCAAGACGTTACCCTCTAACACTGCCAGTTCTGCACAACACTTCATAGGTATCATTACAAATTTAGCCTGCTAGTGTGCCGTCACTGGACAGCACGTCCAGTAGAAATTTCAGTTAAAGATTGCAAGATTTGTGTGTCCACATTCATCCACTTGCGCACCCATCACCACAAAAAGAAGGTACGGAAACTTTTTCTGCACTATGTGTTGAACTGTGTTATAAGTGGCTCTGCAGATGGTATCTGCTACGGTGTCCGGTCAATTGGTCGAAAACAAACTGGTCGACTGCAATTTGGTCGACACCATTTGGTCGAATGCCAAATGGTCGAATTTTTTTTTTTATATATATATATATGTGTTTTGTGGGTTTTCGTGTGGGCAAAAAAAAAAAAGAAAAAAAGGGGATTAGGGGGGGACCCCCCCAAAAAAAAACAAAAAAGGGGTAAAAAAAATCGACCATTTGGCATTCGACCAAATGGTGTCGACCAATTGTCCTGTCAACCAAATGTTTTCGACCAATTGACTGGTAACCGTGGCAGTCTGAGCGGGCATTATCTTATTTAAAAGCAACCTTTTTTTTTTTTCCATCCTCTACCATGAAGTGGCACTTCAGTGATATGTGCTTGCAACGTTCTCATTTAGCCATATCATACAGTGTAATATTGAAACAGGAACTCTCTGCTTTTCTTCCGACAATGCTACAAAATGTTTACCCCACTAACCCACCTCCTATGTAAATCGTAAAAAAATTCCACCAATAGCAGCATTGAATGTATGGTACCAAGCGAAAGCAACTTTCCAAAAGATCACTGTCTGCACAACTTTACTTCTGTCTGCGCTGCACTATTGCAACAGGCTCTTTTTAAATGTGCTCCCTTCAACTCTCTGCCCTCTGGAACACATCCAGAAGAGGAGTGTGCAACATGGGATGGTATCTCTCCTGCACTGAAATGTTGCCAATAGCTCCCACTGGCTCCGAGGAATAAACTGAGAAGGCTCAGAATTATGCGCAAGGCCTTCTGGCCCCTGGGACCTCAATATCTTCAACTGTAACTCCCTATATATTTTCGTGTGCAAGTTCTTCTGTCATCCGCCTCCAACTCCCTCAGGGTTAGGCAATTCTGCAAAACAACAGTTGGTGGTAGTTGTGCTTTTTTGCCTGTGCTCCCCCTGACACTTGAGGGGAACCAGCGCCGGTTCCTTAAGCCACACAAAGCCTTTCTCTTAGCATCTGCTGTTTCTGCTCCTTTCTCCAGCTAACTGCCTGACGTAAACTGATTGTGCACTACCTACCTGGCAACTCTGTGATGTCGGACCCATGTCACCTCCCCCCGCCAAGCCCTGCACTGGCTTTCTAGCAAACCTCACACTTGAGTACTGTTTTCTGTATGTCTAACAGTGCATCCACCACCTGTTGTGTGCACTTATCTGTGCACTTGGCACAATTGGCCCTTATTTTTACTTATTGTCATTTGTTCTTCTTCCCTTGTACTGTACCTTCCTCTCCCTCCACCCATGCACTGGGTGATGTAAGTCACACCTTGTCTAGTAGGGTCGTTGTCTCTATCTCCCCTCTGTTACCCCTCCCTTGCCTCGTTGCGCTTTGGTAGATGTGTGTGTAGGTGCATTAGGAATGCCACAGCATACAATAGCACATTATAGGATATCATACACACAATGCATTCACAACAGTAGGATGCCTGCCACTTCCCGCATACACTGCAAAGTTGTTTTTGTTTTCCACAGTACCCCACTTACTGCACACTTAAAAAGCTTGCACACATGCAGCACAGCTTGCAGGATGCCTGCCCCTTACCTTGCACACTTGCACCATAGCCTTCTGCAGTTCTTTGTGAAAAGAGACCTTCTGGCACAGTGTTTACATACACACCAGACCCACCATCCTTAAAGAGCAGCGTCTTTCGCTCTACAATTTCCTTCCCATTGCTCCCATCCATAAAATTGCTGCATGTGGCACGTGGAAGCGTGAAAGTACAGCGTAATCCACTGAGTTTTTGTGCTAGGGAGGAAGGCGAGAAGGGGGGTTTGAAGGTAAATGTAAAACAGGGTAGGGGTTTGGGTCTGTAGTACTGTCTCAGAAAACAAAAGGTTTTGTTTAATTTTATTTTTTGTTGTCCTGTTATTGTTCTGTACGTGCTTGCATACATAATTCTTTAAATCTCTTTCGATGTCTTTATGTTTGCTTCTCCTCACATTTGTACGGACTGAATGTCAACACTTCTCTTTCAGTTCTACATGATTGTCTGCAATGCTGTGTGCAGAGTGACAAACAAAACAGCAGTGAAAATGGGGGTCAAAAAATGTAATTTCCTTGGAACCACTGCAAATCTTGCTCGTTAATGCTGCCATAGTCGGTGCAGAACGTCCCAGCACTGCACATAATGTCACACATGCTTCTGTTTATGAAACACCTCCCGACCTCTGGCTGTGGGCAAACTACACCGGCATGGTCCCATGTACCTCTTTGGTGGAGAAAATCACCTTGGCAGTGGGAAAAATCTGCATCACTGCTTTCATCAAATTCTTGAGGTGACAGAACAAACATGAGGACGACATGTACCCCAAATGTACTCCTTCCTAATGCATGACCACAATTCCCACTCTCCCAACAGAGGTCACACATGTACAAAGGAGAACCATGGCACCAAAACCCCACTCCTTCCAACAGAAAGTTAGTATCAAAGCCTCTTTCCACAGCATACCTGTGCAGATCTTGCATAACGGTATCACCCATGATGAGCACTCTGCGTCTGTCCATCTCTGTCAACCTCACTGCATCAAGGTTTAGGGAAATATATTTAATGTATCTAATTAATGTATCTAACTGTAAATATGTACATTTTTGCCACCAAATGTATTTGCATGCTTATGTATTTTATGTCCATCTGTAACTACGAAGCTTGCAATGTGCCCAGTTTTCCTTGGGCTTGGTGTGCTATATAATAAATAAACAATTCAATACAGTACAATATCACCACCCTTTCCTGTGAACCACACCCTCGACAACTGGTGGATAATCCCCACAGTTCCATTTGCAATGGCACTATGCTCAAAATGGCAGATTGTAGCACGTGCACCTTCCCAACTACAGCGAGGGCCACACCCCAGTAAAGCACAGGCACTCCTTATTCTGGTTCCACTATTGTATATGCAACACTCCCACATTAGGTGATATGCAATAGTCAGACATACATGTAGCATTCTCATCCAAGACCTCCGCATCAAACACTATAATTTCTGCACTGCATTGCAGACGTACCTTTACACACTCACAGTACAGGTCTTGTGTCATGTGAAAGCACGTACAGGTAACAGCTCTCCAAACTGACTCACGCTTTCAGTGTCCACGTTCAACCAGAGCAGCACCCAACACCACGAACTGCAGGTAGCCATAGTTGTTTTCCTCCCAGCACTCCACCAACTCCAAGGATAAAATACTTCAAAGTGCATTACAGTAGTTAGTAATCTCTGCAATGCACACTACTCAAGCACATACACTATGCAGTTGAACCTTATGCACTGGTACGCACGCATTTTCTCACCACAGCACTCAGTGGACATACTGCAGAACTGTTCACTCCATAAGCTCCTACCATGCACTGGAAAATGTACCATGTGCAAACAATGAGCATACCCATGTAATCAACAATGCATGTACAACTCACAAACAACACACAAAACTCAACAATCTGAGGAGTAGTTGCAAGCAACCCAAATAATTGTTCGTATAAGGCTTCCAGCCATACATCCAAGATGCTAGGCCCTCACCACACACAACACTCCCCAAGTGCACCCCACGTCGTACTCCTCATGTCATGCGTAATGCATTCCCCATCTGCAATTGTGCCTGCCACCTTTAACCCTGGCCACATCTTTGCATGCATGGCTCCATGACATTGTCCACATTTCAACTTTCTGATGCTGATAACTTCCTTTCATGGAGCAATGTGGTCAAACACTTTTTCAAGGGCCTTATAAGGGCCTAACCATTGCAAATGCAAATGGTGACATGTGACTCCCTATTGTGCAACAGAGGAAATGGTGAACACCATATGCTAATGTAGGCATAGCAGCTCATTTCTGCTGTTCTACCAAGTGTACAATGTCCTCTGCAACCATGGTGTGCTACTCACCAACTTCAAATGCATGCAGAGTGACAACTTCATTGCTGCATTATGTTGTGGTGGCTGTGATGAAGGCCTAGGTTGTTGGGTGCATGGCCTAAGGCCTTCGGCCATGCACCCAACAGTCTAGGCCTTGGGCACACTCAACACAACATAACAGAACCATGCAGGCGACTATGTAGGCATGTGCCAGAAATCACAAAAACAACATACGCACCAGCACTTTCACCCTACTGCTACACCATAAAGCAGGGAGGCAAGGACACGTGTTCCACTTACCGTAATGCAGAAACATATCGCTGTGTTTGGCACCGCTACCCACTTCCAATCACAAAGCATTATAAGCATGCCAACCAAACAAGACAATCTTCACAACATTGGGCCTGCTCGCAACACTCTAGTACGTGCATAGAACCAATGGTGCGTAGTGCACTGCAACACTTACTAATCTGCGCAATGCACACTACGCAAGCACATATAAGAACCAGTTGCACTGTGACCGCTTCCATATGTACTCTATTCCGTTAGTGCACTCAGTGGACACACAGCACGACTGGTCACTGCAGCATCTCCACCCATACACCAACAACTGTAGGTTGTTCTACCAATCACCACACCCATGCAACCAACATTGTTTGCACTGCAGCCGAACCACACACAAAAAGCAACAATGTGCCACCTACTTTCAACCAGTGGACATAACTTTTCAACCAGTGGAATACTTTGCTGTGCTAGCGCTGCAGCCATGCACCGATAGGGCTACGGACCTACCTCACACAGCACACCATAGTACACGCTATGTTTAAATCCTCATGTGTCGTGGAATGCACTCCCCTTCTGCATATGTGCCTGCCACCACTATTCACAGAAAGACATTCCTGCTGCAGCTGGCATGCCATAACCAATGCCGCCTGCAATGACCACACAAGATTGTTGCCTGTTGAGGTATCCACGCATTGGTGGAGCATTTATGGATGGCGCTGGTACACCACCGTCTTCTTCTAATGAGATATATCACATTTAGCACTTTTCACTCCTGCACCCTTTCGATCCTTTTCTCCCACCACCAGATGCTGTACACTGTTTTTTAGCCCCTTTTGCCACTGCATCGTCCTCCCATACAACATGCCGCCATCATAGAACACGTTTGACACACATCCCGTCACCGCACACTGCGTTGCGATCAACATTTTTACAGCGCAGCAAACAGGGAAATGGGACACTGGAGCACACTGCTACGTACAAGAGGCCAAGCAATACAAACAGTGGCTTAGAGCCTTACCACACACACCACAACACTATCCTCCGATACACCATGGTGGTGTTTCCCAAAACCATTGAAACACAACATGCTCCCCACCAGCCAACCACTGGCTGCGTCCAATGTTCACTGACAGCACGGCATACCGCAGGCCAATGAGACTTCGGTCCACGGAGCGAACAGGGAAATGGGTCCGCTCAGCGGACCCAGATATCACTAATTCTTTGGCACATACATTTCAGTTCTTTTCAACAAAAGTACTGGTCTGATTTCCACCAAACACACAAAAGCATGCTTTCCGACCCAAGCCCCCTGCTCCTGCTGCAAATTTGGTGAAAATCCGTCCATCCGTTCAACCTGTGGGCGTGCGCAAAGTTTTTCCCTATTCAGTCTGTGGTAAAACAAATATATTGGGACTCCCTTATAACTTTGCCACCCCTGCACAAGACCTCACCCAACATGGCGAAACAAATCAGAGCTAGCCAAATACTTTTTTTGCAAAGTTTGGTGACAATTCCTCCAGGGGGAGCAAAGTTATAAGCCGCCAAAAAAGTGTTCTTCCTGTGGGTTTAGCAACTTAACCATAACTACACTGCCGCTACCATTTGGGGTTATTTGATGGCTGGAAGAGAGCATAGAAATGGCAGGAAAGTGTAATGAAGGTAATGTGAGCAGTTTTTATAGGTTATAAAGGGTTTGAAAATGCTGCACAGGCCACAGTCAAATTCGGTGTCTGCGGACATCATTTCGATTGCAGGGGCGTCAGGGTATTATTTGATGGTGTATGGTACATATTTCTTATATAGTTAATTGTATTATGATGATTGAGGCCACTGGCAAGATTGTGAGGGGGGATGGGGTCATGGCTGCAGGCGATAGCCCCAAGAATATGTGCACTTGGCACAAGCACCACAGCAGTAATATTTGTATAGCAATTATTTGTAATGTAGTAGGAGTAAGGCCAGAATTACATTTACAATAATATGTTTATAGTAATTGTAGGTAATGTAGTGGGAGTACAAAGCGCTTGTACGAAGGAAGAATGATGTAACTGAACTGTATTTGGTACTTATGATTGTAGTACAATTGAGGATAATTGCTGTAGTTACTTAGTGTTGTAGCGTTATGAAGCTGTGATCTCTGGTTTATTTTCTGTGTAGAAAAACAGTACAATTGTTTAAGCAGGATAGTTCAAAAGCTTTAGTTGTATACACATTTAAATATACATTTTCTTTTTCAGACCCTCATAAACAGTACATTCTAAGAACTGTGTTTGGTACAACATTAGTGTATGACACACTGCTGTTGTACTGACATTAAACAATCATTGGGTCATTGGGAAAATAAATCCGTACTGGATTTAAAAAAAAACTGATTACAGTTACGTGAGTGTAAGGGTGATAGCATGTTTGTTTTAAGTATGTTTTGCTTAAGGGAATGTTTGAAGTTATTAGATACCTGTTTACGTAGTCTAACTATATTAGAGGTTAGAAGATGTTTTGTGGTATAAGAATTGAGATGGAGTATTTGAAGTGCTTTGCAATAAAGGATGTTTTTCAGGTACTTAGATACCTGTTGGCGTATTCTAACTAAATTGATTTTCAAAAGTGCTATTTTAGTATTATGGATGTCCTTAGATACCTGTTGGCAAATTCTAACTGTTAATTGTGCTGTAGTCTAGTGACTAAATTTGGGTTGCAGGAATATTAAGCAGGTATTTGTTAAATTTTCTGGTAACCTACGTTTTGGAGTAACAGAGGTATTGTTACATTGAAACCAACCACTTATTTTTTTGACATATGCAGTATAGTGCCCTGAAGTTGTTTTGCACCAGTGTGGTATACTATACCTACTGTTGTGAAGGTTTTATTTCACAGAGATACTTGGCCATGTGTGAAGCCTGTACGCTTACAGATGGTTTTGGTACAATCTGAATTGTACCTTAGAAGCATTAATATGACATCTTGGCTATGTGAGTTTATTTGTATGGTGGAAATATTGTCTGAATTGCAAAAAGGGCATAATATTCATGATTTGCATTTTGCAGAAGTTTATGAAATGGAATGGATTCAGAATTTGGTATGGATACATATTCAAATTGTTCATTAGGGATGTGGTCTTTTGAAACATGGTTGCAGAGAGTGCATGTATGTTTCCACGTGTATGAAATCCTCAAGATTTCATTTATAGGGATGTTTTTGGTTTCTAGTACTTGCATTAAGTACATTCATAATTCTTGCAGATCTTCCTGCGTGTTTATATTAAAATCTACCATTCCTGCACAGCAGTCCAATTCTTGCCTTATACCTGAGACACTGTAAGAGATGTCAGGATTATTTGTGACATTTATGTGAAGCACAAGCATTTGCAAACACAACTGGTCTGTGCCATTTAAGTAAATGGTGTGAAAAAGTGGTGGCAATTGAAATAGTAGATTCATTGTCACATTAGCATAACAATTTATTCCAGTTGTGTTTCTGAATTGAAATGGACCAGCGAGTTCTGTTTGTGGATCGTTTGATGGGCCTGCTGTTGTTTCTGGGGAAGAGAGATTTGTGTGTTTCTTTTGTGATGGATGTGCAGTTGATTTTGTACTAGGCAGCTGTGTGGTTGTATTGTTTGATGCAGAAGTTAGTTGTTGTTTCTTTAGTGGTATTGTTGGGAAATCTGGTATAGCTTCTGTTTACATTATTTGTCTTTTAAAAGGTTTATTTTTTGAGGTACAGGGTACATATCTAGATGTGGGGTGCATAGTGTCCATAGCAGTTGTATTCGAGGATACAAGGAATGCCAGTATTGACTTTGTTTGCATGAAAGCTAACTAGGAATAGACCATTGAGTGTACGCAGACATGAAAGTGCTACTTAACTCATACCTTCTTTAAAGACTGTGCTGCCAATGTCAATCAATGCTTGATCTATGGTTAGACCTTGTGATTTGTGAATAGTAACAGCATATGCAAGAGATAGAGAAAATTGCTCTCTGCATATGTAGATGTCTTTGAAATGAAGGAAACATCCTATTTTCTAGCCAGTTCTTTTGAATTCCGCAAGTATGTCAAAGTAGATGTTGACAAACTGAATGTTGTTGTCATGTGGCTATGTTTGGAAGCCAACAACTGTACCAATTGCTCCATTCACTAAACCTTCTTCTAGGTCAAGGTTACAATTTAGAATTGCTCTGCGGTTTAGACACAAAGTCAATATGTTCTCCAATCTGACTGTGTTGGAGATACATTTTTCAAAGCTATTTAGTCTTGATGTTGCTTGTTGATACATAGGAAGTGTCATGATGTGCACTTCTAGTTTGTCACTGGAGCAAATATGCAGTATGGGTTGCATTTCACTTTTCACCAGTGTCTCGTTGAATTGACAACAGCTTGCAAGTGTTGCCATTAAGTACATACATTTTAGATGTTTTTGAGTTAATTGTTCTATCAGTAGCAGATGTGTTTTGTCCATATAGTGCAGGGATTAGTATATCATTTAAGATGGATTGTGCATCTTTAGTAAACAGCCCAGTTCTAATGATTTTTAAAATGTTAGTATATGTGAGGTCTACAGACTGGTGCATGTTTTGAGTTAGTTCGCTGTAGTAAAAATGTTGCCAGAGATTTACATTTCCATTGCTGCCGAGGGTATTAAGATATTCTTTGTATCCTAATGTTTTGAAAATAGGTTGCCCTTTCAATGGTGTTAACTGTAGGAGGTCTCTGAAAAACAATAACATGTTTGCCTCCATCTATCAGAAGAAATGTCCTTTGTTTTAGAATTCTGTGTACTTCAGTAGCAGATTATGCTGATAATTTTTAGCATTCTAATTTATTTTGGTGTTCTACGGGAGGAGTAGTAGTCAGTGTAAAGTTAAACCCCCTATGTTGTAGGCAGCAAAGCCTGTGAGGGCTGTTACTACAGCCAAAAGGTTGTTGTTTGTCAAGTTTTGTAGAAATGTGCTGATTATTTTAATTAACCAGAACCAGCTTCACTGCTTACATACAGGAGCAGAGGTTTATAATTTTTTACAGCTACAGGTTTTAGTGTCATGTTTAAAACCATGTTCAATTTCTTTAGTGACTTCTAGATAAATGATGGGTTGCTCATTATTTATCTGTGATTCCAGAAGTGACAAGGTTTCCTCAGATTATTTATATTGATACATGGTATTTTCTACCTCAGTCATGGCTATTTCTGCTTCTGCAATCAGGTTTCCGAGAAAACCATGGGACAGAGACAGCTCTGCCAGATCTTAAGACAAATATCACAGAGATCATTGAGGAGGGAAATGTTGCTCTATTGCTCCTGCTGGACTTCTCATTAGCATTCGATCTGGTTGATCATAACCTACTAGCTGACAGATTAAAAAAGGTAGGTCGATGCTCCCCCATGGCAATATCCTGGCTTAAATTCTTCCTTGGCCCCAGAATAGCTTGCGTAGCCAAAGGGGCATCTCAATCCAAGAAGATACTGGTAACCTGCAGTGTCCCTCAGGGATCATGCTTATCCCCTCTGTTGTTTAACATTTATGTTAAATGCCTGTGCAATCATTTGCAATCTCTGGATGTGAAATTTGCCAACTATGCAGATGATACCCAGATCGTTTTTAAGATATCTGGGATCTATGAAGAGGATTTAGTAAATATCAACAGGGTATTTGTGGCCCTAAACTCACTGGCACTTAATGATAAAAAGACGGAGCTGCATATAGTGGGAACATCATACAGATTAAATAATATAGACCCATGATATAAAATGTTTGTGATTAATGGAAATTTGATCCCAGTGTCCGATTCAGTGAAGACACTGGGTGTTTTCTTGACTCCCACCTCTTCTTTCAAAAACATGTATCCCATCTAAAATGATCCTGCTCGTACTACAGACATTTGCTGTGGGCTTTGATTGCATGGGTATAATCAATATGAAGTTAGATCATTGAAATAGTCTTATTCTTGGAACATTGAAAGGAAACATCAGGAAACTTCAAGTACTGCAAACGGTGCAGTCCGAGCCCTCTGCAGTCTTGGTCACCAACTCCATATTTCGGAATACCATAGAAAGCTGCATTTTCTCTCGATAGATCAATGCATGCATTTCAACGGTGCCGTCTTGGTATTTAAATTCCTGATGGGTGAAGCACCAGACTACTTTGCTTCGAGAGTCAAACAACCGACCCTGCAAAGGGCATTGCACTCTAATATCAAAATGCTTCTGGTGCAACCTCGTACTACCTTGAAAAAGCTTGAGGGGGCTTTAATGTTTGGACTCAGTCCATTTGGAAACCACTTCCTGCAGACATCAAGGGATGTGCCACCACTAAGCAATTCAGCAAATGCCTAAAAACATTCCTTTTTTAAAAAAAATTATTTAGCTGAATTGATAATTTGTAAGCGCCATCCTGGAAAGTTCTGACATCCAGCTTCTCAAAGCTGTGTATACAGCATCTTTATGTTTTACTGTTTGTTTGTCATGTGAGCGCCCTGAGTCCTTTGGGTGTGTATGCACTATATAAGAATATTCTTAGTTAGTTAGTTCATTTAGAATGAGTGGTTCTCCGAGTCAGTCTTGGATTCCTTTAAGGGAAGGTTGACTGCCCTCAGAAGTGTTTTTGTCTAGTTGAACTTCAATTTCTTTCTCTTGTTGGCATTCATTGTCCAACATTTGTTTGTATTGTTTGCAATTGTCATTTTGTTATACTGCTTTCATTTGCTGTGAATGCAGCTTCAAATTAGTCATAGGGCCTCATTACAACTCAGACGTTAAGGGTTAACGCCACCGTTAACCCTTAACGCCTGATTCCGATTTTAACGCCTACTTTTAGCAGGCGTTAAAATCCATGGCGCTAACCCGCCATGGTGCTAATTACGCCGCCGTAATTTACGGCGGCGTAATTAGCGCCTTCCCCACTCCCATTATGCCCTATGGGGCGAAAATGGGAATGGGGAAGGGAAAATGGGAAATGGGGATTTACCGCCCCACTCACCTTGGAATGGGGCGGTAAATCCGCCATCCACCATGGTGTAAACGTAGTTTACACCATGGTGGTAAAGTTGGCGTGCTTACCGCCTGGGTCGTAATGACCCCCATAGTCACCTAATAATTATTTTTCTTTTCTCCAATGTTAAAAAGATGGAGCAGGGACGTGTAATACAGTTCTCTATGTTGTGGAGATTTAAATGATAACTTTATATGATTAATTACACTGGTTTTGGTGAGTTTCACTAGGCTGCCGTCACAAGTTAAGACTGAATATTTGCCATTTGTCTCATTTGGTGTGACATTGTTTTTGTTGGTGTAGTTTTGGGCAATGTCATACAGACACATGTTTTCCAAAGCAGTACTTCTGTTTGGGTAGTATGTGTCAATTGAATTGTTTTTTTTTAATATTCTGGATTTTGGGATCATTTGTGGCTATGTTTTCTATTTCTTGGTAGGATTTGAGTACTCTTTTTTGGGATGAAGCTGGTCCAAGGTTCAGCCACACAATGTGCTCAGATTTGCCATATAAGGCTGTGCCCATTAAACAGTCTGTAGCTTTGTAGCACCCACATTCTCTATGGGAGAGCATTTTTATACTGAAGCTGTAACATTTCTGTGATAGTGTTTTGTCAGATGATTTGTCATCCCAGAAGTCATTTGGCTTTGTTTTAGCAGCTTTGGCAAGATAGGCTGTGACATATCTTGCAAATGCAGTGGAATTGTCAGCAATGTATTCTATGTCTTTGTTTGCATTTAACAAGAGGGCAATGATTGGATTGCAACCATTGAGTTACTTGGATGCTTTGCCCCTTTTAATGTTGTATGTATTTTTAGTGGATTTACTTCTTACACTGTGTCTAACCAAGCTATTTAATTGTCATTTTTTGCAAACTGGTCTAGGGAAGCCACAGCGACATTTGGTATAGTATTTCCCTTTATTTGTATATCTACACCAGCGGTTTTTGCCACATTTATGATTTTGGAAGTGTAACACTTGTGTATGTAGGTCACTATCTGTGGTTTCGGATGGGATGTCGCAGGTAATGTATTTGTCAATAAACTGTAAAATAATGGCATCACTTTTACTCACAAAAGCATGTGGATGTGTTGTGCTCCTCTGGATTGATGTTCTTTTGGCCAAAAAAAGTGTTGCATTTCTCCGAGCAGAGGTGTAATTTTATTGCAGATAAAATGCAGCATGGCAATTAAGCGATGGTGAAAGTACCTTGATACACTTACAAGATGAAAATAACAGGGTTCACCTGGTGTTTTTATGTCTATTCTGTCTTTATTTTTGTTTTCAGTGCGTAAGAAGTCGTGCAAGTCATTGCATGCATGTTCTGCACAACTTAAAGGAACAGACCATGCGGGCTGGCCTAGGTTCCTTAGCATAAAACATACATCAGCGTGATGTTGGACCAGTATTCTTTTGTACCACACATGTTTGCCAAGAAATCTGTGGTAGTTGACTGCAAAACTTCATCTTTGTCTTTCATTTTTTTAAGCAGTTGGGTAGCGGATATGATTAAAATGTTACAGCCATTTTTAAAGTGTGTGCCACTGCATAGCATAGAGTTGCTAGTTCACTTTCGAAGAGGAGGTGGAAAATGTATTCAGCATTTTGTCTGAATTTTGGGTCTTCAGAATACATTTTTAAAGAGCGATATTCTGATGCACTAATTTGGGTGGACCTTTCATCATATCTTCCTCCTTTTCCTGTAGGAAAGAGGAGAGGAAAAGAACATGCTTCTACAGTTGTTTCCCATATGCTCATTAGGGATCATTTAGCTTGATGCATTTGATATGTTTGTAATATATCGTCAATTGTGTCTTTTGGGTGTAGTGGGTGAATTGTATACTGGTCTAAAATGTTGGCTGCTCAAACAGGATCTGCACGTTCCAAATGGGCAGTTTCTGGCGACTCTTGAATATTGTGGGTGGCTTCACTTAAAGTTTCCTCTATGTTTATATCTTTGTAGTATTTATTGTTTTCTTTTAGATATTGTAGGGCTTGTCTAACTTTGTTTAAGTCAACTAGTTGTTGCCTAATATGTTTGGCTTTTGTTTGCACACCATTAACTAGTAAAATCAAAGATTGATCTATTGGCCATTGCACTCCTAGAGTTTGTACATTTTCTTTTATCTCCTATGGTAAATATACTATTTTGCCATGGATACCCGTTAGTAACTCGGATGGAGGTAATTTGTCAGATTTTGGTTGAAGGGATATTATATCTTGAAATGTGGGCACTGTTTGTATTACAATGCTCTTTTACAAGTTCAGCTGTTGGAGAGCTTTTGGAAGTGGGAATATTAAAAGTTATTAGTGATAGCACGTATTGACATTTGGTTATTGTTAAGCTTTGTGTTGCAGTATGTGTACACTCTTGAGGGGTCTGTTATTTTGTATTTAGCTTCTGCTGTTAATTTATTGATTCATTTAGTTAATGTTTTTTTCTGTTTAAAATCAATGTAACATGTTTTCTCTTTAATATAAAAGCGCTGTCAATTAGAGCTTGCAGGATTAGTCTACTACAGTAGTTGTTAAGGTTAGATTGTGACTTTTCAGATGTTGTTAGAATATTGTGAAGAACTTTACAGTGGAAATGTTTTGTAACTTCATTGTTTTGGATTGCTTTACTGTGACTACATTAACATTGGCAGATAGAGGATTGGGTTCATTAGTAGGTCTGCTTTTCTTTGAACATAAAGTTTTACTTTTTGTTTTTGCAAGAGGAGAGTGACTTTCTTTATGTGTCACTAGTTTAGTTTTGTTTAGTGAGGTTACCAGCTTGTTTAGTTTAATGTTTGCTAGAAATTGTTTTAGAAGAGGATGACTATATGGTGTACGTTTAGTCTTATCTGCTCTGCTTTTTCTTTCTTTTCATTGGAGTTGCAGTTTAGTATGCATTTTGTTGTGTCTGTTGGAAAAAGAGAAAGGTTGTGTTGGAAAGTTGTGCAATGTATCTGCATGTATGGTGCATGGGTGTGATTGTAGAGATGAAAGCTGTTTGATTGTGAGGTAATATATTAGGTGTGGTTGGGAAGGTTGCGAGAATACGAATGTGCAGAGGTGTGATGGTGTTGGTTTAGTGAGTAAGGCAGTGGTTGTGTGATGAAATATGTGCAGTGATTGTACTGTTTTGAGGGTCTGAGTGGGTGTTGCAATGGTGGTGTGTAGATGGGAATAGTAAGAGTGTGAATGGTGGAATAAAATAGAGTGCAGTGAATGAAATGTTCGTTTGAAAAGAGTAATCTGTGGTAATGTATATATTGGAACTGTGCTGCTATACTTACTTACATATACCTGGTACTTTAATGTAATTACTTTGTCGGATGCGAAGGGTATTTGTTTTTCAGTTGTTGATTTCATTGATGTGCTTCTTTCCTGTAATTGTAAAAGAAAGTTAGTGGGGATATGTGGTAATGGCAATGTACTTTTAGGAAGCAAGGTTCAAATTTAGAATGTAAGGAGCAGTGGTGGAGAAAAGTTAATAAAATTAGGGGATGGCTAAAAATGGTTGCTCTTTGGAGCATTTCCATGAAAGTTAACACATGCGCATGTGCAATTGTAGAAGCTCTCTAACATTTTGTAAAAGAGAAAAGGTTGATGGAAAAGATTTGTAGTACACTTTTAAATGGCAGTTGTTGTGTGGGAGTTTAATGTGTTAGGAGTATGTGCATACTTGCTAATATGATGCATTCTAATCTATAAGTCTTTATGTAGTCCTAGATGTTTTGTTTCCATTATGGGACTTGTAGTTCCAATTTTACCATTGTAAAGGTTGGAGTACAAGTCAAGGACTGCGAGTACAAGTCAAGGGCTGCATAAGCAGCTGAAGATTGGAATGGTTTATGTTAGGAATTATACATGTACTGTGAATATATTAACTTGGCACACATTGAGTGCCAATTACAAATGGTGTACAAATCTATTTTATCTGTTTTACTTTCTTTCATGAAAAAGTGACACAGTGCTGCTGTAAATGCATTTAACTTTCTTAAAAATGCTTCCAAAAATCTTTTGAAAAGCACAGCATTTTCTATATTTATTTGATGTAAATCTCACAGTTTCTAATCTTGAAGTTAGTTGTGTTTGTTTCTGTGCATTCTGGGACTTGTAGTTTGTGCATTATTATGGGGAAAGTGGAATTGGAAGTGACAGAATGCAAAGGAAAAAAGAAAGACTTAAGAAGCACCAATACATTGGAATCTGTGATGTTGGGATGTATGCATGTGCTGCTAACATATTAAACTCGCAGACACCAAGTGCCATTGAAAAATTGTGTACATATGTATTTTATGTGCTTTCCCTTTATGTTATGAAACAGTAACACAGAGCTTCTATTCATGCACATGTGCATTCTTTAACTTGTATCACAATTATTGTAAATAGAAACAGTTTGAAGCGCAGACCATTTCAATAGTTTTCTACTTCATGTGAGCAGGTGATGAATGCTGGAATGCATGGCATTTGCTAGAGTGGTTAAAAAAGAGAATATGCTTATTGAGAAGCTTATTGCAGGATAAGTAGCAGGGACAGGGTTGATGAAAACATGTGTTTTAAAATATAGGGATACCTGTACTATGTTCTGTTAGATGCAGATCTTGATGAATCTGAAAATAGAAACCTTGGACAGCTGTAGAGTACTTTTTTAATGCATATGCCTTTCATTAACAGGATGTAACAAGTGTACATCTGAAGGGTTTAAGTGAGATAACAAGGTTAGGTGTAGATGTTTCGGATTTGATTGGTGGATGACTATTTGAAGCAGTCAATGAAGGAGCATTGATAACATGAAAGTGGAAAGTGTAGAAGGGCTGTCCCGGTGTTACGGGTGGCACGTGCCACCTCCGGGTCTTTTAAGGATGCCTGGCATTGAAAGGGCGGGTCTGTGAGGATTAGCCAATCAGGTACTGTGTGTGGTGCACAGGAAGAGAGGGTAGTAGGAGTTCTGTTTGCAGGAGTTCTGAGAGCAGTGACAATGGCTATGGTTATGTGTTTGAGAATGCAGACTGTGTGGATTCTGGGGGACTCTTCAATTCAGTAATTGAAGGTGTATGCTGATAATCATGGTATCCTTGGAAATATTGGATTGGCAGAAGTGGAAGTTTTCTGACATGCTTAGTGTTGCTTAAACTGGGCAAGCTTGTTTTCATTCTGTGAGAGTATGGCTCACTTTAAATGTCCAGACATTGTGATTGTGCATTGTGGAGGGAACAGTTTGGGGTTTGTGTCTTTGCAATGTGTGCTGAAGCACTGCTTTAAAAGCCTAATTCAACTGTTTCCTGCTGCTCAGATTATATTTTGGAAAATAAATCAGAGGTGCACATGGAGATGTCCAACAAACGTTTCCAGTCCTCAAATTGAAAAATCAAGGCAGATTGTCAATAAAGGTGTATCTGCTTTTTATATGCTGCAGAAATGTCATCTTTTCAGAATGATAATCTCATGGTGTGATTTTTTTTGTCATGATGGAGTTCATTTCACAGATGTTTGAATCTAATTGCCCTTTACAATCTCAGGAATCCATTGAAGAAGTTCCTGTAAGGAAATTGTAAAGGAAGATGTAGAGTATGCAGTACTACTGTACATAAAAGCAAAAAAAAGGAAACAAGGGTTTTGTTAATAAACCCAAAAAAGATATTTTCAGAGCCATCACTAAAGACTAAATAACTTATATTGGCCCTCATTACGACCTTGGCGGAGGACCATGGTGCTATTAGCACCATGGTCCATGGCGCTAAGGTTGCAATTCCGCCATGGTGGTTGGCGGACTTACCGCCCCATTCCGACCTTGGCGGGGCGGTAAATCCCCAATCCCCATTTACCCTTCCCCATTCCCATTTTTGCCCCATAGGGCATAATGGGAGTGGGGAAGGCGTTAATTACGCCACCGTAAATTACGGTGGCGTAATTAACTCCATGGTCCCTTAGCGCCATGGATTTTAACACCTGCTAAAAGCAGGTGTTAAATCCGCCATGGCGCTAAGGGACCTCGTACTCAGGCGGTAAGGGTCGGCGCTGTTTACGCTGGCGTAAACCCCTTACCGCCTGGGTCTTAATGAGGCCCATTGTGTTTAGTTTCAACCCCCCATCTTTTCACTGGCCGCAATGTCCACAGACACTGTGGCAGTCTGCCGACGGCACCTGCCATATCCAGGTCTTTTAAGGATGCCTCGCATGGAAAGGGGACTGTGGGGATTAATCAATGGGGTATTTTGTTTGTGGTTGACAGGAAGAGAGGGTTGCAGGTATTTTGATTATTTTGTGTAGGGAAGATGGATGTGGCCAGTGCTCAAGAAAAGCTCACTGTGTGGATGGTGGGAGATTGTTGGGTGAATAATTTGAAAAGGTACACTGAGTTGGGTGGCATCTGCGGTACTATTGGTATGGAGCCAGTGTAGGCTTGCTTGTTTGGCGTGTCTAGGCTAAACTGGTTGAGTTTACTATCATTTTGTAAGACTATGGCTCGCTTTCAATGACCACATGTTATTGTTCTTGATTGCGGAGGAAATATTTTGGGCTAAGTTACTCCACTATATTTGCAGGTTACATTAAAAGATAGTTTTACAAAGGTAGCGGGCGCCCCTCTCTCGCAAGAACAGACATGATAACCTGTTCAGTGGTTATTAACCACTTGAGAGTTCGCAGCCACTGCTTTTACTCACTGTGCCTTTCACAGATGGGAAATATCCATTTGCATATCAGTCTTTGTCCTGCCCAGGGGCAGTCCAGCACCGAAATACAATGGCAACTCCAATCTGAACGAGAGTACCACCAGCAACCCCATACACGTGTTTCACCCTTGTTGGGGATCATCAGTGAGGTGAAGCTGATGCCTCTCTAAGCACAGTGAGAGGGAGACCACGTCTGGTTGCCCCCAGGAGACCTAGGGTTACCAATCCCAGGTTCCTTAAAAAATAGTTTTACAAAGGTAGCGGGCGCCCCTCTCTCGCAAGAACAGACATGATAACCTGTTCAGTGGTTATTAACCACTTGAAAGTTCGCAGCCACTGCTTTTACTCACTGTGCCTTTCACAGATGGGAAATATCCATTTGCATATCAGTCTTTGTCCTGCCCAGGGGCAGTCCAGCACCGAAATACAATGGCAACTCCAATCTGAACGAGAGTACCACCAGCAACCCCATACACGTGTTTCACCCTTGTTGGGGATCATCAGTGAGGTGAAGCTGATGCCTCTCTAAGCACAGTGAGAAGAAGACCACGTCTGGTTGCCCCCAGGAGACCTAGGGTTACCAATCCCAGGTTCCTTAAAAAATAGTTTTACAAAGGTAGCGGGCGCCCCTCTCTCGCAAGAACAGACATGATAACCTGTTCAGTGGTTATTAACCACTTGAGAGTTCGCAGCCACTGCTTTTACTCACTGTGCCTTTCACAGATGGTAAATATCCATTTGCATATCAGTCTTTGTCCTGCCCAGGGGCAGTCCAGCACCGAAATACAATGGCAACTCCAATCTGAACGAGAGTACCACCAGCAACCCCATACACGTGTTTCACCCTTGTTGGGGATCATCAGTGAGGTGAAGCTGATGCCTCTCTAAGCACAGTGAGAGGGAGACCACGTCTGGTTGCCCCCAGGAGACCTAGGGTTACCAATCCCAGGTTCCTTAAAAAATAGTTTTACAAAGGTAGCGGGCGCCCCTCTCTCGCAAGAACAGACATGATAACCTGTTCAGTGGTTATTAACCACTTGAGAGTTCGCAGCCACTGCTTTTACTCACTGTGCCTTTCACAGATGGGAAATATCCATTTGCATATCAGTCTTTGTCCTGCCCAGGGGCAGTCCAGCACCGAAATACAATGGCAACTCCAATCTGAACGAGAGTACCACCAGCAACCCCATACACGTGTTTCACCCTTGTTGGGGATCATCAGTGAGGTGAAGCTGATGCCTCTCTAAGCACAGTGAGAGGGAGACCACGTCTGGTTGCCCCCAGGAGACCTAGGGTTACCAATCCCAGGTTCCTTAAAAAATAGTTTTACAAAGGTAGCGGGCGCCCCTCTCTCGCAAGAACAGACATGATAACCTGTTCAGTGGTTATAACCACTTGAGAGTTCGCAGCCACTGCTTTTACTCACTGTGCCTTTCACAGATGGGAAATATCCATTTGCATATCAGTCTTTGTCCTGCCCAGGGGCAGTCCAGCACCGAAATACAATGGCAACTCCAATCTGAACGAGAGTACCACCAGCAACCCCATACACGTGTTTCACCCTTGTTGGGGATCATCAGTGAGGTGAAGCTGATGCCTCTCTAAGCACAGTGAGAGGGAGACCACGTCTGGTTGCCCCCAGGAGACCTAGGGTTACCAATCCCAGGTTCCTTAAAAAATAGTTTTACAAAGGTAGCGGGCGCCCCTCTCTCGCAAGAACAGACATGATAACCTGTTCAGTGGTTATTAACCACTTGAGAGTTCGCAGCCACTGCTTTTACTCACTGTGCCTTTCACAGATGGGAAATATCCATTTGCATATCAGTCTTTGTCCTGCCCAGGGGCAGTCCAGCACCGAAATACAATGGCAACTCCAATCTGAACGAGAGTACCACCAGCAACCCCATACACGTGTTTCACCCTTGTTGGGGATCATCAGTGAGGTGAAGCTGATGCCTCTCTAAGCACAGTGAGAGGGAGACCACGTCTGGTTGCCCCCAGGAGACCTAGGGTTACCAATCCCAGGTTCCTTAAAAAATAGTTTTACAAAGGTAGCGGGCGCCCCTCTCTCGCAAGAACAGACATGATAACCTGTTCAGTGGTTATTAACCACTTGAGAGTTCGCAGCCACTGCTTTTACTCACTGTGCCTTTCACAGATGGGAAATATCCATTTGCATATCAGTCTTTGTCCTGCCCAGGGGCAGTCCAGCACCGAAATACAATGGCAACTCCAATCTGAACGAGAGTACCACCAGCAACCCCATACACGTGTTTCACCCTTGTTGGGGATCATCAGTGAGGTGAAGCTGATGCCTCTCTAAGCACAGTGAGAGGGAGACCACGTCTGGTTGCCCCCAGGAGACCTAGGGTTACCAATCCCAGGTTCCTTAAAAAATAGTTTTACAAAGGTAGCGGGTGCCCCTCTCTCGCAAGAACAGACATGATAACCTGTTCAGTGGTTATTAACCACTTGAGAGTTCGCAGCCACTGCTTTTACTCACTGTGCCTTTCACAGATGGGAAATAGCCATTTGCATATCAGTCTTTGTCCTGCCCAGGGGCAGTCCCATCTGTGAAAGGCACAGTGAGTAAAAGCAGTGGCTGCGAACTCTCAAGTGGTTAATAACCACTGAACAGGTTATCATGTCTGTTCTTGCGAGAGAGGGGCGCCCGCTACCTTTGTAAAACTATTTTTTAAGGAACCTGGGATTGGTAACCCTAGGTCTCCTGGGGGCAACCAGACGTGGTCTCCCTCTCACTGTGCTTAGAGAGGCATCAGCTTCACCTCACTGATGATCCCCAACAAGGGTGAAACACGTGTATGGGGTTGCTGGTGGTACTCTCGTTCAGATTGGAGTTGCCATTGTATTTCGGTGCTGGACTGCCCCTGGGCAGGACAAAGACTGATATGCAAATGGATATTTCCCATCTGTGAAAGGCACAGTGAGTAAAAGCAGTGGCTGCGAACTCTCAAGTGGTTAATAACCACTGAACAGGTTATCATGTCTGTTCTTGCGAGAGAGGGGCGCCCGCTACCTTTGTAAAACTACATTAAAAGATATGTTCTGAGGCTTAATGTAACTGTTTCCCTGTGCAAAGGTTATTTTTTCAGAAATACATCTAAGGGAAGTGTGCAGATTCCCAAATGTGTTTTGTGCACAACAAGAACAAGGTAGTCACCTTGTAAATAAAGGTGCTTTTTTAAATGGTGTGGGCACAGCATCATTTGAAAATGAAAACAAGGTGGATGGTGCCAACAATGTTCTGAGTGATGTGGTGAATTTGACTTATCATGGGAATCAGATGTTCGTTGTAAATATTCAAAATGCACCGAGAAATTTTATGTGAAAAAGATGTACAGTGCATATGAAAACATTTGTAAGTAGTTTAAGGAAATACAAATCAGAAAAGCAAAAACAAAAATGAAATAAAAATCTTTTTAAGAGCGACCAGTTAATAATACATTGTTTAAATTAAGTGTAAACCACCCCACCCCTTCAATTGGATGCTCTGTCCCCGGACACCACAGTAGTCTGCAGCCTGCACGTGACACATCTGGGTCTTTTGAGGTTGCCAGGCAGGGAAAGGGGATTGTGAAGACCGTGGACAGTCGTGGTGCCCGTGGACATCAGAGGATCTGCCAATCAGGTTTCCTTAGTGTGGTGTACAGGAAGAGAGCATAGCAGGAGTTTTCTTAGTAGGAGTTGTGAGAGGACTCAAAATGGTCAGGGCAATTCTCTTTCAGCAGGCAGAGTGTTTGGATTTTGGGGGACTCTTGGGTCCACTACGTGGAGGTGTATGCTGAGCGTTGCTGAATAGCCAGAAATCTTGGATTCCCTGAATTGGAAGTGTTCTGGTATGGAGTGCGAGGCATGAACTGAGTTGACATGTTCCCATTTTGTGCAAATATCATTCAATTGAAACAGGCCTTATTATCATTCATTGTTGTGGGAACAGTTTGGAGAATGTGACTGGAATTTCATTGCAATTTTCACATTGGGAAAGTTGAAGGAAATGTTCCCTAATTCACGCATTGCACAGAGACAGATGTGGATGCGTTCCAGATAATTGTGTCCGCAAATGAAAAAAACGAGGTGCAAGGTCAATAAAGCTGTGTGTGCTTTTATTCGCGATGTTGGCAAAACATTGTTTCATAAGGAGAACATTAATTTTGATAGTGATAATATTTTTCAGCGAGATGGAGTTCATCTAACAGGAGTGGCTAATCAGATTTTTGTGGAAAACATTAAAAATGTTTTGAAGCAGTTTTGTGAAAATGAGAAAAGATTATGAAATTATATGAAATGTTGTCTTAGTTCAGTTTGTAAAACCAAAAATAAAAAATATAAAAAAGCCAAAACCCCCAAAAAAAGGTTCTCTTAATAGCCACCCTTTTTGAATGCAAAACAATCAGAATGATATCTATTGTCCCACGCCCTGACATTTTTAGATGTCCGTGGACTACTGCATTGTCCGCAAACATTGCACAATGCACAGGGGCCTATGAATCTTTTTTTTCCCACACTTTTATTTTTTAACTGTGAAACTTGGCTCCTAAAGAACCTTTTTTTGTATTTTTTCAATTTAGTATTTTATTTTGCATTTTCTCTTAGGAGTTTTAGGAGAGGCAATGTAGCAGAGGGAAGGGAAAGAAGAAAGGGGACCCAACCACAGGGACAAAGGGGCAGTTGGAAAGAGGAAGATATCGGGCGTTCTTTAATCAGGTACGTGGCAGTGTTTCTCACGCTCATTTATGACAGCCTCGCAAGCACTCCAAAACTCCTCCCGCCTAGAGATCGGTGCTTCACAGTACATACATAACACTGTAGCCCTCAAAATGTAAGGTCAACAGCATTCTGTATGACCTGTGAAGCCACCGCTGGGATCCTCTGCCCCAAAGGAGTATCCTTTGTAGTGACAGCAGCAGATGATGATGATGGGGTGTAGGAAGTCAACCTGCTCTTACCTGAGAAAGGTATGACCTTTCTCAGAGCAGTCAGTGGGTTGATTTGGTGTGGCACCAGATGGAAGTAGTCCCATAGTAATGCAAGCCAGGTTTCCCATGACTGAGCACTAAGTGCATCAAAACTTGCTTGCACGAGCCTTTGGGACATTTCCAACGGTTGGTATAAATTGCCACACCTAGGACTCACACTGAGTACTGGTGACAGGGACTTCCTCCACTTCATCCTCTTCTTCCTCTTGATCTTCCTTTTCTGTATCACTGCGCCTGTTCCCCTCTCCAGACCCTGCAGGTGATGATGGTGGCGTTAGCTGGGAAGAAGCAATGGCCATAAGAGATACCATGGTCTCCAAGAACAACTTCTGCAAAAGACAGTGGCAAAAGCAAAATTAATGTGCACAGCAGTGAAGCAGGTGCTCTCTCCCGGATAGCCAGATTGAGAATGAGGAAAAGTAATGAGTGGATCACTTTAGAGGAAACATTTGCGGACAGTCGTACTGTCCACGGACTACCGAGTCGAAAATAGGCCTTGAAAAGTTGTAAAAAGTTAACAGATGAACATAGAATGGGTGTGGGAGCTCTGCAAGGGTAAAGTATCTGCTTGAAACACCCTAGATTGGCTGGAAAAGCACTTTTAAACTGGCCAAGGCCACGTATATTGTTCACGGACAATGCTGTCATGCCACACAGGCAGAGTCACATGATGAAGTCCGGGCCACCTGCTGGAATCCCAATGGGTATGCACTGGGGACCATAGAACAGTCACAGCGTCCATGGACTAATTAAAAGTGCAGCATGTGAAACCAGACATGTCCTGACATCGCACCTGTATGGGTGCATTTCCATTTTGAGTGTCGACACCCCAGACAGGCATAGTGTCCGCAGACACATAATGAGACTTTAAAAAAAAAGAAATATTAGACAACAATAAACAAAACATTTACATTACAAAAAATATATTTATTCAAGAAAGGGATGCGGTATCGGAGTGGGAAACATAAATCGGAGAATTAGGAATTTGGAAATTGTGTACAATAATGCTAATCATGCTAAACATTTCGAAAAACAAATGTGCAGGTCCCTCTCACAGAAATCTGAGAGAGTTTGAGTGAGTATGAGAACATGTCAGGCTGTCTTTGAATCCCAAAGAACTTCCCTGCATGCCTCCATCATAAAGGAAGGTTTGAGGCAGCTGGACAGATTTAAGTTCAGTCAATGTACAAAAGGGAGATTCAAGATACTCCACCTGACCCATTCCCACAGCAAGAAATATCTCACTAAAGGCCCTCCTGCAGAGGTGTGTACACAACCCACAGATCTAAGGTGTAGACTGTGACAAGCACAACATTATTTTTCACATTGAGTATTCCCCCAATACTGGAACAGGTAAATCCCTCAATGCAGATAATAATAAAATAGGAAGTATTTTGAATATCACCTGTGTTTACTGTTATCACCCAGCTTCTAGTAAGGGACTAATTCAGAAAATAAATCGTCGTAATATTGCAGAGAGATGTAATTGCATTTGTGTTTTGCTCGGTTTCAAAATGGCTTTCCTATCACTCTTTACATGTTATGCTTTCATTATCCAGCTCTATGTAGCTTCTCTACTAGGTTTGCATTATATAAAATCACATACATACATACATGCTTTACATTTTGAATGAACAATGGAAATAATATGCCTTCTCGGGTTGTGGCCACAACAGTTAGTTTTGGTGCAGCTTTACCCTATATGTTTAGGGTGATAACTCGAGAACAGTGACAGAGCAAGAGCATTTATGTATCTTCCTATCGCCTGGCTTGGCTCTGGACGCAAACTGCATTCCCCAGTGCAAGCTTTTGGCTGAGCGCACAGTGAGATATCATGTAATGTTTTTCTTTTGCTTATCTAAACTTGTATATCGTTTGAGAACTTGGTGTGTTTAATGTAGTTTAGGGGATTGAACTCTCGTCTCCAAAAGACTTGCCTTAATTTACCAATTTTTACAGTGATCTACAATTGCGAAAATGTTCTATCACAGATGTGGGTTGAAAGGAAATTCTAATAATTGACTGCAAGGTACATGGTACGTTGTAAGTATTTGTGGAAGCAATTATCCGAATGGCTTGATAGCTGAGGGCTTCTTATTCTGCTCTTCAGGCAGTCTATCCAAGGAGACATTGCAGCATGTAATAATTTGACTAGCAATTACCCCTCTCCCCTACAGGGCTGTACCTTGTAATGAAAGTGGAAGTGGAATAGGCCACTTTTCAGTTATCATACCACATATGACATAGTACCAGCTAGTAGCCATCACTGGAAGTTCACCTGCAGTACAGAATCACAAAGAATTGCCTCATGGATATGTTATGTTATTTTACCATGTTTTTGTTTGGCGAGTCGAGCCGGGGCAATGCTTTATAGTTGTGTGGATGCATGTTAGTTCACTAAGTATGGACTATCTTCTAGAAAGATAAGGCACAAAAAAGGGTTCGTTAGTTTAATTTGTTTAATATATGCATTTGGGATTCCAGGGCAGTTTTGGTAGAATTACACAAATTGAATAAACTAAGAAACTGCTTGCATGTTTGCTTTACAGGAGATCAGTGTCATTGTCCTCTAGGGAAATGCTATTTTATACTTCGCTTTATCAGTGCAAGGCATCCCAGATCCAAGGATGCTGCAACCACATACTGATTTGTCTCTCATTGGGGCTCATCAATGTGGTGTGGCTGGCCTCCTTATGACTGGAGTATTGGGGCATGTTTACCAAAAATCACGGTGATGTCTAAACATTTCAACTACTGCAAGATTTAAACAAAAAGAAGTGCTGGTTTATTGATATGTTCCAACAGTTTGGGAAGATTTGTGTAATTCCTTTGATTTTAATTATACATAATATGCTCCCCATAATCCATAGGGCAGAGATGCTCTTTTTCTGGTAGCAATTCGCCTCAACCAAAGGATTCTGAGGGAATTAGAGTCTTGCCAGGCGTGCAGTAGAGGTTTGCCCTGTGCTGTGTTCCGGCTTACTGGTGTAGAGTCTACTTGCAGGAATGTCATGTTAACGCAATAGGTTGTGTTGAGGTTTGAATGACCTGAAGGTCAAAAGGTGTGTGGTTTTTACCTGTTTTCCCCTTTTTAACTTACTATTGTAACACTGATAATAGAACACCACTCATTTGAAATTGTTTGTGAAACTCCTGCAGAGTGACCGGTACTGTTTCTGTCCTCTTAGAAAATGCCACATCTTTTCACATGAGTGATTCCTGTCTACCGGTTGCTGATTAAGGTACCACAAACTGATGGCTTTACTCAACTTCATATTTTATCCAAAAATGAAAATACATACTGCATTGTGCCTTGCCCTACCACTATGGGAAGAAAACAGGGGGAACACAAACTGCCTCCTACTCCTGCTGTGTGTGCCGGCAATACCAATTTTTCCGTTTTAGGGAAACATGTCATGCAAAAACGCCTGTCATGTTTACGGGTACTCGAACACTACATAAATCTACAAGATGGGGCCTAACCTATTTTACCTTATAAAAAAGGCAAAACAACACTGTGAATGGTGAGAACCTACAGGTTACATACAATTGTATTAGCCTGTTCGGGTTGAATTTCCATTCATAAGAAAAGGTAAAAAAAAGTGACTCATTCTTCGAGGCACCATTACACAGAACACAACATTTCATGAAACATATATATCAATACATTTACTAATATACATACACAATGAACACAATAAAAAGGTATCACAACTTTGATTGGGTAGATTTCATCTCAATCACTCAAAGTGCCAGCAGTTTTTAGCATTGGTGTTTTTTATATAGGTTTACTCTTGACCTTTTTCCTCTCAGGGATACTAATGAGCAGTGGATGGGGCTGCTAGATAAACGTGTCAATGCGGGGTGTTTCGGCCCTAGTGGCATAAGACAGATCACATCCATCTGTAGTCTTCTCCTTTAATGATGCCAGGCCTTCATCAGGACGGGGAGTAGGTTTTATAGCGGGCTTCTGCTGGTGAGTCACCCGTGTGATACTTCTCTTCTTTCTACAATTAAAAAATAAGTCTATTTTAAAAGGTTGCTAGGCACTGGGGTATTTAATATCACAGAATGCTCATCTCTATCGAGCACAGCTGGCATTTGGGTTGCACGGGACAGGCACACTCAACTCATCTTTTCTGGGGAGTGACGCTGGGTAGAGATTCAGTCAATTGCTCATTCTAGTCGACTGCACAAGCCTATGCAAAACAATAAACACAGGACGTATATTTAGCCACTAGGGTGTTTAAGACCACTTAGGACTCAACCACTTTTTCTAGTGGCTTACAAACACACACTATGCAGTAAAACTGACCAACGTGCCCTACCACTATACAGGATCCCATTATGAAGATGACTGTATATTTGTTGTTTGTGTATTGCAGCTCATGAGCTACCTCATCTCCTATTCTCTCAATTGTTCTGGTACTGCGTCATGCTTACAATCATCAGCTCAGCGATGAGCACCAGCCTGCACTGTAGGAGGTGTGTGTGCCCCTTCTGTAAAGGAATACCAGTGACATGTGCGGGATTTGCATCACCGCAGTCACATTCACTTTCTTGGCTATACGTGTGGGTGCCTTTGTGAGGTCATTGACTCCCTCATTAAGGAAGAGGACATGCATGTTTTCCCAGCTCAAATCTCTGCTGTCCTTTCTTTGTGGACAGAGGACAGAGTAATCTACGGTCTTTAGTGAGATACATGGTGGAGTGTGATCTTAGTCAGACTTTACTATTGACCTGGACTGAAGGGTTCGTAAAACATAACTTTAGTTGTTTGCAACACTAATGTATTATGTGTATCTACAGTACAGGTGAGTTATTTTGAGACACAGCCCAGGTACACCGTGACCCTAATAACTTGAAAGGATTTGTAAGCATTATAATTTCACAGTCACTAATAAGTGGGTGACCAGCACTCACACCCTGGAATCCAAGGGATGCAATCTTTCAAGTTCAGCTCCCCGAATCTTGTGCCAGTGTGTTCAGTGGGGTCTCTAAGTTGGTAGTTTCCTTTATTTGGGACCTCAGCTCCAAACAGAAAGTTCTCAGTCTCAGACAGACACATAACACATTAACTAATATTCCTTTCTGGCCACATCCCCCCCAGCATTGGTCTGATATAAATGCCTCAAACGGAGGTGTGAGCTATTATCTGTACATTATTTCTTTAAAAATGTCAGTTAATTGGGTACATATTGATGCAGTGGTCATTAGAGTGTCTCCCTTCCTCTTGGAATTCCTTAGGCTGGTACCCTTAATGCCTTTCCGCTTTTACTTTGATAAGTCCTATCAAATGGAATCATTTGGACATTCATCATGGCATGTCATTTAGAAATCAGCCTCTTGGCAGAATCCACCTTCGGAATAATCTCCTCCGTGATATCAAGCACCTTGCTGCCACTTCTCTGATGGACGTCTGGAGAACCCAATGTCTAATCTGACGGTTAAGGAAGCAGTATGCCTTTGTCAAACTGTAATCTCATGTAATTTGCTCAATTAATCAACCCCCTGAAAAGGTCTCCACATTTAGAGTAGCTTTTCTAATGAGTTCACATTCACCCTCTCTCTGTCAATGGAAGAGAAGTCTCCATTGCTATCTATTGGTGTAAAAGGTGATGGGAAGAACATGACACCTTGTTGTTTTGCCATTTCACCTCATGCATTTAACATCACCTTGTTGGTAAAATTGCAATAGGGTTTGAAGTCCCTGGGGTACTAGGAAGCCATAGATGGGTCCAAATGTGCCTTTCTTCTATAGTTTGCTCAATTAATAGACAACCTTTCTAGGATTCATTGAGCAGTAATGCTAATTTGTGCTGACCAGTAGAAATGAAATCATTTGGAAAAGGCTAGTCCTCCCCTATTACTTGAATTATGAAGTATATACCTGCTAACTTTAAGTGCATGCACATCTCATCACTTGCACCAATAAAAGTGTACACTATTCTCAAAGTGCATCTGAATGTGTGTATCACAGATGTACACTTCACTGCCATATTTCACCCCCTTTGCACATATGGGTTGATAAGGGCCTGTTTCTGTGCATATACATGTGCATGCCACATCCACAAAAGGAAATGCGATGAAAAAGGTCACATTTCCCTGCGTGTATTTGGAATAGGCGTATAGATGTGCGCAATGTTTGACAAGGTCATTGTCGACCAGGTCATGCATTTTTGTCTCCTGTCCCATTTGGATTTCTATCCCTCAAATGTGGATAGAAAGACTTCTTTTAACATTTTACAATGCCATGAACTTTCGGGGTGCTGGGAGCATGTGAGGAGCGTGCTCCTGAAAATAATGTATGCAAGGGAGCTGCCCACAGCATCATATGCACTGCTGCATATCCTTCCTGAAATGTGCAGTTCACCTTTTTGGATAAGGTGATCTCTGCAGTTGTAAAATTAATGCAGATTTAAAAAAAAACTATAATTACGCTTTTTTCTTTTGAGCTCATGTTCATATCCCTGTTTATCAGTTAGACAACTAATGCTGGCTTCTATGATACTGGCCCAGTATCTTAGAATTCAACATTACCAAAGGGCTATATTTGAGCCAAGTCAAACCATCAATAATCAAACATATGCAAGCGTCTTGAATTCCGGTTAGAACGTTTATAACCATTTCGAGCCTCCGCTGCAAATGTTTAAAATCTTTCAAGCAGAGTCAATCCCCGGTGGTTTAAATAGGCTCAGATCTGTCTTGAGCCAGTTCGCTCATCCCTAGAGTTCACATAACTTTGTCACTATCAAGTACCAAGTTCATATCTCCCATTAATATCAATAGCTGTTCCACAAACTCCCCCTACCAAACCTAGAGACCTGAGCATGAAAGTATTTTGTGAAGTGCTCAGCGCTTCTTCTCAGGGTTTACCTGTCTCCAGATTAAAGATGTCGTTACTTATTCCATTTTGAGTTCTCTGGTACAAAGGAGAGTTTTTTGTGCATCAAAAAGCCTACCCCATGTTGGAGTGGTGGGGGCTGGCCAGGGCCCCCACCCGCATTCACACACAGCCACACGCTTGCGCCGAAGGAACCACACCAGAGACGTGTACTGTAAGAGGATTCAATTCAACACTACAGCTAAGTCAATGCCTTGTCTGGGATACTGAATGGAAACCCTTATTGATATATCTTTACGTCCAGTTCATGCGTTCTGGATGATTACCCCTATATAACACCCCTCTCTTGGAATCCCCTGACCCCACTGAGCCACAAAGTAGTTCTGTTTTGCAAGTTTAAACAGTTTATTTGATAATTTAAACAATATATATATATATATATATATCACACTTTATAATAAATTAATAATTGAATATCTCACTTAATCTGAGCAGTAATCAATAATGGATAGTCCGGCACTAGCACACTTCTTTATAATCAATGATGAGTGGTTATAGGATGGATACGATAGCAACAATACTTTTATGGTTTCAAATGGATGCAATGTGGAATGAAATGCAGTACAGAAAATAACTTGATAGGATTTCAGCAAAAGACAATGTAATCACTTTCTTGGACAATTCACCCGCCCTTTTATGCACTGTAAGGAGATGAAGATGACACAGTTCTTAGGAATGCAATCAAATAGAATTCAGTTCAATTCCCCCCCAGCAGCAACACAGGCAAAATGCTTTGAATATGGTGACAATGCAGTGAGAAATATGCTGAAAATGGTTTTAATTCCCTTTAGGAGGTTCAGGGTGAGTGAAATATACTTGGGATGAGTTCAGGCACACTTTAGCAAGGATCTAGGAGTAACTAGCAGGTTAAACGAATTTTTGGCAAAGGAAAGCAATGAAGCTGCTGTTTTCACACGTGGCTGGATTTTTAACCAAATTGCAAATCGCGGTAAAATTCGCGAGTGCGAGAATCGTGATAACGGCAAAAGGATGAGGAGTAGGAAGTTGGATCGAGGCTTGTTGAAAAGCTGAGATCCTAAGCTTTCAGAGGAAAGTTAAACCAAGTTCCTAGCCCAAACGGTTCCAGAGATACGGACGATTAAATAAAGGTAGTTTTTCGGATTTGAAATTTTAAAAGTTCAAAGCGACAGGTTACAGCTTGCAGCTAGAAAATGACCAGTGACAGCTTTGCAAATGACAGGTGACAGTTAGGAGGCAGTTCTGGTTAGATTAAAATAGATTGAATTATATTATTTTAACTAAGAGATTGGTTCTGCACAGTTCTGCTAGGTACTCACAATATAATTTTAAAAGGAATGGGCCTCGCCACGGATCTGGTCAACAGGTTTTCTTCACTCGCCACGGACGGTTTCTGCGCACAGCGTCTGGGTCAGCTCTACTCTGCTGGTCTGGTCTGGGTCTCTGGTTCTGATCAGGTCTGTGGGTCCGGATACAGCGGTCTCCGGTTCAGCTGGTCTCTCTCTGGATACAAAACTGCTCTCTGGCAAATGGCAAGAGTTCTTGCAAAGAATTCAAACAGCTCGCCTGGCTGTGAATAGTGGCAATGATTTGAGGCCTGCTAAAGAGGGATTTAGCTTGTAGTTGACCTCTCTGCTACAAATTCTGAAGTAAAGTCTTGGTCTCTGAAGGTGAATAGATTGAAGTCTCTATGTTGGCTCTCTGGAGGTTGATGGAGGTAAAGTATGGATTTTCCCGGCAGAGAGTCCCGCAGCAGGTGGAATAGAATCTCCTCTCTAGCTTCCAGTGGCTCTTTTTATGTCTTTTGAAAGTGTGTGTGTGTGCAGCATCACTAGCCAGCCCCTCTCTCAACTGCCCATTGGTCAAGCTTTCCTTTCTCTCTTGATTGGGGAAAATAAGTGGAGTGTCAGAGCGATGTCATTTAATGGCTTGCAGAAAGGACACTGCCCTGTCAAATTACACACAATCTATATTTGACCTAAAGACATATTTCATAGATACACAATGGTTTGAAATTACATGCACCCATCACATATCACATGAGGTATACCCTGTTCAAACTCTGCTCTTCCTGGGGGCTTGGGTTCAAAAATGGCAACATATTTCACTTTTTGGTCGGGTTACCAATATTGGATTTGTCCCCGCATTTACACAAATGTTCGCAAAGCATGTGGGCATTAGGTGGTGGAGTGTCAGATTTTTAACATACATACATTTAGAGTAATATCCTCTTTTCCGCTAAAAACCCCCCTGAACATACCACCGGGTCCTAACACGTCTTCAAATGTGCACAGAAAAATCACAAGAATAATGATATCACTTATAAAATGTTCACAAGTCCGCTCTATGAATGATCCATCTTTTTAGATTTATGTTCTGGCCCAAAGGGGTGTGGTTTCCCAGGTCACATGGTGTAGAAACCAGTTTATCCAGTTTCTGCCAAGCTCAGAGACCCTGCCCCTCCCAGCTTCTGCCAAGAGGAAGCTATTTTACGGTCCCCCTAATAAACCATCTGCCTGGGCCCTGGAAGGCCCATTGTTCAAAAGGAAGCCATTTACGACTACCCTAATAAACCATCTGCCTGGGCCCAGGACAGGCCTTTGTTCAACTCCCTGTAGCTGCTCCACCCCTAATCCAATCAGAGAGGTGACAACTCCTTTTGGCAAGGGGAAGAGTGGCTGAGCAGGTTTTAACTCCTGTGGGGGTAGATGTCAGGCAGAATTCAGTTCCTTAAGCCAGGCCCCAGCTAATGTCACTTCTAGTTACCCAGTTTTCTGCATTCAAATAAACTAACAATTTTTACACATGCAGCTAGAATGCTGATTCTAAGTTTAAAACTATGACATTTAAACAATTGAAACCTATGTGACACTCAAAAGTAGGTCACTCATTTCTTTTAAACATTTAGATTTTTAGTGTCTTTCAATCCAAATTTACTTAAACTGCTGAAATCCACCGCTCAGCCAGTTTTGCTATGAACATTATTTTAGGCTCATCCTCTTTCCAGATTTTGTATGCCCACAAGACTTTATTCTGTCAAATGTCTGCTGGTGTTCAGTGAGATTGTTGGATATTCTGCAATGTTTGAAATGGGCATTCTGAGCTTGCCTTCAGAGAAACAAAGGGTGATTTTTAAAGTGCTTTCTAGCGAACAGGCACTGCTGTGTTTCTCTTTGGCACCCCATTTCACTCATGGCTCTTCTGACCCAGCACACCCGCACCGGGGGGTGGCAAGTCAGGCGACCATTTTGGTGTGCGCACAAACTGCGTGGTTTTCATAGATTCTGGCACACATGTGGGCTTTTTCGGCCATCTTGGATTTCCTAAGCCCACAGCACCAAATGTTGTAGCATAATAGTCCAAACGTGGGTCAGAACACCCAACAGTACTACGCTCGGGTCTCCGGCGTCAACTGCCAGAGGACCGTCTTTATTAACATAGCGCATGCGCTAGCCTCGTTCCCGCTCGCGCGTGCGTACAACGGCGTAGTCACTACACAACATCCCTCCTTTTCCCCAAACAAGAACTCTTAACAACCAGTACAATCAACAATAACAACTTCAAACTTTAACTGACATCTGTCACTGGTTACGAGGCAGAGTCCATAACAAAGTCTTGGAACCTCTGTGGCGGCTTGCGCCCCGCCCGGCTCGGGTACCTGCGTGCCTCAGCTGTGGGCACCTCTGGCGTCCCATGAGTCTCTGGCGGTCCATCGTTTCTCGGTGACGATCCTGTGTCATGTTCTGGGCCCTGCATGACGCTTTCTTCCGGGTTTGGCGCCGCCTCTATGCGCTTGAAGAATGATGCATTTCTGGTGACTGTCCCTCGGGCATTGGCTGCTGTGACCATGGATCCCTTGACGTGGGTCACCCCCAGTGGCTGTGTTTCGTACGGCAATGACAACTTTCTTTCCGGCCTCCGATTCTGCACCAGCACGGTGTCCCCCACTGCAATCACTTTATCTGGTAGTCCCCGCCGTACCGTCTCTCTCTCGTTTTGGGCGGCCCTCTCTGCTCGCACCCGGTTGTTGTCAATCTCTCCCGGGGATCGACCTTCAACTTTGGGCAACAGTCCTCATGGGGCCCGTTTGAAGAGGGCCTCCGCTGGCGTGACCCCAGTGGATTGATGCGGGGTCGTGCGGTATTCGCGTAGGAAGTCAAACAGGTTGCGCTGGAGGTCCTCCCCTCCATTCAGCGATATGCAGAACACTTTATTGAGCATCCGCATGAAGCGTTCTACCTCCCCATTCGCTCTGGGCCAGAGTGGGGTGACTTTCCGATGTTTTATCCCCCTTTCCTCACAATAGTTAGCAAACTGCGGCCCCTGGAATGGTGCTCCGTTGTCCGAACATATCTCAAGGGGGAAACCATGGGTGGCAAACATCTTTTCCATGGCCAGGATGGTGTGGTCGCTGGCCGTGGATTCAACCAGCTCCACCTCTGGATAGCGCAACCACTGGTCTGTCACTGCCAAAAAGTACATTCCCCGGCCCGTGGACCCGAAGTCTGCATGCACTGTCCCACAAGGGCGGTCACTCCTCTCCATGGCCTGAATGGGTGGCCCCTCTGCACTGGGCTCGCTGCCTGGCAGGGGATGCAAGCCTTCACAAATTCGTCAACCTTGCTCTCTAGGTCCTGGAACCACACCTTCAACCTGAGGCGTGCCTTCGTCTTTGCCATCCCCTGGTGCCCTTTGTGAGCGAGCTGCAGCACTTTGCCCACCAGTGCCCTTGGAATCACGATTTGGTGGCCCCTCTGTAGGAGACCGTCCCCTGCCACCGACAGCTCGTGGCGTGCCCTCCAGAGCACTTTCAGGTCCTTTTGCGCACCATCATCCCTTCGGGAATTGTTCATGAGGGCCTCGCGCCATTCCCCGCTGGCCACAGCTTCTTTTATTCTCAGGAATGCTTCATCCGCATTGGATTCGTCTGCAATCTCTTGGCGCGCTAGGGCGACGGGTAGCGCTGATTCGACCACCAGGTGTATGGCTTCCACGCAGTCCGCTAGCTCCAGCGAGTCCCTGGGTCGCCCAGCTCCTGGATGACGGGACAGTTAATCCGCGGGGTTGTGTGTGCCCGGACAATACAGCAACTTGACCCCGTACTCCATGAGCGAAAGCATCCATCTCTCTATGCGGGGTGGTAGCTTGGACGATGCTCCTGACATGATTGGGATCAGGAGCTTGTGATCCGTCACAACAACTACAAGCTTCCCTAGAATGTAAATCCCAAAATGCTTGCAGCCCCATAACATGGCCAAGTCCTCAAGCTCAATTTGTGAATAGCGCCTCTCGGTCTCGGTGAGAGCCTTGCTGGCGTAGGCAATGGTTTGGATGGTCCCCTGAGGGTCTGCCCGCATGAGGACTGCTCCCAGTCCTACCGGGCTGGCATCGACGACGATCTCTGACTCTCGGTCCGGGTTGAAATAGGCCATGGTCTCTTGCCCCAACAGGGCGTTCTTGATGGCAGTGAATGCCCTCTGTTCCTTCCCGGTCAAGGTCCAGGACACGTCATTTCTACTGAGTGCCCGCAGAGGTTCTGACAAGGAGGCAAAGTCGCAAATAAATCGTCCACAGTAATTGACCATCCCCAGGAAGCTCCTTATTTCCGCGGGGGACCCCAGAGGGGCTGCCTCTTGAATGTCCTTCACCTTCTCCGGATCCGGGGAGATGCCCCGGCGTGAAAAACAAACCCAAAAAATTCCAGCCTGTCCTTCAGGAATTCACACTTTTGTTTGTGTAGGGTCAGTCCTAGGCTGCGCAATCTCTCAAGGGTGTTCTCTAGGCGCTTCAGATGCTCTGCTTCTGACCTAGCAAACACCAGGATGTCGTCCGACATGTTGATTACCCCCTTGAGTCCCAATAGGGCCCCCCTGATGGCATTTTGGAAGACTTTTGCTGCGGACGAGACCCAAAACTGAGCCTCTTATACTGCTATAACCCCTTGTGAGTCGTAAAGGTGGTAATGTATCTCGACTCGGGGTGGAGTTCTAGCTGGTGGTAGCAGGATCTCAGGTCCAGCTTCGAGAAGACTCTCGCCCCTTGGAGCTCGCCAACAATGTCATCTAGGGTGAGCGTGAGGTGACGTTCCCTTTTGATTGCCATATTAGGCAACCTCATGTCCACGCAGATGCGGACTGCACCCGGCTGTTTGGGCTTTGGGGCCACCACGATCGGAGAGACCCAATGGGTAGGGCCCTACACCCTCTCGATGATGTCTAGGTCGACCAGTGTCTGCAACTCCTTTTCCACCTGTGCCCGCAGGTGGAATGGGATGCAGCGATGCTTGAGCGCTGTTGGTCTCACCGACCCATCAATATGCAGTCATATGGGGTCGGCCTTTAACTTCCCTATGCCTTGGAAAATCATGTCGAAACGTTGTAGCAGGCACTCCAGGCCAGCATGATACACCGTAAAAGTGAAGTGCACAAGGTTCAGCGCTTCAAAAGCACCACAGTTTAAGAGGGAGTGCGGGCTCACGCTTGTGACGAAGAACCTCGCTTTTATCCTACTTGATCCGTGGGACACCGGCGCCACGAACACTCCTTGGATGGGAAGTGGCGAGGCTCCCCCAAACGCGTATATCCGCGCTGTGGATTCTGTCAACTCTGGCGGGCCTGGGAGTGCTTCATAATGTTCGGTCGCTAGCACACAGACCAACGCCCCCGTATCTATGAGGACCGGGGTGGGGACTTCTCCGATGTTTATCGTGCACGTCGGTTGTCGGCTACCTCCGGGGCCCTTGGCGATGCTTGAAATGAAGACGATCTCTTCCTCTTCCTCCTCTGCGATGTTCAGGTCCTGCATGCCTTGCTCGACAGCCTACACGCCGCTCACCCTCTGGTTGTTGCTCCCGACAACTCTTGCTGGATCTCTCGAGGCTGCTGCTTGCGCGGTTGCCCTGCACACCCTAGCATAGTGTCCCGGTGTGCCACACCGGCCACAGACTCTCGATTTGACTGGGCACTCCCCCACCTGCGGCAGGTCATACCCGCAGTAGGGGCACGACGGAGCACTGCCTGATGCTGGTGGGCCATCTTCTCTCTTTGGTGTCCATCTCACCCTCCCTGGAGCAGAGCATCCGATCGCGAATGCCTCTTCCCCCTTTCCAGTGTGCGTGGCTGCATCCATCTTCGCCCCCCTGGCCTCTGCCAGTTCATAGGCTCTCCCAGTGTCCAAAATCTGCTGCAGGGTCAACCCAGGCTCTCTCAAAACTTGCCTCCTCAGCTTCCCCGAACTGCCCCCTGCAGCAGCTGCTTGCGGACCATCTCCTCTTCATTCACCAACCTGCAGGAGCTTGCTAGGTGCCTCAGCCGTGCGCAGAACTGGTCAAGCAATTCTTCTTCCAGCTGTTTCTCGGCGCACATGACAAATCTGTCAAAGTCCACGTTTGCCATGGGAAGAAAATGGTCTCGAAGAGCTTGCTTCACAGCGTCGTATGTGACCACCTGGATGTTCAGAGAGTCATATATTTTATGGGCCTCCGTCCCTGCAGAGTACACCATGATGGCGATCTTCGCCTCGTCATCCGTTTCCCCCGAGGCTCTGAAAAACATTTCTAGTTTTTTGACCCATAGGAGCCATTTCAGCCCAATTTGGATGGCGGGCCCGTGGTGTCAAATTCCGGCATGGGGGCCAGAGTACTGTGCATCCTGCATGGGACTGGGGCGAGGGCACCCTCCTCTTCTCCTTCCTCACCCATGGCAGTGTCAAGTACTCACAGGATGTTGTTGTCCTCTGCGGGTGATTGGGGTGATCTGGCACCCAGGTGAAAAATTGTGGAACCCGGTCCGATGGGTCCACGTGTGAATCAGTGTCCAGCACCCTCACCGGTGCTCTCTTCCTTCTCTTTTTTTTTTTTTGTGCCACAGCCCTGCAGCAGGCTAGGGCTGTGGAAGGTCCCAAAAATTTTCCAAAAGGCTCAGGGGATTGCAGCCGGCACACAAGCACCCTCTCGGCTGCAACCGCCGCAATCCACGTGCAAATAAAGATGGCCGCCGGCCGTGCATGTAAATCCATGTCGACATGGAGCAACGTTCTCTTCCTCCAACGCCGTCGGAGCGGAGAATTGCTCCGGAGTCATCCTCGTCGCCAATGTTGGAGTGGTGGGGGCTGGCCAGGGCCCGCACCCGCATTCACACACAGCCACACGCTCGCGCCGAAGAAACCATGCCGGAGACGTGTAGTACGCTTGGGTCCCCGGCTTCAACTGCCAGAGGACCGTCTTTATTAACATAGCGCATGCGCGAGCCTCGGTCCCGCATGCGCATGCGTACAACGGCGTAGTCACTACGCAACACCCCCCTCTTACTGCAACAAAAAGAATGGAATTGCAATGTAAAGCCCACGATATTTGGATCCTTAGCTTGTAAGTGGGTTGCTTTCAATGTCACAATCGACAAATGCAAATGTTTCTGTTCTTTGTAGAGTTGGGCTCTTTTGTTGGGTGAAGCATGAACCCCTAAAACTGAGGGAGCTAAACCAATCAGTCAGGTCTATGTTGATACCTGAGCTCCTTTTAATGACTGACAGGAAATTGTTCTGGAACACGTATTCCTGCCTGGATCTCCTCCACGTTCTTATTAAATGTCTTTTTTGTTTGAGTGGCTGGAAGCTCAAAACCCCAAAGTGAATTCACGCGTTGCCTGTATTTTTTCCCATATTCCATATTTTTGGCATCAAAGGAAAGCCCTTTGGGGGGATACTTGTTTCTCCCCCCTTGGTCCCATCATCAACAAAAAAATGCAAGCCAATCTGACCGCAGGCAGAACACTTCAAAGGCCCCATGGAAACATCCCAGTTCATCAGAATCTGTTCAGTGCATGAACTGAACTGGTTTTAAGAATATCCAGCCATCGCCCCTCAAACCCCTCCCCCCACACACACTACCAATGCATTGCTCCCCCCCACCTTTCTACAAGCTTATGCATGTAGGACAAAATGAGGCACTTTGAGGTCCCTCATACTATAAAACTAACATCATAATGCATGGCCATCATTGTAAACCCAACAGGCAATGATAAACTTTTTGTATCCATCCTGGAGCCAAGATCAGGTGTCCAATCATTACAGGCCTCTATTCCCTTATATTCCTTTCTCTCCTGGGTCTCTTAGTCTGCCAGGAAGTTGGATGCTGGTTGCTTTCAGGTAGGGTCTTATTTCAAGCAGGTGGATATATAAAGTAGCTTGTGTACATCATTCAGAAAAATTGTTGTGCAAATCTTTTCTCCCAGCTAAAATAGTAGACCAACTGCAACAGTCCAATTATATATCTAATTTTCCACTTTTGCAATGATTTGGTCACTGGTGTCATCAAACAGCATCTAGTTCATGTGGCGTTGGACAATGCCTGGTATATTTGCCTGTTATATTTGATGGAGTTCATAAAATATTTATTGTGTCCTTTGCTCCTGATTTCCTCGTGTATAAACTTCTACACTGTAAAGGTGTGAAGCTTAGCTACTACTTTGCGTGAGCGGAAGGGAAGGTATTGTTTTGCTTCTGAAGACACACTCTGTGCACTGTGTCAATATTTGCGGATGTAATAGAAAGGTCTTCCAGCAAGAGTTGCCCTATTCTCTAGGTCCTCACATTTTAACTGGAGGGCTTTTGCATAATCCTCAGAACATTGCTTTCTAGCATGGCAATACCGGTTTCCACCTCATGTCTTCCATCCATAAAGCTCACCATGTCATACTGTCATGCTTATTTTCTCCAATTGGTAACATAGGCCCAGGTGGCAGATTTGCAAGATCATTTTGAAATGTTTCTTTCACGTTTTCTTTAGACTCTGATTGAAATAATAGCTTTGTAGTAAGATTTATTCCTGCGTGCTCAGGCCCTGGGTTTTAATCACTGCATCTGCTACTGTCTGCAATGAAGATGATCTCACTAGAGTGGCTGTTTGAGTAGTGGTTTCCAAATATGCCTGCATGCTGGGATCCTTTGACTTTCTTGGGGACTCGGACATTCTTTTGCAGTGAGCAATCGTATGGATCAGCGGTGCCTTTCTTGACACCCATGGAGTTCCCTAAGTGTGCTACTTCACACAAGCTTTGGACCTCTGCGAACTAAGGGTGTCCCTCCCTAGTACTATCTGAAACTAGAAACCCGTCTGGGATGTAAGGTATGGCTGGAGGAAAGGGTGTATCTTTTCTTATCTCTCGTGATATTGTGTGGATAATGGTGGCTCAGGCTTTGTGTGAGACCTGCTTGCCAGCACAGCATTAAATCACATTTCCTGCATCACAACTCTTAACCTGAAAGATGGATGGTGCCACTCGAGAGAGAGTCCAGAGGTGCAGTCTCGAATTGGTCTTTGAATTTATTGCAGACAGCCTTCGATGGTGACTCCTCACCTTTTCTGCAGCTACCTTGTTCTGTTTCAGTGCCTGTGTGTATCTGCAAGCCATTCCCATCTGGAGTTAAGAAGAGAGGGCAGGGGTCACTGGCAACAACCTCCAATGGCCCCCACTGTGAACAGCGCTGCTCACCTGCAGGATCATACATCTTTGCCATCAAAGACCTTTCTCTCTTGCAGCTGTGAAAACCAGACCAACCTCAGTTCTTCCAGTGGCTTGTTATACTCCCTTGTGCTTCTGTTTATCCTCTCACCGGAGTTCCTAGTTTAGGAGAATGGCCAACTCCTGTGGCCCTCAGTCTTCGCATTTCCAACCGTATTGCTCTCTTTCAACTCCACTGCTTCCCAGGGGCCTGTGCTTTGCATCCAAAGTTAGACCAGCAACTGGCACCCTCTGACTGGACCATTCATTCAGTTGCTGCCAAGTACTCTCTTGAAGATCTCGCTTATCCTTATCCCGTTATGCATTCATTTAAGTGGAAAGGGCTCAAGGGGGCCAAGCATCACTTGATGAGGTTCAAGGAAAAAGAGCAGACTGGAGAAATGTACACTCATTCCACCATCTCTTTGAAGTCATAAAGGACACAGCTTTTTTCGAGGAGGACATTTTCGGTGGGGTTCTGAACCCACATGTGAAAAGGTTTCGTGCAAGGACACCGAAAACTACAAATAATAGAGAACAACAATCCAAAACATTCTCTGGCTGCAGGATTCATGAAGACCCAGTGCTTCCTTTGGGGGTGCAGATATTATTCTGAATGTCATGGTATGGGCACACCTCAAGGGATATCTAAAGGAGGTTCCAGTGGCGGCGGGTGATTTGTTTCATTTAAGGGATATAAATATGTCCCACAAATGTGTTTGAGCAGCTGAGAGCAGTGAGGAAGCCCTGCTAAATCAGGAGGGATACACATGGCTCATTTTACATTACACGTTTTGTGAAACCTTGGTTAGACAGACATACAATGTACAATTGGTGTAGGGAAACACATGAAAAAATGCAATAGATGCCAGGTCAGCAACAGTATTTAGGGATGCATTTTTGTAATTCCTTTAACCACAATATATGCCAGTATTCTGCCAGTTTCATGCTGGTTGTGATCAATAATGCTAGTATTTATATTATAGAAAGATAGGTCAATTCTGACACCGTCAACAGAGGCCGGCTTTCTCGTATCAGTTCACACTCATTTTGGCTTTGCCCACAATGCTAATAATACAAATGTAAGAAGACAAGTGCATGTTATCTGTATTTTGGTCTGTATTTGGGAATAACATCGAAGTATTGTAGATATGTTATATGGATATGTACCATGAAGAATCCCTCCTCTCTCCTCCTCTACTTTACACCCATTTTACCCAGTCACTGCCTTCCACGTTCAAGCTATCAGTGAAGTTCTGCTTCGTAGTCACATTTGACATGTTGGGATTTTGGACTACGCTATTAATGGTTCACGGTATGCAGGCAGCAACTTTCAATTGGAGCTGTGACCAGAGCAGGGATTGGGTTGTATCCATCCTGGAGAATTCAATCACATGTTAACTGTAAAATAAATCACCACATGAACAGGTACCCTTTCAGCATTTTATTAAGCGTTAAGACCCGATACGATGTTATCGGCCCAGGGTCTGAGTTAAAGGCCTGACCATAGAGAGCCCACCGGAGAGGGATCTTAACGCTATTAGCATCCCAAGTTGCCTATCCGGTACCCGGTGTGCTGAGAGCAAAGTATTTCCCTTTAATGAATGGGACACCTCGCAGCGTCCCATACATTCAAACAAAATGCTTACTAAATATGACCACCATGGATCTGGAGGACGGGGCTCCGCATTGAGCCAATCTTCCATTCCCATGGTGGCCAGAGAGGACACCTGGAAGAAGCAGCAGCAGCAGTGACATGTGCCGCCGCCGCACTAAGCAGTTAAGTGGGTGGTGGTTTAAAATAAAGAAGGGAAGGGAGGATGGGGGAATAGGGTGGTGCAGGGTGAGGGAAGCAGACTGCAGGTTGCTCAGAGCATGAGCTTAGTTAATTAGTTTCAGCCCCTCTTCCGAGAAACCTGATTGGTTGTTTCCCCCACCCCAGGTGCTAATTGAATGTATTCACCATACTGGAGACAATGGCCACACTTTGGCAATATATTCCAGTAACATAAGACAACAAATATGTTGGCTTTGTCCATCATATAAAGCTACTGCAATGAAAACATGCCCATGATTCTGAAAAGGCCAGTAATGACACTGTAAGAAAACATGTCCATACTGTCTGTGTCGATGTATGACAGTATTGTTATATAATGACACATTCATCTTGGCTTTGTCCATAATACACTGAGCTCATGCTGGCTTCATCAATACTACCAATATTGATCTGTGTGCACACACATATGTTGGTTTTGCCCATATGTCTGTAATACCAATGTAATGTAAGAAAATATGGCCATGCTGGCTGCTCCAATATATGCCCATATTGCCATGTTAGACCATACATATGCTAGTTTGTCCATAATACCAGTAATGCCAATATAAGAAACCATGTTTGTGATGGATGTGTCAATGTATGCCACGATTGCCACATAAGAACACATGTTGGCTTTGTCAGTAGTTCCATGGTAAGAAGACAAAGTCCATGTTGGCTTTGCCTAATCCCCTAAATCTTTTAGCAGCAATAGCCCATACCTACTCCTCTCTGCAGTTCCCACAGGGCCAACAATGGCTCCTCTCTGAACCACCCTACTCCCACTACCCACACTGAATCATGCACCCACACTTAGATATGCACTTGCACACACATACACACACTCTCACAACATATGCACAGCACTCTAACACAGATAAGGCCTTATTATGAGTCCGGCTGTCACTCTGCCAGTGCTTCCGGCGGGTTGCCGCCGGCCTCGTAAATGATCACCAGCTCCTGACTTCCCAGTGCCACTGGGTGATTACAAGTCCAGCAGCCTGGGAAGTCAGGCGCCGGTAAAATGTAAGTCCCCATTCCCATAGGACTCTATGGGAGTGGGGACTCGGAAGCCCTGGCACCATTGCTAACGGTGCCAGCATTTCTGTGACCGGTCTGCCTACAAAGGCCGCTGTGCCCGGCAGGGTCAGACCTGTCAGGCACAGTGGATCCAGCAGGCAGACTCATAGTTTGCCGGTCCGGAAACAAGGGTGCCCCTGAGCTTACCGTCACCTTGGTTCTGGATCGAAACACTTGTAATGAGGCCCAAACACTCTCTCATTCACACCACAGTCACTCTCAGTTTTTAGTTTTTATGTTCTGTGCCTTGCTCTTCAGCTCTGCATCGGTCTGTACAGAAAGAGGAGGCAAGAAAGGGGAGAGAAGTTGATTGACGTTTCGTTTCTTGAATACCACTCCTGAACAGCATGTACAAATACAGGAGAGAAGCATCCAAAGTGGATGCCCTTGTGGCTTTTATGGGCCATGCCTCCTTGCTGCCAGCTACTGCCTGCAATGATAAAGGACGTGCATGCCTCCATTGGGGACAGTGCCACAAGTAAGAGTCTGTAAGAATCCTGATGCTACAGACAGTAGCAAATCATTCTGTCATGCATGGTGCTCCGGAAATGGAGCTCTGTGGATGATAGAATGATTAAAGTCTGAAATTAATGGTCTGGGATGTGCCCCACCAACGTTTATGCAGCAGCCACCACTGATGGGTTCATAAACCAATGAACAAGGCTGGGCTACCAGATGGCATTACAAAGTTGTTGTGTGGGTACTTATATGAGATATTCATTTAGATTTTTATGCCTGCAAAATTAAGTATAACCTCTGGAGATGGAGGTAGCAGTGAATCAAGTAAGAGATTGCTTTACGAGTTGGACGAAGGAGTTCTTTCTAAGAGAGATCTGTGTGCAAGAACAAATGGAAAAAGTTGTGTTTTAGAAGTCTCAAATGCTGTTTCTGGCTGCAGAGGCATTGATACCAGGCTTGATGAATGGACTGACTATAGCACCTCTCAGAAGTCAGTCTGGTGTGAACAAGTGGGTCAGCGGACCATAGGAAGCTTAAGTTGTGCTCTCAGCCATGAGGAAGTGAGGTTCACTGGGAGGGGCACTCTCTGTATTGCAGCTTTGCAATGACAGCTAGAATATATTGCATCACACGATGTCTCTTAGCACAGTCTTGAGCTACAGTGACTTATTCTTTATCTCTTAGTACGCACTTTGCAGATGCTCATCTCAACTACTGAGGCTCTGCCCAACTCCGCCGTTCATTAGAATACAAATCTGTCTGACATAACTGTACGTGGAACACAACAATTATTATGATAGTGTCAACGTTGGCAGGGGCAAATCAAAGTGGTCGACTGGCCCCAGATGATTGAGGGTTTCCCAAGTGTACTTACTTGCCACATGCCTACAAGCATGACAGGAATGGCAGGCACGATAACACCCAAGTGCTATAAAGACATTCCACGTCAAACAGCACTTACAAACATTTGCATCAACCCCATACTATAGGTACAGAGCTCACCAGCTTCATCAGATTAGGCGTTACATGTACTGTTAATAACAATATAAAGACTATGGGCAAATACATTGCACAGGGAGGGTGATTTACTGAAATACGTGCTAGCAGGGACCAAGAGTGCAAAAAACGTAGGATTTCACCTGACACGCCCACAACACACCTCTAATGCAACCAAGGACCCACTGAAATGGACAGTTTTTAACAGAATGTGACCCGCGACACCAGATGCAGCGAAAAAGCTACACATTGCATGTCAAGTACTCACAAGTAATCACCATTACTTGCAACCATAACACCCATTGACAACCCCAGGAGTGAAACAAATCTGTGCCGCACCAAATGCAGCATGCACCCACAACCAGCATTCCTACCCACTGTACACCCACCAAACTGAGCCACCCTCATGCAAAGTGCTCCTACACCCACTATTCCAACTCCCTGTACAACCACCAAACTGAGCCACCCACATGCAAAGTGCACCTACACCCACTATCCCTACTCGCTGTACAAATACCAATGTGAGCTCTTATGAAAAGTGCATCTACACCCAGTAATCGAACACCCTGTACACCCACAAAACTGAGTCAATCACATGAAAAGTGCACCCACACCCACCATCCCTACTCCCTGTACACCCACAAAACTGAGCCCCCCACATGCTTAGGGCACCTACACCCATTATTCCGACTCCCTGTACAACCACAAATCTGAGCCCCCATGCAAAGTGCATCTACACCCAGTAAACGAACACCCTGTACATCCACCAAACTGAGCCACTGACATGCAAAGTGCACCCACACCCACCATTCTTACACCTGTACACTCATGAAACGGAGCCACCCACCTGCAAAGTACATCTACACCCACTATTACTACTCCCTGTAGAACCACCAATCTGAGCCCACTTGCAAAGTGCATCTACACCCATTAATCGAACACCCGGAACACCCACCAAACTGAGTCACCCGACAGGAATGTGCAACTGCACCCACCATTCCGACTCCCTGCACAGCCACATAATGGAGCCCCCCACATGCAAAGTTCACCTACACTGAATATTCCGACTCCATGTAAAACCACCAATCTGAACCCCCATGTAAAGTGCATCTAGACCCAGTAATCGAACACCCTGTACACCCACCAAACTGAGCCACCCACATTCACTATGCACCCAAACTCACCATTCCTACTCCCTGTACACCCATGAAACTGAGGTCCCCCACATGCAAAGTGCATCTACACCCACTAATCCTACTGTCTTTACATCCACCAATCACCACACCACACACATAACCCCACACCCACGCATCCCTCACGAAGGACCACCGCACACAAGATGCACCCCAAATCCACACAACCCTGCACCCATCCATCCCCCTGAAATAAAAAAAAAAATAGGGCACATGTTTGAACCATATATATGTCACTTGTCTGTCACCATCAGCACACACTCATTGGAGGCACAATGGTGGATGAGAACTGTCCACCTCAGGTAGCAGTTGTGTGGTGCAGCTGGCAGATGCCCCCTTGCACCTGCATGTGTGCAACAGGAATGCAGGAAGCCAACCACCTAACCAGTCTTGGGTGCCCCCAGTGCATGTGTCACTCTATTGACCTGAGGACAGAGTGACGCTGAAGTGAGACTTGAAGCTGTGCACAATGTGGGTCCTGTCCCCTGGCTGGGGTCCCAGGGGAAGAGACTGCTAGGCACTGTGTGGTGGACCATGTTATACTCTGCTATCAATCCAGACCACTGGGCGCCCACCAAGCAGAGCAAAATGGCCAGATTGGAATGTGAGTCCCAACAAAGCCCATCAGCTGGACGTACAGGCGTGGAGAAGGCACTGAGGGCTGGACTGGGGGCCTGGACAGGACTAGACCAGACAGGGTCCTCCAGGGTCTGCACCCCACAAGAACCCAGCACTGTTCCCAAAATTCAAAACCTCCACATGCCAGTTCTTAGCCCGATACCCCATCAAAATCCACCACAGGTGTCACCACTTCCAGTGTGTAACCACAACAACCTCCTGTAACTTGTGGAGGAACATTGAGCACACATCATTAAAACTACAACATGTGGGTGGTTTGTACAAAATGAGTGCCCACAATTACTGATGCAACTCACATCAGGCACCACCTCAATTACTGACAGTGACAAAATATTGCTGGTGTAACTACTGGTTCACCATGAGACCCCTCCTGAGGGAATTAACTCCACATGGGCCACCACACCAAATATGGGAGAGGAATACCACCTGAGTGTATCTGTACATCCACATGAATGTGTTGTCTCACCATCCTTAGAAGTGTGAGGGTTCAGTGGCCCATCACAACCCCACTCACTCTTGTACACCATTCGTTCAGATCCATATACTACACAGATGTTTCTCCCATGATGTACGCCATGGAGTAATTAATGACTACATACATGGGAGTCACTTGTGGTGTTATTGACATGCATCCACCTGCAGCACATGTACAGCTACAAACACCCTTAAGCATGCACCCATATGCCCTACAGATGTCGGAGTGATGTCTGGTGTGTAACACATGCATCAGCAGTCACAGTGCTTGAAATGAATACAACCCTGCACAAAAGGACAAATCCGGCAGCACAGACATTCACAATACACATACTAAGCATAACAGTGACCATCACTGGAATCATCAAATTGGATGTTATGTTAGCCTTGAAAACGACCCAGGTCGAAACACGTGTCGGCTGACAGTTTGGAGAATGAAACCAACTTTCAATGAACATTTTACATATATTACTTTTTGATTAATTACTTCAATGAGCTCACATAATTTATTTAATGAATAGTCAGCACGCAATAAGGTCATTAAAAGAATTTTACTTTTTACTTTAGGTCTTTATGGGTAGACCTATTTTGAATTGGTGACGCAGCCAGACACTTTTGAAAGTGTTAGTTGTCATAGCGCACTCTAGAGGGTCTATACCCATTCCTATTTGTTATACTGTTTACTTACACATGGATACATGAGTATCTGTGCAAGGAAAATATACCCCACCTCCACCACCACCACTCTCACACGCATACAGCAAAAGATGCACATGACTGTCAACACACCACACAAATACATGTACCAATCCCATGCTCATGCATGGACAGAGAATGTCACAATGAATACATCTACATATGCTGATCTATAGGTGCATGGCTGTGATCCTGACACCTGCACACAACACACATGTCGCTTGATGGAAATGTGCACACGTAACCTAGAATTATACCTGCACAGTGAGCAGATGCATGGACAGATGCTACACAGAAGCTTGTCAACTCAAAAGAATGATAGACTGAGTGAGGAACCATGAATCCCAAGAAGCATACCACACGAGTATGCAGCATGCACCCTTCAAAACAGACCAGTGTGACATACACAACAAAATATGATTGCACACACACATGAATGTCGGGGAAAGTGAATATCATATGAAAAGACAAAATGACCACATGATTCCGATTGAACCAAAGACCCAACTGTATTTCAATGCATACCGACCTAAAACCATGGAAACATTAGGCCAAAACAAAATCAAAGGAAACCTCCTTCAAAAATAAATACAAATGAGGCTGATCCATATGAAACAACATATCCACAGTCACTGAAGCAATTCAAGGTCCGAAGCTGCTCATGTCTCTGCATCCACTTGGTGCAGGCAGGCCTCTGTGTTGTCCCTGAGGGCCTGAGGGGCTTCCTGAGTTGACTGTTCAATTTGTTGTGCCCCCAGAATGGCATCACGCAAATCCCCCTTTCTTGAATGTGCTGCAGACCTGGCCCTAGCAGCTTCCTCCTCCATAGCATGCAGCCTCTGTTCCTCCTGCTGCCTCATAGATTGCAGTTGGCATAAGGTGGCAACATGTATCAATGAGCTCACATAATTTATTTAATGAATAGTCAGCACGCAATAAGGTCATTAAAAGAATTTTACTTTTTACTTTAGGTCTTTATGGGTAGACCTATTTTGAATTGGTGACGCAGCCAGACACTTTTGAAAGTGTTAGTTGTCATAGCGCACTCTAGAGGGTCTATACCCATTCCTATTTGTTATACTGTTTACTTACACATGGATACATGAGTATCTGTGCAAGGATTGTAATGTAGAACAACCTAGACAACCTCAACCTCAAAGCACCTGTATCTGGCACCTTGCCACCTGCCTCCCCTGTCAGACTAATCATGCCCGCTGTGCACTCCGTGCCAAGATTCGCTGGTGCGCCTGCCTCCGCTGCTGCAACAGATCCAGTTGCATGGCAGCCCGCCTCTGGCACTGGGACTCCCTCTGGAGAGATGAACAATTCCTAGAGGGGGGTACTTCTCCACAACTTGCCTCAAGAGGCATATTCACCTGCACTGCCTGATGTGCGAATGACATTCATGACCATGGGACCACCTGAATGATCTCCATGGCCCCTTGCACCCACACTGAGAGTGAAGGAGTCACCATACTTGCAAATGGGTGGAAAGGGACAGAGGAGCCTGGGATGGTGGTCAGCATGGAGGGCCTACATGTGGGTGCCTGGGACAAAGTTGCTGAGGTGGAGGTGGGTGGCACTTCTGTAGCCTGTTCCATTTGTACCACACACCGGCAGTGCACCAGCCATCTGTGAGATGATATGGCACACCTGCCCATGACGGCTTACAAGCTGGCCATGGATCACATCTAGGGTCTCAAGGGCAGCCACCTGCTGGCCACGGCCCAATAAGAGGAGGGGCAACACAGGCACGCAGCCATCATCATTGCACTATCAACATCAACGTCCCTCACCCTCCACCGACCAAGGATATTCCTCCCGCACACAACCGTGGTATATGGCCATGGGTAAACTGGACCAAGCAGACTCCCTGCTCCCCTCCATAGAAAACCACAGCCTCCCGGCAAGTCAGATATAAATCACCCATCCCAATAAAAGCACAGCCAGGACACAATGCCCCCTCACACAAATAGGTTCTATGTCAAAATACCTCATTATAAAGGTCTCATGTAAAAATAAAACGATTTTAAATGCCTGTTTTTTTATCGCACTTCTGCCTTTCTTTCTTTTAAAAATTGGGGGTTTCACCCCCTGAACCCACTTTCCTCCTCTGCCCACCCCAACCCCCACTCTCCGGTGCTATTACATTTCAATCTCGCTGTTTCACTGAGTCAAACTGACGAGGGGCCACGATAAGACTCCTACCTGTCAGTGTACGCTTGCAGGCCTCTGCACACAACTCGTGTGTGGCACACCTGAAGTCCCCGGCACGTTCTCGTCCATGGCCCGCCTGCAGGCCCTTGGTCTTCAAGCAGGAGTATGGCAGGTCATTTTAGCATGGCAGATCGCTTTAGACAGGCGACTCAGCGGTCACAAAGTGGTCCATTTAAAGCAATCTTTTTTCTGTTTACAGATTCTAAAACTATATTTTGACCTAGGACCCATGTATCAAATCAGCCACCAACCGAAAATGCCCATGCACCAGATGTGTCACACAAGCCCTCAAAAACCCCTGAGGTAAACTCACATCTACAACGCAGATGGCGGCTTGGGCACTCACCCCTGATTTGGACCACATGTGTCCATCAGTAAATAGGCCACTGGAGAGTGAACCTGATGGGTGAATTTCCCTTGATCTGTAACACATGGTCCAACACCTTTGACGTCAATGGTGATGTCAACACCATTGACGATACAACTCTTCAACGCCATAACGGAATACAAGGACCCCCTTTGCACATCCTCCCCAGGCCCTCTCACCCATAGGACCCACACAGAGTGGAACCTTGCATGCACCATGGACACAGCATTAATAAGCCATGCCAATGTCACCAGAACGAAATTGCATGCCACATTACATTAAACTAGATTGCTGTGGCCATTGACCAGCGTCCTCCAAAAATGCATTTCCTTCACATGGCAAATCCATTCAACCCCATTGAACTGACAGTGCGTACTCACCTGCAGCTTGGATCTGGGCCTGAAGGTAGAGGACCTGGGCATAAAGATCTAGGTTCACCCTCTGCAGGATCCGGACATGGTGAGGCGAAATTTGATGGCGCTCGCCCGAGTGCACCTCTGCGGTGGGTCCTGCCTCGATGGCAGCCTTGGCCTTCTTCTGACTCTGGTTCCACATATCGTCCGAGCGTTTTCTGATGTTTTCCGAGGTATGGACGGCACCCACTCAATTTTCACGGCAGCAGCGATGTCACGCCAGATCCTCCTATGATCAAGGGCCCCAAGCTGCTGCTCCGGGTGGAAGAGGGCGTCGTAGTACTGCACCTCTCACAAAGGATGGCAAATTCTTGCCCCGAGAAGATAGCAGCCCTCATCCGTGCAGTCTTGGAGGTGGAAGTGGCGGACATGGCACAGCTGATGCTGGAGGACTGGCACAGGACCTGGAATGCACCTGTAACAGAAATGGAAGTGTAAGGACCATCATTAGTATGCCGTACGACCCCTCTGTTTTATCCCTGCAGTGCAAGTCCAAAGTTCATAGCCTCAAGTACGATGCCGGGATGTTGCTCCTCATCTCTGACCCAATATTGATTCAGCTGGGCAAGGACAGGCACTGACAATGTCAGAAGTGCCACCAAGGTATGGACAGACACACACACACCCACACACGACCAGCTGGCTCTGCAGCCTAACCAACTAGGCACCTTTCAAACACAATTCATACATATGCAGTACAGGCTTTCATATGCATAATGGTATAATTTGAAGTGAACTACTACGCAAAGTGACAGCGACCATGCAATCATAGCATTACACATGTCAGCACACACCTGCCATGCACTGTGCCCCCAACAGCAGAACCCCCTCCCCATGAATGCCACCATCCCGCTCCCACCTTCTTGCATGCGTCCACGGGGCCACCAGTTGCCCTTCTGCTATTTCCCCACTAACCTGTACTGAAGAGCAGCAAGCAGCAATGGAGTGATGTAGTTCCAAGGGGCCAGTGGCTATGGTCAGCAAACTGTCCCCAGATCTCAAACTGGAGGGATATCAGGAGTTTGAGGGCAAGGCAAGCTGGATCTGGAACAGGATGCCGGAAGCTGTCAGAGGAATCATGCATCATCATCTGCCAAATCAAGCTATGCCAATGTCACGTGCTGAGCCAACTGTGCATGCGCAGCTTACTACGAATAGGAGGCGCATTCACAGGATGCAGGATGCAAAATTGTAACGGTCGGAGGACGTGGAGCACTTTCACGATCAGCGTGTTGGGCGGTGGCTGAGAATACGCAGCGCTCGTGCAGAACAGCAAGATTTGCTGAAAACCATCTTCAAAACTCTTAACATGGATGAGAGGGGAACTGGGAGGGCTGGGAGACCAGTGAAGGGGAAGGGACCACCACCAAAACCTTCCAGGAAGACAGCACCAACACCACATGCTGGGTATGCACCACTGCCACAGACAGACACTAGCGCGGTTAGTGAAGGTGCCACTGGTACTCCCAGAAACCAGGGACAACCACTGGTCACTGAGAAGGTGCAGAACTGGAAGAAGAAGTTCAGAGAGGAGGAATTACAAGTCCTCACAGACTATGTGGACGAACACCAGTCGGAGCTGTACCAATGGGTTTGGTGGTGTTTGATTGTCTCATCATTGATCGCGGCAAACTGTCTGAAAAAAACTGCCTGCATGCGATCAATTATCAGGGGATCAGTCGCACTCACACCAACCCACCAACTCACCCCCTTACCCATCTGCCCCCTCCCCTAATTACCTGTTTGCTCACTGCCTGGTCCACTTCAGCCCTGCAGCATCAGATCTGTCCCTCTAACGCGGGTCGGATCCGATGCTGTAAGGTCTCTTTTTCTTCTCTTTTTTTTTCCGGTCCCGCACCTGCAATATTGAGGAAGTGGGGGACAGCCCTGCAACCCTCCAAGGCTAATGCATACCGAACATAGGGAGCAGGGGAAACCACTGCAACCCCCACTCCACATGTTTGGTATATATTAGCCTCATTCTTTGTTTTTAATCGATCAAATGGTACTGGCCAAATTTGGTCAAATGTATCATTCGATCAATTAAAAACAAACAATTGTGCTAATACCGTACCAATGGCCTGGCAGCACCCTGACACTGGCCCAGCAGAAGGGGAAGTTGCAGGAGTTGACTGACTTAGTGAATGCCAGTGGGGTGGAGAAGCGCACTGCACCTGAAGTGCATAAGTGGATAGACGACCTCAGCAGGCGTACTAAGGTAAAGCTGGGTGCAAATGTGCCCTATGAGGAGCTCACTCCTTTTTTAGGAAGTAGCCTCTGGACTTATCATGAGTGAACATGTTGGCGTCGGAGGCTACGACATATATGGACATGCAGCAGGTGAGTGACATGTGTGACGGATACATGTGATCATGACGCCACTGTGCATGACAAATGATTAGTGTATTGGTGTTGCCCAGTGGGATTTACGCCAGGGGATTAACATTCGGGCTGTACATAAATGTGAAATCTTTCCAAATTATATGCAGTGTAGCTGTTAGATGCATAGAGGTCATTTCACTGCACCTTACAGGTGTAAATGTGAATGGCATTGTCTACATGGCAATGTGTCCAGTTACTGCATGTCACCACACACAGTATCAGTGCCATGGCTGTGTAGTGTGTACTTTCAATGTTGGGTGCACTCACATGGTTCCTCCACTAGCAATGGGACATTGGTGTGTGTATCATTCACTGCTCTGGTCAGACAGTGACCCAGGAAGGGGTGCAATGCCAGTGAAATGTAGAGGGGTGATATTCACTGCAACCCTTATGCTGGTAACAGACAGCATAGTAATGTTTTCACAAGTTGCAGGTGCTTTCGGAGTGCCCATGCTCCATTGTACATGAAAGTGCACACCTGTGACATCCTTCTTGGTCCTTGGCCGGGCATGGCTGTGATGCATGTGTACATTTGGCCCTTGATACACCCTTGGCTGTAACCTTTGCAGGGAGGATGCCTGTCCTTTGGCATTGCCTGTCCCCACAGGGATAGTAGGGGGATTTCACATGGCACTGACTGAACATGGGCACATCCACACATGTAGGCTTGGCTTTTGATTGGACGGGTTGCAGGGTTCGTAATCAACATGGCCGGTCTATTGCCACCTTGGCACACAGATCTTGCATTTTCAACTATGCCCCTATGTCATCATTTCCTGTTCCTACCTGCATCATTCACCTACTAGCATATCCCATTGATTATTGAATTTTTCATTGACTACTCATTCAAGGCCTGCTATATGTTGCACTGCCTTTTGCCTCTGCAAACATCCATTTGGTGCTTGCTCTGTTAGTGTAGCTACATGATGCTGACCACATGTGTGAATACTGAAACCAAAACATACATGCAAATGTTGGCATGTGCATCAAATCCTGCTGGCAATGTCATGACTGCTAGGTATTTAATAGCAAGCTGATGAGGGCTGATTGTATGGAACATTGCGCTTGCATCACCAGATTATGTGATGCTGATTAAAATGCATGGCAATGTCAGTGCACAACATGTACATCCTGGAGCCTTACGTGGTATGTCCAAGTTGCATGGATACCACTTTCCTCACTCATCAGTTTTGCACAGCCATCATGTCTGTCCTATTTGGGGTGACTGGGGTGCCATGGTACTCCTGCTAGGGTTGGCATGGATGTGAAACAGGACTATGGTTCCCGTTTGGGAGTCTGATGAATGTGTCAATAGGCCATTTGTTCTGCATGCTTTTCATGTGATGCATAAGTGTATATCCAGACGGAGCCCTGACTTTTGTTATCTGACTTTTTGTAGGTGAAGCTGCAGCTGAGGGGGGGCAGGTGCCAGAGACATCATCAGGGGATGCACAACCAGGCACCAACAGTGGCTGGCCTGCTGTGCGTGGTGAGGACCTGCTGCTGTTGCACACCATCCTCATCATGCATGCAAAGGCATCATTTTGAGGAAGATGGTGGGACAAACACCACTGAGCAGTCCCGACCCCATGTTCCTCCTTGGGTTTGTAGAGGAAACTGAGCCTGAGGGGGGTCAGGAGACTGTGCACCTGCCCGTGGTGAGCCATGCATCTTCTGACGGCACTGTGCGTACAACATTGCTGACACCCATCCTGGAGGCAGCAGAGGTCTGTACTGGGAGTGGGATGCATGTGGACCCACAGCCCATGCCAGTGCACCTATTCAGACAGGTATGCACTGCCTCATCACGTTTCTGGCGGCCAAACACACATGGGGGACATATGCCTGCTTCCCACTTTGACTGGGACGAGGATGTGATCCATGAAATTATGCAACAGTGCAACGTCATGCAGGAGATCGGCAGGGACATGTATCATCTGGCAGACAATATCATAACATTCAATGCCACGATGTGCACAAAATATCAACTGTTGCGTGGGGAGCTCTCTGCCATGAGGGAATGCCTGCATGAGGAGATGAAGGCTGCAAGGGAACAGCACAGGCAGGAAATGACGGACTTAGGTGCACTCCTGCATGAGCAGTTTGAGGCCTCAATTGAGGGTCACCATCTTGGGATGTCCTCCCCGAGGGACACCATCAACGTAAAGATTGATGCAACAAGGGCTTCTATGCAGGCAGACATGAGTGAGACACGCAAGAAGAGTCACCAAGACCTGATTGCAATTGGCAGCCTGTTGAATGCCTCTGTGTCACGTGTGGCAGCCGCATAAGAGGACCAGGCACTTTACTTGTGTGGCCAGCGACCCCCTTCCCACGATGATCCACAGGGTGGGTCTTAGCTGGGATTTAGACAAGTTATGCTATCTTTTGAGGTCCCTGCACTACTTTCTTATGTTGCTTCTCACCTTGCCATGACCCTTCCTCATCAACCCTGCTGACTAAGTGCACAGTGATGGATTCCTTTGTGTGTACTATTTTTAGCTGTCCATGGTGGACTCCGATTCTTTGTTTGATGGACATTGCCATGTTGCACCATGTACAGTGTGTTCTCTCCCGATGGAACTTTCAAAGTGATACTGAAGGTGGCATACTCAAACTGGCATGTTCAGTGACGTTAACTAAAAATTATGTTGACCCATGATGTGCATTATATATGTAATATGCGTGACAGGGTAAATGCACTCTGATGAACATGTATCTATTGTCATTTCAGGTCACTTTGCACAGTCAGCTCACACCCAACAGGACACTCTCCTTCAATCCAATTCCCCAATCTCTCTGCTGCACACTGACCCTCCTGACATAAATGAGGTAGCACAGTGGTAGGTGGAGGTTGTGGGGATGCACAGCACAATGGCAGTGACCCGATGTAAGGTAGTACATGCCAGGCATTTGCATGTTTGTTTGTCCTATGCATTCCAGTACTGTCCTGATGTGGCAAAAGTAGGGTTGTGCATAAATGTGTAATTCTGTTTTTATGTGGGTGATTGTCACAGGCAGCAGACATGGATGTGGTACAATTTCAATGATTGTGGACGTTGTTTATGAATCTTCTGCATGCTGGTCATAGTCTGTCCACTAGAGGTGCCTATGTGCATGTGTTTCTGGTGCTGGCCTATACACTGACATCTTAATTTGTTGCTGGGTTATTAGGTGCCACGTCCCGTGTTCCTTGCATGCCATCTCCTGCCCTGATTGTTGTGGAGTAGCCAGTCCATCATGCATGTGCATCCTGCACACCTGAGTCTCACCTTCTACACGAGGGGAATTCTTCTGTGACATGCAACAGCATTCTTTGGACTTTTCACATGTTTGCATGGTCATGATGTGTGGGTTATGATGTATTTTACTGGATAGGTGCAGGGCAAAGTCCACCCTGTGTGCTAAATCCCTTTCCCATGCCATGCTGTACACCTTCTATGGGAAAGCTCCCTTAGCCTGCAGCCCACTGCCATGTTAGGGTATTGCTGCCCTCCACCCCTCTGCACTGTGGGCTCACTCTCCTGGTGCCTTATGAGCAGCCCCTGAGAGGGTCCCCTGGAGGCATCTGTAGTCACATGACTCTGCCGATGAGGCACCTGCACACCCAGTGTGATGAGGAGCTAGCCCACCCCCGCCAAGTCAGCCGCTGCACGTGCATTGTTGTGCTGGAGCAGCATTCATGCTGCCCCCAGCTAGTCTTGGGCGGCTGCTGTCGGTAGCCACCAGTTCCCCCACTGCTCTGGCAACTCCCGGCCCAAACAAGCCTGTGGGCCCAGCACCAGGGGAGAGGGTCAATTTTTAGTGGCATTTAAGTGGTACATGCTCATTATCGGGGTGACAATCAGGCATTTCAATGTACTTATTGAGGGTTCATGCATTGTCAACCGGTAATGGAAGTGCCTTATTATGGGATGGTGTGCCATGTTCTTTGTTTGACATTGTTTGATGGGTCATGTCTATGTTACTTTCTTAGTTAATATGTATAGCCAAGTGACCCTATTGTCTGTGTTTGTATGCTTGTGTGAGTGACTTTGGGTATGCAATGTGTAGTACTATTGACACTGCCCATGTTTTCAGGTTTTTCTATGAGGATGTAGATGGGGGATATGGTTGTTTTTTACGAGTGTGAGGCACACACTACATAGCCACCCTGACCTGCCTTTCTCACGTAGTTGTTTATGGCCCAACTGTACTTGCCATGTTTCATCATCAAAGGCAATCAGGTATGTGGCTATGGTGTGACTTTCACACTGGATGTTTTTCATGTGAAGTATGTCTGGACGAGCTGATTGCGTATGTGCTGACCCCTCACCCTTTGGTCTGCTATTGGTATGGGTGCTGCCTGTGGCACTGCCAAATCCCCTCATGCACCTCTTTTGGTATGCCACGATGGGTGGCTATATTATGCAAGATGCAATATGCCAATATGATTTTAAAATGACACAGTTGGTGCAAACAGGACTCTACCTGAATGGTCCAGGCAGCAGAACAGTGATTTCAGCACTCCAAATGTGCGCTCAATTATACCTCTGGTCACAATGTGTGCTGCATTGTAGTGGGCCTCCGCTGGTGTGGTGGGATTTCGGATGGGAATCATCAGGAATGGTGATAGCGGATATGCGCTGTCCACTGTAAATGACAATAATCTGTTTTTGTTATGGTATGTGATGGTATGGTGGTCTGTACTGGATGTGACCAATGAGCCACTTGTTGCTGAACGTTCCCGATGCCAGTGCCTGTTGGATGGGGTAATGGCGTAATATGTAGCTGTCGTGGGTGCATCCAGTGTAGTTTGCGTTCACATGCATGATGTGACCCTTTGCATCACAGATGGCATGCACATTCAGCGAATGGCAATTTTTTATGTACTAATATATGTGTTCATTGGCTCCTGGGGGCTGTAGTGCAACATGTGTGCAATCTATTGCCCCAAGTAACTGTTGCAACTGGGCAACTGCATAGAATTCTTGTGTCACTGTTTGCCTTGCCTGCACGTTGCCTGGCATGTCTATGTGGCTCTGCACAATGCAATGATGCAGCTTAGGACCTGTTTGAGGCAGCAAGATTGTGTAGGCTGTGAAATGCCCCCGACATCCGCTGTGGTCCGATGGAATGTGCCAGTCCCCAAGAAGTGAAGGGTAGTTAGGAATTTCACCCAGGATGGTATTGACTGTGAACACATGGTACGTGACACCTGTCATTCTCCCACTCCCAGACCAATTCAAGGATGACATGGGGGGGTAGTGATATGTGACATATACTTTCTCATCAGACATGCTGAATATTGTTGTGCCAAATATCGTTGTGTGTGTATGGTAGATTCTGGTCCTCCTCCTCCTGACATGAAGCAGTAGGTATGCAAGCAATGCAGGGGCAGGAATGGTGGCAAGGTTTCACTACGATTGCATGTCAAGTTCTAAACCTGTGATTGCATGGTGCAGTTCCACCTTGCACCAGGTCACGGGTGGTGGTAGAATTGTAATGCTTTTCTGTTAGCACACAAGCAGAATGGAATCTGTAAATAGGGTTTTGTTTGCACTTCATGGGGCGTGTTTGTAGATCAGCATGGTGCCTCCCTCCCCATGTTATCCCTCATTTCCCTGCTTTAATGAGGACATTTGCATTTTCTACCCCCATCTTAGTCTTTGCACTGGCCAGTCCCTCACACCTCGCGCAGAGGCCATTCTGTAAATCAGTGGATTTAGGTTTGCGCGACGCATAGTCCTTTTTCTGGTGCAATTTTCTTATACACCGTGCAAACATTTCGGTAAATCAGGCCCAGGGTGCTTGTCGGCAGTGCAAAGTGAATTTGCATAAGGGCAAAGCCACTTTGCAATATGCTAACATTTCCCTGAATCGTGCCCTAAGAGAACAGTACCAGTGAAAAGTAATTAGATAAACATACAGGCAAACAAATGTGTTTTTATGTACAAATGTATCTTATTTATTCTACTGTAGAGGAGGTCCCAAATATAGCCTGCACTCCAGCCGCCCATTTTGAAGTACCAGGAACGTTCACACCGAGATATGTGATGTATGATGAGCAAATAAACCAGCAGAGATCCGCATTAGGGCTCTGCCCAGTGCCCATCAGAAGAACAATACCTATTGAAGTGCCATTAACCAGACAACCATGGGCAGTAAGGTATCCATTGAGAAAACCCTACCAGCAAATGACACGAAATGAAGATTGCTTAAACACTGTCCCGGATGAAACTCAACAGGCCTTAATTGAAGACGAATGGTGACGTCATGAGGGCCCAGACGAAAGAACGACAATCAAAAAATTACACACAGAGACGAAATGCCATGAATAAGAATATCATGAACTTAGAAGGAGAGACGATGTTAAAAGATAAGAAACTTAAACCGCAAAGCAGGATGAAGCTATTCAACAAGCTAACACCTGTACATATGCTTGTAACCACAAGAAGCTAAGAAAACAGTGCGGCTTGCTATGCTTAGTCGAAGATAGAGCAGCATGTGTGACCTATGTATCTACCTCAACAAAGCACACTATATAAATGCAAGTCCACTTTATACAAAAGCAGAATTAACCCAGGTTACTAAGCGTCAAACAGGACAGGATTCGTATTCCAGCTAAAACAAGAAAAGAGACGGCGGAATCGAAACTTAGCAAGAAGCAGCTCGTGCCTGGGAAATCGAGGTCAAATCAAGAGAAGAAGGCAGACAGTAGCTCCGGAGAATCGAAATTTAAGAACAGAGCAGCCTGCCCCGTGAAGGTCGTGATAAGGAGGCCCAGGCAGGTGGCAAGGCAAAGAAGAATTAAATGCACAAAAAGAAGGAAAACTAAGCAGGTTCATGGTGTGCTAGCACGTGACCAACCGAGCGAGAAGAGGCACCTACGCCTGGCTGTCTCCCAAACAGAAGATACCTTAACTTTTCCTGACAAGAAGCTACAGTTTCGATGCCGACCACAGCCAAGTAATTGACACATAGCACTAAAGTACTGATTGATGGAAGGGAGGCTGGGTGAATCTTGGGGCATCCTGCACCTGGTCGACCATTCTGCGTGCTGCTAATTAAAGTGGAGATTTATGCATGGAGTTGAAGCCAACCCAATCATAGTGGACCAAATAATCCAGAGTCCTATAGATAGTAGAACCAATGGGATGTTGTGCTTTTAGTTACGTCTACAAGAGTAATGTTAGAAGGATGGAATTAGACACCCACCTAATGATGTTTATCCAATCCTCACACTCCGTTACCATATACAGATATAGCACCTATATTTAAGTTACCTTTTCCAACCAATAGAATTGCATGATGATCTTTTTGAGTGTTACACGTCAATGATGACGAATTTTGAGTATAACTGTTACTGATTACATGAAGTTGTTGGGAGTTGAAGCAAGACGGGCTAGCGCATCATTGTTGATTTCCATGTTTCCCCGTTTTTTGTACTTGTCATTAAATGGACTCCCCTTTGCCAAACCATTGAGTTGTCCTTATTGATTGGTGTTGGAGTAAAAACCTGCACCCCCATCCACATCAAGGTGCAGCTATCTCGTCTTAAAGTACTTGAGAGCGAGCTCTGACTCTATGGGCCGGTCAGGGGTCACTCTCTCTCCTGTACACTACTATCCCATATACTGCACTTTCCCCTCCCACTTCGCCCATGCACTTTTTTCTTTCCCCATCCCATTCACTTGCGCGATCTGAATGACAACTGCCTAGTAAGATCATTGACTGTTTTCCCTCTGTTCCCCCTCCCTTGCCTCGTCACTCCTCGAAACATGTGTGTATAGGCACGTTATGAATGCCATATCATATCAAAGAATTGACTCACAGGTTTAGTATTTGCATACATATATATTGGTAGCAATAAGCATATACCACCCCCATTATTATCCAACTAACCATTAGCAATGAAAAAAGGAAACCATAAAGTATTGAAAACATTTCATATCGACACCACCTATTGGAAACTGTACAAGAATCACATCACAATCATAAAAAACAAATATGTAAACAACGTGATGCATCAAAATGTGATACGAGGTACGGATTAAGGGTATAGGACACACTACTGCGTCGCTATTAGCTGGACTTCAAATGAAAGCGTGTTTGCCCGGCAAATGCCAATTCCATGATGTGGGTGTGGGATCTTCCTTAGGCGCTGAATCGACTGTTGAATGGTGTGTGATGACAAACACATTCCAAATTGAAATCAATTTGGGGTATCTTGGCCTGGCCTCTAGATTGAGATATTTAGAACTCTCAACTTGCTTAAAATGTGCAAGTTGTGTAGTCAAGATCGTTCGGCAGAGTTTACTAGTAACTGACTGTAATCATTGGTCTGCAATGCCTTCGGGTGAGAAACATCAAATGCAAAAGCGTGCATTCTGTCATACAAATGAAGACCTGCTCGGTGGTGATGATGCTCCAAATCTAGTGGGCGTGCAGAGCACGACAATAGCGGCGATGCCAATTATGCAGCTCCTGGTTTACCTGAGATGAAGTAGGAGCCAAGCGGAACAATCATTGCATTGTGTGCAAGAGCTACGTTTTCCATGTGCAGAGCTTTTGCGATCCGAGAACGCGCCATTATCTAAAGCCGTGGAATCTGTGAAAAAACGACATCGTTATGTGAAGCTTCCCTGTGGTCTGTGTGCAAAATTGGGCACCTTTCACGGGGTTTGATTCGTTATGCATACTGAATGCATGCACTGGAATGGCGCTTTGTGCATGTATCCAGTTGCGCTGTAGGATTTTAGTGCACAATAAAATAAAGTTCCATATATAAAAATAAAAAAAAACGAGGAATATTGTTTGACATAATTTTATATGGATAAGTGTGGTGGCCTTCAATGAATACAGGACCCTGTGGTGTTAGGCAGAGGTGTTTATTTTGACACCTGGCACAAACAGGGTAGGGGGGTATGTGTATATGTCCAAGGATGGTGCCTGGGGCAGTAGTCACAGTTCAGTTCCTGTGTCCCATGCAGTTAGCTTCACTGCACAGTATGTAGGTTGAGGTACTGATGTCCCCTGCCAGCTGGAGCTCCCACGAGGCTGCCCTCAGCCGTGGAATTACGCTCAGCTGCGTGCAGGGGGTCTGTGGACAAGACAGACTTCGTTGGAAGGCTGATATCCCTCAATAAGGAGGAGCGCCAAGGCCCGATGGTATTCTGTTGCCTCCCTTCATTTCTCTGCGTATTGTGTCCCTCGCCTGCTACCCATTGCGAACTCTTGCGAGATCTTGACGCAGCGAGATCTCGCGAAAAGTGACATCATTATATGCAAACACGACTGGAACAGATCAAGCAATGGCTGGGAGTTGATTGATGCGTTCAGAGGGTTTAAAGCCTAGTCCATAGTTGGTTAATGGATAGACAAGCGCTCAAGGTCGAGTCCACCAAATGTACAGGGTATGATGGGCAGGTTAATGCCCGAATGCTTGAAAGACTTTATTGTCACACGCTCCTCCCCACAGCGTATCTGTGTGTGTTGTGGACAGGGAATGCAGGGCCTTTGATCCCAGTTGAATAACAAGGAGCCATCTACAGGCACAATGATTGACTGCATCACAGAAGGCTGGATTGGAGATAATTTACGGCCAAAATAATATTCAGATATGTTGGGGAGATGGCCTTTTTGTCTGATAAAAAGGAGTAATATGCGCAAATGTTGCTCTCAAGCACTTTCATCATGAACCAATCATATACTTCTTAGTTCATTGACCTTGTATGTAGAAGGCAGTGATCTTTGCTAGCCCAAAAGCTTGTGACCTGCAGTGTCCACACAGATCTCTCCCACAAACAATTTACTCACAGAACTATCTGACATGCATGAAAACAAGAGAAAATGTACAAAGAAGTTGCTACAACACAGTCACTGTTGACTCTGCTGACGCAGTCCCTGGCATGATGTGCAAGGAAGAGGGGCTGGCAACAGCATGCAGTGATGCACTGCATGACCGCGAGGGGACAAGTCAGAAGGCGTTTGATGCTTCCGGTTGGCTTCAAGGATATTAGTCAACCGGCCTCTAATCTGAGCCTTCACTGCTGAACCTTCACCAGTCAGCTAATGAGGGATGTGCTAAAGAAAATGGAATACAAAAATGCAGATAACAATCTAGCCAGAACTAGCGAAGCACACAAAAAAACAAGAACAAAGGAAACAGGAGTGTTTCTGCAATCCTTAAACATCCATCTCCTCAAAGAGTCAGTGTTTTTAATCAAACAGGTGATTGATTATACATCATCAAGACCACAGCTTTGTTTGTAAGGTCACAATAAAAAGAATGAGGAGAGCTTGTAGATTCAATCGTGCCAATGGTTTTTTAATGATATCAAAACGTGCCGACACGTGTTTTGACTACTTGGGGGATGCTCCGAGTAACGTCTGCTCTCTGTCCAGTGGCAATCACTGGACAGAGAGCAGGCGTTACTCAGAGCATTCCCACCTCTCAGAAGCACTACTCAGTGCCCAATACCATGCCAAGCAACGTGGCCAACTTTCATCATCGTTTATGAAATATAAACGCACTACTTGCCTTGATAAAGCCCCACCAAGTGGTCGAAACAAGTGTCAGCACCTTTTGGTAACATTAAAAAAACATTGGCACTATTGAATTTACGAGCTGACCTCATTTTGTGAATTGTGACCTTACAAACCTAAGTCAATTCATTATTAACATATGAACTATGTATGCAGAGCCAACTTCGTTAGAATCCTCAACCATTCTGCAAGATTAGATACATGTTTCCAAAGGAATTTGGTTAATTTACCCACTGAAAAATACAATAATAATTTACTGTTTCATATAGCACTGTGTTCTTCTAAGAGCTGTAATAGTCAGCGTTACTCTTGCTAGATGTATTTGATTTCTAGGCTTCCGAAGCAGCAAGAACAAAGAAGGTCCTATGCCCTGTTTAGAACCCTGGCACTGTGCCATTATCCAGGTTGGCGGTGAGCACGTTGTCTTCAGCTTATCCATCCAGTAACATCCAATCAGTGACCAAAAATGTGAAATTGCTTACGCTATTTTTTCTCAAGTATGTACATTGTGGATATTCTAAAAGCCCGGCTTGATTTTATTATTCAACTGATCAATGACCCTGGCTCTGTTTTTTAAGATGGTGAAATGGCAGGAAAATGCAAGCTGCACATCACAACAGCTTCGAGCCATATTCTCACCGACCTAATTGCTGCTGGTACAGGATTTAAAGTCCCGCTTTATTTGCTGTCATAAAAGAACGCCGCGTCTGTGTCTCAAAGTAAATACCCCGTTCCTTTTATATCCTGGCAAAAGGTAGCGCCTTTATCTCAAAATAAATATCCGTGTTTATTTCTTTCGCGTGGCGGAAATGTTGTCGCTGGCTGGGAAATTATGATGAAATTGCCACAATCAAACCCCACCGCCCGGAGAACGAGAGTAAATGAGCCGCGGGCATCTAATTCCTGGGAACGGCCATTTCAGATGTAATGCGCTCACTTAACGATGCGTCCATTTTATTGCTAATCCTGTTCCCTTGTACTTATAGTAAAACACCTAGACCGCAATCTCGGTGCTACAAGGCACTAAATAAATATGCTACAAATAGAAAAAAATTGCGCCACACTTTCCAGGAAAGCGGCTTTCAGTGCAGTAAACGGCAAGGAGATAAAGCAAACAGAGTGCTGTGCCATGTGTCAGGTAGTGGAAAGACTTGGGTTTCAGCACGTGTCTTTCAGACGTTAATCGGTGCTACTGTTACCCATTTCAATCCTTGCCACAGCTTCAAGAGGCTGCATGCCATGTTAGACTCCATTGACCACCAGCCATGACTTCTCTGCCAAGTGAACATTGTCTACTGGGGCTCATACTTTTCTCTTTCCCATTAGAAATCAAGTCAAGTTCTCACTATACTAGAGCTCCCCAAAACCATTGCAGCCATTTCAAAACCTTACTGTTAGTCTCAGCAGAGAGGCCAAAGCAACTTGCCACGGTATTGCATTTGGGCTAGACGGCACAAAATACTCAGACTCGCTTATATTGGAAAATGTTTCTTTAATGCAGTGGTCTTCAAACTGTGCGACTGGCTCCCCTTAGGGGGCCTAAAGGATGGTCAGGGGGGACACTACACTCTTAAAAAAGAAGTATTTGACTTATTTCAATAGAAAATATAAGCAGGTATGGCATCTGGGAGGGACCAGCAACACTATTTTTGATCAAGGGGGGTCCCGACAACATCATTTTAAGTCAAGGGAGGCTCAGCATCAAAACGTTTGAATACCATTTCTTTAACGTTACAGGTCACAGCTTACAAAACTAAGCTAACCTGGCTCATTGGTCTAACAGGCTACCAAACCATTAACACATGTATCAAAACAATGGCCCTCATTACAACCCAGGCGTTAAGGGGTTAACAGTGGCCTAAAAGATGGCGGCGCCGTTAAACACTTAACGCCTGATTACGAGGTCCCTTTGCGGGTTGGAGACTTTAACGCCTGCTTTTTGCAGGCGTTAAAAACCAACCCGCAAAGGAACCTTGGCGCTAAGTACGGTGCCGCAATTTGCGGCACCGTACTTAGCGCCTTCCCCATTTCCATTGAGCCCTAGGGGGCAAAAATGGGAATGGGGAAGGGCCATGGCGGCATGGGGAATTACCGCCCCGCCAACTCGGAATGGGGCGGTAATTCCCCATTCCGCCATGGCGGAGTCGGTAAGTTACCGGCATGGACCATGGTGCTATTAGCACCATGGTCCAACGCCAGGATCGTAATGAGGGCCAATGAATTAATCAATTACCCTAAGCCCCCCTCATCCCTCCCTTCCCCCTACAACTGGCACACATTGAAATGGGATTAGAGAGTATCAGGCGTGTGCAATCATCTTTGCAAGTGTTCATTCTTTTGGCGGAGAAGTAATGTCTCTCATTTGCACCAGCAGGGCGTGCACTGTGGGTCATTTGCCACTCCTTCTTCACGAGAGCAGAAAGCCACAGAGAGAGATCAATTCAGGATTAAGGAAGATCGAGGTGGTTTGGCTGGGCACACCGGACATGCGATGGCAGGCATCGCTCCCCTGTGTGCGCAGGAAGCTGGAAAGATTGGGGGCATCGAAGGTGCTCATAGTGCACCTGGGAGGGAATGACCTTGCCGACCTGGGAAGAGTTCAGCTGCTAAAGGATTTGCAGGAGGGCACTAAGATCCTGGTGCGAATGCTCCCGAAGACCGAAATCTTTTGGTCCGAGGTAGTGCCATGGAGCGTTTGTCGAGGTGCAAGCTCCAATGTTGCCATTGAAAGATCTAGGAAAAGAGTTAACAAAAAAAATGGCAAAGTGTATGCACTGAGAAGGTCTGGGTTTCACCAGACACCATGGGCCTCATTACGACCCCAGCGCTAAACCATGGTGCTGTCAGCACGATGGTCCATGCCGGGGTCCGGCATGGTGAATGGTGGAGTTACCGCCCCATTCCAAGGTTGGCGGGGCGGTAATTCCCCATTCACCATGGGCCCATCCCCATTCCCATTTTTGCCCCGTAGGGCTCAATAGGAATGGGGAAGGCGCTAAGTACGGTGCCTCAAATTGCGGCACCCTACTTAGCAGCAAGGTCCCTTTGTGGCACCCTACTTTAACGACTGGTAAAACCAGCCGTTAAGGTCGGGTCCCGCAAAGGGACCTCGTAATCAAGCGTTAAGGGTTTAACGGCGCCGACACCTTTTACGGCGCCGTTAAACCCTTAACGCCAGGGTCGTAATGAGGCCCCATGCATTGTCAGATAAGGACCCAGTGCATGTTGCCAAAGACCGGGTTCACCTGTCTGACGAGGATAACAATTTGTTTTTGCTGGATTTGTTCGGAGCTATGATGAAAGCAGGATGCACATAGAGATCTATGGTAAGGGTGACAGCTGACAAATTAGTAGGGGAAGAGATAGGTGGGGGCATTGTGTGTCACTGGGGGCCACCGCCAAAGGGTGGCAGAGTTAGGAGGGCATTCCTAAAGGAGGAGGTATTCTGCGGTGCTTCCGCGAGCTATACCCACTGGCTGAATGAGCCAGGGTGAGGTGCAAAGGGCACTGACACCACTAGGGACCGTTGGGACTCCTCAACAACTGAATTCAGTGGCCCAGGTTTTGTTCCATAGAAAGATTATGGTAGTGACTGGACTGGCAGTCATAGACCAGTGGCGGGCCGTTCTTCCCACCAGAATGGAAACCGAAGAGAGGATGCTCACCGGTTTGTAAAGTAAACTTGGGAATGGCAAGGGCCACCCTGGAAAGTGTTTCTAGGCCAGACATATTTGTGGCCTGAGCAGGGCTGGGACCGCCCCTTAGGATGACGCCAATAACATGATCTTGTTTTTCCAAACAGAATTGGTATATGTCTAATAATTGGGTGGATGAAATGTGATGAAATATGATGTGTTACGATGTTAGGGGCTTCAGCAGTGGCTAGCCCGGCTAAGATATAATGCGCTCACTTAATGATGCGTCCATTTCATTGGTAACCTTATAGTAAAACACCAATCTCAGTGCTACAAAGCACTAAATAAATATGCTACAAATAGAAAAAAACGAAACCACACTTTCTGGGAAATCGTCTTTTAGTGCAGTAAATGGCAAGGAAATAAAGCTAACAGAATTTGCATAGTGCTCTGTGATGAGTCAGGTAGTGGGAACACTCAGCAGGAGTCTTTTATGCCTTCACCGGTGCTAGTGTTACCCATATCAAACCTTACCATAGCTGGCAAGAGGATGCATGCCATGCTAGACTCCATTGTCCCGCTATGGCTTTTCTCCCATGTGAAGTTTGTCTATTCCCCATTATAAATCAACATCACAGTCCAGGTCTCACACGACTAAAATTCACCAAAATCATTTCTGCCATTTTAAAACCTTACTGTCACTCTCAGCAGAGAGGCCAATGCAACTTGCCACTGTAATGCATTTGGGCTAGACGGCTTAAACTAACTTGCATATAGTGGAAAAGGTTGCTTTAATATGACAGGCCACTGTAAGAAAGGCATGATATCAACAGTAAGACAGACACAAGGGACCACAGTTCAAAGGTGTTAATTGAACTTGTACACGGGTGTCATGAACGCCTATCTAAAACTAACAGGGTAATTCATAGAAATTCGCACAAAAATGGCGCACGCGGCTGGCGCACAGTGTCCCCGTGCGATACACTGCGCCAGCCGCGTGCGAAAAAATCCTTTTCATCGCACAGCGTATTCATGGATTTTAGCCTCCGAAACCAGCCGTGGCGCAGAGTGGCGCAGCGACCCTGCAGCAGCGCCATTTACGCCCCCAAGAACGCCCTCGCGCAAGGAAAAGCCTTCAAAATCCCCAAATCATCGCAAAGGGCTGCGCTAACCCTGGACCAGTTCACAGGGCTGGCAAACAGCAAACGCCAAGCGGGGAACGTGTATTTCAGTGGTTCGCGGGAAGTTCCACATGCGATTGTCCTGTGTACGTGTGCATCAGGGGTGCGTGGGAAGTAACACACGCAAAAGCAGCAGGGTACGTGTATTTCAGAGGTGCGCGGGAAATATCACACGCAAAAGCAGCAGGGTACGTGTATCTCAGGGGTACTCGGGAAGTATCACACGCGATTCCATCAGGGTACGTGTATTCCAGGGGTGCGCGGGAAGTATCACACGCAAAAACAGCAGGATACGTGTATTCCAGGGGTGCACGGGAAGTATCACACGCAAAAGCAGCAGGGTACGTGTATTTCAGGGGTGCGCGGGAAGTATCACACGCAAAATCAGCAGGGTACGTGTATTTCAGGGGTGCGCGGGAAGTATCACACGCGATTCCATCAGGGTACGTGTATTCCAGGGGTGCGCGGGAAGTATCACATGCAAAAGCAGCAGGGTACGTGTATTTCAGGGGTGCGCAGGAAGTATCACACGCGATTCCATCAGGGTACGTGTATTACAGGGGTGCGCGGGGAGCACCACACGTGAATTGCACATGTGGGTCCTCCCAGGTGTTCCCTCTACACCCTCCACGGCCCCTGCAGGTGGCCTACACCACAGGGGCCTACCCTGCACATGTCCTGCAGGCACCCCATCCACCATGGCCATGCCCCCCAGCCAACCCACATGTCACCTTGCACTACTGCCCACAAACGCATGTCCCCCTGCACCCCCAGCCACCAGGGGCAGCCTCCACCAGGCCCCCACTCATGTCTACCATCACCCCCACCCCCCAGCAGTGCAGGGGCAGCCTCCGCCAGGCCCCACTCATGTCCCCTATCACCCCCACCCCCCAGCCACCAGGGGCAGCATCCACCAGGCCCCCACTCATGTCTCCCACCCCCCCCACCCCCCAGCAGTGCAGGGGCAGCCTCCACCAGGCCCCCACTCATGTCTCCCACCACCCCCACCCCCCAGCCACCAGGGGCAGCCTCCACCAGGCCCCCACTCATGTCTAACATCACCCCCACCCTCCAGCAGTGCAGGGGCAGCCTCCACCAGGCCCCCACTCATGTCTCCCACCACCCCCACTCCCCAGCCACCAGGGGCAGCCTCCACCAGGCCCCCACTCATGTCTATTATCACCCCCACCCCCCAGCAGTGCAGGGGCAGCCTCCACCAGGCCCCCACTCATGTCTACCATCACCCCCACCCCCCAGCAGTGCAGGGGCACCCTCCACCAGGCCCCCACTCATGTCTCCCTGCACCCCCCCAGCCACCAGGGGCAGCCTCCACCAGGCCCCCACTCATGTCCCCCTGCACCCCCACCCCCCAGCAGTGCAGGGCAGCCTCCACCAGGCCCCCACTCATGTCCCCCTGCACCCCCACCCCCCAGCAGTGCAGGGGCAGCCTCCACCAGGCACCCACTCATGTCTCCCACCACCCCCACCCCCCAGCAGTGCAGGAGCAGCCTCCACCAGGCCCCCACTCATGTCTCCCACCACCCCCACCCCCCAGCAGTGCAGGGGCAGCCTCCACCAGGCCCCCACTCATGTCTCCCACCACCCCCGCCCCCCAGCCACCAGGGGCACCCTCCACCAGGCCCCCACTCATGTTTCCCACCACCCCCACCCCCAGCCACCAGGGGCAGCCTCCACCAGGCCCCCACCCATGTCTACCACCACCCCCCAGCAGTGCAGGGGCAGCCTCCACCAGGCCCCCACTCATGTCTCCCTGCACCTCCACCCCCCAGCCACCAGGGGCAGCCTCCACCAGGCCCCCACTCATGTCTCCCATCACCCCCACCCCCCAGCAGTGCAGGGGCAGCCTCACCAGGCCCCCACCCATGTCTCCCATCACCCCCACCCCTCAGCAGTGCAGGGGCAGCCTCCACCAGGCCCCCACTCATGTCTCCAACCGCCCCCACCCCCCAGCAGTGCAGGGGGAGCCTCCACCAGGCCCCCACTCATGTCCCCTATCCCCCCCACCCCCCAGCCAGCAGGGGCAGCCTCCACCAGGCCCCCACTCATATCTCCCACCCCCCCACCCCCCAGCAGTGCAGGGGCACCCTCCACCAGGACCCGACACATGTCCCCCTGCACCCCCACCCCCCCAGCAGAGCAGGGGCAGCCTCCACCAGGCCCCCACTCATGTCTCCCACCACCCCCACCCCCCAGCAGTGCAGGGGCAGCCTCCACCAGGCCCCCACTCATGTCTCCCACCACCCCCACCCCCCAGCCACCAGGGGCAGCCTCCACCAGGCCCCCACTCATGTCCCCTATCACCCCCACCCCCCAGCAGTGCAGGGGCAGCCTCCACCAGGCCCCATCCATGTCTCCCTGCACCCCCACCCCCCAGCCACCAGGGGCAGCCTCCACCAGGCCCCCACTCATATCCCCTATCACCCCCACCCCCCAGCAGTGCAGGGGTAGCCTCCACCAGGCCCCCACTCATGTCTCCCACCACCCCCACCCCCCAGCAGTGCAGGGGCAGCCTCCACCAGGCCCCCACTCATGTCTCCCATCACCCCCACCCCCCAGCAGTGCAGGGGCAGCCTCCACCAGGCCCCCACTCATGTCCCCTATCACCCCCACCCCCAAGCCACCAGGGGCAGCCTCCACCAGGCCCCCACTCATGTCTCCCATCACCCTCACCCCCCAGCAGTGCAGGGGCAGCCTCCACCAGGCCCCCACTCATGTCTCCCTGCACCCCCACTCCCCAGCCACCAGGGGCAGCCTCCACCAGGCCCCCACTCATGTCTCCCATCACCCCCACCCCCCAGCAGTGCAGGGGCAGCCTCCACCAGGCCCCCACCCATGTCTCCCATCACCCCCACCCCCCAGCAGTGCAGGGGCAGCCTCCACCAGGCCCCCAATCATGTCTCCCTGCACCCCCACCCCCCAGCCACCAGGGACAGCCTCCACCAGGCCCCCACTCATGTCCCCTATCACCCCCCACCAGCCTACCAGGGGCAGCCTCCACCAGGCCCCACTCATGTCTCCCATCACCCCCACCCCCCAGCAGTGCAGGGGCAGCCTCCACCATGCCCACTCATGTCCCCTATCACCCCCACCCCCCAGTCACCAGGGGCAGCCTCCACCAGGCCCCCACTCATGTCTCCCACCACCCCCACCCCCCAGCAGTTCAGGGGCAGCCTCCACAAGGCCCCCACTCATGTCTCCCACCACCCCCACCCCCAGCCACCAGGGGCAGCCTCCACCAGGCCCCCACTCATGTCTCCCATCACCCCCACCCCTCAGCAGTGCAGGGGCAGCCTCCACCAGGCCCCCACCCATGTCTCCCATCACCCCCACCCCCCAGCAGTTCAGGGGCAGCCTCCACAAGGCCCCCACTCATGTCTCCCACCACCCCACCCCCCAGCAGTGCACGGGCAGCCTCCACCAGGCCCCCACTCATGTCTCCCATCAACCCCACCCCCCAGCCACCAGGGGCAGCCTCCCCCAGGCCCCCACTCATGTCTCCCATCACCCCCACCCCTCAGCAGTGCAGGGGCAGCCTCCACCAGGCCCCCACTCATGTCTCCCACCACCCCACCCCCCAGCAGTTCAGGGGCAGCCTCCACAAGGCCCCGACTCATGTCTCCCACCACCCCCACCCCCCAGCAGTGCACGGGCAGCCTCCACCAGGCCCCCACTCATGTCTCCCATCACCCCACCCCCCAGCAGTGCAGGGGCAGCCTCCACCAGGCCCCCACCCATGTCTCCCATCACTCCCACCCCCCAACAGTGAAGGGGCAGCCTCAACCAGGCCCCCACTCATGTCTCCCTGCACCCCCACCCCCCAGCAGTTCAGGGGCAGCCTCCACCAGGCCCCCACTCATGTCTCCCTGCACCCCCACCCCCCAGCAGTGCACGGGCAGCCTCCACCAGGCCCCCACTCATGTCTCCCATCACCCCCACCCCCCAGCAGTGCAGGGGCAGCCTCCACCAGGCCCCCACTCATGTCTCCCATCACCCCCACCACCCAGCAGTGCAGGGGCAGCCTCCACCAGGCCCCCACCCATGTCTCCCATCACCCCCACCCCCCAGCAGTGCAGGGGCAGCCTCCACCAGGCCCCCACTCATGTCTCCCATAACCCCACCCCCCAGCAGTGCAGGGGCAGCCTCCACCAGGCCCCACTCATGTCCCCTATAACCACCACCCCCCAGCCACCAGGGGCAGCCTCCAACAGGCCCCCACTCATGTCTCCCACCACCCCCACCCCCCAAGCAGTGCAGGGGCAGCCTCCACCAGGCCCCCACTCATGTCTCCCACCACCCCCACCTCCCAGCAGTGCACGGGCAGGCTCCACCAGGCCCACACTCATGTCTCCCATCACCCCCACCCCCCAGCCACCAGGAGCAGCCTCCACCAGGCCCCCACTCATGTCCCCTATCACCCCCACCCCCAGCAGTGCAGGGACAGCCTCCACCAGGCCCCCACTCATGTCCCCTATCACCCCCTCCCCCCAGCCACCAGGGGCAGCCTCCACCAGGCCCCCACTCATGTCTCCCACCACCCCCACCCCCCAGCAGTGCAGGGGCACCCTCCACCAGGACCCCACACATGTTCCCCTGCACCACCACCCCCCAGCAGTGCAGGGGCAGCCTCCACCAGGCCCCCACTCATGTCTCCCACCACCCCACCCCCCAGCAGTGCACAGGCAGCCTCCACCAGGCCCACACTCATGAACCCAGCCAACATGTCAACACAATCTAGATCCCTGGCCCTTATGGTCAGCCTCCAAATGCCAAACACCCACCTGAGTATTGCATCCACCCACTTAGAAATGGCAAAAACATGATATAACCACAATTGCAAGTTTGGAAATGAACACATGTCCCTCACATACACCCAATGGGTGTCAGTGAATGTCAAAACACATATCATGATATGCATGAAACCAATGAGATGATACCACACATTGAAGTTTGAAGAAAAATATGTATTAAACGCAACATAAATTGAACCAAAAATAAAAAAAAACAATAATGGAAATTATTTAAAAAAAACAAGCAGGTACGTGAAATAATGCAAAACCACAAATCATAATGCAAACGAAAGGTGTCCAAAGTCACAGTCCACAAAAGTAAATCCAATGGAAAATTAAAATCGAAAACCATTGCTCCATGGGGAAATCATAAAAAAAAATGAAAATCCAAAAGTCAACTATCTACAAATAAATAATCCAGGGTCCATGATCCCAACAGAAGAAATGAAACCTATCTAATAACACTACCTAAAAAAAAAAATATATACAAAAATCTGGCCCATTGTCCAAAAGGTCCAAAAAAAATACTAAACCAAAGGAAACCTAACACTAACTACAGAACTATTTACAAGGGCAGCGGGCTAGTCCGACGGCTCACTTCGGGATGTTCCGGGCCAGGGCATCATCAAACTCCCGCTCAATGTCCCAGAGGCGCTCCTCCTCCATGGCCCCGAGGGTCCGCAGGGCCGTCCACATGTTCCCCCCAAACTCCCTGCAGATTGCCTCTAGGCACTCGGCCCGCCTCAGGGCCCTCCGCATGGAGGTCTCCGCCCTGACCATCGTGAGCCGTGCCTCTTCCGCCCGCTGCCGCTCCGCATCTATGGCGTGGCCCAACCGCTGCCACACGGAAGACACTTCCTGTCCTGGGTCCTCCTGCCCTCTGGCTGATGCCTGCCCCTCTGATGTCGAAGGCCCAGAGCCATCATGGCTCCCACCACGTTGCTGCTGCTGCTGCGCCTCTGCCTGTGCACTGCCTCCTGCTGCCTGCACATCCTCCGCTGGCTGGGGTGCAGTCGTTGATGTGGCCACCCCTGCTGGACGTCCGACTCCCGACTGTGGCAGGGATGCCTCCTCCACCAGCCTGGCCGCACCGTCAGAGGCAGCTCCACAGGGCACCCAGGTAACTGATGGATGGGAAGATGGCACGGAGGAGGACTGGCGCATAGAGGGTTCAGTTGAGGAGGGGGTCTGAGCAAGCCCCATCAAACGGAGGAATCCGGCCTGGGTGACCTGCCCCAGTAGGCCGACGCAGTCAACGAGCCATTCGAGATGACGTGCAGTCTCCTCATGAAAAGACTGCAGGTCACCTCGCATGGCCCGTTGACGCAACTCCACACCAGTCAGGACAGGCTCAACCCGGACCTGGATAGCCACGTCCGCAGGCAGAGGAAGGCCAGTTGTCGTGAGCTCATCCCCTGCCTAAAAACGGGTCTGGACGTAGGCATCCCTGCTGGTGCAAGATGATGCAGTGACAGGATCAGGGACAGGATTGCACACAGGCACCTCCGCGGCGACCTGTGCTGCCTCCTGTCCCTGGTCCTGCACTGCACCACTAGCACCAGTGGAATCCCCACCTCCAGACCCCGTCTCTGTTGCTTGCACGGCCTCCTCCTCCACCAAACCCCCCACCAACCTGGATGACTCCGTGCCATCTTCCCCCGTTGGGCCCTGTGGGGTCCCAGCTGCCCCTTCTTCTGCCGAGGAGTCCAACTCCGACCTCCGTCTCTTGGACCTCCCCCCGGCAGCTGCGGCCTGGGACGTGGCACCAGACTCCTCACTCCCCGACGAGATCACAACCTGGGAGGGGAGCCGGGCCTTCTGTCTCCGGCTGGTGGTGCGATCCCCGCCGCTGTGCTCCACAGCACCTTCTCTGCCCTCTTCATCAGTTGACGCTGTAGACAGGGAGAAATAAAACACAGGCATCAGGGCACTGTACAATGGACACATACACACATGACAGTTGCACATGAGTGGCATTGGAAACCTCAGACATACCATCACAATTGGCAACACACATGTCATATCTACATGCACACATGAGCCATACCACAGCCACATTGCAACTGCCAGCACCATCCATACACATAAAAAAGCATGAGCAGGCAAAGGTGAGCCAGACATCACATGCAACACAGGGAGTGCACTACACATGCACGCACACCACCACACTTGCATGCATGTGTACACCTCAGCCAACTGTCGCAGTGTTCTGATGGGCATCCATGTCACATCTGCCAATCAGGCTTCCACATCCCGCTGTCACATGCATCCATGTTGCATCCCTGTTGCACCCTTGTCAAATACCCACACATGCACATGTACACAGTGCTGATACATGCAGCTGAAAACAACATACATTCGTGACATCACGAACATGCCTACTTACATACACATTCATACAAACATGTGTGCCCACACAACTGCATTTGGCATGCAAGCCTACACACACAAGCACCATCCATGTCTCACACATGACAGCGCTTGCATGCGTTAGCCTCACGGTCCTGTACACCCCCACCCATACTCGGCCCCATACAAACAGATGTGCAACCGGCACACTACTGGCACATCACCGCACGGCCAGCTTACAATCATGATGCATGTACACTTACCACTCGAATCCAGACGGGTCTGCCTCTCAAGGACCTGGACGTGGAGCGCTGGGGATATGCGTTCCAGGACCCTCATCTGATCTTCCGACAAGTGGCCCCAGTGTCCCTTAGCATCCGCTGCCTTCAAGAGGCGCCGGGCCTTGTTCAGGGTCCTGGACCTGAAGTCCTCCCAGCGCTTCTTGACATGTTGGAAGTCGCGGACTGCCACCCCCTCCGCGTTGATGGCAGTCACGATGTCCGTCCAGATCCGAGTCCGTCCTTCCTTGTGGGCGCGCACACTTCCGTAGAGGGCATCATACTGCCCCAGGACTTGCTCCACCAGGACACCAACTTCCCTGGCACTGAAGCTGGTGCCACTCTGCCTCTCTGGCCAGGGGTTGTCAGTGGTGCCAGATGTTGCAGTGTCCGACATGACAACCCCAGAGGCAGGAGTGGGTGGGCAACTGGGTCCTGGGGCTGGGCTGTGGAGCGATGGAATCCCAGTCGGGAGTCTTCGGTTCCAGCAGGGGTGGTCACAGCAACAGCACCCCTGGCTGATGTGCAGGCAGCAAATGGCAGGGCACGTGGGCAGCAGGCAGTCAGGCAGCAGCAGGTGGCAGGTGGGGGCGTGCTCGGGGCTTTGGCGGGCAGTAAATCGGCTTTCTGGGCAGGAGCGTGGTCTTCCGTGTGCTTACACGCGGCCATCTTGATACGGAGTGATTTGCACGTGAAAAGTCTTGCACGTCTGCGTGTAATTCGAGGAAAGGCCCTTAGCGCGTAAGCGCGTCTGCACACATACGCGATTTCATTGGCCCAAAGGCCCCCATGCGCAGCTGTGACGTCACGGACATGGCCGTAGAGAATGGCGCGTGTAAAAAAAAAGAGATACACGTCCGAGTGTCAAAGCGTGTAATTGGTGGAAATGGCCTCATCGCGTATGCGCGTCTGTGACGTGTGTATAAAAGGTACGTGTAGAACGCCATTTCCTTGTACGTGCTTTTCGTGGAGAGCGAGTGGGTGAAATCTGTACTTCTTATCGGTTCACACGCGATTTACTTCACAGCGTTTCCAGTTCGTACTCCCTGTTACTTCTGACAGCTTTTTCTCTTTTCCTCTTTTTCCTAGGCCTGTTTCCTCAAACAGCGTTCCCTTCTACTGTTGTCCTGTCTCCTCAGACAGCGTACAATTCTTCTTTTGGCGGGGGTGTTGCGAACGCGCACACGCGCATATTTTTCACGCTTTTGTTCCTGGCAGACGGTGTGTTCTGCACGTATTTAACATCTGTGCTTTCCCCGTGTGTCGCATACCCCTTCAGAGTTCATTCTAGGCTGCGTGTGACACGCATACGTTCATTCTTGTGTTTCTGGGTGCCACAGTGTAGTGCAGGTTTATTTTTCCACGCACGTTGTCTAGGAGGGGTTGCGTGCACCTTACTTCCCTTTTTTGGGGTGCCTGTGCGTTGCGTGACCCGTCATCTTTCCCCAGGGGTGAGATAGAGCCTTGCTAGAGCACTAGGGTACGATTACCATCTGGTACCGAACCCCTTTGACCCCCAATTGCCCAGAACAATAGTTCACATCGACTCCCATATGCACAATAACATCAGTGCCATGGCTGGGAGGCGAACAAGCCAAAGGGTGGCAAATGTGGCCGAGCCCCAAGTGGTGGCCGTGGTGGATCCGGTAGGGGACGTGGCCGTGACTTGCAGGGTGCCCCTAGCCCCCATGTGTGGAGGAGCAGTCAGGGACACCCATGCCCCCCCCTGGTTGAGGTTAACATGGCTGACACCATCCATGCCCAGCCCTTGTTGGACCAGCCCACTGTGGAACCAGACCTGGCACAGGGTGACTCCATGGCTGACTTCCAGGTCAGCAGGTCTAAGCCACGTGCGCCGGTGAACGTTGGTGTCATCAGGCCACGTGGATCAGGGGCAGCTAGGTCATCTCCTGGCCCGCGTAGGCAGGCTGGGGAGGCTGCAGGGGCAGCTGCGGCTCCATCCACCCCACCTCTCACACACCAAGCCAGGACATTGTCGGTCCAAGTCCATCATGCTGACATTCCCCCTGACACCATCACACTTTAGCTAATGCCTGCACCAACTCCCATGCTGAGTGTGCAATCCCACACTCCTAGTACAGAGTCCACCGGGGCTCCTGCCCCTAGTGTCCAGAGCGGCGTAGGACACTCAGGATCCCCACCACCTTCCAAGAGGAAGAGTGCTCGTCCAGTAGAGGCTGATGCCCCAGGCACGGCTACACAGTCCGGCCCGTCAAGGAAGCCCAGCTTCAATGAGGCTGATCTGAATGCACTTGTAGAGTATGTGTCCGCACATGACCGCAAAATGGTGATTGTTGCAGGATCCAAGACCACACCTGCACAACGTCAGGCACACTGGCAGACCATTGCGGACATCATAAGTGCCCTTGGAATCGTGAGGCGCACAGCTACTGAATGCTACAAGCGCTGGAATGACCTGAAGCGCAGGGCAAAGAATAAGCTGGCCTCAAGTCATGCCGCAACTCTAGTGACTGGAGGTGGGTCTCCAGCAGACGACATAGAACTCACTCCACATGAGCAGGTTGCTGGGACCTACGTCACGGACGAACAGATCCAAGGTGTGGGAGAACTGGCAGATTACGAGGCATTGTCCGGTGAGTGCACATGCATGTGTGTGTCATCCATGTGCATGGTGTGTGTGGGAGGGCTTCTGTTTGGGTGCCAGGTGAGGATGTGTGTGCCTGAGTGGTTTGGGTCACCCATGTGCCTCTTCCTATATATTCTGCGCACCAGCATTTGGGTATAGCAGCATCCCTTCTGCCAACATTAGACATCCAGCCCAACACCACGCCAGTTGCCCTTGGAGTGTCATCTTGCAACAACATTGTTGCTTATTTACCTCTGTTTATTCAGGCAGATTGTTTGCATACCACCACTTTTACTTGGGATTTCTCAGTCCTATTGTCACATGTCTGACATGGCTGTGGTACAGTGGACTGGCTTTGTTTCCTGGACATGATTTGTTTAGACATGTCCCTGTGCTATAGGACCATTTTGGACTGGCATCTGCAGGTTAAACATTTGAACCATTTCAATGAAAAAATCAATTTCATTAGCAAACTGCACTGAATAAACAATTGGTGACCTCCTCTACCTCTTCACTTCATGGCTAGGGTACATGCCATCTGTGTGATGGCATGTGTATTTGACCTGCCAATCACTGGCCAATGTGTGATGCCACTGCTAGGCAGCATGCAGCAAATGTGTTCATCTTCCATCTTGGTGTCATCAATGTGTGTCATCTGCCTACCCTTCACACGCAGTGACGGTGCATGCATGGGAGGGTTTTAGTCATGTGGGACATGTGTCAATCAAGTACTGTTTCTGTAGCCTCTCAGCCCTAATTGTGTGCCATAGTGCTAATGCCTGTTTCCATTTGTTTTCTTTTATGTCTTTGCAGGGGACGACGCACTTGATACTGCTGGGGTTGTGGAGATGGTGCAGACCCAGGAGGGGTCTGAGGGCCGACCGACCACCAGTGAGGGACGTGGTGTGGTGGTGGGTGAGAACCCACAACTGCTGCAGGTCGTGCTCTCAAGGGGTGTCTCTGGCTGCACCTCCCCCGAGCTCTATTCAGGTGTCGATTCGGATGATGAGACCTATGTGCCGTCGCAGGTGAGTGTTCCTGGGAGGGATTCTGTTCTGTCCGACCCACCTGCACCAGGGTTAGAACCCTCAATGGGGATGTCAGTGTTGGCAGGTACGCATTTGGTGGTTACGGATGCAGGGTCACACTCTGCGACATCTGATCCTGTTCCTGGGCCAGCAGATCAGAGGGGAATGCAGTCCTGCAGCCTCAGGCAGTGCCAGCACAGCAAGGCGCAGTTCGCCTTGCCCCAGACAGGTGTGGTGCCCGCCGACGTGGTGGCCGTCAGCCACCTGGCAATACCGCATGGTAGCAATCCATATACGGTATGGCAACTCAATAGGCAGCATCATCAGAGATGATGGCTCAGGCCATGGATAGGGTGGCCACTTCCATTGTCCCCCCCGAAAGGCTGATGGAGCGACTACAGCAGGCAACCGACTCCATCTGCCAGTCACACAGGCAGGACATGTTGGCGTCCGACAGGGACAGGCGGGCGGAACTGGCGACTCTGCAGGAAGCCATTTCCATAGAGTCCCAGGGCCACAGGGAAGCCCTGAGGGTGGAACTCCTTCACCTCAGGACGACTCTTGATGAGCTTGAGGATTCAACAAACAGAAGGACAGAACAGCAGCTGGAGTGTTTCACACGTACGCTCTCAGCTGAGATGCAGGCAACTAGGGCGGAGGTCCGGGCATCCCGTGAGTTGTTGCATGGGGACCTCCGCACACTTATCCTCCAGAACGAGACCTACCACACCCGCATGCTTGCAGCCATGGAGGAACAGACTAGGGCTTTGCGTGGGCTGCCTCCCATAGTGCCACCACCTCCTGATGCAGCTGCAGAGGGTGAGGAGAGCCACAGCAGTGATACTCCCACAATAGGGTAGCAGTGTAGGCCATGAGCCCATGGAGGTGTTTTTTTTCCGCAAGATCCACACAGGTGGGTTTTGGTATGCACCCTGTCCTCGGACCTCCTGGTTGGCCTCCCCCACCCCCCCCCCCGTCGGGGCCATTAATGGCCATTTTCGTTTTTTTTTTTTTTTTTTTCTTTTGGGACAGTGTGTTGCCTTGTGTGGCTCCCGTGGGCATACACTGCATTGTGGCTGGGCACATGCAGGTTTGTCATGAATTTGGTTCAGATGCTTGGGTTTTTGTGACACATACCCCTCCTGCTTCCCGTTTCCATGGGCTTGCAAAGGGTGTGCCCAAGTGACATTGACGTACATGGTGACATTGGACTCCCATTCGATGTGTGGGCAGTCTGTAGTCAATACTATGTATACATTCATAGTGCATATTGTTGTTGTATTGTACACTACATGGTGTATTGATATGTGCCTCTGCATCCATCTCATCCTCCTAATTTGCAGGTCCATTCCTCATGTCTTCACAATGCGGTCCACCTTGGAACTGGAGCCATGTTGTAAGCAGTGCACTTACACTCTTGCGTGGCGCTAACACAATATACTTGGAAGTGTTCGGAGGGCTGGCATCATCAGGTAGTGAGGCTAGCACATTTTTAAGTCTGTAATGTCATGTTTAAGGTAGGTTGGAGGTTGTGTAGGTGATTGGTATTCTTGGTAAGTATTTGGTAATGTGTGTTGTAGGTCCTGCATTACTGTGAGCATTTCATGTGTGGCCATGTTTCCATTAGGGACACTGTAGCTGGTGACACTTGGGGCATGTTGTGGGGATTAATTTGCTTCCGCTCACATTGCATGACATGCCATGGTGTGTTGTGTGGCCGTGCCGGGGAGGGGTTGGGTGACATGGCACTGTTTTCACGTAGTATTTTGCGAGTGGGTATTCATTTCTGCAGCATGGAAGTGTGTCTTTTGATGACACTGCATTGGTGGTGTTTGTGTAGGTAGGGATGCACACATTGTGACACTTCCACATGAACAATCTCAGGCTGCTATGGTTCTGACAGTTGACTGTCACTTTGTTCGTCTTAATTGTCAGGTCGAGTCATCATTGCTTATCAGATGGTATGTGCCAGGGCTGTGTGCACTCCAGTGGGGTGTGATTTCTATGTGAAGTAATTAGCCACCAGCTGCGTACGGGCTGCCTCACCCCGTGCCCTCGCCCCTCCCATGCGCAGCGGGCGTGCATGTGGTTGGGGATGTGGGGGCACCACCATGTCCACAGCCAGGCCCCGGCGTGTTGCAACATTGTGCAGGACACATGCTGCCACTATGATCCTGCACACTGCTGGTGGCGCATATAACAGCTGCCCGCCAGAACGGTCAAGGGAGCGAAAGCGTGACTTGAGCACTCCGAATGTGCGCTCCACCATGCCCCGGGTTGCAATATGGGCTGTGTTGTATCTTACCTCTGGAGGCGTGATGGGGTTTCCGAACTGGCGTCATCATGTGGGTGCTCAGAGGGTAGGCACTGTCCCCTGGTGAGGAGGTGATGGGTATCATTAGTGGGGTAGTGACATAACTCTGCATCTGACATGCATGCATGTGCAGTGGCATTCATACTCACCAAGCAGCCATGTATCGCCATGCCGCCCAGCTTCTAGGTCCCGGTTTAGGGTAGACATTCGGTAAATGAAGCTGTCGTGGGTGGACCCTGGATAGTTGGCATATACTGAGGTGATGATTCCCTTGGCATTACATACTACCTGCACGTTGATGGAATGCCAGTGCTTGCGGTTCCTATAGATGTGCTCAGATGCCCTGGGGGAACGTAGTGCCACATGGGTGCAGTCAATGGCACCTAGCACTTTTGGGAATTGTGCCACACCGTAGAAATCGAGGGCGGCAGCCTGCCTTTCTGCAGGTGTCCTGGGCAGGTATATGTGCCTACGGACTGATAGGCATGCAGTGATGATGTTCAAGACCTGGTGTAGGCAGCGTGACTGCGTGGCCTGTGACACACCACCCACTATGGCACTTGTCCGCTGAAATGATCCTGTGGCCAAGAAGTGCAGTACACTGAGGACCTTCTCCAGGGGGTTGAGTGCTTGGGAGCACAGGGTGGGTGATGTGAGGTCATCCTCCCACTCACTGACCAGGTCCAGTATTATGTGTGGTGGAAACCTGTACCTCCCATACACCTGGTCATCAGGCATCCCAAAAAGGCTGGTTCTGGGAGTGAAAATTCAGCCCTCACTATCCTCCTCCTCCTCCTTTGGTAACCCACGGTCACTGCTGCTAGGAACGGTATATTCATCTTGGCGTCTGAGCTTGTTTGTTGTTTGCGCGCACTTTTATGCTGCGCCGGTCGACGCACGCCTGCTTCATGCTGGCGTACGTGTTTCAGGATTGGACCATTTATTTTTCGGCGCGTCGTAGGCGAACGTGTGAATCTTCCCGCCCACCCCAGGAATACATGTAGCATGCTCTCCCAGGCCCGGTCGCGAGTAAATATTCACGCCCACCCCTGGAATACACGTACCCCACTCTCACAGGCCCAGTCGCGTGTGGAAGTTCACGCGCACCCCGAAATACACGCACCCAGGCCAATCGCGTGTGGAACTTCCTGCGCACCCGAAACACACGTAGCCAGGCTAATCGCGTGTGGAACTTCCCGAGCACCCCGTAGTACACGTACCCAGGCTAATCGCGTGTGGAACTTCCCGCGCACCCCGAAACACACATAGCCAGGCTAATCGCGTGTGGAACTTCGAGCGCACCCCGAAGTACACGTACCCAGCCCAATCGCGTGTGGAACTTCCCGCGCACCCCGTAGTACACGTACCCAGGCTAATCGCGTGTGGAACTTCCCGCGCACCCCGAAACACACGTAGCCAGGCTAATCGTGTGTGGAACTTCCCGCGCACCCCGAAGTACACGTACCCAGGCCAATCGCGCGTGGAACGTCCCGTGCACCCCGTAGTACACGTACCCAGGCTAATCGCGTGTGGAACTTCCCGCGCACCCCGAAGTACACGTATCCAGGCAAATCGTGTGTGGAACTTCCCGCGCACCCCGAAACACACGTAGCAAGGCTAATCGCGTGTGGAACTTCCCGCGCACCCCATAGTACACGTACCCAGGCTAATCGTGTGTGGAACTTCCCGCGCACCCCGAAGGACACGTACCCAGGGCAATCGCGCGTGGAACTTCCCGTGCACCCCGTAGTACACGTACCCAGGCTAATCGCGTGTGGAACTTCCCGCGCACCCCGAAGTACACGTACCCAGGCAAATCGTGTGTGGAACTTCCCGCGCACCCCGAAACACACGTAGCCAGGCTAATCGCGTGTGGAACTTCCCGCGCACCCCATAGTACACGTAGCCAGGCTAATCGCGTGTGGGACTTCCCGCGCACCACAAAGTACACGTACCCAGGCAAATCGCACGGCTGGGGGGTGGAGGTGCAGGGGGACATGTGTGGGGGCCTAGTGGAGGCTGCCCCTGCACTGCTGGGGGGTGGGGGTGGTGGGAGACATGAGTGGGGGCCTGGTGGAGGCTGCCCCTGCACTGCTGGGGGGTGGGGGTGGTGGGAGACATGAGTGGGGGCCTGGTGGAGGCTGCCCCTGGTGGCTGGGGGGTGGGGTTGGTGGGAGACATGAGTGGGGGCCTGGTGGAGGGTGCCCCTGAACTGCTGGGGGATGGGGGTGCAGGGGGACATGAGTGGGGGCCTGGTGTAGGCTGCCCCTGCACTGCTGGGGGGTGGGGGTGCAGGGAGACATGAGTTGGACATGAGTGGGGGCCTGGTGGAGGGTGCCCCTGCACTGCTGGGGGGTGGGGGTGGTGGGAGACATGAGTGGGGGCCTGGTGGAGGGTGTCCCTGGTGGCTGGGGGGTGGGGGTGGTGGTGGACATGTTTGGGGGCCTGGAAGAGGCTGCCCCTGCACTGCTGGGGGGTGAGGGTGGTGGGAGACATGAGTGGGGTCCTGGTGGAGGGTGTCCCTGGTGGCTGGGGGGTGGGGTGCAGGGAGACATGAGTTGGACATGTTTGGGGGCCTGGAGGAGGCTGCCCCTGCACTGCTGGGGGGTGGGGGTGCAGGGGGACATGAGTGGGGGCCTGGTGTAGGCTGCCCCTGCACTGCTGGGGGTGGGGGTGCAGGGGGACATGAGTGGGGGCCTGGTGGAGGCTGCCCCTGGTGGCTGGGGGTGGTGTGGAAATCGATATAATATTGTGACCCCAATCGCATTGTTTAAATGTATGTTGGCCTACGCCAAGCTGTCTAAAGAATATTGTGAACATAGGTTCCGCGGCAAGGTCTTGACCTTAATGTATTGTGTAAGCCGCCATCTTGGATCTAGCCGCCATTTTAGGTATTCTTGCAGTGTGGAAGTCACCCCGAATCACAAAATGGAGGCCGAATGACATTGCGAGTAAGACTTCGGCCATGGTGACCTCCGCACACGTGAATGAATAATATGTCCGCAGGCTACTTGTTAGGGTCATGAACTAAGACCCTGTCCTCTGTTCAACCTTTGTGTAAATATGTAACTGTATCAGCGGAACTGATCTAATGTATGTAAATTGTGTGTTCGACCTGGCTACGAACCCTAGCCATGGTTCCAAGAATGGTTAACTCGCAAGAGGGCTGGCCAATGTGGTACAAACTGTATAAAAACCCGAGCATCCAGATATTCGGTCTCTCCCACTTTCGATGCGAAACCTTATCGTTGGAGGTTCGTGTGTGAGTCAGAGAGCCGAATAGCTATTCGCATGTCAATTGACTTTGATAACTTGGTAACTTTGTAACTTTGAAATAAAGCGCTTTATATGGTCCTTTGTAACCTGTGTTGGTGTGTTTCCATTTGGGCTTCCCGGCCTCATGTCAATTTCTCTGTTTCCACAGTTGGCGCCCGAATAGGGACCCTCAAGATTGATGCCGGATCATTGAAGGTTGACGCAGACTATCGAATCGGGATCGGACGGTGTGATTCTGCGGGCCCGACCGATCGAGACGCGATACCTCGGCAGCACTGCACGATCCGATCCTTGGGCGATAGTCGTGCGGTCTGACACGGCATCTTGACGAGGGTCCAATTCCGAGGCGGGCAGATTTGCCGAAACCACCGAACGCAGGTAAAATTTGTTAGTTGAAGTCCTTTGTAAACCGTACGGTCCTCCTTAGGTTTGGTCAGGTGCAGTCGTGACCCGGCTCTTAATTTAACCCTGACAATTTGAATTTGGCGTATTGTATCTGCAGACACAATGATTGGACCAGGTAACACCAATTCTTTGAGAAATGCCTGGGAAATTGTCTAGCTGCTTTAGGGCTCTGTTCCGCAGCGATCGACAATCTTTGGAATTTAGCCGTCCGGCACCACAGGAGGGGTCGCCGGCGTGTACTATGTACTGTAAGTATGGCATTGGTAGTATTGTATTTAATGACATTTGGCACAGACAGACCAGAAATGCCTCCGAATTTCAGTGGCCAATCAATGGTAGTTTTGAGATCCCCCGTATTGAATACTTAGAATCGATCTTGTTTAAGAAAAAGGCTAGGCCAGCAGCCTCTGATGTGTTACAAAATTGGAAAAAGGAAGCATTACAACAGCTTAAAAGTAGGGATAAAAAAAATACACGACGTCATAAAACGAATGCCGAAAAGACATTGTTGTATGACAAGGAAAAACGATTAGATGAAACCTAGAAGATGGATAGAGCTTTCTCGCTCGGGGTCCAGAAAATTTACCCCTCTAAAGATTTCCATGTTTCCGAGGAGTTTATTGAGAAAATATTAAACGAACGGAGGCCTGATTCTTCAGCGCCACCTCCATATGCTCCTGTTGTGGGCGCTTTGCCCGTTCCTCCTATTGTTCCTGTTGCTATTCCTACTCCCCCTGCGCAGTCTGCTGTTTCCAGTCCTTTGACTGTCGCATCTCTGTCTATTCTGTCTACTACATTATCTCTTTCCCCTGCACCCTTGTTAGGTTCTCCTACACTTTCGATTCCGGGGAGTTCTGTGTTCACTAAATCAGATCCCGGTGCAGGGTCGAAAATTGTGACTCGTAGTACTGTTCCTGCGGGCAGGAAACAGGAACTATTTGCTTGGGCTAAACATTGCATGGAAAAAGGTGATCAAACTGATGTATTTTCAACATTATCTAATTTGCACGATTTTCCCGAGAAAAACGTTTTTATTGAAGGACTGGGGATTCACTTAGGTGTAATGTGGGGTAGATTGCAGACTTCGGATCTCCCACAAGGGGTGAGAGATCTGAACGCTTTGGCACTCTCAAGGGATACCGAACAGAAAGTATATGGGCATGTTGATAGATTGTTTGAGTTTAGACAGGATTTTGAAAGATTACAAAATGAGGATGATGAGGACGATAGGATATATATGCAGAAACGATTCCTTTCGTGCCGAAGATCAGCACCCGAGGAAGTACGGATTTGTACTAGAGATGCGGTTCGATGGATCTCAGATTCATCATTACCGCCGGATGAGGTATACGATACATATAGTCAATATACGGTAGAAATGCAAAGGAAGGTAATTCAAGTGATGGTACAGCACTTGCAGGAAGAATGTATAAGAAAGAAGGTTGGTTGCCCCACAGAGTTATTAGGTATTTGTAAAAGAGTTTTTTCGCCCGACATTTCCACAGCTGCTTTAGCGCTTGATTTGGCCTTATTACTCAGTAAGCGGTCAGAGGTCCCTATATCTCAGTTGCCTATGAGAGAGGTCCCTCTGACCCTTGTCCCAAAAGTAGAAATCCCCGCCAACGCGGCGACTGGTGTTCCCGCGGTGGATATCCCAGCACACTACGTATCACAGTTTGTTCACGTCCCGTTCTCTCGACAGGAAGTGAACACGATCAGACAATCAGTCCTTGATATTAGGAAGAACCCGACAGGGTTTTATAAAGAAATAAAATCCGTTTTGCAGTCTTCTGTGTTCACCTTAAGTGACATGGATTTATTGTTTCCAGTGCTTTTGCCTGTTGATGTATGGAAGCAGGTACGGACAGTAGATGATGTGCCGGGGTTAGGGGATACATGGGTAAATCTAACTAGAATAGATGGGGAACGACCAGCTGGTGAGAAACCACCCCAGGTAATACTCACTTTACCCGATAGAATAGTTGCCAAATTGAAAACTATAATTCCGGAAAAAAGGATTATTTGGGACAAGCTTACGGCCTGTGTCCAAGGAAAAACTGAAGGTATCACTGAATTCTTTAATAGGTTTGAACAGGTGCTCTCCGACTTCAGTGGACAGGATTTGGGTATAGAGTCGGGGAAGAGGTTGTTTGTGGACAAATTTGTGCGTGGATTGTTGCCCGACATCCAGTCACAAATTATGTCCTCAGAGAGCGCTTGGCAGGCAAAATCTCAGTCAGAGGTTTTGCATATGGCTCAGTATTATGAGAATCGGGTTAATAATGAAAAAGAGAAAATCGAAAAAAGAAGGGGTGACCTAAAGACTAAGGTATTGCTGCAGCAAATTGTTAGAAACCCTAGAGGAGGTACGACACAAACTAGAGGTCAGTACATTCCAAGAGGAAATACTCCTCTAAATTCTATCAATATTAATCAGTGTACTTATTGCCGCCAGGAAGGTCACTGGCGAGCACAGTGCCCTGCCCTCTGTCAGAGGTCAGGAGGCACATTCGGAGGTATGGGTAGGCGACTACGGGGCCGCCCTGGAGCAGGGGGCCCTGATAGGGGTCAGCTTTTACAAGATCCACAGCAACCTTTTTCACAGGAAAATCAGACTCCGAGTATGGACTCGAGAAATATATTTGATCACCCTTCCGCCGCCTATCTTTCTGAGGAACTTCCCTTTGATGAAGTTCTGCCTTATTAGGATTGCCCGAAGCAGCGTTCGGAACCTTTACCTATTCCCGTTATTCAGAAGGGCCCCTATGTTGAATTATTGGTGGGGAATAGGAAACATCAGTTCTTGATTGATACTGGAGCACAAAAGTGCTCCATCGACCATTCAAGGGTTCCAAACATCCCACTGTCAGGGCAAACAAATGTCTCTATAGGGTTCTCTGGCATACCAACTGTTTGTCCGGTTTCTGCGCCGGTATCCGTTTCTTTGGGTCCTTTTACAGACCAGTGCCCTTTTCTTTTTACTTCAAACTGTGGAGAAAAATTGCTGGGGTTGAATTTGTTGAAGAAACTGAATGCAGTGATTCATTGTTCCCCTGACGGAATAAGATTAACAGTTTCACCACAGCAACCCTTTAACTCCCAATACTTGACCCGACCTCTACCCCCCGAATTTGACATTGTCCCAGAATGTTTGTGGGCAATAGACGATAATGATGTCGGGATATTGCACATCGATCCTGTTATATTGTTGCTTGTTCATTTAGCTGAAAATGGTCGCAAAGCTTCACTTAAGTGATTTCAATATTGTTGTCAGGAGGTTGCCTATCTAGGCTACCTCCTGTCAAAGGAGGGGAGAAGATTGACACCTGAACGAATAAAACACATTTCTGGCATGTCTGTCCCAAAAACACAGAAGGAAGTCAGAGCCCTGATAGGGATGGCGTCCTACTGTAGACTGTGGATCCCGAACTTTGCCCTAGTGGTAAAACCGATGTTGGCTTTGACGAAGAAGGGCATTTCTCTGCCATTGCCATGGGAATCGGAACATCAACGATCATTTGAGCTTCTCAAAGCCGCGCTGTGTTCAGCACCGGTTCTGGGTACACCAAATTACGATAAGGCCTTTGTGTTGTCTGTGCATGAATGTAATGGATGTGCTTTGTCTGTGTTAACGCAGGAACATGGAGGGAAGAATAGGCCGTGCGGCTATTATTCCTCCGCCCTCGATCCTGTTGCATGCGCTTTGCCGCGATGTCTGCGCGCTGTTGCTGCTGCTGCTGCGTCTGTAAAACAGAGTGAGGGGATGGTCCTAGGCCACGATTTGATTCTGATGGTACCTCACTCTGTTGATATTCTATTGAATAAAACTCAAACACAACACCTTACTTCTGCCCGGTTGACTAGGTATGAATTAGTTCTGTTTGCTCCTCATATCCAAATTAAAAGGTGTTGTGTTCTCAATCCGGCTGAACTTTTGCCTCTCCCGCAAACTTCTGCTTGCGGCGATGATGGATCACATGACTGCCTGTACGCCACCGAACAAGAAACAAAGGGCAGAATAGACCTTTCAGATACTCCTTTGGAGAATGCGGAAGGGGAGCTGTTTTGTAATGGCTCCTGTTTTAAACTTCCGAATGGCACATCTACAGCTGCTTATGCAGTTACTACTTTGAATAAGATTGTAGAAACTAAAAGGATTCCGCATAACTCCGCGCAGGCCGCAGAGATTATAGCGTTGACCCGTGCTTGTGAGCTCTCCCAAGGGCATAGAGTTAACATTTATACGGATAGTCAGTACGCCTTTGGGGTGGCTCACAACTTCGGAAAACTGTGGTCGGAAAGAGGGTTTCTGACCTCACACGGGACCAAGATTCAGCATGGTCCCTTAATAGTACAACTACTTTTAGCGCTCTCACTCCCTGAACAATTAGCAATCATGAAATGTGCAGCACATCGCAAGGTCATAGACGATGTGGGCAAGGGAAATGCTTTTTGCAGATTCGATAGCTAGACAAACAGCCACAGACCTTAGCACAGACATGTATACCTCGAGGGAAGTGAGAGATGGTTGTATAATAGATGAAGGCATTGGGTCTGTGCGAGATATTCAGACTGATGCCTCTGTTGAAGAATCTAGGAAATGGGTTGAAGGCATGGGGAAATTGGATGACGAAGGGTGTTGGGTGGACGCATCTGATGGGAAATGGTTGCTTCCTGATTCTTATGTATTAGCAATGGTCACAATGGCACACGGTCCAACACATGTGTGTGCCCAGTAAATTGCGGAGATATTACTTTGAAACCATTCACCTTGATTTTATTGAAATGGAGCGATGTAATAACTTGAAATATGTTCTTGTTATCATTTGTGCTTTTAGCAAATGGGTCGAGGCTTTCCCCGTCAAAGATGCTACCGCCATGACCACCGCAAAGATCTTGGTAAAAGACTATTTTCCTCGATTTGGGCTCCCGAGGATAATTTGGTCGGACAACGGCCCCCACTTCATCGCAGCCGTAATGTTGCAAATATGTGTTGCCTTAGGGATAGAGAAACGTTTTCATTCAGCTAGGCACCCTCAAAGTGCGGGGTTGGTAGAAAGACACAACGGTATTTTTGAAAAACAAACTTGTAAAAACATATGCCGACACTAAATTAAAATGGCCAGATGCTTTACCTATTGTGTTGTTAGCTCTGCGCACCACACCCCAGATTAGAACTGGGCTTTCTCCATTCGAGGTAGTAATGGGAAGGCCTGCTAATATGTGGGGTCTCCCTAAACCTAAAGCCCTGAGGGATGTGGAGAATGTATTGCTCGTAGATTATTGTAATCAATTGACTAAAAACCTGTATTTCATCTACCACCAGGTGAATGCCGCCTTACCTGTACGGTTTACGGGCCCAGGACACGATATATTGCCCGGCAGCTGGATCCTGGTAAAGGCCTACGAAAGGTCTTCCTGTCTCGCGCCTCGCTGGCGGGGACCTTACCAGGTTTTATTGGTCACCAGGACGGCAGTGCGGATGGCAGGAAAGAAGAACTGGGTACATGCAACGCATGTGAAGAAGATCCCTCACCCGACGCCACACGTTACAGAAGAAACAGAACCCCTCGCTGGTGCTACACTCTCTGATCTCGGAGTAGCAGGCAGCGTTGTGAGTGCGTCGGAGAAGTTCTCTGAGCCTGAGGAGCTCGGGGAGCCGTCCATTTTGTCTCCGCACTCCCTTGATCAATCACTTCCGGAAAACCTTGTTTCGAGTTCTGCGACTTCCGTCGCCACCGATGTGACGCTCCCCTCAGGGAGCGACAATTCTTTGTTTTTGGATTCAACAAACTTGGGTACCATCAGGTACAACCTTCGACCACGAAAATAAAATCGCTGCACGAGTATCGTGCATCTGGAAGAAAAAGGAGTGATTGGAATACTATTGTCTTTCCCTTTTTTGGAACACAGAAAAGGAGGGTTCTGTTGGCTAGGGTTGGGAAGGACTAAGAAGTCGCGCGGCCGAAGTGCCGCCAGCAACGAACATTGGGGCCGTCGATCGGGATAACCATGATGCCTGCCGCCTTCACCGCTGCTCCTCGTATTGAACTATTAGATAAGGAGGTGACCAGTTCGAACAATGGACAATGTGCCTGGGCCCTGAAAACGTACTGTTGTGTTCTCGTTTTGATTGTTGTTAGTCTTGCAACTGCTGCCGTGGGACTTTGGTACTTTGAAGAAATTTATCCTTTGAAGCCTCTGTTACCGACCAAAATTGTACCAACTGTTTTGACTCCCTCTGTACACCTTCACACTCTGTCCCCTAGGGACTCTCGGCATAGACAGAAATATCATAATAACACTTTGATGATAGTAATGAATGCTACGCATGCTATTCTTAATAGGAGTAATTGTTGGATTTGCACTCACTTACCACAACATGGGAACAAGGGACTGGGATGGTATATATATCCCCTACCTTTAACGACTTCCTGCTATGCCTCTCTTAGAGCACTCTTCTTTGGCCGATGGAATGATAGCATCTCAGGGAACTTCGATGGCACTAATTTGAATGAATTTGAGAGACGTGAATTGACTCCCCTGGGATGCTCGCTTTTCGCAAATAGGAGTAGACCTAATATCGCTTCTATTAGGCCGTCTGATAAACTTTCCTTTCCTTTCCAAAATCTAGTTTCTTTCAAGATGGCTCCGATAGGCAATAAGGATGCCATGCCTCCTTCTTATTCTGTAAATCACAATCCTGATTCTGTCCCTTTCTGTGTACAAAGAAATGGCACTAGGCCAATGGGAGATTTCGAGCCTTGTATAAATATTGTGAATTTGACTGGGGAAAATAGGCCTCTGTATGTAGGGGGACCGGTTTATTTTGTTTGTGGTAGTTTAGCTTTTCCCTGGTTGCCCAAAGATTGGCAGGGAACTTGTTATTTAGGGATATTGTTACCAGGTGTATTTATAGCCAGTACCTTAGAGGTATCCAAGGCTCGCCCGTGACGAGATAGTGATGGAGATACCCCCGGACAAGTGTTCGGGGATATAGCCAAATCAGTAGTCCCCTTCTGGGGACAAATAGCAAATTCAGAAAACATTAGGGGATTAGCGAGGGTATTGGAGAAAACGATCAACCGGACCACGGACATACTCTACAATATGACCTTAGAGCAAAAGGCGATAAGATTGGTAGCACTGCAAAATCGAATGGCATTAGATGTCATTTTAGCCGAACGAGGTGGAGTATGTAAATTAGTGGGGTCCGCTTGTTGCGTTTTCGTACCAGATTCTTCACCAACAATATTTAAAGCAATTCAGAATTTACACACTCTTAGTTCTGAAGTCCATATCCCTGTAGGAGACTGGAGCCTTAGTACCTGGTTTTGGGATTCTCTGCGATCTTGGGGGTGGAAGGTGCTTTCTGTCATTTTAGGTATTTTAGGGACTCTGTTATTTCTTTGCTGTTGTTTTCAATGCCTCCCAAGTATATGCGGAATGATGGGGGAATGTTGTGCCCAGGTAATGAGCGCAATAGGGCGTAAGATATACACTCCGAAGACAGCATCTAAAGAGTTCATGTTGCAAGAAGTTCTTACGAACGACCTTATGGCTATTGATATTTCAGAACAATGATGCGGAACCTATGAATGATAATGCCTTCAAGAATTTTCAAAAGTATTAGAAAACTATGTTTTAGCACTTGGCATAGGCCAAAAGGAGGGTCTGTGGAAATCGATATAATATTGTGACCCCAATCGCATTGTTTAAATGTATGTTGGCCTACGCCAAGCTGTCTAAAGAATATTGTGAACATAGGTTCCGCGGCAAGGTCTTGACCTTAATGTATTGTGTAAGCCGCCATCTTGGATCTAGCCGCCATTTTAGGTATTCTTGCAGTGTGGAAGTCACCCCGAATCACAAAATGGAGGCCGAATGACATTGCGAGTAAGACTTCGGCCATGGTGACCTCCGCACACGTGAATGAATAATATGTCCGCAGGCTACTTGTTAGGGTCATGAACTAAGACCCTGTCCTCTGTTCAACCTTTGTGTAAATATGTAACTGTATCAGCGGAACTGATCTAATGTATGTAAATTGTGTGTTCGACCTGGCTACGAACCCTAGCCATGGTTCCAAGAATGGTTAACTCGCAAGAGGGCTGGCCAATGTGGTACAAACTGTATAAAAACCCGAGCATCCAGATATTCGGTCTCTCCCACTTTCGATGCGAAACCTTATCGTTGGAGGTTCGTGTGTGAGTCAGAGAGCCGAATAGCTATTCGCATGTCAATTGACTTTGATAACTTGGTAACTTTGTAACTTTGAAATAAAGCGCTTTATATGGTCCTTTGTAACCTGTGTTGGTGTGTTTCCATTTGGGCTTCCCGGCCTCATGTCAATTTCTCTGTTTCCACAGTGGGGGTGGTAGGAGAAATGAGTGGGGGGCTGGTGGAGGCTGCCCCTGCACTGCTGGGGGGTGGGGGTGGTGGGAGACATGAGTGGGGGCCTGGTGGAAGCTGCCCCTGCACTGCTGGGGGGTGGGGGTGTGGGAGACATGAGTGGGGGCCTGGAGGAGGCTGCCCCTGCACTGCTGGGGGGTGGGGGTGGTGGGAGACATGAGTGGGGGCCTGGTGGAGGGTGCCCCTGGTGGCTGGGGGTTGGGGGTGGTGGTGGACATGAGTGGGGGCCTGGTGGAGGCTGCCCCTGAACTGCTGGGGGGTGGGGGTGGTGGGAGACATGAGTGGGGGCCTGGTGGAGGGTGCCCCTGGTGGCCAGGGGGTGGGGGCGGTGGTGGACATGAGTGGGGGCCTGGTGGAGGCTGCCCCTGCACTGCTGGGGGGTGGGGGTGGTGGGAGACATGAGTGGGGCCCTGGTGGAGGCTGCCCCTGGTGGCTGGGGTGTGGGGGTGGTGGGAGACATGAGTGGGTGCCTGGTGGAGGCTGCCCCTGGTGGCTGGGATGTAGGGGTGGTGGGAGACATGAGTGGGGGCCTGGTGGAGGGTGCCCCTGGTGGCTGGGGGGTGGGGGTGGTGATGGACATGAGCGGGGGCCTGGTGGAGGCTGCCCCTGCACTGCTGGGGGTGGGGGTTGTGGGAGACATGAGTGGGGGCCTGGTGGAGGGTGCCCCTGGTGGCTGGGGGGTGGTGGTGGACATGAGTGGGGGCCTGCTGGTGGGTGCCCCTGCACTGCTGGGGGGTGGGGGTGGTGGGAGACATGAGTGGGGCCCTGGTGGAGGCTGCCCCTGGTGGCTGGGGTGTGGGGGTGGTGGGAGACATGAGTGGGTGCCTGGTGGAGGCTGCCCCTGGTGGCTGGGGTGTAGGGGTGGTGGGAGACATGAGTGGGGGCCTGGTGGAGGGTGCCCCTGGTGGCTGGGGGGTGGGGGTGGTGGTGGACATGAGCGGGGGCCTGGTGGAGGCTGCCCCTGCACTGCTGGGGGTGGGGGTTGTGGGAGACATGAGTGGGGGCCTGGTGGAGGGTGCCCCTGGTGGCTGGGGGGTGGGGGTGGTGGTGGACATGAGTGGGGGCCTGCTGGTGGGTGCCCCTGCACTGCTGGGGGGTGGGGGTGGTGGGAGACATGAGTGGGGGCCTGGTGGAGGGTGCCCCTGAACTGCTGGGGGTGGGGGTGCAGGGGGACATGAGTGGGGGCCTGGTGGAGGCTGCCCCTGCACTGCTGGGGGGTGGGGGTGAAGGGAGACATGAGTTGGACATGAGTGGGGGCCTGGTGGAGGGTGCCCCTAGTGGCTGGGGGGTGGGGGTGGTGGGAGACATGAGTGGGGGCCTGGTGGGAGACATGAGTGGGGGCCTGGTGGATGGTGCCCCTGCACTGCTGGGGGGTGGGGGTGGTGGTAGACATGGGTGGGGGCCTGGTGGAGGCTGCCCCTCGTGGCTGGGGGGTGGGGGTGCAGGGAGACATGTGTTGGAACTGTTTGGGGGCCTGGAGGAGGCTGCCCCTGCACTGCTGGGGGGTGGGGGTGCAGGGGGACATGAGTGGGGGCCTGGTGTAGGCTGCCCCTGCACTGCTGGGGGTGGGGGTGCAGGGGGACATGAGTGGGGGCCTGGTGGAGGCTGCCACTGGTGGCTGGGGGGTGGGGGTGGTAGGAGACATGAGTGGGGGGCTGGTGGAGCTGCCCCAGCACTGCTGGGGGGTGGGGGTGGTGGGAGACATGAGTGGGGGCCTGGCCTGGTAGAAGCTGCCCCTGCACTGCTGGGGGGTGGGGGTGGTGGGAGACATGAGTGGGGGCCTGGTGGAGGGTGCCCCTGTTGGCTGGGGGGTGGGGGCGGTGGTGGACATGAGTGGGGGCCTGGTGGAGGCTGCCCCTGAACTGCTGGGGGGTGGGGGTGGTGGGAGACATGAGTGGGGGCCTGGTGGAGGGTGCCCCTGGTGGCTGGGTGGTGGGGGCGGTGGTGGACATGAGTGGGGGCCTGGTGGAGGCTGCCCCTGCACTGCTGGGGGGTGGGGGTGGTGGGAGAAATGAGTGGGGGCCTGGTGGAGGGTGCCCCTGCACTGCTGGGGGGTGGGGGTGCAGGGGGACATGAGTGGAGGCCTGGTGGAGGCTGCCCCTGGTGGCTAGGGGTGGTGGGAGACATGAGTGGGGGCCTGGTGGAGGCTGCCCCTGGTGGCTGGGGGTGATGGGAGACATGTGTGGGGGCCTGGTGGAGGCTGCCCCTGGTGGCTGGGGGGTGGGGGTGGTGGGAGACATGAGTGGGGGCCTGGTGGAGGCTGCCCCTGCACTGCTGGGGGGTGGGGGTGGTGGGAGACATGAGTGGGGGCCTGGTGGAGGCTGCCCCTGCACTGCTGGGGGGTGGGGGTGCAGGGGGACATGAGTGGGGGCCTGGTGGAGGCTGCCCCTGCACTGCTGGAGGGTGGGGGTGGTGGGAGACATGAGTGGGGGCCTGGTGGAGGCTGCGCCTGCACTGCTGGGGGGTGAGGGTGGTGGGAGACATGAGTGGGGGCCTGGTGGAGGCTGACCCTGCACTGCTGGGGGGTGGGGGTGCAGGGGGACATGAGTGGGGGCCTGTGTCAGGAAGGTCTGTAAACTTCTCTTCTACCTGAGATGCTCCAGTCTCCCTTTCCTCCCCCTCCTCCTCACCTTGAAGTTTCCGGTGTTGAGTCAGCTTTGGATTGTCCTTTGTTCGAGTCTTCACTCCTTTTTTTTGAAGATAGGGACGACCAAGGTAGGACGCCACAGTGACACCCTTTGGGTGATCTGTGGCAACCCTCCTCGGTCGCTGGTAAATGGGGAAAAAGCCAGTGGCACAAAAAAACCCGGAAGATTAGGATCTTCAAACGCAGTGAGGTTGTAATCAACACACTCCGGAGGCAGCAGCAGAGGGAGAGGAATCTGGTGAACACGGTCCAGAAATAGAAGAAATTCCAATAAGAATCGGGAATGAAACCAGATAAATGGAAAAGTCCCAGAACAGATAGAACAGTAGAGGGCTTGGCGAGACAATACACAAGACAGGCTGAGGTCAAAACCGGGATATCAACAGGAAGTAGTTCCGATACTGGATAAGCAGGTGAGGGCTGGGCGAGGCAATCCACAAGACAGGCTGAGGTCAAAACCGGGATATCAACAGGAAGTAGTTCCGATACTGGATAAGCAGGTGAGGGCTGGGCGAGGCAATCCACAAGACAGGCAATGGTCGGTACACGGAGATGAAAACAGATAGGAACAGAGTAGGGCAAAGAAGAGGACCAAGAAAGGTAAGTACCATACAGGAAGGAAGCAAGATTAAACCGAATAAGTATAGAGAGAAAGGCACAAGACGGAAGGGAGGAAGGAAAAGAGACGGGAACGGAACAGACAAGGGAGAAGGAGTCAAGAAGGTGAGGAGAAAATACTGGTAAAGGTACGGAGCGCAAGGAACGGGAAAAGAAAAGAAAGGAAGGACAACGGAGGGAAAACGGGAAATTCCACGAAAAAAAACAGCAGCGCTGGAACAAGACGAAAACACTGTACGTTGCAACGCCCCCTACCCCGGAAGTGAAAGGATTAAATACCGGTGTCAGGAACGTCGCTACGACAACTAGACCTGCACAGCGCGCTTCCCAAAAAGACGTGATGGAACTCGCTATGGCGGGCGCAGCTTCCACTTCTCCCAAAGCCGCCAGGTTCCCTGAGGCGTGACAGCCTGGTGGAGGCTGCCCCTGCACTGCTGGGGGGTGGGAGTGGTGGGAGACATGAGTGGGGGCCTGGTGGAGGCTGCTCCTGGTGGCTGGGGGGTGGGGGCGCAGGAGACATGAGTTGGACATGTTTGGGGGCCTGGAGGAGGCTGCCCCTGCACTGCTGGGGGTAGGGGTGGTGGGAGACATGAGTGGGGGCCTGGTGGAGGGTGCCCCTGGTGGCTGGGGGGTGGGGGTGGTGGTGGATATGAGTGGGGGCCTGGTGGAGGGTGTCCCTGCACTGCTGGGGGGTGGGGGTGGTGGTAGACATGGGTGAGGGCCTGGTGGAGGCTGCCCCTGGTGGCTGGGATGTGGGGTGGTGGGAGACATGAGTGGGGGCCTGGTGGAGGGTGCAACTGGTGGCTGGGGGGTGGGGGTGGTGGGAGACATGAGTGGGGGCCTGGTGGAGGCTGCCCCTGCACTGCTGGGGGTGGGGGTGGTGGGAGACATGAGTGGGGGCCTGGTGGAGGCTGCCCCTGCACTGCTAGGGGGTGGGGGTGGTGTGAGACATGAGTGGGTCCTGGTGGGTGCTGCCCCTGTACTCCTGGGGGGTGGGGGTGCAGGGGGACATGAGTGGGGGCCTGGTGGAGGCTGCAACTGGTGGCTGGGTGGTGGAGGTGGTGGGAGACATGAGTGGGGGCCTGGTGGAGGCTGCCCCTGGTGGCTGGGGGGTGGGGTGGTGGGAGACATGAGTGGGGGCTTGATGGAGGCTTCCCCTGGTGGCTGGGGGGTGGGGGTGGTAGAGACATGAGTGGGGGCCTGGTGGAGGTTGCCCCTGCACTGCTGGGGGGTGGGGGTGATGGGAGACATGAGTGGGGGCCTGTTGGAGGCTGCCCTGCACTGCTGGGGGGTGGGGGTGCAGTTGGACATGAGTGGTGGCCTGGTGGAGGCTGCCCCTGCAATGCTGGGTGGTGGGGTGGTGGGAGACATGAGTGGAGGCCTGGTGGAGGCTGCCCCTGGTGGCTGGGGGGTGGGGGTGCAGGGAGACATGAGTTGGACATGTTTGGGGGCCTGGCGGAGGCTGCCCCTGCACTGCGGGAGGGTGGGGGTGCAGGGGGACATGAGTGGGGGCCTGGTGTAGGCTGCCCCTGCACTGCTGGGGGGTGGGGGTGCAGGGGGACATGAGTGGGGGCCTGGTGGAGGCTGCCCCTGGTGGCTGGGGGGTGGGGGTGGTGGGAGACATGAGTGTGGGCGTGGTGAAGGCTGCCCCTGGTGGCTGGGGTGTGGGGCTGGTGGGAGACATGAGTGGGGGCCTGGTGGAGGGTGCCCCTGGTGGCTGGGGGGTGGGGGTGGTGGTGGACATGAGTGGGGGCCTGGTGGAGGCTGCCCCTGCATTGCTGGGGGGTGGGGGTGGTGGGAGACATGAGTGGGGGCCTGGTGGAGGGTGCCCTTGGTGGCTGGGGGGTGGGGGTTGTGGTGGACATGAGTGGGGACCTGGTGGAGGGTGCCCCTGCACTGCTGGGGGTTGAGGGTGGTGGGAGACATGAGTGGGGGCCAGGTGGAGGGTGCCCCTGCACTGCTGGTGGGTGGGGGTGCAGGGGGACATGAGTGGGGGCCTGGTGGAGGCTGCCCCTGCACTGCTGGGGGGTGGGGGTGCAGGGAGACATGAGTTGGACATGAGTGGGGGCCTGGTGGAGGGTGCCCCTGGTGGGCTGGGGGGTGGGGGTGGTGGGAGACATGAGTGGGGTCCTGGTGGAGGCTGCCCCTGGGGGATGGGGGTGGTGGGAGACATGAGTGGGGGCCTGGTGGAGGCTGCCCCTGGTGGCTGGGGGGTGGGGGTGGTGGGAGACATGAGTGGGGGCCTGGTGGAGGGTGCCCTTGGTGGCTGGGGGGTGGGGGTTGTGGTGGACATGAGTGGGGACCTGGTGGAGGGTGCCCCTGCACTGCTGGGGGTTGAGGGTGGTGGGAGACATGAGTGGGGGCCAGGTGGAGGGTGCCCCTGCACTGCTGGTGGGTGGGGGTGCAGGGGGACATGAGTGGGGGCCTGGTGGAGGCTGCCCCTGCACTGCTGGGGGGTGGGGGTGCAGGGAGACATGAGTTGGACATGAGTGGGGGCCTGGTGGAGGGTGCCCCTGGTGGGCTGGGGGGTGGGGGTGGTGGGAGACATGAGTGGGGTCCTGGTGGAGGCTGCCCCTGGGGGATGGGGGTGGTGGGAGACATGAGTGGGGGCCTGGTGGAGGCTGCCCCTGGTGGCTGGGGGGTGGGGGTGGGGGTGGTGGGAGACATGAGTGGGGGCCTGGTGGAGGCTGCCCCTGCACTGCTGGGGGGTAGGGGTGGTGGGAGACATGAGTTTGGGCCTGGTGGAGGCTGCCCCTGCACTGCTGGGGGGTGGGGGTAGCGGGAGACATGAGTGGGGGCCTGGTGGAGGCTGCCCCTGCACTGCTGGGGGGTGGGGGTGGTGGGAGACATGAGTGGGGGCCTGGTGGAGGCTGCCCCTGCACTGCTGGGCGGTGGGGGTGCAGGGGGACATGAGTGGGGGCCTGGTGGAGGCTGCCCCTGCACTGCTGGGGGGTGGGGGTGGTGGGAGATATGAGTGGGGGCGTGGTGGAGGCTGCCCCTGGTGGCTGGGGGGTGGGGGTGCAGGGAGACATGAGTTGGACATGTTTGGGGGCCTGGAGGAGGCTGCCCCTGCACTGCTGGGGGTTGGGGGTGCAGGGGACATGAGTGGGGGCTTGGTGTAGGCTGCCCCTGCACTGCTGGGGGGTGGGGGTGCAGGGGGACATGAGTGGGGGCCTGGTGGAGTCTGCCCCTGGTGGCTGGGGGATGGGGGTGGTGGGAGACATGAGTGGGGGCCTGGTGGAGGCTGCCCCTGGTGGCTGGGTGTGGGGGTGGTGGGAGACATGAGTGGGGGCCTGGTGGAGGGTGCCCCTGGTGGCTGGGGGGTGGGGGTGGTGGTGGACATGAGCGGGGGCCTTGTGGAGGCTGCCCCTGCACTGCTGGGGGGTGGGGGTGGTGGGAGACATGAGTGGGGGCCTGGTGGAGGGTGCCCCTGGTGGCTGAGGGGTGGGGGTGGTGGTGGACATGAGTGGGGGCCTGCTGGAGGGTGCCCCTGCACTGCTGGGGGGTGGGGGTGGTGGGAGACATGAGTGGGGGCCTGGTGGAGGGTGCCCCTGAACTGCTGGGGGGTGGGGGTGCAGGGGGACATGAGTGGGGGCCTGGTGGAACTGCCCCTGCACTGCTGCGGGGTGGGGGTGCATGGAGACATGAGTTGGACATGAGTGGGGGCCTGGTGGAGGGTGCCCCTGGTGGCTGAGGGGTGGGGGTGGTGGGAGACATGAGTTGGACATGAGTGGGGGCCTGGTGGAGGTAGCCCCTGCACTGCTGGGGGGTGGGGGTGGTGATCGACATGAGTGGGGGACTGGTGGAGGCTGCCCCTGGTGGCTGGGGGGTGGGGGTGGTGGTGGACATGAGTGGGGGCCTGGTGGAGGGTGCCCCTGCACTGCTGGGGGGTGGGGGTGGTGGTAGACATGGGTGGGGGCCTGGTGGAGGCTTCCACTGGTGGCTGGGGGTGGTGGGAGACATGAGTGGGGCCCTGGTGGAGGGTGCCCCTGGTGGCTGGGGGTGGGGGTGGTGGGAGACATGTGTGGGGGCCTGGTGGAGGCTGCCCCTGCACTGCCGGGGGGTGGTGGTGGTGGGAGACATGAGTGGGGGCCTGGTGGAGGCTGCCCCTGCACTGCTGGGGGGTGGGGGTGGTGGGAGACATGAGTGGGGGCCTGGTGGAGGCTGCCCCTGCACTGCTGGGGGGTGGGGGTGCAGGGGGACATGAGTGGGGGCCTGGTGGAGGCTGCCCCTGGTGGCTGGGGGGGTGGGGGTGGTGGGAGACATGAGTGGGGGCCTGGTGGAGGCTGCCCCTGGTGGCTGGGGGGTGGGGGTGGTGGGAGACATGAGTGGGGGCCTGGTGGAGGCTGCCCCTGGTGGCTGGGGTGTGGGGGTGGTGGTGGACATGAGTGGGGGCCTGGTGGAGGCTGCCCCTGCACTGCTGGGGAGTGGGGGTGGTGGGAGACATGAGTGGGGGCCTGGTGGAGGGTGCCCCTGGTGGCTGGGGGGTGGGGGTGGTGGTGGACATGAGTGGGGGCCTGGTGGAGGCTGCCCTTGCACTGCTGGGGGGTGGGGGTGGTGGTAGACATGGGTGGGGGCCTGGTGGATGCTGCCCATGGTGGCTGGGGGGTGGGGTGGTGGGAGACATGAATGGGGGCCTGGTGGAGGGTGCCCCTGTTGGCTGGGGGGTGGGGGTGGTTTGAGACATGAGTGGGGGCCTGGTGGAGGCTGCCCCTGCACTGCTGGGGGTTGGGGGTGGTGGGAGACATGAGTGGGGGCCTGGTGGAGGCTGCCCCTGCACTGCTGGGGGGTGGGGGTGGTGGGAGACATGAGTGGGGGCCTGGTGGATGCTGCCCCTGGTGGCTGGGGGGTGGGGGTGGTGGGAGACATGAGTTGGGGCCTGGTGGAGGCTGCCCCTGCACTGCTGGGGGGTGGGGGTGGTGGGAGACATGAGTGGGGGGCTGGTGGAGGCTGCCCCTGGTGGCTGGAGGGTGGGGGTGCAGGGAGACATGAGTTGGACATGTTTTTGGGGCCTGGTGGAGGGTGCCCCTGCACTGCTGGGGTGTGGGGGTGCTGGGAGACATGTGTTGGTGATCAGTAGTGCAAGGTGACATGTGGGTTGGCTGGTGGGCATGGCCATGGTGGATGGGTTGCCTGTGGGACATGAGCAGGGGTGCAGGGTAGTCCCCTGTGGTGTGGGCTGCCTGCAGGGGCCGTGGAGGGTGTAGAGGGAACACCTGGGAGGACCCACATGGCCAAATCACGTGTAGCATTCCCCGGCACCACCGAAATACACATACCCTGCTGAAATCGCGTGTGAATCTTCCCACTCACCTCGGAATACACGTACCCAGGCCAATCGCATGTGGAACTTCCCGCGCACCCGAAGTACACGTACCCAGGAAAATTGCGTGTGGAACTTCACGCGCATCCCGGAGTACACGTACCCAGGCCAATCGCGTGTGGAACTTCCCGCACACCCAGGAACACACGCACATGCTATTTTTCACACAGCGGGTGTCCGTGTTTGTCGGTACTCCTTTGCACCTCATTTGTCCTAGAGGGCCACTGTATGGCCCATTCATCATGGCTGTATATGGGTGCTTTTTGTTAGCGCACATTTTGGCGCACATTTTTTTCAGTCGCAGGGGCGCTACCGCCTGCTTTCTTGTGGCGTACTTGTTTGGCCCTGTGCGCCTCTTTGACCGTGCGCTGGTTTGCCCTATTCCATTCCATGAATATGGGTTGTAGGTGAGCGTGTGGGCGTTCCGCGCACTTGCCTCCTGTACTTCCCCCGTGACGCCCATATTTTCACCCGTTGTTCCCCATTCCGGGTGTTACGCCCCGTGTTCCGCCTACTTTTGTGATGTGCGCCGCGCTATGTGCGATTTCGCAGTGGCCATGGCGCACGCTGTTGGATGACCTGTGAGCCGGCGCGCGCGGCGCACATTTTTAGCGCACATCCAATGTTTTTCTCGCGCACGGACTTCCATGAATCGATGTGCGCTGGTTTCCCTGCGATTTTCGCACTTGCACTGCGATTTTCGCACTTTTACTGCGATTCGCACGTTTTGGCACCTCTGAGCGGGAATTTGCGGCGCACATTATTTCCATGAATCGACCCCTAAATCTACAGATGTGAGCAAGCTAAGAACATCAAATAATAATAATACAGTCTGAGTGGAGTCTAGTCAAAAAAAGGTCCTATTCTCAAGAAAAAAACTATTGCCATTCCTTAAAAACTAATTTACAAATAATGTGGGGTAATATTCATGAAAAAGAAAGAAATGTTCACAAAATCATAAATCAGGATATTCTGGCCTTTGGCCTCCCTTCACTATGTTTTCAGCACGGGACAAGACGGTTCACTCTAGCAAAGCATGCATGCTGGCTTCTGTGGCACGAGGATACAGTTCCATTTTCATTGCTCAGGACCTTCTGTGTGCAAGCTTCTTTACTTCTTGCAAGTCTCTTGACTCAGAGGGCCTGGCATACAAAAACAACACAGAAACGTTATTTTCCTTTACCAGTATTCAATTTGGGTGTTCACCCTGGATCCCCCTCAGCCGGACTCAGACCCTTTTCAAAAACAAAAGTTCAATGTTTGATCCCCCTCTTCTGGGCTCAGATCCCTTTCCAACTATGTTCAGATAATTATTTTTCGGATGACTCATGGTTCTCCCCAGATCCCCCTCTTCCGGGCTCAGATCCCTTTCTTGTGTTCAATTAGTCTCCCTCAGCTGGGCTGGGTCAAATTGTGATGTACATTAAAGTAACAAAGACTTCAAATGTGTACAGGGTTTAGCTTTACCCATTGCATGACCACTTGGATCTCAACATTTCTTTCTCTCTCACATGCATCAGTTGGATACCTAACAGAGACTATCAAATGTGTATGGTATCTTTTCTTGGGCTCGCAAAAGTTAAATTATTAAATTCAACTCCTTCCTTTGGCTTCCAACTATATTTGTGTGGGTCATCCCAGATGCTTCACACACTGTTCTCTTTATACAATGTTGCTGCTTGCAACCTTGGTTAACAACACAAGCTGGATTGGTATCAGTCTTTCCAACTCATCGGCTGTGCTGTGTTTTCTGATGCCGCTTTATTTTAGGAGTCAAGGACAGTACCATGGTGGCAATCGCTCCTCCCCACCTTGGTTATCGATGCAGCAGAGCCCCGGTACCTCTGACACACTGTGCAGGTTTGATCAGCCTTAGTTCCAGATCTTCAGTTTCTTATTTTACAATGCTCACAAAAGTAACGGTCTTGGCAAGTCAAGGGTGCTTCCTTCCTCACAGCCCTTTAGGGTCTTGCCGTCTTCCTCCTTGTATTAAACTGCTATCTTGGAACTGCTGTTTCCTTGTGTGATTTGCCTCGCTCCGATTGTGCTTTTGTGCTCCGACTTTTGTCCATGTGGGGAAGTGTGATGGAAGTCGTGTGTATAATGATCCGTAATTGCCTGACCTTGCCTGACCATGGTGTTAGAACATGTCAGGAATACAGCTCTAATGTTAGTCTATTGTCACTCACTGTAAACTCTCTATGAGAGAGTGTTTGTGTTGGGAAAGAGGGGTGGTTGTGTTCCTAAGTATCCTACTTGGTAGGATGGGGAAAAGTTATTACAAGGAAGGGGATACCACGTCTGACACTCCAGTGTCCCATTTCCACTCCCTGAAGACCCATCATCCAGGTGATCCTCCTGCACTGGCCACCCCCTAGGAACTTGATCCAAAAGTGATGGCCGTGTCTGTCATGAATAGGGCTAATATAGGTCCACTATCATGGATCAGATGGCAGTCCCTTCAAGTAAGGACAACCCCCCTAAAGATTCTGCCGCCCTCCGCATGGCAAACAGTGATCGGAACGATGCAAGGTCCCCAGGGAAACCCTCTGGGGGAAAAAATTGTGTTGTCCGCAATTGAGTGTGTAGAGCACGTGGGTGGTCTTCTAGACATACTGGAAACTGGTTGTGTAATCTTCAGGGATGAACAGCCTCAAGGTGTCTAGCAATGAGAAAAGAGAGGTTAGTAATCAGCGATGTTTACAAGGACCTAGGTACTAGGAATGGAATGTACCTTTCAGGGAGAATGGGGGAGACTTGATTGAGAGTGATTCCATGAGAAGGACGTGCTTCCTACAGTGTAAACGAAACAAATTAGCTGAAGGTAGGAAGCAGACTGAGCGATTGACAGTCAGGAACAGCTCGGACTCAGTTTTCCTGCCGGATAGTACCCAAATCTAGAAGCAATTAGTGGATTTGGTCCCGTGGTGAGCGGGAGCGAATCTACCGTGGTGAGCAGGAGCGAATCCGCTGCAGTGAGCGGGAGCGAATCCTCTCGTAGAAATGTCTCTCTAGCTGTTGGAGACTCTGCAAGGCAATATTTGGCTGATTCAATAAGCAAGAGCTAAGTGCAGCAACAGTGGTTAAAGGGAGTACAGAGAGAAGTGCGAGAAGGCCTACCATGCTCCGGCAAGAAAGGAGTAGGAAGGTAAGCTTGAAGTCGGTTGCTCGCATTTGCGAAATGTGGACAAAAACCGCCTTCATAAGATCAGAGTTGGTAAGAGGTGATCTGTGATGCGGAAGTAGCCGCGAGCTCGGACAAGGATTCTTGTGCTTGTGATCTGACGAGAGAGTAAGGTTTAGAGCATAGAAGAATAACAGGAGCTAGGGAAGATAAGTCCCTAGAATGCAGACTTACGAAGTTGGAGTAGTGACGCAGCAAGCCTCAGTCCCGGGCTGTTGATATTCCGTCTCTGGAGGCAGCAGGGGTGGAGCTAAACAGCAGGCAGACATAGCGAGTCGGGATGAGGGAAAATGGAGCAACCTGGAAGCCATCTTGCTATGGGCCACTAAAACAGTATATCGGAATCTCCTACAGGACCACCATGACCAGCGCCAGTAGTGAGACGTGACACTATGCCCCCCTCCCAGAGGCGAACATCCCGGTTTACCGGAATGAAACCGATAAAACCTGCAAACCAGATAGGGCGCGTGGACCCCCGAAGCAGGTTCCCATGACCTGACGGCTGGAGAATATCCTTTCAAATCAACCAAAAACTGGAGGCTACCTCTGAAGTATTGAGAGTCGCAAATGCCGGGCACTTCATATATTCTACACCGAGGGAGTAGCCAAAGGGGGCGGACGAGGTGCCAGCCTCCACTGGAAGTGATCATGAACATCTGGCTTGATCTGGGACAGGTGGTAGACCAGATGAATCCGGGAGCAAGTAGGAGGGAGCTGTAGACGAACAGCTGCCAATCCCACCAGCTACAGAATCCTGAAGGGACCAAAATAACAGGGACCAGGTTGGAAGGGACAAGATGACGAGGCAAGAAACGGGAGGCCAGCCAGACCGAGTCTCCTACTGCCAAGGCTGTAGCTGGCGCCCTTCTCCGATCTACATAGCGCTTGACACGGTCTTGAGCCATCTGAAGTGTCAAGCAGACGGACTGATGTCCTCGTTGTATGTCTGCCAGTAAAATGTCAACATCTGAAATCCAGGTGGATGAAGGCACATTGGTCAGAAAGTAGTAGGGATGAAACCAATAAGTACAATGAAAAGAACTGGACTGTAACATAGAATGGGGAGTGTTATTTTATGCAAATTCAGCTAGGGGCAAAAGTTCTCCCCAGTTGTCTTGGGCAGCAGAAACAAAGCACTGCAGGTAAACTTCCAGAGTTACTAAGCCGTTCGGTTTGCCCATTTGTCTGTGGGTGAAACCCTGAGCTCAGGGACCATTGGATATTGAGATGGGAGCAAATAATTCTGCCAATATTGAGAGGTTTATTGATATCTCCGGTCAGAAATGATAGTATAGATTGATGAAAATCCGAGCCATTTGGGCCACAGTCGGGACTCCAGGTGAGAATACAAAAGGAGCCATCTTGATGAAATATTTGATTCTAACCATGATTGTGGTGTGTTTGTCTGAAGGAGGGAGGTCTACAATGAAATCGTAGAGAATTCTTGCCATGGCCTAACGGGAATTGGCATACGAGAAAGAACACCCAACAGGAAGGAACAAAGGGATTTGGACTGTAGACAAGTAGAACAAGCAGAGACATAGTCCTTGATGTCCCAGACCAAGGAAGGCCACCAGAAGTGTCTCTTTATGAGCTCTGTAGTCTTAGACAATCCTCTCTGGCCGACAGCACGAGAGTCATGGCACATAAGCATGACCACCGTTTGAAGAGCCGTGGTAGGGATTAGTATTCAGTGCCCATAGAAGTAGTAGCCTCATTCAAATGTCAGATTGTGGCTTTGCTGAAGTTTGAGACAGTCAGCCTGATGTTCTTGCAAGGACTGCTTGATCTTTTGTAGAAACTCAGTAATTACATGGAGAAAGATTGCCTTTGGGAAAATCTTTTCAGTATGAATTCTGGTGGGTGGGAGATCCTTGTGGTATAGGGTGTCTGCCCGAAGGTTCAGTTGTCCAGACAAAAAAGTGGATAGAATGCTAAATGGGGAAATTAAATGGGCCGACCAAGATTGTCAGCTGTTGGTGGTCTGTGCGTACTGGAATATCTTCAGATTTTGATGGTCTATCCGGACTTCGATGGGGAATTGAGATCCTAGTAGGAGGTGCCTCCACTCTTCGAATGCCCTTTTAATAGCCAATAGCTCTTTCTCTAGGATGGAATAATGTACTTCCGATGCGTTTAATGTTTTGGACATATAGGCTACCGGAGATTCCAAACCGGAGTTGTTTTCCTGTAATACTATGGCTCCAAGTGTGTAGTGTAAGTCGTCAGTTTTGAGTATGAACTTCTTTCTTTGGTCTGGGGTAAACAGGATTGGAGCTGAAGTAAACAGACGTTTTAGCTCTCCGAAGGAAGTCTGGACCCAAGAATCCCATAGGAAGGGAGTTCCTTTCTTGAGAAGCCTGGTGAGGGAAAGCATAATTTCTGAGAACCTAGGGATGAATTTCCGGTAGACATTAGCAAAGCCGAAAAAACATTGGATCTCTTTGATGGAAGAAGGAGGAGGCCAATCTGTACTGCAAAGATCTTGGTGGGGTCCATGGAGATCCCTTGGGCTGACAATACTTACCCTAGGTAAGTAAGACATTTTTCCATCCTGCAGTAGAGTTGGCTGGCTTGAAGCCGGTCCAGTACCAGACGTACGTGGCGGATGTGTTTGGTCTTGTTGGGGAGAATATCAAGGTGTCATCCAGGTATATTTCCACAAGGTGGAGCAGAACTTCAGCAAACAGATGGTCCATGAACCTCTGGAATATAGCAGGGACCTTGGAGAGCCTGAAAGGCATCACATGATATTCAAAATGCACGAAGGGTGTCCTAAAGGCTGTCTTCCACTCATCCCCTGGAGTTATCCTGATCAAGTGACAAGCTCCTCTAATGTCGAATTTAGTATAGATGGTGGCTCCATTTACCGCTTCAAGGATGTCTGAATCAGCAGCATCGGGTAACTATCGGGTACCATGATCTTGTTGAGTCCTCGATAGTCAATGGTTGGGCGCAGTTCTTCTGTATTCTTTTTGGTGATAAAAAACATCGATGCCCCTATCGGCGAGGTGGATTCAGAAATTAGGCCATTTTGAAGATTGGTTTGAAGATATTCTTTGAGCACAGCTTTCTCTTTCTGTGAGAGCATATACATTCTGCCGAAGTGGATCGGTTGTTCAGGGATTAAACCGATCTGACAATCGTCTCTCCGATGGGGAGGAAGAGCCAAAAACTGAGGGAGTGAAAATACCTGGGCATATTGGGAGTAGCATTCAGGGATGCCACATAGGTGACTCAATATCGTTGAGGAGGCAGTGTGGGATCCCGAAGGAGTAGTGTGGAGGCCAACCGAGCCATGGGACAGGCTATGAGAAACAAAGTGCTCTGACCCAGACAAATAGTTCCTGCTGTCCAATTGAAATATGGGTTATGTAGGCGGAGACCTGGCAACCCCAAAATAATGGGGAAATGGGCTGCTTTAATAATGTCGAAGTTTATAAGCTCTTCATGAGATGCAATTCTGCAAGTGAGAGGTTGGGTTTGTTCCCGGATGGGACGGGTGACCAGGGGGCTGCTGTCTACCCCTTGAACAGGTATCAAGACTGATTTGGGGATGTATCCAATGCCCTTACTCAAAGTCCATTGATCATCAATGAAGTTGCCGGCAGCACCACAATCCAATAGGGCAGGTATGTTCTGGATTTCTCTATTATTCAGAAGCAGTTTCAGGAGTACGACTACAATGGGGGTTTCAGTGATTCCAGAGTTATGAGACAGCACTGTTGAGCCTGGGAACCCACATCTTGGTCCTGAGTTGCAGTTTCACTTATGACCAGGCTGGTAGTTTCCCGACCTCCGAGGTTCGTTCCATCTTGGTGGAGCCACTGGGCATTCCCTAATCAAATGTTCAGAGGAACCGCAGTGCATACACTGTCCCTGTGTGCGGCTATGGTCCCTTTCTCATGTGGAGAGAGGACCTCTACCTGTCCCAAGCTGCATGTATTTCTTGGTGGGAGTGGCCCTGGGGGGTACCACTGGACCTTCAGATCGTAACCGAAATGTTCTTCCTCTTCTGCGTTCATGTTGGCGTTCCTGGAGATGGTAATCCAGCTGCATTGTCAGGGTGATCATAGCCGTCAGTTTTGCAGGTCTGGGAACTATAGAGACTTCATATTTAAGGTATTTGGTGAGGCTGCATCTAAACAGGGTCAATAAGGCATCATCTGGCCAAGCCGTCTCTGCTGTCATCTGCTTGAATTTCATAACATAAGTCAGTAGATCCTGGAATCCTTGTCTAATGTCTCGTAGCTTTTCTTGGGAGGAGACGATGATCTCCTGCCTGTTGAACATAGTCTTTAAACTGTTAACAAAAGCAGTGTAAGAATCGAGTATGAGATTGTTTGTCGTCACCAGAGGTGCTGCCTAGGCCAAAGCCGCCCCAGCGAGATGTGAAACAAGAAATCTGACTTTATCCCAATCAGTGGGGAAATAAGTGGCCTTAAAAGTGAACTGTATAGTACAGCTTTCTAGGAATTCTTTTAGTTTGTGAGGATTTCCGTCCTACTGGGTAATGAATACAGAGGGAGTTCAGGGCCCAGGGTCACTCGTGCTACCTGCTTTCAGAGGTAGGCGTTTTCTTGTTTGAGGTTTTGCACCTTGTGAGTTAGGGACTGCATGGTAGCCATTAGTTGCTGCATCTGATCCATGTCCTCTATTTCTCCGGCATTGCTATCTGTCATGAATAGGGCTAATATATAAAGGTCTACTAACCTGGATCAGATGGCAGTCCCTTGAAGTAAGGAAACCCCCCTTCCCCCCGAAGACTCTGCCACACTCCGCCTGACAAACAGGGATCGGAGAGATGCAGAGGACCCAGGAAAACCCTCTGGGGGAAAAAACCCTGTTGTCCAGAATTGGGAGTGTAGTGCACGTGTGTGGTCTTCTAAACGTACTGGAAACTGGTTGTGGAATCTTCAGGGATAAACAGCCTCAAAGCGTCTTAAAATGAGAAAGGAGAGATAAGTAATCAGAGAGGTTTACAGGGACCTAGGTGCTAGGAATGGAATGTACCTTTTAGGGAGAACGGGGGATACTTGATTCAGAGGGATTCCATGAGAAGATCGTGCTTCCTACAGTGTAAAGGAAACAAATTAGAGGATGGTAGGAAGCAGAGTGAGAGATTGACAGTAAGAAACAGCTCAGACTCAGTTTTATTTATTTAATTATCAATACTTGCTTGAAAAAATTATATCTTATGATATTAATGGAACTATTTGTTTATGAGTATTTATTTATGTTTTAATCTATATTACAGGGCCTGCCGTAGCGGCCCTGTAGTTATGGTTAAGTTGTTCAGCTCATAGGAAGAACACTTTTTGTGCGGCTTCTAACTTTGCTCTCCCTGGACGAATCCTTACCAAACTTTGCAAAAAAAAGTATATGGCCCCATCTGAATTTTATTGGTAAGTTTGATGAAGTTTCATAATGGGGAGGCAAAGTTATAGGGGGGGTCCCAAAATAGCTTTTTTTCCAGACGCAATGGAAAATAAATTGTGCTCAAGCCTACAGCCCAAACCGCTGGATGGATTTTCACCAAATTTGCATCTGAAAGCGGCGGCTTGGTGCCGAAAGAGTGCTTTTGTAAATTTGTTGTACATCTGTCCACTAGTTTTCTTTATAATGGGCTAAAAGTAGGTAAGACAAAAGGAATGATATCCAGGTTCGGTCCACGGTTCCACTTCCCTATTCAGTCCGCGGACGGGACTCCAATTGGCCTGGAGGATGACGTGAAGTCTGCAGACATCGGACGCGCCCACGGATTGGATGGTGAAAAGCGTGAGGTGCGTCAGATTTTTGGAAATGCCCACCATGTTGCATTTGCAGACATCCGCCGGTGTCCACGAACATCGCTGTAAAACATATTAAAAACACAATATTGCACTTGTCAAACTTATCAAACAATCTCTGGGGAGTTGAGGGGTGATGAGAATGGAATGGGATATGGCCTTAAGAGGCCAAAAAACAGGTGTTTTTCATCCCTGATATCCGCGAACAGTCCGGATGTTCGGGTGCAGTCCAATGATGTCTGTGAACTCTTCATATGTTCGGGGACATCTGTGTCTATTTCTGCATAACAAGGATGGTGAAAAGCAGTTTTTGGATGGCTTATAACTTTGGCACCACTCAATGAAACTGCATGTCATTTTGGAATATTATTCTAAACCTAATTTGAATGGTTTTGCAAAGATTGGTGGAATTTTGTCAGAAGGGGGCAAAATTAGAGGGGGGTCCCATAATATTGTAAATGCTTATAAAAATGTGGTGCCATTTGATGAATCTGCACACAAGTGAGAAACATGATTTTGAATCTAAATATAAATGTTTTTGCAAAGTTTGGTGGGATTCTGTCAAGAAGAGGAAACATTAGAGGGGGGCCCTCAAAATAATGTAAAGGCTTATAAATATGGTGCCTTTTGAGGAATCTATACACGAGTTTGCAAAAAAAGATGTTTGATTGAGATATAAATGTTTTTGTAAAGTTTGGTGGTATTTTGTCAAGAGGGGGCTAAATTAGAGGGGGAGTTTCAACATTTTTGGATGGCTTATAACTGTTGCCGTTTGACGAATGTGGATAAATGTTTTCAGGAAGATTATAGACCCAACCTTTAATGTTTGTGTAAAGTTTGAATTGACTTTGTAAAGTGGGGGCTAAATTATATGACTATTGTATGTACATACATTTTGACACTTTTGAAAAATTCCAGCAAACTCGTGTAAGGAACATTGGCAAGGACCTTAAAGCATGGTTTTACAAATGGGCCAGTGTTTTATTATTTGACAAGTGAGATAATGTAGGTACAAAACATAGTGATATACCTTTGGTGACTGAGGTATAGCCTGTGGTCATGGGCAGTGGCCAGATTGTCCGGGTCATGGAATAGGGTCATGACCCAGACAATGTGGCTACTGGTCATGACCACGAGGGACGACAAATGGTGTTAAAGTGGCAATGTCCACATGGGACCAGCTATGTGGTAAAGTTATTCGAAAGTGGGATAGGTTTGAAAGGGACAAAAATGTGCTCGTAGTAATATGGACTTAGGGTTCTCTCTTTGCCTTCTGCAGGCTGCCATGGAAAGGGAAGAGGTGCTCTGTATGGAGCCCCGACTTCCATTTCCATGGTGGCGATCTTGAAAAGGGATTTTCCTTCCTATAGCGGGACGCCACAGTAGGAAGAAAAAGCTTTTTTTTTGTTCATCCCCCAGGAACGGGCGATGAATGTCACATTATTCCCATTAGCATAACACAAAATGCTAATGGAAATGTTGAAAAATCTTTGATGGAGTCTATAAGATTTTTCTTAGTTCTATTTTTTAACTGTGAAAGGTGGGTCCTAAAGGAATCTTTCTTTAGTTGTTTTTTGATGGATTTATTTTTTGTAGGAGAGGTTACAACATAAGGTGGGGAAGTAAAGGAGGGAAGAGGCACAAGCACTAATATGGAACTACAGACCCATTACCACTGTCCCTTTCCTCTTAAAGATTTTGGACAAAGCAGCCTACCTGGAAGTTCTGTGGACAACCACCTTCTTGGACTTCGCCAGTCTGGCTTTCGTCCTCGTCATGGCACCAAAACGGCTCTACTTGACCTGAAAAATCAAACAGATGACTTGAGAGACGCAGGCAAACCTACACTCCTTCTGCTCCTAGACCTCTCTGCGTCCTTTGACCTGGTAGAGCATAAAACCCTATGCCACCATCTCTCTTCCACAGTGAACTTCTCCCCAAAGGCATGTGAATGGATTCATTTGTTCCTTCAGGAGAGGGTAATGAACGTCTTCTCTGAATCCTCTAATGCCATCCCCTGTCCTATCAAATGTGGAGTCCCACAGGGCTCTTGCATAGCCCCCACCCTGTGTAACCTCTTCACCAGACCCCTGTTCAGAATCCAGGACTCACTGGGCATCTCATATACTAACTATGCAGATGACACCCAGGTGCTCATACCTCTCTCGGGGGATTATCTAACAATTACGAACACCCTCAACTTCATTGACTCCACCATTCAATCTTGGTTGGCAGACAACTGGCTCTGTTTAATTAGTGAAAAAACCGAACTCCTGCTGATTGGGTCTCAATTCACTTTGAGCAAATTCGCCAAGGAGTATTACACCTTTACTATTGACAACATCTCCATCACAGTATCACAAGCGATTAAGACACTGGGCGAATACCTTGAACCAAGCCTTACCATGGACAGGCAGGTCAATGCCATTGCCTCCTCTGGAGCGTAGCACTCTAAACTGATCAATGCTGTCAGGCCATTCTTGTCCCAACAGACCTGTATTACCATAGCCAGAGCCATCATAGGCTCCAGACTGGACTACTGCAATGCACTCTTTATTGGAACCTCCCAAAGAAACCTGGCTCAACTCCAGATAGCCCAGAATAATGCTTTAAGGGCCGCAACAGGCATCTCACGCAGTGAGCACATTTCAGCGGTCAGGAGGCAGGTACATTGGCTACCTATCAAGGAAAGGGTCGTCTTCAAAACACTGGCCCTAACCCACAAATGTCTTCACAGACTCGCACCTAGGTATCTAGCGCAAAGGATCTCCAAAAAACAGCGTCCAGACACTTCAGGTTCGCCTATGCCAACCGCATCATGGTTCCTCACACGCAGAGAGTGCGTGCTGGGGGCTCAAGTTTCCACACAATGGCTGCTACCCTCTGGAACAACCTCCCAGACCATATCAGATCAATCGAGTGTCATGATGCCTTCCGTAAGGCTTTAAAAACTAGTCTCTTTGTCTAAAGGGCTTATCCCCATTTGCGATATGTTGCATATGTTACTTCTCTTTAACCACTGAATATGACATACTATGCTCTGCAGATTACTGTACTATGTAATATAACCTTGTAAGGAACTGTCTTGAAGCTTTATTCCTGGGCCGCTTATTGTAACCCTCAAGCAAGCCTTCTTAAGTGTCCTTTATAGCGCCTTGATGCCTGTGGACTGCAGTGTGCTCTCCAAATCCACAAATACAAATACAAATAAATGGAGAGGCAGGTGGACAGGGGAAGATTTTGCGTGTGTGTTACTTCTATGGTAGGGGGCAGTGTTTCTCATGCTCCTTGATTACAGCTTGAAAAGCACTTTGAAATTGCTTCCCCCTGCAGAGTGGTGTTTTGCAGTATATACAGAGGACTGTTTTCTTCGAAAGATATGGATCAACAGCCTCTTTTATTGTATTGCTTGCAAGGTAGCTTGTGGGATTTTGTGTCCCACAGAAGTAGGCTGTGTGGTTACGGTATTGGTTGTGGAAGATGAGGTGGAGGAAAACAGCCTACTACTTGCTAAGAAAGGAACAACCTGCCTGAGAGCACTGCAGTGGTTGGTTTTGGTGTTGCGGCACATGGAGGAGGTGGCGTAGGAGTACTGTCCAGGTAGTCCGCGACTGAGTACAAAGCTGCACTCAGTGCATTTCACTTTAGTAGCTTTAGCCTTTGGTAAATTACCAACAGTGGTAAAGAACTGCCACACCCATGATACTCTCTGGGTGCTAGAGGTAGGCACTCCCTCTGCATCATCTTCTTGGTCTTCTTCATTGTCTTTGGAGGTAATGCACTTTTCTGTTGTTTAGGTCCTCCAGATGGTGGTGGTGGTGGCTCTTGGGAGGAGGGATGGAAATAGCTGATGCCATTTTTGAGATAATTAGAAATGTTGCTAATATTCTTCTAAGTATGTTCTTTGTACTAGATTGTTAATGGATGATGAGTAGGTTTAGGTGTTGGAGCTGTGCAGTGTACATTTTGAGCTTGAAAGTTCCTAGATCAGTAGAAAATGCAGTTCCCAACTTTCCTTGAAGCACGGACCCGATTGTAAATTGCGGATGCCTTTGCAGTCATGTCATCATGCCGCGTGCAAGCGCATGGTCACGTGGCACTGTCTGGAAGGTCCGTGATGATGTCAGACATTAGCGGATGTTGATAGATGCAAAAACTGTGGAAAAAGTTGCAAAAAGTGTGTAGAAGTGTTAAAAATGATGCTAGAAGGTGGGAAATGGTAGAGTTTTAAGGTGAAATATTGTAAATTGGAAAAAAATGTTGGTATATTGCGATAAGTACGATATTAGAAAGTTGCAGGAAAATAGCATTCACTGGTAAACACCCATGAAATACCCATGAAAGACTAACACCCAGGACATCAAAGATGACATCACAAATGTCATTGATGACATCACTAATGACATCACATGTGAAATTAATTTTGATGAAAGGTCCCTACAAGGGGTTGTGTTTATAATATTGGTAACAAGATGTCAGGGGTGATCGGGAGACCTATCATGAACTACTTAATCCATTAAAGAATGTACTCATCTAAGCAACATTGTATTGGAGAGTTGTTGTTAATACAGGAACCTAATCATACATAAACATAGGCAATGGCTGCAGCATTCACCATAGTAGAATATGTATAATCTTGTAATTTTGGAAAGTAAAATAATTAATGCTACCTTATCAGAGTTTTGAGTAATGTTAAACATGAAATAAATAGCTAACTATTGAAGACTTACTACACACTTGTGCTAGTACAAACAATACATATGAAGACCCACAATGCATACAAATCAGAGGCACATATAGGGGAACTAAAGTAAGGAAGAAAGAAACAGCATCATCAGATAATGTTAATAACATAAAAGTTTATCTTCATGTATACAAATGTATTGTGTGTCTGAGGCCTCCTTATTGCCCCATGTATGTGCATCATGAGCTGAGACCAAACCCTATGGCTCGGCCGCCCTCCTTTCAGGATCTGATTTCACTTTCATTACAGTTGGAATTCCGCATGGATGAGGCGAAGGCAGAACGTCGCTGGTGTAGAACAGGTTCTGGTTTCTCTTTGCCTCGACCCACACTGTCTAGGACCAAGACCACACCAGTTGATGTTAGGCCACCTGAAGAACCCATGAAGGTTGGAACCTCTTGTGGTCCTCTATCTCCTACTGAATGCAAGAGAAGAAGAGACCTGGGTCTCTGTATGCATTGCGGCTCACCATCCCACCTTCTACGAGAATGTCCAGAAGTACCCCGTCGATGCTAGGGAAACGAGACATCCCGGCCCTAACTTGGATCAAGGGTCGGGGTTGCAACACGGATCCCTGCTACATGACTGCATGAATGGATGACTCACTGGATACTCGCCAGATGGTCTTCAATGTTCGCCTTTGTATTGTCCAGACCAATTCCATTGAGGAATTAGCCCTACTTGATTGTGAGGTTGCGGGAAACTTCATGGACCCCGAATCTGCTGTCTCAAGGACGATACTCAAAGAAGATAAACTCAAACCTGTGACAGTTCAAGGGGTCGACAGATCTCCCTTGACATCCGGGCCCATCGTAAAACACACACAGTGCTTACAAATGGAGATGCTTGCTCACAAAAGAACCATTAGGTTCGACCTGATTAAGACAGCACATTTTCCCCTCATACTGGGTATTATGTGGTTGCGCAAACAGAACCCTGTAATCGACTGGAAGGCCAACACAGTGTTATTCGATTCAGAATATTGATACCTGCATTGCAAATACAACAACAAACAAGAGAAGATCGTTCCCTTGGAACTGCCTTTGTCCAACGGACCAGCTTCAGTCAGCTTATGCATCCCTGCAAGATATCAGACCTTCAATGACGTTTTTGAAGACAAGAATCCTAAACAGCTACCCCCACACCGCATTGAGTATTGTGCCATTGACCTACTCCCTAACACTTCCATTCCTGCTGGAGAAGGAAGCACTCAAGACCTACTTAGCTGACAACCTCCAAAACGGCTTAATCCAGAAATCAAGGCCAGCTGCTGGGGCTTCACTCTTCTTCATACCCACGAAAGGTACAACTGCGTTGAGACCGGGTATCGACACCAGAGCACTAAATGGCATCACTGTCAGAGACCAGTATCCAATTCCATTAATGAAGGACATACTAGATGCTGTCCAAGGGGCTTCTGTGTTTACTAAATTGGATTTACAAGGAGGCTACCATTTGTTGCGCATCCGTGAGGGCGGTGAATGGAAGACCGCCTTCAGAACCCCACTAGGTCACTTTGAATACAGGGTAATGCCCTACAGTCTTGACAATGCACCCGCCATATTTCAGTGTTTTATGGACAAGATTTTTTCAGACATCCTCTTCCAAATTGTCATAGTCTATTTAGATGACATACTAGTTTTTTCGTCCTCTATGAAGAACCATGTCCAGCATGTCAATGAAGTCCTCCACCATCTGAGGTTACACAGTCTGAGTGCTAAACCCGAAACATTTGTCTTTGAAGCCTCCTCTGTGCCCTAGTTGGGCTTCATCTTATCAGAACAAGGTATACGAATGGATCCACAAAAGATTCAAGCCATTACCCAACGGCCAGCACTACTTTCCGTGAAAGACATCCAATGATTTCTAGAGCTGGCAAACTTCTATATGAAGTTCAAAAAGAATTTCTCTGATCTTATTCAGAACAGGCCTTTCAAGGAGTGAAGTCCGAATTCTGTTCCACTCCAGTGTTTCTGCAACCCAACCAAGCAGTCCCATTCATTGTCAAAGCAGATGCTTCAGCTGGTGCAATAGGAGCTGTACTCCTCCAAGTTGGTCCTGAGCAGGAAGAACATCTTGTAGCGTACTATTCTCACTCCCTTACGGCCAGTGAGTTCAACTACTCTGTATTGGAAAAGGAACTTTTAGCCATTAGACAAGCATGTCTAGAATGGCACCATCTTTTGCAGGGAGCACTCCATCCCGTTGAGGTTCGGACAGACCACTGCAATCTGAGCATACTCCAACAGATGACCTATCAAAACTCATGAAATGCCAGATGGGCTTCTTTCTTTAGCTAGTACGCCTTCACAATCACCATTAAAGAACAGCATACTGACAGACGTCATTTCCAGGAGTATGGAAAACACCATACTCAAGTCAGAACATCAAGAGACCCTTCTAAAAAGGGAAGAGGTTTATCTTTGTAGCCAACATATTTCTGGAAGACGCAAGACAGGCGTCAAGACAAGAAATAACCATGCATAGGGCGTATCCTCCTGCTCCCCTGAATCAAAGAGAAGGACTATATTTCCTAGAGAACAAACTCTACATACCCACGGTGGACTTGCACAGAAAGGTGTTATCTTGGTGTCACAATGTCAAGACTGCTGGCCACAATGGTATTGCCACCACAATTGAACTGATATGTCGTTCCTTCAGGTGGCCTTCTTTAAAGAGGGATGTACAGAGTTACGTCCTCACTTGTCCTATTTGTGCCCAAAGTAAATGCTTCAGTGCACGACCGATGGGACTTCTTCAACAAGAAATACCACATACAGGACCTTGGCTTCAAATATCTACTGATCTTATAGTTGATCTACCCACCTCTGGAGGTTATACAGCCATCCTGGTCACCATCGACTCTTTCACAAAAATTGAACATTTTCCTCTTTACCCAGAGTTCTTTCTGCTCCTCAGATGGCAAGAGTTTTTCTTCACGATGTCTTTAAACAGCACGGTTTACCTCAGGTGATAACATTAGATTGCAGATCCCAATTTACTTCTGTGTTCTGGTCCACTCTTTGCAGTCTCTTGGGCATTCGTTGGCCACTATACTCGGGATTTCACCCCCAGAAAAACGGTCAGACCGAATGATGAAATCATACCCTCAAGCAATACCAATGGTGTTTCACAAACAAAGAACAGGACAATTGGTCTGATCTGTTTCCAGTGGCTGAATTCACTTATAACAACACCGTTCATACTGCCACACGGCTGAGTCCTTTCTTTTGTTTGTTTGGTTATTGCCCTACACATTTGCCCCTCTTTGGACGACCTTCCTCTAAGGTTCCCTCAGTGAACATGCTACTAGAAAGAATCATGACTGCCCATAAAGAGGCCTCATGTAACCGACACAAGTAAGAAGACCAATAAAGGCTACACAGATAAGAAAAGAAGAAAGAACCCTGATTAGCAAGAACGATCCATGCTCTGGCTTTCCACCAAGTTTTTACCCAGGTGGGTTAGACCATCAAAACTTTCTCCCAAACACATCAGTCCCTTCAAATTACTTGTCAAGATCAATGCTGTAGCCTTTAAGTTGAAACTCCCCAAGAGTCTCAGTAGACTCCATCCTGTGTTTCACACTTCCCTGCTCAAGTCTTTTCATCCTGATCCCTACCATCCTCGTGAAAGAAAGAGACTGCACATCCTGTGTTTCACACTTCCCTGCTCAAGTCTTTTCATCCTGATCCCTACCATCCTCGTGAAAGAAAGAGACTGCACATCCTGTGTTTCACACTTCCCTGCTCAAGTCTTTTCATCCTGATCCCTACCATCCTCGTGAAAGAAAGAGACTGCACATCACAGACTCCCTTCTGAATGAATACGAAGTTTCCCATATCCTGGACTCATCGATGCACCCTCCAGTACTTGGCACACTGGAAGGGATTCTCTCAAGCAGAAAGACCATGGGAACCAGTACGCAATATGCATGCTCCAATCTTGTTTCAACAGTACCACCACAGACACCTCTGGAAACCAGGCAACCCCAGAGTAAAGAGGGGTCATACTCTCATGTCATAGCGTTGGAAGGTGTGGAGACAATGGCAGTTCAGCTAATGTGCGCCACATCATCCACGAAGCTTCAGCCGTGGTCTAGTCTTCCCACAAGTTGGCCGCCCCCTATTTCAATCTTCATTCCCAGCAGAGCTTTGCGTTGCAACCCTCACTGCATTCCTGGGTAAGACGCTATATTGATTCTTGCTTCTTTCCTTCCCCTTGCTACTCTCTCCTTTCTACGCTCCACGCACCCTTCCCTCCTAGGCTATGGCCGTCCATTCTCTCTCTGGTTACCCCTCTCGCGAGCTTACTGATGCTTTTCCTTTTCATTATTTGAGGCATCACGCTGCCTTTCTGCTCTCTGAGCCCCACCTCCATACTCTCTCTCTCACTAACATCAAGACGATACTCTCGTCCTTCTAATTAGCTACACTACTTACCAACAGATTGCTGTATATCCATTCAGCAGCAAACCCAGGGTTTTTTTCTGCATCAAGCATTTTCCCCCATTGCTTGGGCTGTCCCCCTGGGGTTCCTCATGCCTGGTTCGCCACATGACTCAGGATACAGACCCTATCTTCACTCTGGTCGCACTACCCTAAAAGGAATAGAAAAGAAAAAGAAGAAATCGACAGCTGATTCTTCAGACTCAGAAGGGGAGTGGGCCGACCCACAAAGAGTGGCACGATCTGAGATAGAAAGAGACTGGCAGCAATTTATCAGATGAATTGCAACAATATTTTTGGGGCAAATACAGCAAACTGGCCCAAGGGCCTGCCTGTGAAAATCCTTTTGATGAACAAAACTACTAGAAAAGTTAATTTGTCCGAAGTAGCAGATCTCATTGAAGGGAATCCAGGCTACTCACATGGCAGCTCAAAGTGACTCTAGGCAACAGTGGGCCTGTTATTAGAAGTGCCAAGTGAAGAGCATGGGGCGATAAAAGTTCAGCGTCACAGCAAGATGCCCCCACTGCAGACCACTGGTATCTGCCCAGTCTGCGTTTCCCCTTGTCAGCACATTTGCAGGCAACGATGAAGAAATGCAAAATTCAAGTACATAATATGGACCTTTTATGATTTATGAACACCCATGGAAATTCTTTCATGGATTAAGCTAAATTGCAAGCATTGCAGGGCGGGGAGGATTCTATGGTTATAAAAGATGTAAAGAAACTTCTGGGATTTGTTCATTTCGATAAAGGATTCATCAAATTGCACTGGTTGCCTCCTTAAATAGATTGACACAGAAAAATATATTTAAGTGAGGTGCTGAGGGAAATGTGTCATGCCAGAAGTAAAAGGGTGTTTTATATCCTGCTGCTTTACTGTGACAGCTGAACTGTTTCGAATAGTGGATCTTTGAAGCCGAGGCTTCAAATATTGAATAAGAAGCTGTATTATTCCAAAGAGGCTCCCGGGGGCATGCAGTACTCATTCCCATCCCTCCCCCCCACACCACTGGGGTTATTTGGGCGCTGCACCTTTAGGCAATGAGCTGTCCTGGGAATAGAGTGCCCCTCATCCTATAAGAAGGTTCTGGGACAAGCGTTGTTTTGGGTATACCGAAGCAAGTAGTTACTGACCTTCTGCGGCCATTCAGGGACTGTTGTTGTGGCCTGTTGGGGGTTAAGGTGATTGCTTACCGGATTTTTAGTAGGTGATAGCTGTAGGTGTCAGACGTGTTGGTTTCTTCCCTCGTAATTGTTGGGGCTCCTCTGCATGTTTTTTTTGGCTGGACTCTAGGTTCCACAGGAGCAGCAGTGCTGCTATTTGTTACAGGAGCAGTATTTCATCCTCTGGGCACGTCTGAGTGGGTCAGTAGGCGTTCTGTTTGGGTTTCCTGTTGTTTGTAGGCCCTGTCAAGTTCTGGGCACGTTTTTGTGATAATAAATAAATAAATAAATATTAAATAAGTTGCGAGAGTAAATAAATGCATTTTATCATTAGGGAGTTGGGGGGTGTATTGCATTTACGAATAAGCGGGATGTGTTTTTTTTCCTTCCTCAGCCTCCCCGTATTAGGCCCCAACCCTCCGTGTAGGGCGGCTCACAGAAGGCCCCAGTGCCAGTCCTGTGTCTGCTGTTCCTCCTTTAAGGTGGCGCTCAATAGATTTTGTTACAGCCTGCCCATGTTGGGCTCCGACCCTCCATCCAGTGCAGCGCTTAGGTCGTGTGTTGGCGCTCTTCCAAAAGCTTTTTCTTTCTGTGTGAGTGGGGTGCTCCTTTTCCCCCAGCATGGGGCAACAGTTCCTGTTGAGGATGGTGTAATTATGCTCCATTCTCTGTGTGGGCGTTGAGTTGGGGTCTTGGGGGGTTCTTGCAGGGTACTGGCCTCAGGGGGCAGAAACGTATTCGGTTCATACCATTTAGTTATGGTTAAGTTGCTCAACCCATAGGAAGAGTACTTTTATAACTTTGCCCCCCCCCCTCCGTACGAATCCTCACGAAAATGTTCAAAAAAGTTATATGGCTGGTCAGATTGATCCCGTGAAGTTTGTTTAGGGTTCGTAAAGGGGGGAAAAGTTATGGGGGGTCCCAAAATGTATGCTTTTTCCCAAGCGGCAGTTTGGTCCTAAAAGTGTGCTTTTGTAGATTGGGTGTAAATCCGTCCAGTAGTTTTTTTTATAAAACGACCAAAAGGTAGGTAAAGAAAAAGTGTGATATCCACCGCCCATTGTCCGCTAACATCGCAGTAAAAACATATTAAAAAGCACAACATTGCACTTGTCAAACTAATGAAATAATGTCTGAGGAGGTTAGGGGTGATGAGGATGATATGGCATATGGCCTTAAAAGGCAAAAAAACCAGGTGTTTTTCTTCCCCGATGTCCGTTAACAGTTCAGGACAGTCCTGTCATGTCTGCGAACATCTTAGATGTTCGGGAGCATCTATGCTTATTTGTGCATTACACGGTTGGTGAAAAGCAGTTTTTGGATGGCTTATAACTTTGATGAACACTCAATGAAACTGTATGAAATTTCGAAATTTCATTCTAGACCTCATTCTGAATGGTTTTGTAAAGTGTGGTGCTGTTTGGTCAAGAGTGAACACAATTAGAGGGTCGTCCCAAAATATTGCAAAGGCTTATTAATGTGGTGCCATTTGACTAATCTGCACAATGACATTTGTGATATCATCTTTGATGTCCTGGGTGTTAGTCTTAGCAGTGCACCATGTTGGCGCGAGTTATGGTTGCTTAGCTTACCATAACGGGTAAATTTCTGAGGTTTTTTGATTTTACTTGTAACCATAACGTCCCTTTAACAGATTTCTTACTGAATTTCATGGGTTTTTGTTAGTGCAACTTAACCATAACGTCCCTTTAACAAAGTTTTTCAGAGAATTTCATGGGTTTTTGTTAGTGAAACTTAACCATAACATCCCTTTAACAAAACCTTTCAGTGAATATCATGGGTTTTTGTTAGTGCAACTTAACAATAACATCCCTTTAACACATTCTGTTCAGTGAATATATATATATATAGTACTACCCAGGGGACGGGAGGTTGGCCTCAATAATTGAGGTTTTTTAAGGTTTTTTAAGGGGTATTGCACTTTGCACTTTTCTAGTGGATATATTTGTTGAATTTTCTCCGGCCATCCATGGTGGCTTGTTTCTTAGGGCCTATTAGTCTGTTGCTTTACTTGAGGGAGTATGATAGATTTTAATCATTGGAACTTTATGTTATTTTAGATATTTAATGATTTTTCTAAATATATATTTTAAATAGACGTTTTGTTTCATACTATACACTCCTGGTCTATTGAGTTTGACAACTATAGCCATCATGGACACAGATCACTGTGCATAGGATTTTTGCTGTTGAGATTTTCAGTCTTATTCCAAATTTTTTCATAATTTTTTCCCCTTTACTTTTTTGGTACCTCTTACTTTTTACTCTTCCTTATTTTTCTTTTCCTTTTTCCCCTGCCTTGTATTCATGCTGCTATGCACTTTGCACTTTATTGGTAACTCTTGCACTATGCACCTTGTTCTGTCCATGCATACAGCTATTATTGACTTGCATTTTCCAGTTTTTTAAAATCCCATTTATGCATGATGAACTGCCTGAGTATATGTATATATTGTGAGACTACTGACCATGAGATTTCTTGCATTTAGCAAATGTTTGAACCTAGAGCTCTTTTTAAATTCAATTCGTGGGACTAATTTTTGAGACGGTATGACTTAGCCGAGTATGACAACATTAACGGCATAGGTTTTCTTTAATGGCCCATTATAAGGGGTTTTCATTTGACAGCGGCATTTGCTACCAGCTGTGGTTTTATCCTCTGTATGTTCGTATTTTACACGCATTGTATACGTTCAGTTTTCCGTCTCTTTTTTTAGTTCCCACTTTAATTGAATATTGTGGCTGTGCAGGCTACTTGCCAGTTTGAAATTGGTGACTGCTGACTGTTAATATACAGTGTTGTACTTTATTCTATTCATTTGATGGTACATTAATGCACATGCTGCTATTTGCACATTCCAATATGGCCGCCGAGTGAATTATTCATTGTATCAACGTGTGTCTAGGTCCTCTCTATGCATTGTTACCATAGAGTTCGAGCATTGCTTAAATGAGTCCCCCTTCTATGTTCTCCCTACTTACGTGATCAAGCGGTCGGAGGACCGCGAAACGCGTCGTTGTGCTCTTCAGGTCCTCCTCTCTGATGCACTTTTGATTAAATAAAGGACATTTGGTGCTAGCTGTTTTTGCCGTCTGAGCCCTTCATTTTGCTGACGACTGGATTTTCCTGATTCAGCTGCTTTGTGGAGTGCAATCCATTGGTTTTGCCATGTTACGGGCTGAACCTTTCGTTTGGAAATATATATATATATATATATATATATATTTTACGGGGCCTGTGGTAGTGGCCCTGTAGTTATGGTTGGGGTTTGGTCTAGACAATTTGTCCTTGATGTCTTCGTTAACATAACGAGTCAGAATATTAGTAGGATATCCAGGAGTGTTTCGTATGTAGAGAATAAGACCTCTGGACATTCAAATATCTCCTTGAATAAGCGTACCAAAGCTGAATAGTTCAGCATCACAGGATTGGCTAAAGAAACCAATGGGGTTGCCCACGCCAGTGCATTGCCCATCAGGTTGGACATAAGGAAGCCAACCATAGCCTTATATGCTTCATAGTCCTTGGGTCGGAAGGTGAAGTATACCAAACAAGCATTGATGAACTGTGTGAGTTTTCGGAGAGAACCATCATACTTCTCAAACGAAAATGTCAAGGTCGGGCGATAGCCTCACAAATCTTCTCTGGCATAAACAATTTGCTTCAAAGCTGCATTTTCAGGCCTCATGGCCTGCATTCCGTGGGTTAATCCCTGTACATCAGCTACCACCTCCTTGTACTGCTCCAGGCTAACCTTTTTTGGGCCTTGCAATCTCTCATATCATGCCACTCTCTGTGGGCCAGCCCTCTCACCTTCTGAGTCTGAAGAATCAGCTATGGATGACTTCTTCTTCTTCTTTTTCTTTTCTTTTCCGTTTAGGGTAGTGCGACCCGAGTGAAGATAGGGTCTGTTCCAGTTGGTGGCCACCGCGCCTGAGTCGTGTGGCGAACTGGGCACGAGGAACCCTAGGAGCACAGCCCAAGCCACAGGGAAAAAGGTTGATGCAGAGACAACCCTTGGGTTGGCTGCTGAATGGATAGGCAGCAATCCGTTGGTAATTAGAGTCGCTCTTTAGTAGGGTGAGAATATCGTCTTGATGGTAGCGAGAGAGAGGTTATTTAGCCGAGGCTCCGAGAGCAGAAAGGCAGCGTGATGCCTCAAATAATGAAAAGAAAAGGACCAGTAAGCTTGTGAACGAGCAGGGAAACCAGAGAGAGAATTGACGGCTGTAGCCTAGGAGGAGAGAGTAGCGAGGGGAAGGAAAGAAGCAAAAATCAACTAAGCGTCTTAGCCAGGAATGCAGTGAGGGTTGCAACGCAAAGCTCTTCCGGGAGTGAGGATTGAAATAGGGGGAAGCCATCTTGCAGAAAGACTAGACCACGGCTGAAGCTTCTGTGGATGAAGTGGTGGCACATTAGCTGAACCTCCATCATCTCCACACCTTCCAAAGCTGCGACATGACAGTCTATTGTTTTACCACTATGTGTTTCATTGTCATTCAACAGGGGTCATCATTCCTGCATATTCACCTGTTCAGTTGAAAGTAGGTTTAGTAGTGTTTATGCATGCAGTAGTGCCTGATTGCTGGTGGATGAAAGGTGAAAACACTGGCTGGGCAAGGGAGCAGCCTTAGAGTCTGTTGCTACCCACAAAGTGCATAATTACTGCTCAGCGACAACTTCACAAAATGTCAACTGGTCAGATTCTTAAAACACGAGTGGTGTTCACCCTTGAGTAAAAGGCCCCATATCCGTTTTTTAAAACTCTTCCCCAAAAAGGGAGGGTATAAAATTGGGGCAATGCCCAGTCTAAGCTAAAACATATCACCACAGAACTCAGGGCAGTTTGCAAAGGAACTAGGCCAGTAATGAGGAGGACATTGCTGGTAAGCAATCCAATTGATATCCATTCCTCCCTTTTCTTCGTCACTGTCCAGAAAACATACAGATAGACAAAGAAACAAAGGCAATATGGGCCAGTGAAGCACACAAAGTATGTCTGATAGAAAGCCTGAGAAGAATGTATTCAGTAAATATGCCTTTCTCAGGAAACTTGGTGTCTAGATGTAGCTGATATTGATGGCTTTGAGTTTTTTGTTTTGTTTCTGCAAATCAGAATGAGAGGGGGAGAAATAGTGGTGGTTTAGTGACATATTTTGTTATCTCATTAGTCACTAAACACCTGGTTAAACAATTCTCATGTGACACGCTAGTTACAGTATTCATTTCCTTTGCATCATATGCTGCTGCTACATTTTTTCAATGTTTTTTTGCAGTTATGTCCTTGGTCCGCATACTAAGAAGCCGAAAGGTTATATTAATTAAACTAATACTATTTTTGAAGAGTTTCACCACCAGAAGTTTTGTTTTTGCATTCAAGGTGATTTTAATGTGAAAATGTGAGTAGCTGCTCTGATGACTAATATAGTGATGAGGAGGATATTAGTTAATGGGTACTTCACACACTTTTAGAAGATCCACGCTCTGATATGGCTGGCTTGTCATATGTTACTATGTTTTATGAATTAGGTTTTAGAACAGTTAATGGAAGATTACCATTTGACCGAACAGGTGAAACCAATTTTGGGCATGGTAGAGTATCTTCATTAATCAATAATTTCCTTGTACACCTTTTGAGTCACCGTAGAATAGTTGTCTTTTAAATAGTCCCAAGATAATATATCAACCATAATCCAATGATGTTAACTTTTTCTAGAGTTACAAGTATGAGTATCTCACATTCCTTGCTCAAATGTATGATTTCTCCTAAATTAACAATAACAGAAGGTCTTTAAAGTAGTCTGTGTTTGATCCTCCTAAGAAAGCAATGCAATACATTAAATATTTAATGGGAGAAATGGAACTCTGTGTATCCCCTCTTTCTTTAGATAATCACACAGTTCAATCCTTTATGAAAATAATTAGTGGTAGCAGTAATCTCCTTACTACCGAGGATAATAAAAGCGTTGCTTGTCTCACACATTTTTTTTATTTTTTATTTTTTATTCTTGTTTTAACTGTTCTTTGCAGTTTTTACAAGAGATGAATAAACTTCTAATTTTATGTCCTTAAGTTTTTTAATTAAAAGGATCTTGTCATTCGTTGCTCCTTTACTGTGTGGGTTCTTCTTCTTCCGTTACATTCATCATTACAGTATCCAGATGGAGGCTGTTAAAAAACTTTTACCACTGCGATCACTTTTTTCGTCGTTTTGACGCTAATCAGGTGGTCCCACCAGTGTTGCTCGTCTAAGGTAAGGACGTTTTTAAACAGGTGGCCCATGTAAGTTTATCTGTTTGATGTGGTTCCTCTACATGATAGAAGTAGGTGTCTTAGAGTTTCCACAGTTTCTTCAACCTTGCAAAAGCGGCATGTATTGTTTTTAGGGATTCCTGGAATCGCAAGTATCTCGTTAGTCTTTAGGAGGTTTAAGTGAATTCTTAGGAAAGTTGATCGAGTTCCTTTATCTGGGGATTTTAGAATGTATTTAATTGGTTCATTGACTTTTTGTAAGTGTAGTGGGAGATGCTGAGTGAGTTTGTTTTTAGCTGTGTCTTGAAGAGTTTGAATCCAGTCCCAGATTTTTAGTCTGGATTTTGTTTTGTTTGGATTTTCTTCTGACTCCGAGCTACCAATTTCTTGGAGTAGTTCATTGTTTTTCTTGGCCCAGGCTGTCAGCATCTTGTTTCGTTTGTTTTCCGTCTCCTCGCTGATTAATTTGAATATTTTAAGATTTGAGATTCTGGTTTTCCTGTACAACATCAAGCCATTTAGAACAACTGTCGCTTTGAGGGAGAACAAAGTTAGTTCTCTTCTTATCGACACAATTGGTGTTGATTGCGGTAGGTTTAGTGTTCTTTTCCAAAAAAGCCTTCAAGTCTTGACCAGATGATGTCTGGTATAGCCGGCATTACTTCTCTGCCATAAATAATGGCCGGTGTAGGTTTAGCTTTGTAAAACTTGATTGTCGCTTGCATTGAGAATCGACGGTATTTTCTGTCGACTTTCTTTGCTTGTGCGGTCACGAGTTTGGTTTTAGCCCAAAGCGTTTCCTGGATTTGGGTTTCTTGGTGGCTACAGTTGATGGTCACTCCTAGATATGTGAAGGAAGTCACTTTTCCACCTTTTTCCCTTCGATGAACCATCTTCCAGGTTCTTTTTGTTTGCGACGTTTTTCCAGGATTAATATTGTTGTTTTTTTGGTGTTCATTTCCAGGTCGTTTGCCCTTGTGTATTCTTGTAGCCCGTCGAGTCTACATTGGAGACCAATTGCTGTGTAGTCAAGCAGGATAAAATCATCTGCGTAGAGCAGGTGGCTGATTTTATCATTGCCTAATTTAGGCAGGAAGATCCTTAAGTTGACCTCAGGTTGCCCAATGTCGCCCGTGTAGGCATTTTGTATAATGCAGGTGCTAACGGGCAGCCTTGTTTCACTCCTCTTGAGGTCTGGATTTCTCTAGATAGCTGGCCCGATCCACTGAGCCAAACTCGCTTGTGGTCCCTGAGTAAAGGCTTTTGATTGGATCTAGAAATGAGTTGGGACAATTCCATGCTGTTAGTTTGTCCCACAGTCTATCCCTGTTTACCCGGTCGAACGCTTGGCTTAGGTCCACGAAAGCCAAGAATATTCTTGGTCCGCCATCCAGGATCTTGGCCTTCATGGCACTCAGTGCCAAGATATTTGCTTGGGTCCCTGAGTTTTTAACGAAGCCTGACTGGAAAGGGTCTCTGCATTCTCAAGATGTTACCCAAGAACGGAGCTTGTCCAATAAGAAAGAGCCAAAGAGCTTGCCCAGCACATCCAAGAGTGCCATTGGGCGATAGTTCTCCGGGATCGTTTTTCTTGTAGATAGGAACTACATTAGATGATTTCCAGGAAGATGGGAAGCACTTAGATCTAACACATGTGTTGAAGATGTCCATTATTAAGGGGACCCAGGTCTCTCTGTTGTTTTTAAGATCTCAATTTGTTATCCCGTCTGGTCCCGGGGCCTGTGAAGATTTTAACTTGTTGATTTTGTCTTCAATTGATTCTTGATCAAAATCCAATTGCCATGTTGTGGTGAGCAGATGGTCTTTGTACAGAATTGCTGTTTCAGGTTTGCAAAAAAGTTTTGAGAAGTATTCGATCCATTTTTTTTCTCCGACATTGTTCATTAGCGTGTCTTGTGTGAGGTGTCCTGTTGAATCGATCAGGGACCAGAAGTCTTTTGTTCTCTTTCCACTGAGGCATCTTAACATGGCCTCCGAATCCTCTTGGTGTAGCATAAGTCTGTTGTGTTTCAGTCATGATTAGTAGATTTTTTTTGCCGTGCTTGCAGCTAGTTTATTCTTTGTGGTCGGCGGTTTCTTGGCCGTTCATGATGCTTCTCTCATGAATCTTCTTTTTTCAACCAGCAAATCATTCCTAAAATGTAAGTGGGTTGTGATTTGCATGTGTTTCCTCTTTCTTAAGTGCAGGTATGGTTGTAATAATGGTCTGTAGTCCAGTTTTCCCAGGTCCGAGCTAGATGTTATAGCGCCTTTATATCTGCGATATTTAGCTGCAACGTTTGTTATTGCTGTGCTATTCAGTTTTAGGCTCGTACCCTGTTTTGCTGATTGTATCTGGTGCTCCATGTAGTGAGGTGAGGGTGTTGATGGTATCTACTAGCCTGTTTGTAAAATGTTGTGGTCATTTTTAATGGTTCTTCTGACCTCAAGGTTGGTGGATAGCGCTAGGATAGATCTTGAGGCATAGATGTAGTCGATATTGGCTCTCAAGCCTTCCTGTTCCCAAGTCGAGATCGTATAGTTTTCTTTTGACCTTGTGATTTGAAGATTATAGAGATCTCGGGATGATAGGAGCTGGTCTAGCTTGGTTTCTCTCTGGGCTGCAGCCGTAATCTTGTTGTTAAGATAAGGCTCGTTGGTCGCTAAATTGTCGGCTTTTTTCCCTGATCTTTTGTGGAACGTGGACAGGTTGCGTTCATATCTCTGAATATCACAGTTTGACCTATGTTCTCTTTGTCTGTCGCTTCGTTGATCGTACGTTCCAGTTCGTTTAGGAAGGTTTTGTTGGATTGAGCTTTTGGGTTCCAATATGTAGTGATTAACAATAGGAGGGCTTTGGTCTTTTTCGTCTCTACTGTATGTGGTTGATTTCCCGCGATCGTTACGGCCAAGAAGAATGTGCCTCTCCTGGCTATAGATTTGAGCTTATAGCCACTACCTGAACATATTCCAATAAGCAGGCCTGCTGCTGGTCTTCCCTTTGAGCCTTTTATGGCAGGTGAGGTAATCATCTCAAAACCATCCAGAGTAGGAGAGTCAAGCAACCAAGAGGCCGATTCATGGAATAATTAGCGCGGCGCAAGTGGGCAAAAACGTGCGAATCGCAGTGGAATAGCGAAAATCGCAGTGCAAGTGCGAAAATCGCACGAAAAGCAGCGCACATCGATTCATGGAAGGCCGTGCGCGAGAAAACCATCGGATGTGCGATAAAAAAGTGCGCGGCGCACGTTGGCGCACAGGCCATGTAACTGCGTGCGCCAGGTCACAGCGAAAATCGCACAGGCCACAGCGAAAATCGCACATAGCGCGGCGCACGCAACAAAAGTAGGCGGAACACGGGCCTAACACTCGGAATGGGGAACAACTTGCCAAAACGTGGGCGTCACGGGGGAAGTACAGGGCACAAGTGCGCGGAACGCCCACACGCTCACCTACAACACGTATTCATGGAATAGAATAGGGCAAAAAAGCGCACGCTCAAACCTGCGCACAGGCACAAACACGACCGCCACAAGAAAGCAGGCGGTAGCGTCTCTGCGGCTGTAAGAAATGTGCGCCAAAAGGTGCGCCAACAAATAGCACCTATATACTGCCATGATGAATGTCCTATACTGTGGCCCTCCAGGACAAATGACGTGCAAAGGGGTACCCACAAACACGGACACCCGCTGACAAAAAATACGTGTGCGTGTATACCGGGGTGCGCGGGAAGTCTCACACGCGATTTGGCCGGGTACGTGGATTTCAGGGGTGCGCGGGAAGTTCCACACGCGAATGGCCCCGTGCAAGCAGGGTACGTGTATTTCAGGGGTGCGCGGGAAGTTCCACACGCGAATGGCCCCGTGCAAGCAGGGTATGTGTATTTCAGGGGTGCGCGGGAAGTTCCACACGCGATTTCATCAGGGTACGTGTATTTCAGGGGTGCGCGGGAAGTTCCACACGCGATTTCATCAGGGTACGTGTATTTCAGGGGTGCGCAGGAATTTCCACACGCGATTTCAGCAGGGTATGTGTATTTCAGGGGTGCGCGGGAAGTTCCACACGCGATTTCATCAGGGTACGTGGATTGCAGGGGTGCGCGGGAAGTTCCACACGCGATTGGCCCAGTGCGAACAGGGTACGTGTATTTCAGGGGTGCGCAGGAAGTTCCACACGCGATACGCGATTTCAGCAGGGTATGTGTATTTCAGGGGTTCTGGGGAGTACCACACGTGAATTGGCCGTGTGGGTCCTCCCAGGTGTACGCACCACAACCTCCACGGCCCCTGCAGGCAGCCCACACCACGGGGGACTACCCTGCACCCCTGCTCATGTCCCGCAGGCAGCCCATCCACCATGGGCATGCCCCCCAGCCAACTCACATGTCACCTTGCACTACTGATCAACAATGCATGTCTCCCACCAATCCCACCCCCCAGCAGTGCAGGGGCATCCTCCACCAGGCCCCCACTCATGTCTCCCACCACCCCCACCCCCCAGCAGTGCAGGGGCAGCCTCCACCAGGCCCCCACTCATGTCTCCCACCACCCCCACCCCCCTGCCACCATGGGCAGCCCCCACCAGGCCCCCACTCATGTCTCCCACCCCCCCCGACCCCCCAGCAGTGCAGGGGCAGCCTCCACCAGGCCCCCACTCATGTCTCCCACCACCCCCACCCCCCAGCAGTGCAGGGGCAGCCTCTACCAGGCCCCCACTCATGTCTCCCACCACCCCCACCCCCCAGCCACCATGGGCAGCCCCCACCAGGCCCCCACTCATGTCTCCCACCCACCCCCACCCCCCAGCCACCATGGGCATCCCCCACCAGGCCCCCACTCATGTCTCCCACCCACCCCCACCCCCCAGCCACCATGGGCAGCCCCCACCAGGCCCCCACTCATGTCTCCCACCACCCCCACCCCCCAGCCACCATGGGCAGCCCCCACCAGGCCCCCACTCATGTCTCCCTCCCACCCCCACCCCCCAGCCACCATGGGCATCCCCCACCAGGCCCCCACTCATGTCTCCCACACACCCCCACCCCCCAGCCACCATGGGCAGCCTCCACCAGGCCCCCACTCATGGCCCCTATCACCCCCACCCCCCAGCCACCATGGGCAGTCCCCACCAGGCCCCCACTCATGTCTGACACCCACCGCCACCCCCCAGCCACCATGGGCAGCCTCCACCAGGCCCCCACTCATGGTCCCTATCACTCCCACCCCCCATCCACCATGGGCAGCCCCCACCAGGCCCCCACTCATGTCTCCCACCACCCCCACCCCCCCGCCAACATGGGCAGCCCCCACCAGGCCCCCACTCATGTCTCCCACCACCCCCACCCCCGGCAGTGCAGGGGCAGCCTCCACCAGGCCCCCACTCATGTCTCCCACCACCCCCACCCCCCAGCCACCAGGGGGACCCAACACCAGGCCCCCACTCATGTCTCCCACCACCCCCACCCCCCAGCAGTGCAGGGGCAGCCTCCACCAGGCCCCCACTCATGTCTACCACCACCCCCACCCCCCAGCAGTGCAGGGGCAGCCTCCACCAGGCCCCCACTCATGTCTCCCACCACCCCCACCCCCCAGCCACCAGGGGCAGCCTCCACCAGGCCCCCACTCATGTCTCCCACCACCCCCACCCTCCAGCCACCATGGGCAGCACCCACCAGGCCCCCACTCATGTCTCCCACCACCCCCACCCCCCTGCCACCATGGGCAGCCCCCACCAGGCCCCCACTCATGTCTCCCACCACCCCCAGCCCCCAGCAGTGCAGGGGCAGCCTCCACCAGGCCCCCACTCATGTCTCCCACCACCCCCACCCCCCAGCAGTGCAGGGGCAGCCTCCACCAGGCCCCAACTCATGTCTCCCACCACCCCCACCCCCCTGCCACTATGGGCAGTCCCCACCAGGCCCCCACTCATGTCTCCCACCACCCCCACCACCCAGCAGTGCAGGGGCAGCCTCCACCAGGCCCCCACTCATGTCTCCCACCACCCCCACCCCCCTGCCACCATGGGCAGCCCCCACCAGGCCCCCACTCATGTCTCCCACCCCCCCACCCCCCAGCAGTGCAGGGGCAGCCTCCACCAGGCCCCCACTCATGGCCCCTATCACCCCCACCCCCCAGCCACCATGGGCAGCCTCCACCAGGCCCCCACTCATGTCTCCCACCACCCCCACCCCCTGCCACCATGGGCAGCCCCCACCAGGCCCCCACTCATGTCTCCCACCCCCCCCACCCCCCAGCAGTGCAGGGGCAGCCTCCACCAGGCCCCCACTCATGTCTCCCACCACCCCCACCCCCTGCCACCATGGGCAGCCCCCACCAGGCCCCCACTCATGTCTCCCACCCCCCCCACCCCCCAGCAGTGCAGGGACAGCCTCCACCAGGCCCCCACTCATGTCTCCCACCCCCCCACCCCCCAGCAGTGGAGGGGCAGCCTCCACCAAGCCCCCACTCATGTCTACCACCCCCCCACCCCCCAGCAGTGCAGGGGCAGCCTCCACCAGGCCCCCACTCATGTCTCCCACCACCCCCACCCCCCAGCAGTGCAGGGGCAGCCTCCACCAGGCCCCCACTCATGTCTCCCACCACCCCCACCCCCCAGCAGTGCAGGGGCAGCCTCCACCAGGCCCCCACTCATGTCTCCCACCACCCCCACCCCCCTGCCACCATGGGCAGCCCCCACCAGGCCCCCACTCATGTCTCCCACCCCCCCCCACCCCCCAGCAGTGCAGGGGCAGCCTCCACCAGGCCCCCACTCATGTCTCCCACCACCCCCACCCCCCAGCAGTGCAGGGGCAGCCTCCACCAGGCCCCCACTCATGTCTCCCACCACCCCCACCCCCCAGCAGTGCAGGGGCAGCCTCCACCAGGCCCCCACTCATGTCTCCCACCACCCCCACCCCCCAGCCACCATGGGCAGCCCCCACCAGGCCCCCACTCATGTCTCCCACCCACTCCCACCCCCCAGCCACCATGGGCATCCCCCACCAGGCCCCCACTCATGTCTCCCACCCACCCCCACCCCCCAGCCACCATGGGCAGCCTCCACCAGGCCCCCACTCATGGCCCCTATCACCCCCACCCCCCAACCACCATGGGCAGCCCCCACCAGGCCCCCACTCATGTCTCCCACCACCCCCACCCCCCAGCAGTGCAGGGGCTGCCTCCACCAGGCCCCCACTCATGTCTCCCACCCCCCCCACCCCCCAGCAGTGCAGGGGCAGCCTCCACCAGGCCCCCACTCATGTCTCCCATCCACCCCCACCCCCCAGCCACCATGGGCATCCCCCACCAGGCCCCCACTCATGTCTCCCACCCACCCCCACCCCCCAGCCACCATGGGCAGCCTCCACCAGGCCCCAATCATGGCCCCTATCACCCCCACCCCCCAGCCACAATGGGCAGCCCCCACCAGGCCCCCACTCATGTCTCCCACCACCCCCACCCCCCAGCCACCATGGGCAGCCCCCACCAGGCCCCCACTCATGTCTCCCACCCACCCCCACCCCCCAGCCACCATGGGCATCCCCCACCAGGCCACCACTCATGTCTCCCACCCACCCCCACCCACCAGCCACCATGGGCATCCCCCACATGGCCCCCACTCATGTCTCCCACCCACCCCCACCCCCCAGCCACCATGGGCAGCCTCCACCAGGCCCCAATCATGGCCCCTATCACCCCCACCCCCCAGCCACAATGGGCAGCCCCCACCAGGCCCCCACTCATGTCTCCCACCACCCCCACCCCCCAGCCACCATGGGCAGCCCCCACCAGGCCCCCACTCATGTCTCCCACCCACCCCCACCCCCCAGCCACCATGGGCATCCCCCACCAGGCCCCCACTCATGTCTCCCACCCACCCCCACCCCCCAGCCACCATGGGCAGCCTCCACCAGGCCCCCACTCATGGCCCCTATCACCCCCACCCCCCAGCCACCATGGGCAGCCCCCACCAGGCCCCCACTCATGTCTCCCACCACCCCCACCCCCAGCCACCATGGGCAGCCCCCACCAGGCCCCCACTCATGTCTCCCACCACCCCCACCCCCCAGCAGTGCAGGGGCAGCCTCCACCAGGCACCCACTCATGTCTCCCACCACCCCCACCCCCCAGCCACCAGGGGCACCCAACACCAGGCCCCCACTCATGTCTCCCACCACCCCCACCCCCCAGCAGTGCAGGGACAGCCTCCACCAGGCCCCCACTCATGTCACCCACCACCCCCACCCCCCAGCCACCAGGGGCACCCAACACCAGGCCCCCACTCATGTCTCCCACCACCCCCACCCCCCAGCAGTGCAGGGGCAGCCTCCACCAGGCCCCCACTCATGTCTACCACCACCCCCACCCCCCAGCAGTGCAGGGACAGCCTCCACCAGGCCCCCACTCATGTCTCCCACCACCCCCACCCCCCAGCCACCAGGGGCAGCCTCCACCAGGCCCCCACTCATGTCTCCCACCACCCCCACCCCCCCCTGCCACCATGGGCAGCACCCACCAGGCCCCCACTCATGTCTCCCACCACCCCCACCCCCCTGCCACAATGGGCAGCCCCCACCAGGCCCCCACTCATGTCTCCCACCACCCCCCAGCAGTGTAGGGGCAGCCTCCACCAGGCCCCCACTCATGTCTCCCACCCCCCCACCCCCCAGCAGTGCAGGGGCAGCCTCCACCAGGCCCCCACTCATGTCTACAACCACCCCCACCCCCCAGCAGTGCAGGGGCAGCCTCCAACAGGCCCCCACTCATGTCTCCCACCACCCCCACCCCCCAGCCACCAGGGGCACCCAACACCAGGCCCCCACTCATGTCTCCCACCACCCCCACCCCCCAGCAGTGCAGGGGCAGCCTCCACCAGGCCCCCACTCATGTCTACCACCACCCCCACCCCCCAGCAGTGCAGGGGCAGCCTCCACCAGGCCCCCACTCATATCTCCCACCACCCCCACCCCCCAGCCACCAGGGGCAGCCTCCACCAGGCCCCCACTCATGTCTCCCACCACCCCCACCCCCCTGCCACCATGGGCAGCACCCACCAGGCCCCCACTCATGTCTCCCACCACCCCCACCCCCCTGCCACCATGGGCAGCCCCCACCAGGCCCCCACTCATGTCTCCCACCACCCCCACCCCCCAGCAGTGCAGGGGCAGCCTCCACCAGGCCCCCACTCTTGTCTCCCACCCCCCCACCCCCCAGCAGTGCAGGGGCAGCCTCCACCAGGCCCCCACTCATGTCTACCACCACCCCCACCCCCCAGCAGTGCAGGGGCAGCCTCCACCAGGCCCCCACTCATGTCTCCCACCACCCCCACCCCCCAGCCACCAGGGGCAGCCTCCACCAGGCCCCCACTCATGTCTACCACCCCCCCACCCCCCAGCAGTGCAGGGGCACCCTCCACCAGGTCCTCACAATCCCCAATCATGTGCGTAATGGTCAGCCTCCACAGCCAAAAAGCCCTACCAAGTAAACCATTCACCCACATGGAAATGGAAATTACATGTTACACCCCCAATGTTCATGAAGCTAATGAACCCATGTCCGTCACACACAATGGTTGCAATTGAATGGGAAAACACCCAACATGACATGCATGAAACCAATGAGATGATACCACACAGTGAAGTATGAAAACACAATTGTATTGAAAAAAATAAAGAATGCTAAAGAAAGGAAACAAACTACAATGGGAAAGAGAAAAAATAAGCTGCATGTCCGTATGAAAAAAAAAAACTGCAAATCAGAATCCAAAAAAATGTTGTCCAAAGTCAAATGTAAAAAAATCTCTATGCAATAAAGAACTATGTAAAAAACTAACAAGGGTCCATGAGCCCAAATGAACAAAGGAAACCTACTAAAAAACCTAACTAAAAATCAACTATATACAAAAAGTGGAGCAGTGTCCGTCGACTCCAAATCATAATAAGAAACAAAGGAAACCTAAAACTAAAGAACTATATACAAAGGCGGCGGGCAAGTCCAGCGGCTCACTCCGTGGTGTCCCGGGCCAGGGCATCATCGAACTCCTGTTCGATGTTCCGGAGGCGGTCCAGTTCCATGGCCCTGAGGGTCCGCATGGACGACGCCGTGTCCTCCTCCAACCCCCTGCGGATTGCCTCGAGGCACTCGGCCCGCCTGAGGGCCCTCCGCATGGAGTTCTCCGCCCTGACCATTGTGAGCCGCGCCTCTTCCGCCCGCCGCCGCTCCGCACCTATGGCGTGGCCCAACCGCTGCCACACGGAAGACACTCTCTGTCCTGGGTCCCCCTGCCCTCCGGCCGATGCCTGCCCCTCCGATGTCGAAAGCCCCAAGCCTTCATGTCTCCCACCATGTTGCTGCTGCTGCTCTGCCTCTGCCCGTGCACTGCCTCCTGCTGCCTGCACATCCTCCGCCGGCTGGGGTGCAGTTGTTGATGTGGCCACCCCTGCTGGACCTCCGACTCCCGACTGTGGCAGGGATGCCTCCTCCACCAGCCTGGCCGCACCGTCAGAGGCAGCTCCACAGGGCACCCAGGTGACTGATGGGTGGGAAGATGGCACAGAGGACGACTGGCACGTAGGGGGTCCAGTTGAGGAGGGGGTCGGAGCAAGCCCCATCAGACGGAGGAATCCGGCCTGGGTGACCAGTCCCAGCAGGCTGACGTGGTCAACGAGCCATTCGAGATGACGTGCAGTCTCTCCATGAAAAGACTGCAGGTCACCTCCCATGGCCCGTTGACGCAACGCCACACCAGCCAGGACAGGCTCAACCCGGACCTGGATAGCCACGTCCGCAGGCAGAGGAAGGCCAGTTGACGTCAGCTCATCCCCTGCCTGAAAACGGGTCTGGACGTAGGCATCCCTGCTGGTGCAAGATGATGCAGGGACAGGATCGGGGACAGGATTGCACACAGGCACCTCCGCGGCGGCCTGTGCTGCCTCCTGTCCCTGGTCCTGCACTGCACCACTAGCACCAGTGGGATCCCCACCTCCAGACCCCGTCTCTGGTGCTTGCACGGCCTCCTCCTCCACCAAACCCCCCACCAACCTGGATGACTCCGTGCCATCTTCCCCTGTTGGGCCCTGTGGGGTCCCAGCTGCCCCTTCTGCTGCCGAGGAGTCCAACTCCAACCTCCGCCTCTTGGACCTCCCCCCGGCAGCTGCGGCCTGGGACGCGGCACCGGACTCCTCACTCCCCGACGAGATGACAACACGGGAGGGGAGCCGGGCCTTGCGTCTCCGGCTGGCGGTCGGATCCCCTCCGCTGTGCTCCACAGCACCTTCTCCGCCCTCTTCATCAGTTGACGCTGCAGACAGGGAGAAACAAAACACAGGCATCAGGGCACTGTACAATGGACACATACACACATGACAGTTGCACATGAGTGGCATTGGCAAACCTCAGACATGTCATCACAATCCCCAACACACATGTCATTGCAACTCGCACATATGAGCCATACCACAGCCATATCGCAACTGCCACCACCATCCATACACATACAACAGCATCAGCAGCCAAAGGGGAGCCAGACATCACATGCAACAGAGGAAGTGCACCACACATGTACACACACCACCACACTTGCATGCATGTGTACTCCTCCGCCAAGTGTCGCACTGTTCAGACGGCCATCCATGTCAGACCTGCCAATCAGGCTTCCACATACCGCTGTCACATGCATCCATGTTGCATCACTGTTGCACCCTTGTCAAATACACACACATGCACATGTACACAGTGCTCATGCATGCAGCCGAAAACAACATACATGCGTGACATCACGGACATGTCTACTTACATACACATTCATACAAACATGTGTGCCCGCACAACTGCATTTGCCATGCAAGCCTACACACACAAGCACCATCCATGTCTCACACATTACAGCCCTCGCATGTGTCAGCCCCACGGCCCTGTTTTTCCCCCACCCATACTCGACCCCATACTAACAGATGTGCAACCTGCACACTACCGAATAATCACCACACGCACTGCTCACAATCAGGATGCATGTACACTCACTGCTCGACTCCAGACGGGTCTGATTCTCCAGGACCTGGACGTGGAGCGCTGGGGATATGCGTTCCAAGACCCCCATCTGTTCTTCCGACAAGTGGCCCCGGCGCCCCTTGGCATCCGCTGCCTTCAAGAGGCGCCGGGCCTTGTTCAGGGTCCTGGACCTGTAGTCCTCCCAGCGCTTCCTGACATGTTGTAAGTCCCGGACTGCCACCCCCTCCGCGTTGATGGCAGTCACAACGTCAGTCCAGATCCGAGTCCGTCCTTCCTTGTCGGCGCGGGAACTTCCGAAGAGGGCATCATACTGCCCCAGGACTTGCTCCACCAGGACACCAACTTCGGTGGCACTGAAGCTGGTGCCCCTCTGCCTCTCTGGCCGGGGGTTGTCAGTGGTCACAGATGGTGTTTGCCCCGACATGACAACCCCAGAGGCAGGAGTGGGTGGGCAACTGGGTCCTGGGGCTGGGCTGTGGAGCGATGGAATTCCAGTCGGGAGTCTTTGGTTCCAGCAGGGGTGGTCACAGCAACAGCACCCCTGGCTGATGTGCAGGCAGCAAATGGCAGTGCACGTGGGCAGCAGGCAGTCAGGCAGCAGCAGATGGCAGGTGGGAGCGTGCTCGGGGCTCTGGGGGGCAGTAGTTCGGCCTTCTGGGCAGGAGCGTGGTCTTCCGTGTGCTTATGCGTGGCCAGCTTGGTACGGAGTGATTTGGCAAGTGAAAATCCTGCACGTCAGCGTGAAAATCGAGGAAAGGCCCTTAGCGCGTAAGCGCGTCAGCACGCATACGCGATTCTATTGGACCAAAGGCCCTCAGCGCGTAAACGCGTCAGCACGCATACGCGATTCTATTGGACCAAAGGCCCTCAGCGCGTAAACGCGTCTGTGACGTGACCCGCACTGGTGTTTCCCAAACAGCACGTGATGACAGAGCACACGTGGAAAGACTGCATGTCAGAGTGTCATCGCGTGTAATTGGACAGCACGTCAGAGTCTCATCGCGTGTAATTGGACAAAAGTGCGCGTACACGCGATTGGCCTATGTACGTGTATATCAGGGGTGCGCGGACACTTAGACACGCAAGTACGTCAGCGCACCTGTATCCCGGGGTGCGCGGGAATTTCCACACGCTATTGGACTGGGTACTGGATTTCAGGGGTACGCGGGTCACACGCTCGCCTACAACACGCGCAACGCATTAATTTGCGCGCTAACAAAATAACAAGCTCAGACCCAGGATGAACATACCGTTCCTAGCAGCAGTGGGCGTGGCCTACCAAAGGAGGAGGAGGAGGATAGTCAGGGCCAGAATATTCACACCCAGAACCAGCCTTTTCGGGATGCCTGATGACCAGGTGCATGGGAGGTACAGGTTTCCACCACACATCATACTGGACCTGGTGAGTGAGTGGGAGGATGACCTCACATCACCCACCCTGTGCTCCCAAGCACTCAGCCCCCTGGAGAAGGTCCTCAATGTACTGCACTTCTTAGCCACTGGATCATTTCAGCGGACAAGTGCCATTGTGGGTGGTGTATCACAGGCCCCCCAGTCACGCTGCCTACACCAGGTCTTGAACATCATCACTGCACGCCCATCAGTCCGCAGGCACATATACCTGCCCAGAACACCTGCAGAAAGGCATGCTGCCGCCCTGGATTTTTACGCTGTGGCACGATTCCCCAAAGTGCTAGGTGCCATCGACTGCACCCATGTGGCTCTACGTCCCCCCAGGGCATCTGAGCACATCTATAGGAACCGCAAGCACTGGCATTCCATCAACGTGCAGGTAGTATGTAATGCCAAGGGAATCATCACCTCAGTATATGCAAACTATCCCGGGTCAACCCACGACAGCTTCATTTACCGAATGTCCACCCTAAGCCGGGACCTAGAAGCTGGGCGGCATGGCGATACATGGCTGCTTGGTGAGTATGAATGCCACTGCACATGCATGCATGTCAGATACTGAGCAAGGTCACAACCCCACCAATGATACCAATCACCACCTCCACAGGGGACAGTGCCTACCCTCTCAGCCCCCACATGATGACGCCAATTCGGAACCCCACCACGCCACCCCAGGTAAGATATAACACAGCCCACATCACAACCCGGGGCATAGTGGAGCGCACATTCGGAGTGCTAAAGTCACGCTTTCGCTCCCTTGACCGTTCTGGCGGGCAGCTGTTGTATGCTCCCCCAGTAGTGTGCAGGATCATAGTGGCAGCATGTGTCCTGCACAACGTTGCAACACGCCGGGGCCTGGCCGTGGACATGGTGGTGCCCCCACATCCCCAACCACATGCACAGCCGCTGTGCATGGGAGGGGGAAGGGCACGGGGGAGGCAGCCCGTACACAGCTAGTGGCTAATTACTTCACATAGAAATCACACCCCTGTGGAGTGCACACTGCCCTGGCACATTCCATCTGACAATCAATGATGACTCAACCTGACACTGATCCTGAATGTCTGGAGAATGAACCGTGAAAACCATATCAGCCTGAGATTGTTCACCTGGAAGTGTCACAATGTGTGCATCCCTACCCACACAGACACCACCAATGCAGTTTTGTGAAGTAACACATTCAAGCAGCTAAAATGAATACCCACTTGCAAAATGCAACAAGAGGACAGTGCCATGTCAGCCAACCCATCCCCAGCACCGCCACACCACACACCGTGCCATGTCATGCTATTTGCAGGTAAACAAAGTAATCCCCACAACATGACACTAGTGTCACAATGTAGAGTGTTCCTAATTGAAACTTGCAACACCTGAAATGCTCACAGTAATGCAGGACCAACAACAAACTTGAGCAGGTACTACCATTACCATGACATCACAAATGTTATATATCAGTAGTCTCACCACCTGGAAATGCCTGCACTCCCACCACTACCAACCGTGCAGTGTTGGCGCCATGTAGAGTTGTAGGTGCACTGCTGCCAACATAGACCCCATCTCCAGACTAGAGGGCCTTTTGTAGACATGAGGAAGGGACCTGCAAATTGGGAGGTAGACACAGATGATGAGTTACACATCAATGCAACATGCAGTGTACAACACAACAGCAATATGCACTAGGAATGTATACACAGTATTGACTACAGACTGCCCACACAGCTCATGGGAGTCCAACGTCACTGTGTAATTCACTGTCACTTGGGCACACCCTTTGCAAGCCCATGGAAACGGGAAGCAGGAGGGGTGTGTGTGACTCAAACCCAAGCATCTGAACCAAATACATGACAAGCCTGCATGTGCCCAGCCACAATGCTGCGTATGCCCACATGAACCACGGAAGCCAACAAATTGTCCCAAAAAAATTGGGAAAAAATAATTGAAAATAAAAATAAAAATAAAAATCAAAAATGGCCATTGATGGGCCCGGGGGGGTTGGGGAGGCCACCCAGGAGGTCCGAGGACAGGATGCACACCAGAACCCACCTGTGTGGGTCCTGGGAAAAAAAAACACCTCCATGGGTTCATGGCCCACACGGCTACCCTATTGTGGGAGTATCACTGCTGTCGCTATTATCACCCTGTGCAGCTGCATCCGGAGGTGGATGCACTATGGGAGGCAGCCCACGCAAGGCCCTAGTCTGCTCCTCCATGGCTGCAAGCATGCGGGTGTGGTAGGTCTGGTTCTGGAGGATGAGTGTGCGGAGGTCCCCATGCAACAACTCACGGGATGCCCGGACCTCCGCCTTCGTTGCCTGCATCTCAGCTGAGAGCGTACGGGTGAGACGCTCCAGCTGCTGTTCTGTCCTTTGGTGTGTTGAAGCCTCAAGCTCAACAAGAGTCGTCCTGAGGTGAAGGAGCTCCTGCCTCAGGGCTTCCCTGTGGGCCTGGGACTCAATGGAGATGGCCTCCTGCAGAGTCGCCAGTGCCGCCCGCCTGTCCCTGTTGGACGCCAACATGTCCTCCCATGTGTGACTGGCAGATGGAGTCGGTTGCCTGCTCTAGTCGCTCCATCAGCCTTTCAGGGGGGACAATGGAAGTGGCCACCCTATCCATGGCCTGAGCCATCATCTCCGATGATGCTGCCTGTTGTGTTGCCATACCGTAAATGGATTGCTCCCATGCGGTATTGCCAGGTGGCGTACGGCCACCACGTCGGCGGGCACCACACCTGTCTGGGGCAAGGCGAACTGCGTCTTGCTGTGCCGGCACTGCCTGAGGCTGCAGGACTGCATTCCCCCTCTGATCTGCTGGCCCAGGAACAGGATCAGATGTCGCGGAGTGTGACCCTGCATCCGTAACCACCAAAGGCGTAGCTGCCAACACTGACATCCCCATTGAGGGTTCTGACCCTGGTGCAGATGGGTGGGACAGAACAGAATCCCTCCCTGGAACACTCACCTGCGACGGCACATAGGTCTCATCCGAATCAACACCTGAGTACAGCTCGGGGGAGGTGCAGCCAGAGACACCCCTTGAGAGCACGACCTGCAGCACTTGTGGGTTCTCACCCACCACCACACCACGTCCCTCACTGGTGGTTGGTCGGCCCTCGGACCCCTCCTGGGTCTGCACCATCTCCACAACCCCAGCAGTATCAGGTGCGTCTTCCCCTGCAAAGACATAAAAACAAAGAAATGGAAACAGGCATTAGCACCATGGCACACAATGAGGGCTGAGAAGCAAGAGAAACAGTACTTGATTGACACATGTCCCACATGACTAAAACCTGTTGGGTGTCCTGACCCACGTTTAAGCTATCATGCCACAACATTTGGTGCTGTGGGCTTAGAAAATTCAAGATGGCGGAAAACCCACATGTGCGCCGAAATCCAGGAAAGCTGCGCAGTTTGTGCGCACACCGAAATGGTTGCCTCACTTGCCACCCACCAGTGCGAGAATGAAAGGCCGGGTTGCCATGAGGGAAATGGGTTGCCAAAGGAAAAACAGTAGCGCCGGTTAGCTTCAAAGCGCTTTAAAATCACCATTGGACTACCCGCACAGTAGTCTGAAACCATTGGGATTGGCAATGCTGATTGCCAAATGCAACCTAGAATTGTTGGGAATTCATTTTCTTAAATCCCAAAAATGGGTGCAGTACCAGTACTCACCACTATCCAAAAGCCGGCAGTTTAAAACCACCCTGTGTTTCTCTGAAGGCAAGCCAAAGTGCCTATTTCAAACATTGCAATATGTGCAAAATATTCACTGAACACCAGCAGACATTTGGTAGAATGGATTTTTGTGTGCCTACAAAATCTGGGAAATGAAGAGCCCAGAACAATGCTTATAACAAAACTGGCTGAGCTATGGAGTCAGCAGTTTAAGTTGCACTGGATTTAAAGACACTAAAATCGAAAATGTTTAGATTAAATGAGTGACCTATGTTTGGTGTCACATGCCTTTGTAACTGTTGAAATGTCATAGTTTGCACTTAGAATCAGCATTCTAGCTGCATATGTAAAAATGTTTAGTTTTATTTGAATGCAGAAACTGGGGAACAGAAATGACAGCTTAAAGAGATTCCAATTTGCCTGGCAACTACCCCCATCAGGAGTGAAACTTGAGTCACAGCTGTGTTCCCAGGCCTAGCTGCCCTTTTGCTGCTCACACTAAGGATATGCCATCTATCTGATAATTGAATTACCTGTGCTCTGCAGGAAAGTGAACAAAGCCCTGTCCTGGCTCAGGCAAAGGTTTTATTGGCAGGAGTCGTAAATGGTCGTAAAAAGTGGCTTCCTCCTGAGGAAAGGGGAGGAGCACTGCCTGTGAGAGTAAGCTGGCTTGGCAGAACTGGAAAAACCAGAAATTCAACCTTATGCTGAGGGTAAACCACACCCCTTTGGAGCCAGAACATAACTTTAAAAAGATGAATAACTCATAGAGCGGACATGTGAAAATTTTATAAATGATACCATAATTCTTGTGATTTTTCTGCCCACAGTTTAAGAGGTTTTTAGAACCGGTGGTATGTTCAGGGGGGTGTCAGCGGAAAAGTGGGGATAACTCTAAATGTATGCATGTTAAAAATCTGAAACTTCATCAGTGAATGTCCGTACTCCCTGCGCACATGTGTGTAAAGTTGGGTCAATGTCAGAAATTGCAAAATCAGTTAAAAAGTGAAATATGTGCCATTTCTGAATGCAAGCTCCCAGGAAGAGCAGAGTTTGAACAGGGGATACCTCCTGTAATGCATGATGGGTGCATATGATTTTAAAACAATATGTACCTCTGCAAACATGTATTTGATTCAAATCTAGATTTGTGTGTAAGTTGACAGGAGGAGTGGACTTTCTGCGGGCTGTAAAATGACATCACTCTGACTCACAGTTCATTCCCCAATCAAATGATAAATGGAAGTTTGACCAATTAGAAGCTGAGAGAGAGGTAGGGTCAGTGATGCTAGAACACACCCACATTCTAAACAAATAAAAGCAGACAGACAGGACAGATAGGGACTTTTTCAATTCCATCTGCAGCGGGACGCTCTGCCGGAAAAATCCATGCTTTACCTCCATCAAACCTCCAGAGAGCCAAACTAGAGACTTCAATCTATCCAGAACTAGAGACCCAGACCAGAGAACCAGAGAGAGCTGACCCAGATCACTGTGAAGTGCAGAGACCAGAGGCGAGTTTAAAACCTGACCAGATCCATGGCGAGGCCCATTTCACTCAAGAATATAGTGTGAGTACATAGCAAACTGTGCAGAACCAATCTCTTAGTTAAAATAATATAATTCAATCCTATTTTAATCTAAGTAGAACTGCAGCTTAGAAATTGTGTTATTCTGCCATCATTTTTAAAGCTGAAAAAGTGTGCGTTTAAAATTTGCAAAAACCAAAAACGACCTCTAGTAAATCGTTCATATCTCCGCAACCGTTTGTGCTAGAGACTTGCAGTAACTTTCATTTTGAAGCTGAGATCCTAGGCTTTCCTAGGACCCCAAAACGATAGAGATAGTCCTTGTGGTTCCTCTGTAATAGCGCTCGGCGCATCCGCGAATTTTACAGCGATTTGCAAATTTCTTCACGTGTAAAACTGCTGCTGCTTGCCTTCCATTTGCCAGAAATTCGTTTAACCTGCTAACTATCCCTGCCCCATTGCTAGTGTGAGCCTGGACTAATATTAACTAGATACCACTCACCCTGAACCTCTGAAAGGGAATTAAAAAGCATTTCCAGCATATTTCTCATCCATTGCTAGCACATATCAAAGCATTTGGGCCTGTGTTTTCAAAACTCCTATCTGTGTTTTAAACTTCTGTTGTCTAAGCTTGGGGGGGATTGAACTGATTACATTGATTGCATTTCTGAGAACTGCGTGCTTTCCTCCCATTCCCTTGCATTGCATAAAGAGGGGGGGAGTGAATGGCCAGAGAAAAGTGATCACATTGTTTGGTTGAAATCATATTGAGTCTTTTCTCTACTGCATTCATTGAATATTGCATCCACCTGAGCTTACATAAAGCATCCTCTACCACATTATACTTTTGTTCCTATTTACCAGTGTGCTACCTTATCCATTTCATGTCAACTCATTAGTGATTATAAGAAGTGTGCTAGTGCCAGATTCTCCGTTGTTGATCTTTATCATATCAGATTAAGTGTGCTATTCAATTATTAATTTATTATAAAGTGTGATATATATATATAGTTTAAATTATCAAATAAACCTTTTAAACTTGCAAAACAGAACTACTTCTTGGCTCAGTGGGGTCAGGGGGATTCCAAGAGAGGGGTGTTATATAGGGGTAGTCATCCAGAACGCATGAACTGGACATAGAGATATATCAATAAGGGTTTTCATTCAGTATTCTAGACTAGGCGTTAACTTAGCTGTAGTGCTGAATCGAATCCTCTTACAAATTGGGGGCTCGAGCCGAGACGTTGGGTTAGATTTACCACTTGTGCAGCTCAATACAGTGTGCTAACTGACGGGATACATACATCCGGTCGGATCACCACGCTGTGTTACGCTGTAAAGCATTCCTCAAAAGGGACACTCCAAGAAAAGTTCTGTTCTGCAAAAATAAAATACTAACTTCTGTAAGCCAGGACAGAGACCAATCTCTAGAATGACGACCTTGGTAGATATGAAAATAGCCAGAGAGCACCTCTTGCATAAGCTATTTGTGAGAGGTGAATGGACCGAACAGGGCCAGGATGCCTGGTTGCAGGCCATCACGCGACAGGTCACTGAAACAGGGTCAGACTTATGGAGAGATCAGGGTCCATTACATGTGGCCCTGAGTGAACTATATATGGCTCCTAAAGCCAAAGAGGAACACAATAAGATTGCCAGGATAGCAGCATACCTGTACCTATATATGGGAGACATGCAGGATAGATGTGCTGAAAGCCAAAATCTGGCAAATAGGCAACAGATGGTGTTAGAGAAGGTCCAATCTGACCTGGTCTCTTCTGAGCAGAGGCTGCAGAGGAGCCAGGAGTCAGAAAATGACAGCAGACTGTACATCACTAAAATAAAGGAGGATATGGATGTGCTGCAAAAGGAAAAGTCAGAACAGGATACCAGATTTCTGGCCTTGCAGAAGGAACACCAAGAAGGTTTGGACTCCCTACTGCAAAGCCAGAAAAAGCTGGAGCAACAGCTAGACTTCAATAGGGCATGTGCTGAGCAGGTAGTCACCCTGCAAAGCCACCTAGATAGAGAGAAGGCAGAGAGCAATAAACTGATTTTGAAAGACCTGGATACCCAGACAGAGTTTGACCAGGAGCGCCAGAAAGCTGGTACCTTCCAAAGGCAGAGGGACGACCTGGCGGCACAAATGCAGGCTCTTAGTCAGGAAAGAGACGCCATAGGCCAGGAAGTCTGCCATCTAAAAAGAAAAATGGAAGAAAATCACCTGGCCCACCAGGGACTGGGTGACCTCCAAAAAGAACACCAGAACTTGTTAGAGCACACCAGGAGGGTGGAGGATGCTCTAGCAAGAAAGGAGCAGGCCAATAGGGACACAGCTCAGGAGGTAACCCTCCTGCAGCAAAGACTGGCCCAGTGCTCCAGGACCAATCAGGAAACACAGAGAGAGAATGAAGCTCTCAGCCAGCACAATGATAGGCTCCAACAGCAGGTAGCGATGCAGGAGAGACTGATAGAGTCGAGTAAGGCCTTAACTGAGGAACTGAAGGCACAAATGCAGGCTCTTGCATTGCAACAGGGAGCAGGGGCGGATAGAGATGAGGTTCGCTGGGAAATGGAAACTCCGGAGCATAACCTCAGGAGCCCTAGTACCAGAGGCCCTCATACCTCTCAGTCCCTGGACTCTGCCACCCCCGTGTCCCCTGGCGCACATGAGCACAGGGCCACAGGGATGGCAGATTACTATCCAGCCAGAAGCATGGGGCTCATAGGCCAGTACCATCCAGGAATGGAGGGGCGGGCATCCGGGTATGGGCACCCAAGCATGGTGCAATTCAGTGGGGAACCCGGGGAGAATAGGCCTATTAAGGGCATCCTGAAAACCACTGCCCAGTTAGGTCAGTGGGGGGGGGTACCCAGCAAATCCTGGCAGCAAGGAGGAATCTGAAGACTCCTCTGAACTGCGCAGGACACAGGAGACCAGGTCCCCACATTCTGCCAGCCATTCCCAGGCTCGCAGAATCCGGGAAAACCTGGAAGAACAGACGGGAACCTCTGGGAGCAGTGCCTCTGAGTCCGAGGATGAATGGACAAGGGTTACCCGAACCAAAAAGGCCAATAAGGCAAAAAGGGCCTTGCTTAAGGACCCCTTAAAGCAGATTAAGGCGATCAGGAGCGTCATCACGCCTTACCATAAGAACGCTAAGTATTCTGTTTGGGAGCACTTAGAGTTGTTTGAACAAATGATGGAGACTTTCCATTTGAAGGACAGCCAAAGCTGTATTCAATATGTAAAGTGGACCTTCTCCCCGGAATACTCCAGTTTCTTTGCGGGGCTGGAGGACCAAAATCATTCAAGATGGTCCACCTATAAGGCGGCCATCTTGAAACATTTTTCTGTTCACAGAAATCCTCAAGAGGCTCGCAAGGCAGCCTACAATTTGCAATGTGGGGAGGATCAGGCCCCACAAGAATTTGTGCAGGAGTTAAAGCGTGCTTTTGCGCAGACCACCAGAAGAGTGCGCACAGACAGTCGAAAATTCGTTAATACATTTTTTCATGCCTTGCCCAAATACATCATGACCCAGCTCGTGAGGGATTTTCACGAGAAACGATCCTTAGACTGGGTCATTGAACAGGCTACCCGGATCTATGAGGTGCAGAAACCGATAGATAGCAAAAGTAATGCCCAGAAAAACCCCAAAGCCAACAGCACCCCTGCTGCTGCCAAGGTGGCAGAGGTAAAGGTCACCCCCGTTTTGGATTTGGAGATGGGGGGGCCTAAAAACCTGCCTGCACCTAATAATGCTAGGCCCAGGAGGTCCTCGGGTCAGTCACAGACAGGGAGCCAAGGAGGCAGCCCCACAAATGGGGTCCCTCGCTCTCCTGATTATGTAAGTCCCCGTTACAAGGGAAATCGACCCATCCTGGGTTATGTGTGGACTCCTCCAGCCCAAGGGGGGGGATCCAGACAAGCACCTAACCCAGGGAACTTCCCTCCAAACTTCCCACAGGATGGCAGAAATTTACCAAACCCTGGGCAGAACTTTTTCCCCAGATATCCACCCGACTTCCAGCCCCAAAACCATCCATCCTTCTTTCCCCAATTCCCTGAGCCCAGACCACTGAATCCGGGAAAGGGGAGGCCAAGGGTGGAGGGGTACCCAAATCTTCCCAACCAGGGGTATTACCAGAGGAGGGACAGCTACCCTTCCCGGGATCAGCCCAGGGGAGAAAACAGGGCCCCGTATCAGCCTGAGCGGGTTTCCCAGTTAGAGCGCCAGGTTCAAAACATGGCGCGGGATATGGGTCATTTACTGAGGGCGCAGCAGAACCCTCAGATCAGCATGCCGGCGCAGAACGCACCCAACTCTGGACCTGGTGCTCCAGAACAATGACGGGGGCAGCACCCCGATAACTCACCGGTTCCCAGGGAGGAGGCACAAGGGGAAGGGGGGTGTAAAGCCTTGGAGGAAGCTTCCTTCCTCACTTGTAAACAGCCCCTGGAAACCCAGGAACCGGAAACAAAATCTCTTGCCCCTGAAAGTCTGCCTCCTAAGGAGCAGAGGGGGGGCAGGGGAAACAAAAGACCCAAACAGACTCAGTTTGAGGAGGAGGTACAGATCTTCCAATTTGAGGGAGAGGGATCCTCAGAGGATCCTGGGAAAAGGATCTTCTCCTTCAGAGAGGGGGGAACTCCTCCCAAAGAAAAATGGGTCCCTAGGGATGCAAATCCAGACTGGGGAGATGTGGAGACTGAGCTACCGCCGCCCACCATCTCATCCCAGAACCAACAGCAAGAAAATCCCCTGGTTCAAACCCATCCTGGGGACTGCCTCCAAAAAGGGGGGGGGCGGCCCAGAACCGGAACCAGGGGAACCCACAATGGCTCTGATCTCCAGTTGCCAACTTTTTCTTTCAGATTCCCAAGACTCTCCACAGAATTCTGCCCAAATCTCTTCGCTAGCGATGTCCAAAACCAGAAAATTAGCCCACCAGTTGTCCAAAAATGTACATTATCTGTGCCCCCTTGAGGAGAAGGAGGGAAGATATTATGCCCCGGTACAAGTACAGGGACAGGGTACAATTTTGGCACTGGTGGACACTGGATCTCAAGCTACCCTTCTGTCCAGAAGGGCCTTTGATGAACTGAATGCAGGAAGGGGAGAGAATTACCAAATTCCTCTCACCTCTCTTCCTGGACAACTGCAGAACTTTGACGGGAAGGAAATTCCCGTCGAGGGGACGGCAGATTTGGACATTAAAATTGGGCGACATAAGTTGAAACACCCGGTCATAGTTGTGACCCCAGAGGGCACCCCTTGTTTACTAGGGAATGACCTCCTGAGAAGGTTGTCACCCCTAATAGATTGTGTAAACAAGGTCCTCTGGACCCAGACTAGCCGACCAATAAAATTAAAACAGAGTGTCAACCATGTTAGTTTAAACGGCACATGCCACATGGTTGAACAAAAATCTGACCAAGTAGAATTTCACTTCCAGAATAGCCAAATTCCAGACGTGACAGTAATAGCAGTAGGACAACAGACTGGTGATGGAGGGTCCTCTCTATTTCTGAAAATCAACCTTCCTTCCAGTTTAAGGTGGTATTCCACACTGGAAGGAAACACCCTGAAATTCTTTACTAATCCACAATCAGAAACTCCCACTTCTATAGTCCAGAAAGATGTGAAATCAGCTCAGAGCCTGGCTGATATTCAGCAAATTGGAGAGCAGTTGTTCATCCCTGTTCAGTTAAATGATGGGAAGGACTCTGTTCTCGCTCGAGTGTGTGTGAACAACGGTAAGAGCTTCATCAGCGAAGCCATGTTCCGCCAACTCCCAAAAGATCCAGCCATTCCCACATTCAAACTGATAGACAAATGGGAAATGGACCTGGAAGCACCTAATTCCAAACATCTCCTGCCAAGCAGGTGTATGCTCAAAATCTCCATTGGCAACAAGAGCATAGTCCATAATTGTTGGGTTGTGCGAGACGTCACTGCCGCCTTTTACTTAGGCAGTGACATTCTCAATCGCTTTGCCATTAGTTTGGACCTAATAAACTTCAAAGCTTGGTCCCGATTAGCGGATAATCCCATGGGCTTTGATGATCCAGAAAAGGCATTTAGGTCAGCTCAATTGCTACCTTATGCAGTTGAAATTCAGATCAAAGAGGAAGTCACCATCCCCGAAAGGACTCGACAATTCTCCCTGGAAGTGAAAGTTAAAAGGGGACAAGAGTTGAAAAACCCTGATGCTTACATACATCTAAATGCTTCTCTCCAACAGCAAGGGTTGGGGGTAAACCCAACTCCATTAGTCCACATAGAACATGACACCATTCTAATAGAGGTGGATAACAGCGACTTAAAGAGTATTACTCTAGCCGCAGGCACCATTATTGGAATGGCGGTTGATGACCGACATTTCTCCATTGATCTTGTAAATGAACTGTTAGGACCAATCCCCAAGGACTGTGTTGACAGTGACAGTGAGGACAATACAACACCAGACAGGATTTTCACCCGGCAGGGGGGGAACTTCCTGGTGTACACTTCCTGCCCCTATGGTAAGGAAGATGTGACGTGTGACTTCAGGAGGGATGAGGTGATCTTCCAGGTCCATGAAGGCTGCCTTGCCCACCTGAAGCCTCCGGTCCAAATCAGCACTCTGACCAGGGACTTCTCCACCCAGCTGGAGGAGGCCGCGGAGATAGCCAAACCAGAAGTCTTTCCAGGCTTCAGGCAGATGGTGGAAGAGAGAGTCAACCTAGCTGATGCCTGTGTGACTCTGGAACAAAAGCAAAAGTTGAAACAAGTTTTCTTGGATTTCCAAGATCTCTTTGCGGTAGACTCATATGACTGTGGTCGCACTGACATCCACACAACAACAATCCCCATGGACCCTGGCATGACTCCTGTGTTTGTGAAGCAATATCGCTTGCCTCTCGCATCAATGGAGTCCCTTACTGAAATAATTAAGAACCTTGAGTCCCGGGGAATAATCCGTCCCGTCCACAGCACCTTCAATAATCCGGTGCTGGGAATATTGAAGCAAAACGGCCAGTGGAGACTCTGCGCTGACCTCAGGGAGCTCAACAAACGGGTCCATACTTCCCGATGGCCTCTGCCCTACATTGACCAAGGGCTGGCCCAGATTCAGGGGTCACAGGTATTCACTGCAATAGACCTGACAAATGGATACTGGACCGTGCCTGTCAGTAGGGAGGACCAATACAAACTGGCTTTTACCTTTGGGGGCCAGCAATACACATGGACCCGGACTCCCTTCGGATACCTCAACTCCGGCAATGAATTCAACATTTTCCTACATAAGGCCATGCCCGACCTGGGTGCGAGGGGTAACCTGGCTTATGTAGATGATGTCCTCATCAAAAGTTCATCTGTGGAGGAACACATCGCGGAGATCCGTTATGTTCTGACACAGTTGAGGGCCGCCGGAGCAAAACTTTCCTTTCAGAAAGCACAGTGGTGTAGAACCCGTGTTAATTTCTTGGGGCATGAGATTACTCCTCAGGGTCTCTGTCCCCAGGAAAAGAAAGTGGAAGCACTTCAGAAACTGAAAGACCCCACAACTCTGCGGGAACTAAGGAGCCTCCTTGGACTGACTAATTACAGCAGAAAGTTCATTGAGGGCTACGCAGAGATCACCAGACCCCTGATTCATCTCCTGAAGGGGGGGGTCAAGTGGGAATGGGGTCCAGAACAAGCCGAGGCGGTAAAACATCTCAAAAGAAGCCTCTCACAAGCGCCTTGCCTAGCTTACCCTGTCAGAAACAAGGAGTTCTTCCTGGAGACGGGGTTCTCTAATACGTGCTTGACGGCCGTATTATACCAAAAGCATGACAAGGTCAATAAAGTAATCTCCTATGCGAGCAAAACTTTATCCTCTGTGGAGGAAAAATTCAACGATTGTGAGAAGGCACTCCTGGCAACGGTGTGGGCATTGAAGAATTACCGCCCGTTTATCCAGGGGGAACACATCATAGTGGAGACTCCACACCAGCCTCTGCAATATCTCCAAAGTGACAGAATCCGGGCCGGAAATGTGAGTAATTCCCGAATTACTTCCTGGATTCTGTCAATGCAAGGCTTTCCTGTGGAGGTCAGATATGGCCAAAACAAGAAGAGTCCCCTCGCGCAAGGTCTGGCTGACTTGCATGATTGTGCCAGAGAAAACTGTCTCGAGGACGAAAGTCTAAAAATAAAGGACAACATGGAGGCATACCTTAATTCCCCACACAAAGTCTTTGAAGAAGACAAGTGTGTGGGAATGCCCACTGTGTATGTGGATGGATGCTCTTACCATGTTGACAACAACGGGGAGAAAGAACTGGTGGCCGGCGTAGGGAATGCATGGGTGAATGAGTCCCCGGAACCCTCCGCTGGATACAAAATTGGTCCCCGAAGTAGTCAGGTGGCAGAATTGATGGCTGTGCATCAGGCCATCCTCACTGCTGTCCAGCATCAACTCCACGAACTGGTCATAATCACAGATTCGGATTATGTACGGAACGGGTTCGTGGAGCACCTGGTTAATTGGAAAACCAGAGGCATGTTATGTGCTAACAACAAACCCTTGAAACATGGGAAGTTGATCCAAAACATTGATGATCTGGTCACCTCGAATGAGATGACCATCTATTGGAAAAAGATCAAGGGTCATTCCAAAGTAGAGGGACCAGACAAAACTGGAAATGACTTAGCTGATCAGCTGGCCAAAACCGGAGCCATCCAAGGGGATCTAATTGAGATTGAGTCCCTGTTGGGGGAAATCCAGGTCACTGCCATCACTAGGTCCCAGACAAATGCTCACAACGACCTTTCAATTGCACAATGGAGTAAGGAGACCCCTGATGCTGATTTGATTACTGCTCAGAAGGGGGATCCAATTATTGGTAAATTTTACCAGCACCTTGAGGACCCTGAGAACTTTCCCCTGACGGATACCGATTACATTGGGAAAGAGGACCTAAGAGTGTTGATGAAATGTCCAAAAATGTTCCGAATCCAAGACGGTTTGCTGGTAAGGAAATCCAAAGCTGGCCACGATCAGTGGGTGGTTCCTACCTCCTTCCGAAGCCTGATGTTAAGTCACGCCCATGATGCGGCCACCGCCGGTCATAGGGGGTTTCACACAACATTGGAAATCTTAAGAGAGGTTGCATACTGGCCACACATGGGGCAGGACCTCGACCAATACTTGAAGGGGTGTCTTGTGTGTGCACAATTTCAGCCATCATCCCTCACGCACCGCGCGCCTCTCCAAAAGAGGGGGATGACACTGCCATGGTCAGATTTACAAATCGACTTTGTAGGCCCTGTGATTCGCTCGGCTAGGGGGAATAAGTACATGTTGACTGTGACATGCTTGTTTACCAAGTGGGTGGAATGTCTCCCAGCCCCAAACTGCAAGGCAGAAACTGCAGCTGCCTTGATGATTAACCACATCTTTTCCCGTTTTGGTCTACCTCAAAGGATTGAGTCAGATAGAGGTAGCCACTTCACCAGTGAAGTAATGACAAAGATGTGGGAGATACTGGGGGTCAAGAGAAAGCTGCATATTGCTTATAGACCAGCTTCTTCTGGGGCAGTAGAGAGATATAACCGGACAATTGTGAGCATATTAAAGAAGTTTGTGGCAGATTCTGGGCCAAGTTGGGATATCCGATTACCTCTGGTCCTAATGGCTATCAGATCTACCCCTTCATCTGCAACCAAAATGTCACCATTTGAGTTGATGACTGGGCGCAAGATGGTGCTTCCTCAGCATTTGCTCTACAGGACCCAAGAGCAGACACTGATAAATGCCTCCACTACTCATGAGTATGTGGAGAATTTAAGGAAACACCTCCAACATGCTTTTGCTTACGCTCAGCGGAATCTAGAAAGATCGGCTGATAGCATGAAGACCCACTATGACCTGAAAACTTCCAGGAAGGAATATCAGGTGGGAGACCGGGTCTATCTATACAACTTCCAAAGGAACCAGGCCAAGCAGCGCAAATGTTTGCCTACATTGAAGGGACCATTCGAGATCATAGACAAAATCTCCCCTGTGGCCTACAAAATCCACATCCCCAAAGGTCCTTTGGCAGAGGGAGAAGACAAGTGGGTCCACATAAACCAGTTGAAATGTTGCCATCCCAGGCACACTCTGCAACAACTGGAGGAATCCTCTGGAATCCTAGCGGGTACTGTCTCAGACTAATTCAGTTCCAACCATAAAACATACCACATCTAGTCTCTAAAATATTGTGATTTGCATGAAACTGTCTCTTAGTTATACTGTTTTTATTTTTTCAAAATAAGAATGTAATGTTTCGTCATGATGAAATGCATATGCTGTCCCACCATCTCAACAGTGGTGGAAAAACGTCTATGAGTAGGTATTGCCGCTCTTCCTTTGTCGTCCTAGGAGAAAGAAGACCTTGAGACTGGCCAAGGAGGACGATCCGGAGACCGGGAACGAAGATCCAATGGGCCCAGTGGACCGCCCAATACTCCCATCAGGACTGGCGAGGAGAACCGATCGATCCGACCGGATGGAGGAAAAGATGCTGAACTGTGCCATCTACCGGAAGAAGATTATGCGGACAGACCGGTGCGTGGGTCAAAACCCTTGGGCACGCGACTCCCCATCGACTCAAATTCAAAGTGCAGTCGCGTGGGGGGGCTTGTTGGGTGTCCTGACCCACGTTTAAGCTATCATGCCACAACATTTGGTGCTGTGGGCTTAGAAAATTCAAGATGGCGGAAAACCCACATGTGCGCCGAAATCCAGGAAAGCTGCGCAGTTTGTGCGCACACCGAAATGGTTGCCTCACTTGCCACCCACCAGTGCGAGAATGAAAGGCCGGGTTGCCATGAGGGAAATGGGTTGCCAAAGGAAAAACAGTAGCGCCGGTTAGCTTCAAAGCGCTTTAAAATCACCATTGGACTACCCGCACAGTAGTCTGAAACCATTGGGATTGGCAATGCTGATTGCCAAATGCAACCTAGAATTGTTGGGAATTCATTTTCTTAAATCCCAAAAATGGGTGCAGTACCAGTACTCACCACTATCCAAAAGCCGGCAGTTTAAAACCACCCTGTGTTTCTCTGAAGGCAAGCCAAAGTGCCTATTTCAAACATTGCAATATGTGCAAAATATTCACTGAACACCAGCAGACATTTGGTAGAATGGAGTTTTGTGTGCCTACAAAATCTGGGAAATGAAGAGCCCAGAACAATGCTTATAACAAAACTGGCTGAGCTATGGAGTCAGCAGTTTAAGTTGCACTGGATTTAAAGACACTAAAATCGAAAATGTTTAGATTAAATGAGTGACCTATGTTTGGTGTCACATGCCTTTGTAACTGTTGAAATGTCATAGTTTGCACTTAGAATCAGCATTCTAGCTGCATATGTAAAAATGTTTAGTTTTATTTGAATGCAGAAACTGGGGAACAGAAATGACAGCTTAAAGAGATTCCAATTTGCCTGGCAACTACCCCCATCAGGAGTGAAACTTGAGTCACAGCTGTGTTCCCAGGCCTAGCTGCCCTTTTGCTGCTCACACTAAGGATATGCCATCTATCTGATAATTGAATTACCTGTGCTCTGCAGGAAAGTGAACAAAGCCCTGTCCTGGCTCAGGCAAAGGTTTTATTGGCAGGAGTCGTAAATGGTCGTAAAAAGTGGCTTCCTCCTGAGGAAAGGGGAGGAGCACTGCCTGTGAGAGCAAGCTGGCTTGGCAGAACTGGAAAAACCAGAAATTCAACCTTATGCTGAGGGTAAACCACACCCCTTTGGAGCCAGAACATAACTTTAAAAAGATGAATAACTCATAGAGCGGACATGTGAAAATTTTATAAATGATACCATAATTCTTGTGATTTTTCTGCCCACAGTTTAAGAGGTTTTTAGAACCGGTGGTATGTTCAGGGGGGTGTCAGCGGAAAAGTGGGGATAACTCTAAATGTATGCATGTTAAAAATCTGAAACTTCATCAGTGAATGTCCGTACTCCCTGCGCACATGTATGTAAAGTTGGGTCAATGTCAGAAATTGCAAAATCAGTTAAAAAGTGAAATATGTGCCATTTCTGAATGCAAGCTCCCAGGAAGAGCAGAGTTTGAACAGGGGATACCTCCTGTAATGCATGATGGGTGCATATGATTTTAAAACAATATGTACCTCTGCAAACATGTATTTGATTCAAATCTAGATTTGTGTGTAAGTTGACAGGAGGAGTGGACTTTCTGCGGGCTGTAAAATGACATCACTCTGACTCACAGTTCATTCCCCAATCAAATGATAAATGGAAGTTTGACCAATTAGAAGCTGAGAGAGAGGTAGGGTCAGTGATGCTAGAACACACCCACATTCTAAACACATAAAAGCAGACAGACAGGACAGATAGGGACTTTTTCAATTCCATCTGCAGCGGGACGCTCTGCCGGAAAAATCCATGCTTTACCTCCATCAAACCTCCAGAGAGCCAAACTAGAGACTTCAATCTATCCAGAACTAGAGACCCAGACCAGAGAACCAGAGAGAGCTGACCCAGATCACTGTGAAGTGCAGAGACCAGAGGCGAGTTTAAAACCTGACCAGATCCATGGCGAGGCCCATTTCACTCAAGAATATAGTGTGAGTACATAGCAAACTGTGCAGAACCAATCTCTTAGTTAAAATAATATAATTCAATCCTATTTTAATCTAAGTAGAACTGCAGCTTAGAAATTGTGTTATTCTGCCATCATTTTTAAAGCTGAAAAAGTGTGCGTTTAAAATTTGCAAAAACCAAAAACGACCTCTAGTAAATCGTTCATATCTCCGCAACCGTTTGTGCTAGAGACTTGCAGTAACTTTCATTTTGAAGCTGAGATCCTAGGCTTTCCTAGGACCCCAAAACGATAGAGATAGTCCTTGTGGTTCCTCTGTAATAGCGCTCGGCGCATCCGCGAATTTTACCGCGATTTGCAAATTTCTTCACGTGTAAAACTGCTGCTGCTTGCCTTCCATTTGCCAGAAATTCGTTTAACCTGCTAACTATCCCTGCCCCATTGCTAGTGTGAGCCTGGACTAATATTAACTAGATACCACTCACCCCGAACCTCTGAAAGGGAATTAAAAAGCATTTCCAGCATATTTCTCATCCATTGCTAGCACATATCAAAGCATTTGGGCCTGTGTTTTCAAAACTCCTATCTGTGTTTTAAACTTCTGTTGTCTAAGCTTGGGGGGGATTGAACTGATTACATTGATTGCATTTCTGAGAACTGCGTGCTTTCCTCCCATTCCCTTGCATTGCATAAAGAGGGGGGGAGTGAATGGCCAGAGAAAAGTGATCACATTGTTTGGTTGAAATCATATTGAGTCTTTTCTGTACTGCATTCATTGAATATTGCATCCACCTGAGCTTACATAAAACATCCTCTACCACATTATACTTTTGTTCCTATTTACCAGTGTGCTACCTTATCCATTTCATGTCAACTCATTAGTGATTATAAGAAGTGTGCTAGTGCCAGATTCTCCGTTGTTGATCTTTATCATATCAGATTAAGTGTGCTATTCAATTATTAATTTATTATAAAGTGTGATATATATATATAGTTTAAATTATCAAATAAACCTTTTAAACTTGCAAAACAGAACTACTTCTTGGCTCAGTGGGGTCAGGGGGATTCCAAGAGAGGGGTGTTATATAGGGGTAGTCATCCAGAACGCATGAACTGGACATAGAGATATATCAATAAGGGTTTTCATTCAGTATTCTAGACTAGGCGTTAACTTAGCTGTAGTGCTGAATCGAATCCTCTTACAAACCCACCCATGCATGCACCCTCACTGCATATGAAGGGCAGGCAAATGGCACACACTGATGACACCAAGATGGAAGATGAACACATTTTCTGCATGCTGCCTGGCAGTGGCATCACACATTGGCCTGTGATTGCCAGGTGAAACACACATGCCATCACACAGATGGCATGTACCATTGCTATTGAGTGAAGATGGAGAGGAGGGCAGCACCTATTCATTCAGTCCAGTTCCCGCATGTAATAGCTTTTCTAATTCTAACAGGTCAGATTTTTCACCTGGAGCTGCAAGTCTGAAATGGTCCAATTGCACAGGGACATGTGTGAACAAATGATATCCAGGTAACAAAGTCACTCCACTTTACCATAGCCATGTCAGGCATGTGACTAGTGGACTGCGACATGCCTAGTAAAGGTGGTGGAATGCAAACAATCTGACTGAATGAACAGTGAAAAATAAGCAACAATGTTGTGGCAAGGTGACACTTCAAGGGCAACTGGCGTGCAGTTGGGCTAGATGTCTACTGTTGGCAGAAGGGATACTGCTATGGCCAAATGCAGCTGCGCAGGATGTATTGCATGAAGCACATGGCTGACCCATACGACTCAGGCGCACACACTCTCACCTGGCACACAAACAGAAGCCCTCACACACACACCATGCACATGGATGACACACACATGCATGTGCACTCACCGGACAATGCCTCGTAATCAGCCAGATCTCCCACGCCTTGGATCTGTTCCTCCGTGACGTAGGTCCCAGCGACTGACTCATGTGGAGTGAGTTCCATGTCTACTACTGGAGACCCACCTCCAGTCACTAGAGTTGCGGCATGACTTGAGGCCAGCTTACTCTTTGCCCTGTGCTTTAGGTCATTCCAGCGCTTATAGCAATCATTGGCTGTGCGCCTCACGATTCCAAGGGCACTTACGATGTCCGCAACGGTCTGCCAGTGTGCCTGGCGTTGTGCAGGTGTGGTCTTGGATCCTGCAACAATGACCATCTCGTTGTCATGTGCGGACACATACTCGACAAGTGCATTCAGTTCGTCATCCGAGAAGCTGGGCTTCCTGGACGGGCCGGACTGTATAGCCGTGTCTGGGGCATCAGCCTGTGCCGGACGAGCACTCTTCCTCTTCCGCTTGGAAGGTGGTGGTGATCCTGAGTGTCCTGCGCCGCTCTGGACACTAGGGGCAGGAGCCCTGGTGGACTCTGTATCAGGAGTGTGGGATTGCACACTCAGCATGGGAGTTGGTGCAGGCATTGGCTCTAGTGTGATGGTGTCAGGGGGAATGTCAGCAGCATGGACTAGGACCGACACTGACCTGGCTGGGTGTGTGAGGGCTGGGGTGGATGGAGCCGCAGCTGCCCCTGCAGCCTCTCCGCCCTGCCTACTTGGTGCAGCAGATGACTTGCTGCCCCAGATGCACGTGGCATGGTGACATCAACGTGCACCAGCGCACGTGTCATAGGCCTGCTGACCTGGAAGTCAGCCATGGAGTCAGCCAGGTCTGGTGCCACAATGGGCTGGTCCAACAAGGGCTGAGCATGGATGGTGTCAGCCACATCAGCCTCAATGGGAGGGGGGGGGATTATGGGTGCCCTTGACTGGTCCTCCACACATGGGGGGACAGGCTCACCCTGCAAGTAACGACCACGTCCCCTACCGGATCCACCACGGCCACCACTTGTGGCTCTTCCACCTTTGCCACCCTTACGGAATCCTCGCCTCCCAGCCATGGCACTGATGTAGATGTGCGTATGGGAGTGGGTGTAAACTATTGTCCTGGGCAATTGGGGGTCAAAGGGGTTGGGTACCAGATGGTAATTGTACCCTAGTGCTCTTGCAAGGCTGATTGTAACCCCTGGGGAAAGATGACGGGTCACGCTACGCACAGGAGCCCCAAAAAAGGGAGATGACGTGCACGCAACCCCTCCTAGACCACGTGTGCAGAAAGAAAAACCTGCACTACGCTGTGGCACCCAGTAACACAAGAATGAACGTATGCGTGTCACACGCAGCCTAGAATGACCTCTGAAGGGGTAGGCTACACACGGGGCAAGCACAGATGTTAGATACGTGCGTGACTCACCGTCTGCCAGGTAAAAGAGCGTGAAAAAGGAGCGCGTTTGGTTGGCAACACCCCCGCCAAAAGAAGATTTGTACGCTGTCTGAGGAGACAGGACAACAGTAGAAGGGAACACTGTTTGAGGGAACAGGCCCAGGTAAACCAGTAAAAGAGAAAAAAGGGAAAAAGCTGTCAGAGGTAACAGGGAATACGAACTTGAAACGCCGTGAAGTAAATCGTGTGTGAAACGACAAGAAGTACAGAATTCACCCACTCGCTCTCCACGAAAAGCACGTACAAGGAAATGGTGTTCTACACGTACCTTTTATACAGGCCCACACGTCCAGCGTCACTTACGCGGCGTGTACGCGCTAGGGCCATTTCCACCAATTACACGCTTTGTCACTTCTGCATGTAGGGCCATTTCCACCAATTACACGCGATGAGACTCTGACGTGCTGTCCAATTACACGCGATGAGACTCTGATGTGCTGTCCAATTACACGCGATGACACTCTGACGTGCAGTCTTTCCACGTGTGCTCTGTCATCACGTGCTGTGTGGGAAACACCCGTGCGGGTCACGTCACAGACGCGCTTACGCGCTGAGGGCCTTTGGTCCAATAGAATCGCGTATGCGTGCTGACGCGCTTACGCGCTAAGGGCCTTTCCTCGATTTTCACGCTGACGTGCAGGATTTTCACGTGCCAAATCACTCCGTACCAAGCTGGCCACGCGTAAGCACACGGAAGACCACGCTCCTGCCCAGAAGGCCGAACTACTGCCCCCCAGAGCCCCGAGCACGCTCCCACCTGCCATCTGATGCTGCCTGACTGCCTGCTGCCCACGTGCACTGCCATTTGCTGCCTGCACATCAGCCAGGGGTGCTGTTGCTGTGACCACCCCTGTTGGAACCAAAGACTCCCGACTGGAATTCCATCGCTCCACAGCCCAGCCCCAGGACCCAGTTGCCCACCCACTCCTGCCTCTGGGGTTGTCATGTCGGGGCAAACACCATCTGTGACCACTGACAACCCCCGGCCAGAGAGGCAGAGGGGCACCAGCTTCAGTGCCACCGAAGTTGGTGTCCTGGTGGAGCAAGTCCTGGGGCAGTATGATGCCCTCTTCGGAAGTTCCCGCGCCGACAAGGAAGGACGGACTCGGATCTGGACTGACGTCGTGACTGCCATCAACGCGGAGGGGGTGGCAGTCCGGGACTTACAACATGTCAGGAAGCGCTGGGAGGACTACAGGTCCAGGACCCTGAACAAGGCCCGGCGCCTCTTGAAGGCAGCGGATGCCAAGGGGCGCGGGGCCACTTGTCGGAAGAACAGATGGGGGTCCTGGAACGCATATCCCCAGCGCTCCACGTCCAGGTCCTAGAGAAGCAGACCCGTCTGGAGTCGAGCAGTGAGTGTACATGCATCCTGATTGTGAGCAGTGCGTGTGGTGATTATTCGGTAGTGTGCAGGTTGCACATCTGTTAGTATGGGGTCGAGTATGGGTGGGGGTGTACAGGGCCGTGGGGCTGACACATGCGAGGGCTGTAATGTGTGAGACATGGATGGTGCTTGTTTGTTTGTTTGTTTGTTTGTTTATTTGATATAGCGCAAAAACCAAACCCGAATGGGTAGCTGGGCGCAAACAGTACAAGATTGCTTAAGAACTTGGTTACAGGAGGAAAACACATTATACAGTTCACAGTTAAATCAAGAGAAGTATGGTTTATACAGTTCACGTTGGGTCAACGGTAGGTAAAGTGAGAGAGCAAGGGAAAGAGAGGAAAAAGGAAATAAGAAAAATAAAGAGGTGCGGAACTACGGTTCAGTCAAGTTGGTTAGATGTCATTCATCTGGTTGCAGGCATCTAGTGTCTATGTGGGGAGGTCGAGTTAAGTGTCATTGGCACGGATCCAAGTGAGGACTTTACGTCTAAAGCTAGAGTAGGGTTGGTCCATTCTGAGATCCAAGGGGAGTTTGTTCCAGGTTTGCGCAGCTATGATAGGGAAACTAGAGCCGCCTGCTGTACTCTTTTTGAATCTAGGTATCATAAGGTGGAGGCGTTGGTCATTCTAGTAGGGCGGTTAGAGGTTCTCTTGTGGATTCTGTTGGCCAGATAGGGGGGGGCAATGTTGTTGAGGCATTTGGATGTGAGGGAGAGTATTTTGAGGGTGATCCTGTCTTTGATTTTTAGCCAATGGATATTTTTCCTAAAGGTGGAGATGTGGGCTCTGTTAGGAATATTTAAAGCTGCTCTGATAGCGTTATTTTGGAGAGTTTGTAGTTTGTCAAGGATATACTTGTTGGAACCTGCATAAAGGGCATTACAGTAGTCCAACTTGGATATGATGAGAGCATTGGCTAATGTGATGCAGCTGGTCTCAGTTAGAAAAGGTCTACATGCTCGGATCAATTTGCAAGTATATGCCATGGAGGATGCTAGCGAGTTCGTTTGCTTTTTGAAGGTGAGCGCTGAGTCAAGATAGACCCCAAGGGTTTTGACTGCAGGCATCACTTTAATGACGTTATTGTCAATGTTGAATGAGGCATAGTTAGGGTCAAGTTTTTTGATCGCCAACGCTGAGCCAATGATCAGTAGCTCCGTCTTGTCGTCGTTCGGGCAGAGGCCATGGGATGCCATCCAAGCCTGAATGAGGAGATATATCTTATTTACTAAGTCCGTGTCTTCCAAGAAGTTACCCGAAAGGGGGATTAGAATCTGAGTGTCATCTGCGTAATTAGTGTAGACAATACCCAGTCTGTCCAACTTGTCAAACAGGGGCTTAGTAAAGATGTTATACATCGTCGGAGAAACACATGATCCTTGGGGAACACCGCATGAAACTTGTATGGGGTCAGCGGCTGCTAAGGGTGAGAAGACTCTCATTGTCCGGTTTGCAAGGAAGGATTGTATCCACATTATGGCATCACTTGAGAAATGAGCGGCCGAACTTAGGTGATTGCATAAGACTGCATGATCTACCAAGTCGAAGGCCGCGGATAGGTCAAGGAGGAGTAGCATTGCAGTTTTACCATTGTCCTTCAGCTCGTCAATTTGGGTCTTGAGGTCAATCAAGGCTGTTTCAGTGCCGTGAAGGGGGCGGAAGCCAGATTGCCGTGATCCTAGTAAATTGTTAGTTTCTAAGTGGGCCTGGATTTGCAGGTATGCTGCTCTGTCTATGATTTTAAGTAAGAAAGGGACAGTAGTGATGGGTCTGTAGTTAGTTGGTATAGCAGGGTCAAGTGTTTGTTTTTTTAGCAAGGGAAGCACCCAGGATTGTTTGAGGTTGTTCGGTACTAGGTTAGACTTAAAGGATGCATTAATGATTTTTGAAATGAAGGGTGCAAGGTCTCGAGCTGCATCTTTTATAATTTGGGCCGGGCAGTTGTCACCTTTACAGTTGGAAGGTTTTAGAGATAGTATGATTTTTTCTGTCTCCAATATGGATATCTTTCTGAAGCTAAATAGGTGGGGGGTGTTAGATAGGTTTGGGAGGAGCTGAGGTTGCAAAATGGGTTCAGTTGGCAGGAGCAAGGAAGCTTTTTTGTTAGCAATTTTAGATTGGAGCGAGCTAATTTTGTCCGCCAGGGCATTTTGTATATTAGTGCACCAGGACTTGTTTTTAGGAGTGTTATCAGGTGAGGTTATGGGTGATTCCATTTCACGGAGGATGGAAAATAGCTCCTTGGAGTCTGATTTAGCTTTAGAGATTCTGTCATTGAAGGTATTTCTTTTAGTGTGTATAATTTCCTTTTTGTATTGCTTGGCAAAGGTGGCTAATTTGGTTTTGTTCTCCTCGGTGGGTGAGTGTTGCCAGATAGACTGCAACTTTCTTTTTTGGATTCTAAGGTCTTTCAGGTGTGGCGTAAACCAATTGTTAAGGTGACAGAGTTGTTTGCTTTTGCGCAACTTGATAGGGGCGATTGAGTCTAGTACCTTGATCATGGAGCTGTTGTAAGCTTCTACAAGCGACGTAGGGTCTGTAATGTTGTCTAAGTTATTAAGAGTAGGGAGAAGGTGGGGTAGGATTTGTTCTGATGTGATATCTTTTTTACTTCTGGTGGGAAGTGGCGGGGCCATGAGTATAGGTTTAGGTCGGATAAGGTCTAGTGTGGCATTGAATACAATTAAGTAGTGGTCAGTCCAGGATTGTGGTATTATGTTGGTAATATTAATGTTACAGTTCCGATCAGCAACCCAGTCAAGGGTTCTACCTTTGATATGGGTAGGGGAGGAGACTTTTTGAGATAGGGCGTAGTCATTCAGGAGTGAGGCGACAGATAGGGCATGTTTGTCATTGCTGTCATTAAAGCCCAGGTTAAAGTCTCCCAATAGTAGTATTTGGGCGTGGTCTTTAGTATTGTTGGTTATAATGCTGGTTATGTCGTCTTCAAAGGTTCCCAGTGGTCCAGGTGGTCTGTAGATAACATGCAGGGTGAGAGTCCGGTTACAAGAGAGGTGCAATTTGGCAGTAAGGAGTTCACAAGATGAGAATGTCAGGGTAGACGCAAGTTTGATGGGTAAGGTAGCTTTGTGAATGATGGCTAGGCCGCCTCCTTTAGTGTTGGGTCTATCGACTCTTAGTAGTTGGTAGCCATCAGGTATAGCTAGCATGATGGCGGGGCCAGCTGCATCATGGAGCCAAGTTTCGGTTATGACTAATAGGTCTAAGTTTTCATTGGTTAAGGTGTCCGAGATCTCGGTAGCATGGGCGACCAAGGATCTTGCATTAATGAGAGATCCAATTATTGATAGGGTACTATTAGGTTGAGTTGAGGAGGGTTGTTTTTTTTTGGTAGGGGCATCTCTTTGTATTGATGGCTGGTTAGTAGTTGTAGGAGCAGGGCGAGAGGTGGTGGGTTTGGGGTATTGCGAGCGTTTGTTTAATGGATTGATATAGCCTCTGTGATTGTGGTAGGAAGATGGTTCATGAAGACAGGACAGTCTTGCCCTCAGTCTCATGTTTCTGTCCTTAGCAGGGTGTGAATCCGCGATTGCAAATGCCATGTGTGTGTAGGCTTGCATGACAAATGCAGTTGTGCGGGCACACATGTTTGTATGAATGTGTATGTAAGTAGACATGTCCGTGATGTCACGCATGTATGTTGTTTTCGGCTGCATGCATGAGCACTGTGTACATGTGCATGTGTGTGTATTTGACAAGGGTGCAACAGTGATGCAACATGGATGCATGTGACAGCGGTATGTGGAAGCCTGATTGGCAGGTGTGACATGGATGGCCGTCTGAACAGTGCGACACTTGGCAGAGGAGTACACATGCATGCAAGTGTGGTGGTGTGTGTACATGTGTGGTGCACTTCCTGTGTTGCATGTGATGTCTGGCTCCCCTTTGGCTGCTGATGCTGTTGTATGTGTATGGATGGTGGTGGCAGTTGCGATATGGCTGTGGTATGGCTCATGTGTGCGAGTTGCAATGACATGTGTGTTGGGGATTGTGATGACATGTCTGAGGTTTGCCAATGCCACTCATGTGCAACTGTCATGTGTGTATGTGTCCATTGTACAGTGCCCTGATGCCTGTGTTTTGTTTCTCCCTGTCTGCAGCGTCAACTGATGAAGAGGGCGGAGAAGGTGCTGTGGAGCACAGCGGCGGGGATCCGACCGCCAGCCGGACACGCAAGGCCCGGCTCCCCTCCCGTGTTGTCATCTCGTCGGGGAGTGAGGAGTCCGGTGCCGCGTCCCAGGCCGCAGCTGCCGGGGGGAGGTCCAAGAGGCGGAGGTTGGAGTTGGACTCCTCGGCAGCAGAAGGGGCAGCTGGGACCCCACAGGGCCCAACAGGGGAAGATGGCACGGAGTCATCCAGGTTGGTGGTGGTTTGGTGGAGGAGGAGGCCGTGCAAGCACCAGAGACGGGGTCTGGAGGTGGGGATCCCACTGGTGCTAGTGGTGCAGTGCAGGACCAGGGACAGGAGGCAGCACAGGCCGCCGCGGAGGTGCCTGTGTGCAATCCTGTCCCCGATCCTGTCCCTGCATCATCTTGCACCAGCAGGGATGCCTACGTCCAGACCCGTTTTCAGGCAGGGGATGAGCTGACGTCAACTGGCCTTCCTCTGCCTGCGGACGTGGCTATCCAGGTCCGGGTTGAGCCTGTCCTGGCTGGTGTGGCGTTGCGTCAACGGGCCATGGGAGGTGACCTGCAGTCTTTTCATGGAGAGACTGCACGTCATCTCGAATGGCTCGTTGACCACGTCAGCCTGCTGGGACTGGTCACCCAGGCCGGATTCCTCCGTCTGATGGGGCTTGCTCCGACCCCCTCCTCAACTGGACCCCCTACGTGCCAGTCGTCCTCTGTGCCATCTTCCCACCCATCAGTCACCTGGGTGCCCTGTGGAGCTGCCTCTGACGGTGCGGCCAGGCTGGTGGAGGAGGCATCCCTGCCACAGTCGGGAGTCGGAGGTCCAGCAGGGGTGGCCACATCAACAACTGCACCCCAGCCGGCGGAGGATGTGCAGGCAGCAGGAGGCAGTGCACGGGCAGAGGCAGAGCAGCAGCAGCAACATGGTGGGAGACATGAAGGCTCGGGGCTTTCGACATCGGAGGGGCAGGCTCACAATGGTCAGGGCGGAGAACTCCATGTGGAGGGCCCTGAGGCGGGCCGAGTGCCTCGAGGCAATCCGCAGGGGGTTGGAGGAGGACACGGCGTCGTCCCTGCGGACCCTCGGGGCCATGGAACTGGACCGCCTCTGGGACATCGAACAGGAGTTCGATGATGCCCTGGCCCGGGACACCACGGAGTGAGCCGCTGGACTTGCCCGCCGCCTTTGTATATAGTTCTTTAGTTTTAGGTTTCCTTTGTTTCTTATTATGATTTGGAGTCGACGGACACTGCTCCACTTTTTGTATATAGTTGATTTTTAGTTAGGTTTTTTAGTAGGTTTCCTTTGTTCAGTTGGGCTCATGGACCCTTGTTAGTTTTTTACATAGTTCTTAATTGCATAGAGATTTTTTTACATTTGACTTTGGACAACATTTTTTTGGATTCTGATTTGCAGTTTTTTTTTTCATACGGACATGCAGCTTATTTTTTCTCTTTCCCATTGTAGTTTCTTTCCTTTCTTTAGCATTCTTTATTTTTTTCAATACAATTGTGTTTTCATACTTCACTGTGTGGTATCATCTCATTGGTTTCATGCATGTCATGTTGGGTGTTTTCCCATTCAATTGCAACCATTGTGTGTGACGGACATGGGTTCATTAGCTTCATGAACATTGGGGGTGTAACATGTAATTTCCATTTCCATGTGGGTGAATGGTTTACTTGGTAGGGCTTTTTGGCTGTGGAGGCTGACCATTACGCACATGATTGGGGATTGTGAGGACCTGGTGGAGGGTGCCCCTGCACTGCTGGGGGGTGGGGGGGTGGTAGACATGAGTGGGGGCCTGGTGGAGGCTGCCCCTGGTGGCTGGGGGGTGGGGGTGGTGGGAGACATGAGTGGGGGCCTGGTGGAGGCTGCCCCTGCACTGCTGGGGGGTGGGGGTGGTGGTAGACATGAGTGGGGGCCTGGTGGAGGCTGCCCCTGCACTTCTGGGGGGTGGGGGGGTGGGAGACATGAATGGGGGCCTGGTGGAGGCTGCCCCTGCACTGCTGGGGGGTGGGGGTGGTGGGAGACATGAGTGGGGGCCTGGTGGAGGCTGCCCCTGCACTGCTGGGGGGTGGGGGTGGTGGGAGACATGAGTGGGGGCCTGGTGGGTGCTGCCCATGGTGGCAGGGGGGTGGGGGTGGTGGGAGACATGAGTGGGGGCCTGGTGGAGGCTGCCCCTGGTGGCTGGGGGGTGGGGGTGGTGGGAGACATGAGTGGGGGCCTGGTGGGGGCTGCCCATGGTGGCTGGGGGTGGGGTGGTGGGAGACATGAGTGGGGGCCTGGTGGAGGCTGCCTATGGTGGCTGGGGGGTGGGGGTGGTGGGAGACATGAGTGGGGGCCTGGTGGGTGCTGCCCATGGTGGCTGGTGGTTGGGGGCGGTGGGAGACATGAGTGGGGGCCTGGTGGAGGGTGCCCCTGCACTGCTGGGGGGTGGGGGTGGTGGGAGACATGAGTGGGGGCCTGGTGGGTGCTGCCCATGGTGGCAGGGGGGTGGGGGTGGTGGGAGACATGAGTGGGGGCCTGGTGGAGGCTGCCCCTGGTGGCTGGGGGGTGGGGGTGGTGGGAGACATGGGTGGGGGCCTGGTAGAGGCTGCCCCTGCACTGCTGGGGGGTGGGGGTGGTGGTAGACATGAGTGGGGGCCTGGTGGAGGCTGCCCCTGCACTGCTGGGGGGTGGGGGTGGTGGTAGACATGAGTGGGGGCCTGGTGGAGGCTGCCCCTGCACTGCTGGGGGGTGGGGGTGGTGGGAGACATGAGTGGGGGCCTGGTGGGGGATGCCCATGGTGGCTGGGGGGTGGGGGTGGTGGGAGACATGAGTGGGGGCCTGGTGGAGGCTGCCCATGGTGGCTGGGGGGTGGTGGTGGTGGGAGACATGAGTGGGGGCCTGGTGGGTGCTGCCCATGGTGGCTGGGGGGTGGGGGTGGTGGGAGACATGAGTGGGGGCCTGGTGGAGGGTGCCCCTGCACTGCTGGGAGACATGAGTGGGGGCCTGGTGGGTGCTGCCCATGGTGGCAGGGGGGTGGGGGTGGTGGGAGACATGAGTGGGGGCCTATTGGAGGCTGCCCCTGCACTGCTGGGGGGTGGGGGGGTAGACATGAGTGGGGGCCTGGTCGATGGTGCCCCTGCACTGCTGGGGGTGGGGGTGGTGGGAGACATGAGTGGGGGCCTGGTGGAGGCTGCCCCTGCACTGCTGGGGGGTGGGGGGGTAGACATGAGTGGGGGCCTGGTGGAGGGTGCCCCTGCACTGCTGGGGGTGGGGGTGGTGGGAGACATGTGTGGGGGCCTGGTGGGTGCTGCCCATGGTGGCAGGGGGTTGGGGGTGGTGGGAGACATGAGTGGGGGCCTGGTGGGTGCTGCCCATGGTGGCAGGGGGTGGGGGTGGTGGGAGACATGAGTGGGGGCCTGGTGGAGGCTGCCCCTGCACTGCTGGGGGGTGGGGGGGGTAGACATGAGTGGGGGCCTGGTCGAGGGTGCCCCTGCACTGCTGGGGGTGGGGGTGGTGGGAGACATGAGTGGGGGCCTGGTGGGGGCTGCCCATGGTGGCTGGGGGGTGGGGGTGATGGGAGACATGAGTGGGGGCCTGGTGGAGGCTGCCCCTGCACTGCTGGGGGGTGGGGGTGGTGGGAGACATGAGTGGGGGCCTGGTGGGTGCTGCCCATGGTGGCAGGGGGGTGGGGGTGGTGGGAGACATGAGTGGGGGCCTGGTGGAGGCTGCCCCTGGTGGCTGGGGGGTGGGGGTGGTGGGAGACATGAGTGGTGGCCTGGTGGGGGCTGCCCATGGTGGCTGGGGGGTGGTGGGAGACATGAGTGGGGGCCTGGTGGAGGCTGCCCATGGTGGCTGGGGGGTGGGGGTGGTGGGAGACATGAGTGGGGGCCTGGTGGGTGCTGCCCATGGTGGCTGGTGGTTGGGGGTGGTGGGAGACATGAGTGGGGGCCTGGTGGAGGGTGCCCCTGCACTGCTGGGGGGTGGGGGTGGTGGGAGACATGAGTGGGGGCCTGGTGGGTGCTGCCCATGGTGGCAGGGGGGTGGGGGTGGTGGGAGACATGAGTGTGGGCCTGGTGGAGGCTGCCCCTGGTGGCTGGGGGGTGGGGGTGGTGGGAGACATGAGTGGGGGCCTGGTAGAGGCTGCCCCTGCACTGCTGGGGGGTGGGGATGGTGGTAGACATGAGTGGGGGCCTGGTGGAGGCTGCCCCTGCACTGCTGGGGGGTGGGGGTGGTGGTAGACATGAGTGGGGGCCTGGTGGAGGCTGCCCCTGCACTGCTGGGGGGTGGGGGTGGTGGGAGACATGAGTGGGGGCCTGGTGGGGGCTGCCCATGGTGGCTGGGGGGTGGGGGTGGTGGGAGACATGAGTGGGGGCCTGGTGGGTGCTGCCCATGGTGGCTGGGGGGTGGGGGTGGTGGGAGACATGAGTGGGGGCCTGGTGGAGGGTGCCCCTGCACTGCTGGGAGACATGAGTGGGGGCCTGGTGGGTGCTGCCCATGGTGGCAGGGGGGTGGGGGTGGTGGGAGACATGAGTGGGGGCCTGGTGGAGGCTGCCCCTGTACTGCTGGGGGGTGGGGGGGTAGACATGAGTGGGGGCCTGGTCGAGGGTGCCCCTGCACTGCTGGGGGTGGGGGTGGTGGGAGACATGAGTGGGGGCCTGGTGGGGGCTGCCCATGGTGGCTGGGGGGTGGGGGTGGTGGGAGACATGAGTGGGGGCCTGGTGGAGGCTGCCCCTGCACTGCTGGGGGGTGGGGGTGGTGGGAGACATGTGTGGGGGCCTGGTGGGTGCTGCCCATGGTGGCAGGGGGGTGGGGGTGGTGGGAGACATGAGTGGGGGCCTGGTGGAGGCTGCCCCTGCACTGCTGGGGGGTGGGGGTGGTGGGAGACATGAGTGGGGGCCTGGTGGAGGCTGCCCCTGCACTGCTGGGGGGTGGGGGTGGTGGGAGACATGAGTGGGGGCCTGGTGGGGGCTGCCCATGGTGGCTGGGAGGTGGGGGTGGTGGGAGACATGAGTGGGGGCCTGGAGGGTGCTGCCCATGGTGGCTGGGGGGTGGTGGGAGACATGAGTGGGGGCCTGGTGGAGGGTGCCCCTGCACTGCTGGGGGGTGGGGGTGGTGGGAGACATGAGTGGGGGCCTGGTGGGTGCTGCCCATGGTGGCAGGGGGGTGGGGGTGGTGGGAGACATGAGTGGGGGCCTGGTGGGTGCTGCCCATGGTGGCAGGGGAGTGGGGGTGGTGGGAGACATGAGTGGGGGCCTGGTGGAAGCTGCCCCTGCACTGCTGGGGGGTGGGGGTGGTGGGAGACATGAGTGGGGGCCTGGTGGAGGCTGCCCCTGCACTGCTGGGGGGTGGGGGTGGTGGGAGACATGAGTGGGGGCCTGGTGGGGGCTGCCCATGGTGGCTGGGGGGTGGGGGTGGTGGGAGACATGAGTGAGGGCCTGGTGGAGGCTGCACCTGCACTGCTGGGGGGTGGGGGTGGTGGGAGACATGAGTGGGGGCCTGGTGGGGGCTGCCCATGGTGGCTGGGGGTGGGGGTGGTGGGAAACATGAGTGGGGGCCTGGTGGAGGCTGCCCATGGTGGCTGGGGGGTGGGGGTGGTGGGAGACATGAGTGGGGGCCTGGTGGAGGGTGCCCCTGGTGGCTGGGGGGTGGGGGGGTGGGAGACATGAGTGGGGGCCTGGTGGGGGCTGCCCATGGTGGCAGGGGGGTGGGGGTGGTGGGAGACATGAGTGGGGGCCTGGTGGGTGCTGCCCATGGTGGCAGGGGGGTGGGGGTGGTGGGAGACATGAGTGGGGGCCTGGTGGAGGCTGCCCCTGCACTGCTGGGGGGTGGGGGTGGTGGGAGACATGAGTGGGGGCCTGGTGGAGGCTGCCCCTGCACTGCTGGGGGGTGGGGGTGGTGGGAGACATGAGTGGGGGCCTGGTGGAGGGTGCCCCACAATGCTGGGGGGTGGGGGTGCAGGGGTACATGAGTTGGACATGGCTGGGGGCCTGCTGGCAGGTGCCCCACGGTGCAGGGGGGTGGGGGTGGTGGGAAACATGAGTTGGACATGAGTGGGGGCCTGCTGGCAGGTGCCCCACAGTGCTGGGGGGTGGGGGTGCTGGGAGACATGCATTGTTGATCAGTAGTGCAAGGTGACATGTGGGTTGGCTGGGGGGCATGCCCATGGTGGATGGGCTGCCTGCGGGACATGAGCAGGGGTGCAGGCTTGTCCCCCGTGGTGTGGGCTGCCTGCAGGGGCCGTGGAGGTTGTGGAGCGTACACCTGGGAGGACCCACACGGCCAATTCACGTGTAGTACTCCCCAGAACCCCTGTAATACACATTCCCTGCTGAAATCGCGTGTGCAACTTCCCGCGCACCCCTGAAATACACGTACCCTGCTCGCACTGGGACAATCGCGTGTGGAACTTCCCGCGCACCCCTGAAATACACGTACCCTGCTCGCACTGGGACAATCGCGTGTGGAACTTCCCGCGCACCCCTGAAATACACGTACCCTGCTCGCACTGGGACAATCGCATGTGGAACTTCCCGCGCACCCCTGAAATACACGTACCCTGCTCGCACTGGGACAATCGCGTGTGGAACTTCCCGCGCACCCCTGAAATACACGTACCCTGCTGAAATCGCGTGTGGAACTTCCCGCGCACCCCTGAAATACACGTACCCTGCTGAAATCGCGTGTGGAACTTCCCGCGCACCCCTGAAATACACGTACCCTGCTGGAATCGCGTGTGGAACTTCCTGCGCACCCCTGAAATACACGTACCCTTCTTGCACGGGGCCAGTCGCGTGTGGAACTTCCCGCGCACCCCTGCAATACACGTTCCCCGCTTGGCGTTTGCTGTTTGCCAGCCCGCTGAACTGGTCCAGGGTTAGCGCAGCCCTTTGCGATGATTTAGCGATTTTGATGGCTTTTCCTTGCGCGAGGGCGTTCTTAGGGGCGTTACTGGCGCTGCTGCAGGGTCGCTGCGATTCTCTGCGCCACGGCTGGTTTGGAAGCCTGAAATCCATGAATACGCTGTGCGCGGAAATTGGTTTTAGCGCACATGCCTGGCGCGGTCAATCGCACGCGGACACTTTGCGCCAGCCGCTTGCGACACTTTTCTGCGAAATTCTATGAATTACCCTGCAAGTCTCTTGTAGACATAGCAGATCAAAAGTTCCTAGATTTACTTCACCTGGTTCAGTGAGGTGAATAAAGCCTTACGTGTTTCAGGATCCCAGAGTTGCTAAATTGGTTTTTAGCTCTATTGTAAGTGGCTCTGTTTGGATTTGGGTTGGTTCTGTGTGCTTTTTTCATTGCTAGGATCTTCTTGGATAGGCTAACACTTCCGGTAACCAGTCCCAGCTTTTTTGTTCCCTCTCCTTTTGATTCTGCTTGTTGTGTTGGTTTAGTTCGCCTATTTTTGGGTTTGGTAGTTCCCTGTTAATAGTGATGTTCCAGTTTTGTAGAGGCATCTGGGGAAGGAGGTCTTCATCAATGTCTGTATTATCGTAGTCTTCGGTGTTGTAATTTTTAAAATTCTCCTGTTGGTGTTGGTATTCTGTTCTGGGTGAAATATTTTCTTGTACTCCGTTCTTTCCAACGGTGGGTTATATCTTAAGGTTCTTTAGTTTTCCCTTTCCCGGCCTCTTTCAGTCTGAGGTCTACGAGTCAAATTAATAACCTTTTCTTGGTCCCAGTTATCAGAGTGTAGGCGGGTTCTTTGGGGCTTGTGATCCTCGTTTCCTCTATGGTATGAGCGGTCTTTTATGTCGGTTTTGTAAAACCGCACTTTCTCCTGTTGGTGAGCTACTTCTTTGGAACTTCGCCTTGTAGATCTATCCTGTGTCCCTTCCTCGGTATTTCTTGTAGAATATGTTGGGCTCAAATCATAGCCCATTGCTCGTAGTTGGTCTGTAGCTTCTGCAAGCTTGCGTCTCACCCGTAGCGATCATATGTGGAGGTAGACTCTGTCCATGTGATTGTTGTCTGTGAATTCAAAGATGTCTATATCATCCATTCTAAGGGATTTCAGGTTTTTAATGTGGGTTAAGAGCTTCATCGTAGTTTTCCTGTTTAAGGTGACTTTTCCACCTTCTTCGAGTATTTTTTCTAATTTTAAAGAGCAGGTGTTTATGGTCCTCTTAGTTCTCGTCATTTTTGCTCTTTTTGTTTCTCTGGAAGGATATTGTATTTCTCTGCTCTTAGTATTTATTTTCCTTTGAGATGCAGTAGGCTCGGGTATGTATTTACCCTCGCTTCTGTGTCTTGTTGATTGTTTATAAAAGTTTGTTCTTTGTTGGTTGAGTTTCTTTGATGCCATTCTTGTATTGCATCTTGAGCCAGTCCTGTTGTTATTGTGGTGGGGATCTAACAACTCACGATCTGATGTGAGGTGTTCCGGAGTTCTTGGTCTACTGGGTTTGTTAAGATTTTGCTCCGTTTGCCTGATGTAGCTGTTATTAACCCAATTTGGATTTTCCTTTTTGTTTCTATTTTTTTCTGTGTAACCTCTGGACCCTTCTTGGTGCCCGAACGGTGCTAGGTTGTTTCGCCACTTGTGGTTCATTGTTTTTTTGCATTTCTCCTCCAGAGTTAAGAAACTTGGAGGTTCGAATGTTGTGGTTTTTAGCTTACTCTTCATTGTCAGTTTGCTAGAGGTTTCTCTTGGACCCCTCAGCTGGGAGTCTTCTTCTTTCTTATCGAGTGGCGCGTTTTCTGAGTCTTCTGTCGGGTATTGGCCGATGTCCAATAAGTCTGTGATCGATGCGTCCTTGTCTCTTTGGGGGCTGTCATCTGGATCAGATTGCTCGTGGATTTGAGCTGGGTCCTCGATTTCCCCATTTCTAAGTTTTTGTTTTTTCAAAGTCTCTGATTTCCATTTGGTGCTTATGTTTGTTGTTTTCTTCCTGCCTCAGAATCTTCATTGACCATTTCAATGTTTGTTGTTTGGTCGTTTGTTGTACCCTAGGACCATCACATGTTCTTCGTTGGTTTGTGGATTTTGCCAGTTTAAAGACTAATTTTGAAGTCGGGGAGATTGCAGCATTACCGTCCGTCTTTGTTTTCCCTTCGTTCTCTACTGTGTTTGTGTTGTGGCTTCATCCCGTTGCTCCTTCAGTATGGCTCTGGCTTGTTTGAATTGCTGCTTCTTTTTGAAGTTTTAACAAGGTCTGAGGTTTGTCTATTGGGTGTTTCACTTGTGTGTCCTTCTTGTTTTCTTGTGTAAGATCCACACAAGGGGTCTTAGTGGGAGGTCTAGATGGGTCTTCTGCCCCATTTATTCTGGCAGAATTCTCTTGTAGATCTGTTTGTGTCACCAGCGACCTTACTTTTTTCGTATCGTGTTTGTCGGTTTGAATTCCCCACTCTCTGGTGTTTTGTTTGTAAGCTTCTAGTGACATAATGTACCCTTCCAGATATGTGATTTTAGTTTGCATATAGGCAACCATGGTTGTGTGGTCCTTTAGTGTGTCGTTGATTGACTCGTAAAGTTTCCCAAAGGGTGCCAAAGCTATGGTTACTGTGGACATTATTGACAGCAGGTCCGATTTTTTGCTTGGTGATTCTTTGGCTGGTAATTGTTGAACTGAGCTAAGTCTTTTGTTTTTAGCTGGTGTCTCCTGATTTTCTGGTATACGGGTTGGTACCATTTTGTTTTTTCCCTCGTGAGCTTCTTGCGGGATCAGCACAAATTTAGCATCCACGGATGGGTTTTCCGTTTCGATATCTCTACAATTTGTCAGAGGAATTTGGTTGTTTGTGCACAGTGTTGGTAGAGCCGACATCTGTGTTGGGCCACCTAATTTGTCTGATGAAGCTATCAGACTCTGATGTTCCTGTTTGCTTCTCTGGTCCAGTTTAATTTCGTTTATTTGGTCACTTGGTGGAATGGTTTGGTCTTGTATATCTCTGGGCCGAGTACCATCATTATATGGATCAGTTTTGTTTGTCCGGTCACTATTTTTTAAGTTGGACCGCTCCGTTGGTTTTCTAAAGTGCCATCTAATTGGAGTTGCTGTGTCAAGTATTTGTGTTTTCTTATGTTGGTCCTTGGCGTTTGGTTTTGTTCCATCCTCTTGCTGTCGGCTCGGTGGTAGTTTCAATAATGGGATCTCAACACCTTTTAAGAGTTTTGTGTCAGACATTTCGTTTGACGCTGTCAGTGTTTTTAATTGTTTGTGGAAGAAATTGTCTAATGGGCCGAGTTTTTTTCCATTAGTCTTATTCTTACTAGCCCCTCCAGCGTGTTTGTCAATTAGTGGGCCGTTTTCTTTATTTGTTCCAAATAGGATGGTCAAATTTGGATTTTTAGATCCCGTTTCCTTGCTCAGTTTCGAGCGGTGATGTAGAGGTTTTGGCGGTTTGGAGTTTGCTTTTCTCTTTCTTTTGGTAGGTCTACCCAATTTCAGACAGCTTTGCTTCCTTGTTTCTGGTGGAACTAGTTTTGGTTCCACGTTGTTGGGCAAAAGTGATTTTCTTTCTTGGTTTAGGATTTCTTTTTGTGTATCTTTATAAGTTGGTGAGCTGTTAATCTCATCCTCTGTCAAATATGAGGTGCTCATTGCTCTGCCCGGGAGGATCTCCAGATCAGCCATGGCTAACATTGGATGAATTTCGAGCGCATGTGCAGGCTGGTTTATGGGTGAAATTACCATCTCAATGTTCCCTCCAGCGTCTTGGGTGGTAGTAGGAGGGACTATGTTTATTCTGTTCAAGTGTTTGCTTGTGGGTAACGACTCTTTGGGGCTGTTTCCCCATCTTCAAACGCTTGTTGCCTGCTCACAACCCCGTTCAGATCTGGGGGCGTGGTCATCTTTAGCGGCGACAGAGTCTGCTTTTCCTTACACGCGAAGGGAGGGGTCCAGGGGGCTGTGGGGAGACCTCACCCCCCCACCACCCTGAGCGGAGGGCGCAGCCCCACCCAGGCATCCAGAGCCTGCACGTGCCAAGGTGCCGCCCCTCGCTCCCCTGCCACGCCCAGTCCCCACCCCGGTGACCAGAGCAAGCGAAGCAGCGCTCGAACCCGCCGGGAGAATGGCTGGGGAAACTGTGTTGCGGGTCATCTCAGCCTCGGTGAAAGAAGTCAAGGTAGGAGGGGCTGATACCGATCCCAGCCCCGGTTTTATATTATCCAATGTTTCAAATGAAAACATGTTCGAGTAGGCAGATAAGTACTGTTGCACATGTTTACTCTGCGTACCTTGTAAGTCTGTGGTTGCCATTGTTGGTGCCTTTGTTGGTGCCATTGTTGGTGCCGTTATAGATGAGTGATAAGGCCAAAGGAGGGGGCCAGCGCCGCCATCGCTGCAGAGACTGCTCAGACTGAAGTAACTCTGCAGCAACTTTGCGCCCGCTCCGCGGCCAGTGGGGTATTTCAAGGGATACACCCACAGTAAAAGCACGGTAGACAGACTTCTGGGTCCCAGTACCTGCTCAGACTGCAGTAACTCTGCAGCAACTCCGCACAGTGATGGTCTGATGCTGATTGTCAAAAGACATGACAAAGTTTATTATCTGATTTGAACAGGGAATAAAGTTTTCCTGGTGAGATTGTGAGTGCTAGACAGCACTACAGGGAAGTTGTGCATATTTTTAAGAAAGAGTTACGAATATGGATAAGCAGCATTTTCTGCTGATTCTACAGCTTATTTAGACAATATCCACCTTGGTGGCAGGCCGACTCTGTAGGTCATGCCCTGCCACCCAAGTTAAGGGCCTGAGCACAGTGAGGGTCCCTTAACAAGGGTAGCCATGCCGTTACCTACAGGGTTGGCATGCCACCGAGGAGCATATCGCCATTAGCACCTTATCCCTACAAGGATGCTAATGTGTTTTATTTTTTTAACTTTAAAAAAAGAAACTCAGTTTTGGTGCAGCCCAATGCTGCAGTGCTGTCATCCAGGGAAGTCCCTCTTCAATGTTCATGTTGATGTCATGAACATTGAAGAGGGACTGCCAGGAAGATAGCATTGTGCGGTGCAAGGCTGCTGCGCAAAGGTACGTTTATTTACTTTTTGGAAGGAGAAAACCTCTTAGCACCCGTTTAGGGGACAACGTGGGTGCTAAGAAGCAATGGGGGCTGGTGGAGTGGGAAAGGAAAGGGGTACCGGCTGTCCAGGCAGCTCAGAGCACCCACATACAGAGTGCTATTGAATATTATTGCCCAATGTCTGGGACCCTCGTCTACTGCCTCTGGCTTGTGTTATATCAATATGGAAACATGGGTTACTCTGTTTTTGACCATTTATAATGACACAGTAAGCCAGGAAAGTAAGGTTCCAGCTATCTATGTAAATCCTATAAAGAGATTAATCCAGATTAAGTTTTACAGGCATCATTACTTTTGAATTATAATAAAACTTTGTAAGAAAAATGTGCAAAAGATTTACACATTACGTTACGGCCCATGGAAAATGAGCCTCCGGGTGAATAGAAGAAATAGGGGGCTTCTAGGTTCATGAGACAGCAACTGTGAAGATGACAGGGGACAGAGAACTTGGAAGTGTGTCAATAGAATTGACTTTGATAAGTGGGGAGGTGATACCTAAAAAGCTATCGCATTTCTATAGTTAATAACATAGCTTTGCTTGTATACAGTTGGATAAATAGTTTGTGCAGAATATATCTCTATCTCTTCAATTTCAATCTTATTTATTTGTACCTATCTTATCTCTTTGACTTTTCTTCCCCCTCTTTTGGGCTCTCCTTATCTTTTGCTTTTTCTTGAGTAATCTCATTCTTCATTTGCTCAATTTTCTCTTTTGTACTAAAACACGTATGATATTGAGACCCACTTTGTCATACTCAATAACCCAAATCCGGCCTACTTAACAGATTGCAGTACCGCGGATTTTTGTGGTTGTTATGAACAGTTTTAGATTTTATAGTCAATGGCATTCTGTGTTCCATTATTATACGTGATGTGTTCTATGCTCATAAGATGTTATTAAAATATGCTTACTAAAAAAAAGTATTAAAAATTGGATGCAAGAAGTAAGCACTGGCAAACCAGTTCTGGCAAATCTAAAATTTCCGGCAATGTTTGACGAGTTCAACAAGGTAAATTCCTCCATCACCTAAGGGAGTTTGAGGATAAAGGGTTTAAGCCGAGCAGACGGTTGAACATTTTAAAAACAAGGGGTGAAAAATGCAGAAGAGCTCAGATAAAAAGTAACAGTTCCAGTTTAAGGGCAAATCGCAAGCAGGTTTTCTAGTTGACAGTTGGCGTACATAAGGGCAGGCTACCTGGGGCCTTTTCTTTTGGAGTGTACAAGTTAAAATACTATTAGAATCATAGTCAAGAAAACGAGGCCACTTTATTGACGGTTTGCCCTGCCTTCTGAACAACAGATAACTTCTTTACTGCATTTCATGAGGCAGTGGAGCTGAAAAAAGACTGCTGACACAGTGCTGTTGGCATCTCCCACTCTAGCTATGAGTTAAGGAAGCTATGCACTGTGCATATCACTGAAAACGACCTGCATTATCTGGCCACTGGAATCTCTGCCTATTACTTTTCTTGAGTGATGACTGTATATAGACTGGAAAATGCTCAAGACTAAGTAGCAGTTCGTGGCCACCATAACCCCAGAATGGTTCACATTTTCTTTTGGGTCGATCATTTGAAAACGGTTACATTCCTTTCTATTACTCTTTGGTAACCGTGATGAAATGACGTCTTTTGTGCAGGAGTTTAAGGATGAGTTGTGGCTAAACCACCTACCCAGCCTTCTGTTATCCCTGACCTGCTATCTTGGAGGTGCTGGAGATCCGGGTATGCAGAGACTGATGCCGACTCACTGGGATTCAGGCAGCAGCAGTGGTGGTACATGGTATGTGTGCCATTCCAAATATGTCGGCCGCTGTTCTGAGATTCGGACCTATTCAGGATGTCAGACCTAAACCTTCTGGTCAATTGTGGCAGTGGCACGGCAGTCCATGCCTATAAATAAAATCCCAGCAGTGCTACTCCTTACACCTTATGGAGCATTTTTCTGCCTTCTGTGCTGCTGTCCCGCAAGTTCCTTTCTTGTGGACCTCCCTGCTTCCGATTTGTGTGGATCCCCCCAACTTCTCCTTCATTCCTGTCTTCCTGTTTTCCTTCTTTGCTGCTCATCTTCGCGAGGTAGTCTTTTTTCTTGCGTTGTGCCTCTGAAGTTGTCCTGTTGAATCCTGACCAGTCTCCTGTGCTGCTTGACCATTTATGTCTTCATCCTATGGCCATATCACCACTAGCGGGATTCAGGATGGCTTCTTTCCCGTAGGTTTTTCTTCCCCGGGCTGGTCTCCATCTTTTGGGGTCCCTTGGTGGTAGTTTCTATATACCAGGGTGGCTTCTTCAGAAGGACGACCCCTGTTCCCCAGAACCAAGGCCAACACATCAGAAGTAAGATCTGCTAATAGTCCACTGACACTTCTATAAGCCAATAGTTATTCCAACAATGAAGGTAGAAGAGATACAGTTAAGAAACATAGCACCTTCACCTTTTGTGGTAACGTGGGCTGAGGGCAGGCTATACTCTCAAGAGAGGTGTGAATGTGATTCAAAAATAACCCAAACAACAAAGTATAGCAGTTCAAATGTAGGGAATGTCCAAGTAAGGTTTTATAAAACTAGATATACTTTAATTCAACACACCATCTGCAATAATAACTAAATAGAAAAACACTGTACAAACCACCTGCTCCCTGTGGAAAGAACAGAGAATATGCAGTGAAAGAAAGATGCACGTTTCAATAAGAATACAGGGGAGAAAGACAATTCAACAACCACAACGTCTTCTAAAAAGTCTATGGGCCTCATTACAACATAGGCGGTAGGGGTTAACGGCGCTGGTAGAGGTCTGCTCGCAGAACCAGTTAAGGGTGCCTGGTAATGACTACAATGCTAACAATGGGCACGTCATTAACGGGCCCGTTGTTAGCATCCTCCCCATTCCCATTGAACCCTATGGGGGCTCAAATGGGAATGGGGATGTACCGAGTCCGGGTTCCTTGAATGGCGAAATACCGGGCCCTCCAAGGTCAGAATGACCCGGTATTTCCCATTCAAGGAACCCGGACCTGGTACCCGGTATGGGGGAAGCCATGCCGCTAAAAGTGGCATGGCTACCTCCATACTCGGAATGAGGCCCTATATCTTTAATGAAAAAGGTGCACAAGTGACTCAAAATGGACCAGGGTGTAGTCGTGGATCAATAGTACCTTTTTCGTGGCTTTGACGTTTCAACACTGTCAAACCATGCTTGGAGTTGTTGTGAGAGTGGATGAAACCCAGTTCGGGTGTGGCGAGTCATGTTTGGAAAAGCGGTGAGCTGGCATTGAGTCGTTTTAAATGCAGTGGCTCAGAGTGGCTTGAAGGAGGTGTTCAAGCGATGCAGGTTGGAGGGCATTTCATTCAGAGTCTTCTCTCTCAGCTTAGGCAGGTTGGGTGCAGAGTACTGGTCCACAGCAAGGGTCACCCCTAATGTGCCTCGGTAGTGGATAGGAAGCATCGCTTGCCTCTGCCTTGGATTGCTCCTTGTCCACCTAAGTGGTTGAGGGCTTTGGAAAGATCCACTCTCTGAAATGAATTCTTGCTCAGGTGTCTGTCCAAGTGTGAATTATAGAAGGAATGGGAGATGCCTTCTTTGAAAGGCAACACTCTACAGGTGATTGAACTAAAGGAAGCCTGTTTTAGTGGTTCAATCCCTGTCCTTGAGACAAGTGGACATTGCATTCTGACATCATACTCAATGTGCTTTGTGTTAAAGGAAATGAAGGGAACATGAAGGAAGAGAGGTTTAGAGAGAAATCTAGAAAGTGGAATTTTCCTCCAGCTGGTCTGTTCTTCCCCTGTCTATGCTGACAACACCCACTGCCCTTGTCAATAGCATCAAAGGTCCTTTTGATATGCAACAGCCGTGTGTGAGGCTAGTCCATTTGGGATTGGTGTGCTCTTTGATCCCTTTGTCCCAGGTTAACTCCTGCAGGGAGGCAGGCTCACCACAAAGAGGTGTTACCAAACCTCAAAAAAGATCAAACGGAGGAGAAGCATAGCCATCCAGTCTCCTGCCCCGTCATGTGGGAGAGCCAGTCTATCTGACCAGAATATAGAATACACATAAATCTTCAACAGCTCAGCTGGACTCACAGTGCTGACATTTGTATGATATCAAATTTAAGTGGCTGTAATAAGTATGATATATTCTAATCATCATACCCTAAGCCCAGGTGCTTATATTTAAAGTTTACAACTGGCACCAAGATAATAACTCTCATAATTATGTAGTTTTGGAACAGAGGTGCACACTTAAATGCAGAGGACACATGTGACCTGAATCTGCTATTAATACAAATAAGAAATAGGGCTTTCACACCCTTACCAGATAACAATCCTTCATAGTAAGACAGCCCAGGGGGACAACTGACATGAACTGACACCTATGTGCTATTTGATGGTAACATGTTCAAATTCAAGCAGGGAGTACACAGCCTTTCAACCTTCATAGAAAGATGACTACTGATTTGTAAAATAACTCTTAATATTGTGCCAAGAATCAATTCTATTGTGGTTTGTGCATCACAAGAGACAAGTGGGCTGAATGGAATGTTCAAAAATCACAGCAGTGATGTTGCAAAACAGTGGTAATTTCATCAAATTCAGAATGGTAAAAGGCTAGGTCCTCATTAAACCTTTACTATATAGGTTGCACACATTCATTCATTTTTATTCATTTTCGTCATTTGTATAGTGCCTTTCGCCATAATTATGGTCCCAACACGCTTTTGGATGAACGCCCACTAAAGTCATGAGAGGGTGCCGAAGACCCTGCTATGGATCCATATCATAGTCATCCATATCTGAATGGTATGTGGATGGGTGGAAGGAGGTCTACTAGGAGCTAAGTTGTAGAGGGTGTGTGAGAGGATAGACAATTATGTGTGTAGCTATAGTTCACATTTATTGTTGTGAAAGGTAGCTGCATTCTTATGGCAGGGGTGTTGTGTAAAAGTGTTTGAGGTATATGTAAAAGCAGGTGTGTGAGTGAGGCCATGCCTTGGGCTAAGTTCCAAAGGTGGAATACGTGGGTTAGCTACACATTCAACATTATTTACCCCCGGGACTCCAACGAGGTACCAAGATCAGTACTTGATCTCACATAACGATCTAAGTGCAATAAAATACCCACCCTCTTTGTGGATTTTAGGTTGATAGAAATCCCATCCCATGTCCTTCTAGTGTGTTGAAGTTCCCACCTTAAGTATCTAGGTGCACCCCTCGTATGCAATAGAGTATGACACATTGCCAAACACTCTAGGAATCAAATCCCATTATTTATTTATCCTCCTCAATTGCTTCCATCTAAGTGTAGCACATTTCCTACTCCCAAAATACAGCTAAGTATATTTCTTACCCCAAAATCCATCTATGTGTAACACATTTCCCCACCCCCCAAAGTTCCATTCAAATGCGGCACATTTCCCACCCCCAAAATCCATCTAAGTGTAGCACATTTCCTAACGCCCAAATACAGCTAAGTGCAATATAATTCTCACCACCAAAATCCATCTTGGTGTAACAGGTTTCGCAGCCCCCAAAATTCCATTTAAGAGAGGCACATTTCCAATCCCCAGAGTTCCATCTAAGTGTAACACATTTCCAAACCACAACAATCCGTATAAGTGTGATACATTTTCTACCCTCAGCGATCCATCTAAGAGTATCATAGTTCCTACCCCCAACAGTCTGTCTTAGTATATCAGAGCTCCAACTCCCAGCAATCCATCTGAGTGCAACACGTGTCCAGTGGGAACCCAACAATCCATCTGAGTGCAGCACATTTTCTACCCCCAACAGTCTGTCTAAGTGCGATACAGTTCCTAACCCCAGCAATCCATCTGAGAGTATTTTAGTTCCTACCCCAACAATCTGTCTAAGTGCATCACAGTTCCCACCCCCAACAATCTATCTGCAACATGTTTCCTACCCCCAAAAATGTGTCTAAGTGTATCACAGTTTCTAAACCCAACATAGCCTTATTTTCTAATTGTTCATTGGTGAAATCGGTCGGCAAACTGACCTACTACAGACATCTGTGTGCAACCTGTAGATTAAAAGCTTGAATGCAGAGAGAGAGTCCTTCACCTTCCACTTTTCTGAAGTTGATGAAATAAGAACCACTTATTTGAGAAATTACTCTGACTATTGCATCAAGAAGCAGCTCCAGCCCGGGGTTTGTGCATACCAAGGCACAATTGGAGTTATATGTTGGCGCAGTTGTCTGTGTCTTGGATAGGATTGCTTACATTGGGGCAATTGGATATTTTGTAAGATGAGATACACACAGCTGGTTCTCTAAACTGCTTGATTGGCAAAAGCGAAAATATAAAATGTGCCACCACGGGCACGATGAACACATTGTTTATAGCATAATAATCTCTTTTGTACTGGTCATTGACATTTGTCTGACCCGCCTCCATTCACTCTTTTCCGTGATATGATGTGCTGCATTTTAGCGGCCCACCTCCTATTCATTTATTATTTTTTTTTGCCCATGTTCTGTACACCTAAAAGAAAGCTAACTGCACCTGCCTGTTGCGTGATCACAAAACACACTGTGCATGGCAATGGTTTTCGACATAGCCAACAGGTTGCTTTGTCTACCATTTTGCAGTGTGAACAATTAATGCAATCCCCAGAATGAATGGCGCCCGGGGCATACTGATGGACCTGCTGAGGCAATGTGTGTTTACACTTTAACAAGTGTCCTAAGAGCACAAGCAATCTCCTTGCACAAACATGGAATTTTAAGACAAAGGGGTCAGCCTCTCTTCCAGTGCATTCTAATTTTTTACCTAATTTCTTAATGTAAATTCTTAGGACCTCAACTGGTCTACAATGACTACGCACTGTTGACATGCTCCCTTTTACTTCTTAGAGAGTGTGGCCTAGTCCGTATTAATAACCTAGAGATATATGAAAAGTGGTCCATTAGAGGGAAGTTCTAAAAGGCAGCCAGTCATCTACTTTTTTTCTTTTTCTTCTATGTAATGTAAAATGGCCTACAATTACCTCCAAAGATAAAAATAAAGGAATACAGGACAGGGAAGTGCAGAAAGAGAGCAATCATAGTAGCTGCTTTCAGTACTCTCTGTCAGTGCTCGACTCTTTGTTTTTTTCATAAGGCCGGGCCCAATTTTATGTATTATTGCTCAGCGTCATGTGTTGTCACAAGGGGTCGGTAGCTTTGCAGTAATACTCACTACAAAGCCGCTCTGATATAGATGTGTTGCCATTCTGCAAAGAGCAAGGTATTGTTTTTTTTTTTCTCCATTCAAATTTTATTGAAGAAAATATAAGGCTTCAACAATAGAGGAGCTTTTGGCAGATATGTAACAGTAGAACGGTGTCAGGAAGCATGTGCTAACATATTAAGCAACATGAGGGCATATAGAAATAAAAGACAAACTGCAACCCATTCCAGCATGGGAAGAATGATAACCAACGAAGAAAGAAAATAATATGCAGCAAAATATACCAGCTGATAATCTTTATGTGGATTTATTCAAGACACAAACCATCTATCGCAACACCAATCCATTCTTAGAGCGACTTTCCCTTTGGAGACGATTTATAGACGATATTTTAATTATCTGGGATGGCACTGAGACACCCTGTTACATTTCGTCGAATGGATCAATCAACAAAATCCATATTTGAAATGTACCTACACATTCAGTGCAAGAGAAGTCAACTTTCTAGATATTACGATTTGAGTCGATGATCGCAACAAAGTGTTGAAAGTACGACCATTCCACAAACCCACTGACCGTAATGCTCTTCTTTGTTTCAATAGTTGCCATCCATGCCACACATGAGAAAACTTACCATTCAGACAATTCTTACGGCTGAAACCCAACAGTACACAAAATGATACCTTCTTATGGCTCGAGGAGGACGTCTTTGTCCGGGACACTACTTTGCCTCACTTTGCTGAGGTGTTTCCTGTCTATGGTAACTCCGCCCCCCTCACAGAGTGCTGCCCTCTAACTTCCTTCAAGTAGCTTCTCCCAGGCACACCCGCGCCGCGCACCGAGAAGCACCAGCAAAGCACTGTTTGCTGTTCGCGGTGCGCGGCGCTTGGGTGCTCAGTACTTAGTAATTGTTTGGTTGGGCACAGGCTCTGTCTTCCTGCTGCCCCTGGTCAAGTATTGTCACTTCTTGAATGTCTATTTCACTGGTGTGTTTTCTTAGTAAATTTTGCATACATTTTTGTGTCTTTCACCAGCTATAACATGCGTATTCTGCTTCATGGAATCCACTTTAACAATGGTGAGCGTTTACGCAGGTCTGTAAAAGTTCCATCAATTAGGAAATTGCCCAAACAGAATACGGAAGTTATGCATTCTATAGCCTCTGGTCGGAAATCATTCCTTTCTGTATCCCCACAGGCAGACCCGCTCCCTAGTTCTGAAGTGCTTCCCCTGTCTCTTTCCCCTTTTGCACAACAAATGGATACAAAATTGTCTCACGCTTATGCGACAATAGATGTGGACACTCCCTTCACTTTAAAAACTGCAAATGACTTGGACTTCGACGCTGACATTCCTTTAAAGGAGTTGGACATCCCTTTTATGCCTCAATCTAACACTTCGATTCTGTCACCTGGCATAATTTCGGCCCTAGAGAGGCGAATAAGCCTCTCCTTGGGACCTTCCACACCTGTTACTGCGTCATGCGGGCTTCGGGAAAAGGTGCATTTTCATCCAACCCCTTTCCCTTCCCTGCCCCCGTTTACAAAGCCAATCTCTCCCACTAAAACTGCTAATGCCTTCTTCGCACCAAGCAAAATGGGAAGTTCACCGTCCAATGAATTTCTTTCACACAAGAAATTACAACTTGACGATCCGTTCTTTCATGAATCCCCTACAAAACAGCTCTTACAGGAAGTTGCTTCTGTTCCAACTTCTCCCCACTCACAGTTGTCCTCGATCCCACATGACGAGAATTCGTCTCACGTATTAGAACGCGAACTACACTCTTTTACAGTTCTTACACAGATTTTAAATCTGTTTGATGAAGGACATGAATTTACTCATTTACTTCTGAAAGACATGAAAGAGTGCATCATAGCCAATTCTACCAAACTTTCTAAAATTGAAGGGTTTATGTTAGCCCAGGAAGCCTGTCATAATTTTCATGCGTCCTGTCCTGAGCGCACGGCTGAGCTTGTAAAAAGGAGCCTGCCCTCTTTCCTGCCTTTGCATGGGATGACCTCTCAAAGTAACCAAACCACGGATGCATCTGTCTTGTTAAATGGTACTCCTACTTCCTTTGCAATGGCAGTTGCTAAGCCCATTACATCAGAGCTTGTTATTCCTTTGCTTCCAAAACTACAACATGAAAGAATCTTGCAAATTGAACAAATTCTCTTTAAATCGAATCTGCTTTCTGCAGAGTTGTTCTCAAATGATAGTGCTCCTCAAGTTCTGGAAACTGCTCGCACTTTTCCAGATAGTCCTTCAGCTCTCACGAACATATTGGATGTGGTTGAATCCACCGAGATGTCTGAATCTTTGGACTTATCTACAAAACTCTACCATCCCTCGCGCAAAATGAAAAAAGCTCATCAGCGAGCAATAAAACACAGAAAAAAATTGAATAAAACATGTTCTACTAACAACACGTCCACAGGCTCCTTATTGCAAAGTTCAACCTCAAATGCTGTCACAGGAAATGCCTCACTGAATGCCTCTCAAGGAGGGAATGAAGATTCACATCTCAATTTTAGTCAACTAAATGAAGAAAGTCAACTGGCATTGCAATTAAAATCCTCAACTAGTGCATTTAAAGGAGGGAAGAAAGGGGCATCTACCCCCCTCCTCAAACCGATTATTGAGAGTGTAATGGAAGAGAAAAGTACATCTGTGAGCTCTTCCCGCACTGCAGAGATTGCCTCTTCTAGCTCTTTGATACAAGCAAACCTGAATACTTTTTTTCCTCTCTTAGAAAACAAAAAAACTTCAGGTATTAATGTTGAAAGTAATTCTACCAACGGTATGTCTGAAGCTATTGAACCGGTGCCCTTGGTGGTTCAGGCAATGATTCATCAAACTTGCTTAGAGCCACCATTGATGAAACCCCCCACGTCACAGGTGCCGAATATGTTACCTCAAACTCTGCTACCATGTGCAAGTTCACAAATAACGCATCTTTCAAGTGCGAAGTTTGAAGGACAGCCTGATCAACTTTTACATGATACTTGCTTATCTACCTCTGTTAATACGCATGATCCTTTGCCAAATGATAAACCAACCCTGCCCATGCAAAGACCGTTCCAATGAGTTCATCTTCTTGTCCCCTGGTGATACATAATCAAAAGCTAATTGCTTTTCATGACATCTCGGAGGAAACGAAAACTCTTATTGGATAGTCCAGCAATTCTCAAATTAACGGTGGAGTGCCTATTAACCGCACATTCTTGATGAACACTCTTTATAAAATTTCCTCCCTGCGCAATTTGAATTCCCAAGATGTGGACTGGATAAAGTTACCGTTGATTAATAATAATCGCATGCTCTGCAAGGTTCTGTCCCCGATTATAGCAAAACTAATTTGGGAGCACAAATTTGATTTGTGTTCGCTTGGGTTGGAATTGCAGGCCTTTCCATCATTTGAAAAAGCAATGACCTTTCTTGAATTTAAACCTCCCATTTTGCACAAGAATCTTAATGGCATTCTGGGTGGTGCCTCTGACCAATCAGAAAATGCAAAAATTCTAATGCAACTAGCCTCCCTGACGTCTGCATTCAATGGGCTACTGGGAATTCTGCCCATCTCAAAAGCCTCTTCCCAACAAATGTCTGTAAACCCTATCTCCACTGCGAACTTATAATATAAAAAGTTGATTATTCAATCTTGGAACTGTTGCAGATTCAATAATCTTGCAACTTGGTTTGCACATACGAATGTGGAAAGGCTGCCTTCTATTCTGTTCTTGCAAGAAATCATGTGCTGCAATGAATTTCAATTTGACGGCTTTATAGCCTTTCATAATGTTGCCTCTCAACCACTATCTGGGCGTCCTGCTGCTGGTATTACAATACTACTCAACAATCATCTTTGCTTTGCTATAAATCGCAGCTTGTCTACCTCATTGTTCCTTTTAATTGATATTAATATCAACATTCATGGGCTTAAAAACTTGGTGTTGATTTCAATATATTGGAATCCGACTAGCCTTTCAATTGACAAAGCAATTAACATCTTAAATGACACCATCATGGACATAACCTGTAAACAACCGGAAGCAGAGCTAATAATTGGTGGCGATTTCAATGCTTATCTATATGCATCCATGAATGTCGCTCCGCCGCAGAAATCTTCCAATTATTTAAGAATGCTTATGCGAACGGAGTGAGATGGATTAACTTTTTTTCTGGTTGGGATCTTCATGTAACCAAATCTCATTGTTTAAAGTCCTTTTCTACATGGAAAAGGGGAAATATCGGTTCAATCATTGTTTACATAGTTACCTCTAAATATCTTTCGGGCATACTTTCCCCAATTACATCTTCTTTTCGATCCTATGGAGATCATGCCATCCTGTCTAGCATTATGACTGTAGAAACAACTTCCTTTGCTAAAATGCATGCCCTTTACATTGCTCAGATAGATAGACCACTTCTCTCCATTCGATGGAACACCTCAACTTGTCGTCGTTTAACCTTTCTAGTCAATCGTGACTGGTGGCCTGATTCTAACGCTGATGACACTTCCTCTCGGTGTATTCTCTCGCGGAATCTACAAATGATCCAGTCTCACCTCGAATTTATTGCAGAATCTAATTTAAAACGGAAGAACCTTACACACTCCTCTCTGCTTCTATCGAACACACTCGCAAAGCTAAAAACTAAAAGAAACCACGAATTTAGAGAATTGAGGACTAAGTTCCATTATATGGATACTATAACCTATTATGCAGCTAAAAAAACTCTTCAAAGTAAACATAAGAATGGTATAAAAGCTGCCCGTGCTGCATTTTATTTAATAGGTAATCAGAACATGGTAAAACTAATCTGCAATCATAATATTCGCGACATTTGGAAAATACTTAGAAAAGCTAATAAATGTCCCACGACCCAGTTAGAATCAGCAATCGATGGTAAATCCTGGTTCGCTTTCTTCGAACAAAAATACTTAGTTCCTCCTAGATTTAAACAATCAGATATCTCTGATCTAGTTACACATATTCCTTCGATTTGTCCATGGTCTGTAGAAGACATCCTCATCGCAATCATTAAAATCGTCAAAGTGCGCCGGGCCAGATGGTCTTCCACCATGTGCCATCAAGGATGACCCTCTTTTTCGGGCTACTGTGTTTCTGAGGATTTTTCATTACATTTTTACCAACAAATGCCTCCCTTCATCCTGGGTCAGCTTGATTATTATCCTGCTGCACAAAAAGGGCCTCTGGATAACCCCTTAAATTTTAGGCCTATTGCTCTCATGGATGTTGCGGCCAAAATATTTGCCCTACTACTTTTAAAGGAAGATGAAACCCATATTGTGGAAAATCAAATCCTTAGTAAACCTCAGACAGGCTTTAGAAAAATCGTGGGGACCCAACTTAATGCAACTATTCTTGCCCATTTAATAGCAGCTTCTCACTGTCCTGATCACGGCCCCATTTTCATAGCCTCTTTAGATCTTTCTTCCGCATTTGACTGCGTCATTCGCAGTAGGCTCTGGGACAAAATGTTAAAATATAACTTTCCTCCGTCTTTAGTGGCGCTTATTGCACTACTACATCACAACACTTCATTCAGAGTTCGTATTTCAAACAATGGGCTATTGACCGATTTAATTCCAACAGCAATTGGCGTAAAACAAGGTTGTAACTTGACTGCAGGTCTCTTTAATTTATATCTAGCCGACATTGAAGGTATTTGGGACTCCGCGAAATGCAATATGGTCCGTCTTGGCAAGCTACAACTTTCATGGCTGGCCTACGCCGATGATGTGCTTCTATTTGACAGTACGCATTCTGGACTTCAGAACAAATTAGAATCCTTCCATCACTTTTGTTTAGAAAATAATCTGGCTATTAACGCAGCCAAATCAACCATTATGGTGCTATCTTCAAAGAACAAGATACTTAAATTTCGCTGGCATATCGAGTCCCACTATCTTCAGCTCGTCAAACAAACCATTTATTTAGGCTATAATCTGGCAAACAATTCTTCCGCCTCTTTTTGGCAAAAGGCACTAATTGAAAAAATATTACCCCTTCAAAGCCAAATGAAAATAATATATCGGAAATATTGTAAGTTCTCACTATTGCCTCTATTTGAATTCTATTCTAAAAATAACAAAAGTACAAGCTAAGCTTTGGAAAGCCACTCTCGGTTTGCCCGTATATTTGCCCAATGCCATTCTTCGCCATTAACTTGGCTTAAACTCTTTGTCTTCGCGACACAATTGGCGCATTTTAAATACTTATGTGAAGATGCGCTTCCCGATAACAAATTCTTTGTATGAAGATTTCTTCACCATGTTGAGAGACTCATATCCGAAATCTATTGCAAATTTAAACAATCATATATTTACTATACTCTCGGGTATCAATATTCTTCCAGATGATCTTCAAATTAAATTGCGCTTAGCACATAAACGGCTTTTTTGGAATGATTGGGCTACAACATCCTCACAAATTGCTTCTTACTCCTCTTTTACCGAATATGCATTATTTAGTCATAAGCAAATTCCACAGTCAGCTCTATCGAGGTAGACATAGGTTTATCCAAACCTTGGACACAGGTTTATTTTACTAATTGCAATTCTCTGATTGTTGTGTATGCAACATAGGCATGACAGAGAGGAAAGTGAAACTGAGGATTAGCAAACACAGGAGCTGCATAAAGCACAAAGTAGTGACAGCTCCCCTAGTCAATCATATTTTGGCTATGGAACACAGTAGCGACTCTTTGAAGTGGACAGTGATAGTACAAGTGACCACTATGTCGAATAAAACAGCCGTTGCCAAAAGATTATTCAATAAAGAGCAATGGTTGATTTTTCTCACTAATGCGTCAGAAACAGGGCTCAATGAACAAGTTGAGTGGCATAATTGCTGATTTCCATTTCAGAGGTCAGACCCACCATAGTCTGACACGGCATGGAAATTCCTTGAGACATAGCACCCAATTTCGATAATCTTTTTGAAACAACAGTGAGTGATTTATTCGATAATTACAAATTGTGAAATCACTTTTTTTACTTGTAAAACGTAGACATAAGAACGCTTCACACTATGGGGTTCACCTTACCCATAGTTGACACGCAGTGAGCAGATCCCCATCAGACATATCACGTAATGGGTAACAGCGTGAGGAGGGAACGTTCCTGAAACCATGCCATCCAACTATGTAGTCACAACCGCTGCACTGTCCTTTTCAGATTTGAGCACTATTAGTATTTTTGTTTACCTCGGATTGGTCTAGACTTGCGTTCGTTCTTAGGTGGAAATTGCCTGTATCCGAGCGACACGTGACTTGCGCTTAGACACGCCTTCCCGTAGCATGAGTATTTTGGGCGGAGCGATGCGGGATAGTCACACAGAGGGAATCAGCTGACGAGTCCATCTGAGTGGAACAAACGTCAGAAAGGAGTGATACCATTTTGATACCGGTAAGAGATATGGAGACGTATGGACTGTAATGATACTTCACTCCGCTTCGGTTCATTTGGACCTTTTTTAGCACTGGGCTGTTACCTGATTAGATCTTTCACAGGTTGTTTCTGTGCAGTGTACCAGCCGATGCTACGGAACCACTATGCTGCCATCCAGGCTGTCCAGAAGTATGCTGCTATAAAGCTGAAACTTTTGAACCACCCCTACAGCGACAGAACGTCTCCAGTCTACTACGGATATACATGTTTAGAAAACGCTAGGTTCATTTTTAATCCTCATGTGTCTTTGCCGTATGAGAATGTTTTTATTTTTTCCATATGAACTGCACTTACCACGATATCCGTTTGCATATTCCCTTGATTGTTCGTTGGACTCACGGACAGTTAATTTATGCTGGCTTTTCTACGATGGACCTCTCCGTCCGAGTGCACTTCATTTTTCTTGTTTTTGACCCTGAGCACTGGTTCTGTTAAGGCTGAGTTGTTTACTACTAGCGCCACTACACTTCTACCATTGAAGAATGTGCTCGGGCCGTTGCCTTTTAGTGGCAGCGGCTTTCATCTGTCTACCTTTGTTGTTATCAGACCTACTAAGACAGTGATACGTGGATATTTTGAGATTAGTCTTTCGAATCCTTGTATTGTTTGTACTCTGATCATCAGTTCACAATTTTCCCAGATTCTGGTCAACTTAGAGGACACTGGAACGTTGACGTGTGAAGAACATTTTTGAAATATTACACACGGTAAGCCTTTTAAGGGTAGATTGTAGTATCCTTAAGGCCTAGCGGCAGTAAATTATTATTGAGTTCTACAATGCTGCCTATCTTTGTTCTCTCCTTTGGGCTTTGGATACATAACATTGATTGTGGAAATGCATATTTTCGATGCTGCACCATGACATGTAATCTTCCCCGCCTTTTTTTGAGTGTGTTGGTCCTCTGAAGAAGTTCTCGGACAGTTATTTTCAACAATTCAGAAGAATGAAAGATTTTGGGTCTGTTGGCACTGGACTTTGTACCAGTTTCCGTAATTTCATATTGAGTTGTGTTTGTTACCTTTCAGTGTTGAAAGGATTTTCTTACTGACGACCATATCTACGGTTAGGAGGTGACCTATAACATTGGCCCTTGTTGTCTTAAAAACCAACGTTTTTTTGCACTTCATTGTTATTATTAAATTTGTATTTTTTGCACGTGTCTATCCCACACCATACGTTTGTCAGGAGTAGGTTTTTTTTAATACTGTATATGTTTACACGAGTGACGAAAGTGTTTTAGAGTGTGAGTGATGAGAATGAAATGTTCTATGTAATACACTGTTCATGTTTTATGATAATGTTTTTGTAAGTTATTTTTAAGATTTATTGAAGAATGTACTGTCATTTAATAAAATTGTGTGCATTAATATTCATTGTTGAAAAGCTCTTTCTCAGTTCCTATTTGGTACATGGACTGAGGTGTCCTAGCTTACGAAGAGAGGTCGAGGAGGCACTTGGGTTCCCTTGTTTTTGAGTGCCCATTGCTTGTTGGGGGGCCGAATCCCAGTGTCGTCAATTTGCCCCACGTCTCTTTTTGTGGAATTTTGCAAAATATAACACACCATAACTCAACAAAATACTGAGTGCAGGGCATGAAATAGTTCAGTAAGCACACTTGTCCCATAGGTAACAGGATTGTGAGATGAGAGCATCATAACAATGTACAGGACATCATATCATGCGGTTTATGGTGGAGGCCAGGATTATCATTCTCAGCTACAAACTGGATAAAGGGCTCTCATTCTGCAATAAATCTAGATATCTTGCAGCATCCATGTGTCAGTAATGGGGCTGTGTTGGTGGACAACTTGTAATGCCCCTTAAGGTCTTCATCCCCAGAAGCAGTACTAGGGGTACTAAGGGGAGTTCTACACCAGTGATCCTTTTAATTTTGGCTAGGACCTCTTTGCAGTAGGACTGAAATACTGCACAGTTCCACCAAATATGATAAAGGGACCATGGGACCTGTGCACATCGCCAAAGGCAGTCTGCGACTGAGTGATTTTTCTTATGGAGCCATGAGGGGGTGAGATACAAACAAAATAATAATGTATAACTATTTTCTTTCAGGAGTACACACCTGGAAGATAGGTGGCTCTGGTCCATGTATTGTACCACGAAGGATCCCCTATGGGACATTCATCTCCTCCTCCCAACGCAACAGGTAGGCATGCAGGGGCTTAAACCGGCAGGCATTGAGAACGTGTTACAGTGAAGAAACCTTACAAGAGGGGGGATTCGCGATGAATAGATGTTTAAACACTGTGGTAACTTATTTGGCACACCGAGACACCTTTGCGCTAGAAATCCAATGATGAAGTTGGATATAGGTGTATTTATGTCTTAAATCATAAAAAACTGTTTACATTGATCAAAGGTCGAAGGTTGCTCATATTCAAAAAGCTGCCCTAAGCGCTCTAGACCCCCCCTTAACCCATGTAGTAAATCTATTTGGTGGACAACCTGGCGTACATTTTGTGGTGTTCCAAATTAGAGTTAGGGTGATTGGAATGTAGTACCCTCATACTTATGAGCCGCTTTGCCCCAATATTCCATTAGGACCCTCGTCGGTGGGTGAATACGAACTTCGGGTGATCTCCAAAACCAGTCATGCAAGGGGATCTGAATCTTTAATGGCTCGATATTCAGTGTTTAGGGCTCTGGGCGTCATAAATACTTTCGAATAGGGGGGCTAACTGCACTGCATATAAATAACTCTCTATGGGCCTCATTACAACCCTGGCGTTGGACCATGGTGCTATTAGCACCATGGTCCATGCCGGATTCCGCCATGGTGGATGGCGGATTTACCGCCCCATTCCAAGGTTGGCGGGCGGTAAATCCCCATTCACCATTGCCCCTTCCCCATTCCCATTTTTGCCCCATAGGGCTCAATGGGGATGGGGAAGGCGCTAATTACGGCACCGTAAATTACGGTGCTGTAATTAGCACCAAGGTCGCTTAGCGCCTTGGAATTTAACACCTGCAAAAAGCAGGCGTTAAAGTGTGAATCTGGCGTTAAGGGTTTAACGGCGCCGCAGCCTTTTACGGCGCCGTTAACCCCTTAACGCCAGGGTTGTAATGAGGCCCTATGTCTGCGACTCCTAGGCCATCTCTATCATTTGCTGTCAGTAGCGTGCGATGGGGAACCTTTGGGGATTTCCTATCCCAGATGATGGAAGATTGCAAATCTTGAAGGGCCAGCTTGGAGACCAGGATCGGGAGGGCTTGGAAGACATATAACAATCTTGGTAATAACGTCATATTGAGAACTGCAACCCGCCCAAGAGCAAGGTATTGTTATATTATGTGACCGCTTCTTGCCTCTTGAAAGGTCTGGATTGACACCTTTCCTATGGTCAATTTATGACTAACTGAAATGCAAAATCCAAGTGTCCTTGATTATTGACTAAGAAAACCTTGATTACTGTTATCAACCCTGTGATACATGAAAGAATTAGACTCCAGAACTTAGAGTGCCTTGTGACCATCTCTTCTTACCTCTACACTCCCTCCATAGTGAGTGGGGGTAGACACAAACGGCACTACCCATGTGCAGGACTCTATCCATACTCAACATGTTGCAGAATCTACTGCCCTGGAGGGTAGACATTGCCATCTTCAAGATGGCACTGATCACATAGTGACATATCAGTTTAAGCTTAAATTCTTATTTCCTTGTACGTGTGGATCCAATTCCAATCATTAAAATACTCAGTGTCACTATTCTTACCAACTTGTGGCACATTTTTTAATCACCTCAGGAGGATGAAGGACTGAGCTGGTCAGACCAGGGTCTCAAGCCCAAGTTGCATGGCATCACCCTGTTCCCAAGCATTGTGCCTTTCGCTTGAGCTACCCCAGGCTGGTGGGCAGTGGTTTTTACATAAGCAACTAATGTTAAACATCAGCACGCCTTCCAGGCAAATGGCACACAATTGAAATGGTCTCTAGTGTAAGAGAGGGGAGAGGGAAACTGAACATGGATCTTTACTTTCTAGGGCAGTCAGGGCATTGGAGAGTAGGCGATGGGATGAGCACAGAAATCCAGAGATTGGTAAGTCACTGTACTGGAGCCCCGAGTACATGTCACGTAAATCAATATATGGAAATCACACTACTTCAGTGAAGAATGAAATAAAGTCACCAAATCCTGGAGAGTATGTGTGGAAAAAAGTACTCAACTGACCACTGTGCAATACTGTTTCAGTTCATTGCTTCCGTAAATAAAATGTCGGCTAAAAGAGCATTGGTTGACAAAGGTGTCCAAACAGAGGAACCATGTATGAAATTTGTTTCAGGAAGCCCTTCTACTGTACAAGTCCCATTTAAGCACTGGTTGTGAAGAAGGGACGGGTCTGTGGACATACATGAATGGCATCAAAAGATGGTATTTATGGGTCTTAACTGGTTCCCCCTCAGGCAGTTTTCTATGCTTGAAAAAGAATGGCCTGCTTTAAGAACCTATTACTATCCCATGTAGTGATATACCACTCACTATTAGCAGTAAATCACAACACCGGGGCACCCACAATGTTTCATCCGAGAGTCAAACTCCACATTTTTGACACATCCAAACCCCCTTTTTTAGTATTTTCAATCAAATAGGTCACCCCAGAAAACATGTGTGACATTATCTTTGATAAATTCCTGAAATAGGAAAAAATCAAAGCATTGGTAATGAGGTAGGCCTCTGTCATTTAGGCCATGAATGCAACTCTGTACAGTATATAGCCAGTATTGTTCTCTATCGGTCAACAAGTTGTCTCACCGGTTGGTGTCAGTCGTCTGAATTCTGTCGATAATCCACCAATCTAGGTCGACTTGGCTATGTCCCTTTTCTAGGCAATGAGTCACCAATGGAGCTGTGGCCGTCTTGGTCCTGATTTTGGAGCAGTGTTCAATAAACCTGGTTTTGACCTGTCTGCTGGTTTTACCCACATGCATCTTGTTGCAAGGACATTGAATTACATATATAACATACATACTGTTGCAGTTACTGTGAAATCTAAACAAAACTGGCTATATACTTTGCAGAGTTACATTCATGGTCTAAATGACAGAGAAGAATGGCAGCCAATGGGCTGTATCTAGGCCCTTTAGGATTCTTCCACACTCCAGCCCACATTTTGGGTCCTTTGTCCTACCCCTAACCCCACACATCTGCTTTTTGGGGTAAGGCTTAGAGTAAATATCATGATCTTCATTAATAGAATAGCATGGCAGCCTCACTTTGAATCATACTCATGACTATCTCTGACAGAGCATCAAGGCAGCCAGGGCATCAGACTTGGGTACTTAGAGTCTCCCTCACCTTCAAGTTCTGCCAAACATGCCATAAGAAAAAGGCAAAGGGGAGGTGCCAGAAATGTTGTTGCAGAAACCAAAATTCAGCGAGGCAGAACTTCAGGTTCTTTCTGATGAAGTGGTGAGGTATTGGCAGAGGAACATTTTGCAGTGCAGTGCAGGAAAGCAACTTTCCAGATGAAGAATAACTTCTAGACAGAAATAAGATACAAAGCGGTAGCTGTGGGCAATATGACTCAGGAAATTGAAGACTGCAGAAAGAGGTGGAATGACCTGACGTCCAGTGTACAGAATTTAATACCCATCCAAAGGAGGGAGACTGCTGTCACAGTTGAACCACTCCTTCTCACGCCCTTGAAGGACAAGGTAGCCTCTTCATGGCTGGCCTGTAGGGTATATGATATGATATGATATGGCATTTACAACGCGCCTATTCACAAGTGTTTCAAGGCGTGACGAGACAAGGGAGGGGGAACAGGGGAAGAAGATAACGATCCTACTGGGCCAGGTGTCATTCAGATCGTGCAAGTGCATGGGAAGGGGGAAAGGGGAAAGTGCGAGTGTGCAGGGAGAGGGGAAAGTGCAATACATGGGATAGGATACGAATAAAAAACGGCCAGCTAGTGGCAAGTGCAAGGTAAGTGCAGGCATGAGTACAGGTAGGGGGACTGTAGGGATACAGAAACTGTCTCCAAGTGCAGTGTTGCCAGGGAGGCAGTGCAGGTGAGCAACTGGCAGGGCCGGGCCTGTGAGCAGAGAGGGAGGCCATGTAACCAGTGCAGTTTCAGCCAGGAATCAGCAGGGGAGAGGAAGAGAGAAAGCAGAAGCAAAGAGGAAGGTTTTGAGGTTCTTCCGGAACCGGAGATGGTTGTCCTCAAGTTTCAGGGAGGCAGGAAGGCTGTTCCAGATGGAGGCCCCTGCCGAAGAGAGAGATCTACCACCAACTTGTTGCTTGGAGAGGCGACTGACCCTGAGGGAGTTGGATGCGGATGAGCAAAGGGATCGGGAAGGAAGATATTTAGGAAGAGAGCATTGAAGGTATTTCAGCCCCAGTCCCCAGAAGGCCTTGTGGACAATGCAAATGTATCTGCCACTGTGTTGCAGTATAAATGTCAGGCCAAGTAATCATGTCTCCATACCCTAATCCAAACATGCCATTGCTGTAGTCAACCCATGAAAACATGCCCCGTCCACATGGTAAATAAGTATGCTGACTCACCAGCGCTAACCACAAGGAACACAAGTCAACAAAAACCCAACACACTTATGACACAACGGCATATGCACGTCAAAGAGAGCATGTACCAATGTTTTAATAGTGTTGCCCCTACACGTAACCCCACCCCTTTCCATGTAGATATTAGTCAGCGTCATCCATAATGTGGGAGAGTCATGCCTAGCAATACACTAATCACCATGATGACTGGTTGTATACAAACAGGTTCACAGGCTAACAAGTGAGAGGGAATAGGGCAGGAAAAAACCTTCTGCCAGTATCTGCAAGGCATCTGAACTCACCAGCCACACTGCCACCACCACAACATTGTTACCTATACCACCACCCCAAGGACACTACTCCTGATGTAGCTACTCCACATGCCACCACTGTCACCACTACCCCGCATGCCCTTGTGGAGACCAATCAGTCGTTAGATAGTCCAATGCCCATGCAAAGGTTTACATTGAAAAACAGTATCTCAGCTGAAGTCGTCACCAGTCTGCAGGTCCTTCTGCTCCCCTCACCTGCTCCACCTATGTAATGTGCACAAGTATCACAACTTATACAAAAGGACTGATGATGAAGCCATTGTATCTGTGGATGCTGATGGTCAGGAGCCAGGTACCTGTGCAACACTCTCAGCACTGTCCGCCACCTGGACAGTGTTCCACAGTACTCCCTGAAGGGATCTGGAGAAGGCAGAACAATATTGAGCAGCATCAGGAACGCAATATCCGCAGGCCATGTGGGATGGTGTGCAGGGCTCATCCGAAAGGGTAGCTAGGGTGATGAACTGTCAGTGCCGCCACCTCACAAATGTGACAGCATCAACTTGTGTGGGAGTCCAGAGAATTCAAAAACTGACAGGCTTTATCAGCAGACATGGAGGCTATACAGAGGACATTGTTCCTGACAGTATAACATGTCTGGGGGTTCGATTCAGAACGTTTCACTGCTTTCACCCCCACAGAGGGATCACTGCCAGCGAGGCCATGTCTCTGGTGACAATGCTCAGCCACATGCCCCACATGCTGAATGATCTATCATGCGAAAATGTTCATGAGCGTGTTTGGGATGAGGGTGGATGAAAGCAAGGTTGTTTGGGATTGGGGTGGAGGCATGGTCAAGAGTGTTTGGGATTAGAGTGGAGCATTGGCCAGGGTGTTTTGGCGGAGAGTGGAGAGAGGGGAAGGATGCAGGGGATGAGGTTAACAGGAGGGCATGTGTGTTAGGGATTAGGTTGGAGTGAATGCAAGGGTGTTGGGGATGGGGCGGAGTGAGGGAAATGATGTTTTGGATGAGGCTGGAGGGGAGGGCTGGGGTGTTGAGGATATTGGAGGAGAGAGGGCAAGTGTGTTAGGGTTGAGGGTGAAGTGAAGGCAAAGGTGAGACTGGAGAAAATGGGCCTCATTACGACCCAGGCGTTAAGGGGTTAACAGCGCTGTAAAAGGTTGCAGCTCCGTTAACCCCTTAACGCCTTACTACGAGGTCCCTTTGCGGCTCCCGACCTTAACGGCTGGTCTGTACCGCAAAGGGACCTTGAAGGTAATTACAGTACCGCAATTTGCGGTACCGTAATTACCGCCTTCCCCGTTCCCATTGAGCCCTATGGGGCAAAAAATGGGGATGGGGAAGGGCCAATGGTAAATGGGGAATTACCGCTACGCCAACCTTGGAATGGGGTGGTAATTCCCGATTTCACCATGGCGGATTCGGTAAGTTACCGGTGTTAACCATGGCGCTAATAGTGCCATTGGTTAACGCCAGGGTCGCAATGAGGCCCAATGTGTTTTTATAGTTTGAAAATAAAGCCACATCTGAACATGAAATAGGGTGCAACAGTAATATTTGAGTGGATATATGAAATATTTACTATGTGACTATAGACAAACAGGTGAAGTAAGTGTAATCCAATGTCCTTAGAAAAGATTCTCTGTCAGTTATTGACACACAAGACATCAGTTCATGCCTTCCAGACAGGCACTGTATGGTGGCATATGTTTGCCAGCGTGTATGTCGTCATTCTCCTCTGGGGGTGACATGTCCACATTCAGAGGCATGTGGCATGACTTCTGATGCACATGTTATTCAGCATTACATGCACTACAAATAATTTCCCAATTTTGCCTGGTCTATACATTAGGGAACCTCCAAACTGATGGAGGCACTGGAATCTTCCCTTCAGTAGGCCAAACATGTGTTAGATGCAAAGCCTGGTTCTGATGTGTGCTTCTTTACATGTCACCTACAGTGCTGTCTGAGGGTTCTGGACAGGTGTCATCATCCACAGCAGCTGGGAATAGAAGGAGGCACCACCAAATCTTTGGTCATGGCTTTTGGATGTGGTACAAAGGGTGGGAGTAATCAGTAGTTATGGCATGATGACCTAATCATGAACCAATTTGCATATGGCAACACCGCATATTCCACAATTGGAGTCTGTGTCCCTCAGTTATGTTGTGCCTCAAGAAATAAGGGACACCATGATGTATGTCATAAGGGAACTCCCCCATTTCTGACATCACTGAACCTACCTCAAGTAACAACTATACACTATTAATGACAAAGTAGTGTGGTGGACCCTCTACTGAGAACAAACATGGGCCAAATACCCTGTTCTATGGAATTTCCTCCACTCAGGAGAGTCTGCAACCACGTTTTAGTTCACTGCATCCTTCACAGAGGAGAAATACCCATTTGCATATCAGTCTTTGTCCCACCCAGGAGAGCAGTCCAGCACCGAAATGCTAGGCAAATCTCCACTGAACAAGAGTACCATCAGCAACCCCAGACACATGTTTCAGCCTAGTCGGGCCTCATCAGTGCAGTGAAGCTGAGTCTCTCTAAGACACAGTGAGCAAGGGGTCCACATCTCGATTACAATGGGTGAAATCCCATGTTTTATAAAGTTACAAAGGAGTGTGGGAGCACCTCTACTGAGAACGAACATGGGTCAAATACCCTGTTCTATGGAATTTCTTCCACTCAGGAGAGTCTACAACCATGTTTTAGCTCACTGCACCCTTCACAGAGGTGAAATATCCATTTGCATATTAGTCTTTGTCTGAGTGTAAGGAACTCATGGTGGCAACAGTAAAGACAGACACAAGTGATCATAGTTCAAGGGCGTTCATTAAACTGTATGCAGGTTGGAAAAACACCTAATCTAAACCTACATCTAAGATGTGAGCAAGCGTCAACCATCAAATGAAAAATAAAGCAGTTCTAGTGGTGTTGTACCAAATAAAAAGGGTCTACACTAAGAAAAACCCATTGCCAGTCCTTACAACTAATACAAAAGGGGTGTGGGATACGTTTCAAGAAAAGAAAGAAGTGTTCACAAATAATATTTCAGGATGCAGGATCCTCAGTCTCCCTTCCCCTCTTTTGAACACGGGTTAAGGTAGGATCTTGGAGCACAGTACACTATCAAGCTTCCCTAGCACGAGACCACAGTTCCAGTTTTAGCTATCAGGGCCGTCGACGAGCAAGTCTCATTATCCTTGACAGTCCCTTGCTTTTGAGGACCTGATGTATTCACAATAACCAAAACAAAAGTTCCTTCAAATTGTCAACCTACAATTCTAGAATTGGCGAGACCAGCTCAAACAGTAAAGAGCTATTTAAAATCTTCAAAGAACTTGAAGCCTCCGCACCGCCTATCACCAACTTTCCCAAGAACAAAGCCTGGTGCACCACACTTTAAACAGCTCTATCTGACAAAACAACCAAATTAGGAAACAAAACTATCCTCAAGAAAACATTGCTTACTGCCAAAGACACCTCCCTGTCCTTCCTTCAAGAACCCTCATCCCCCGCCGTTCTACCATTTCAGTTCTGCCCTATCCCCCCCAGACATCCTCCACATCATCCAACACCTTAAACCCTCCAACTGCACGGGTGACCTCTGTCTTTCAAACAAGTTCTGTCCCAGCTTCTATCAAGGAAACCTGGGTCCCTCCCTCATCAAAAAACCCTCCCTCAATCCTGCACACCTAAATAACTACCGCCCCATTACTTCCACACCTTACCTGCTCAAAGTCCTAGACCGCACCGCATACGTCCAACTCCAAGCCTACCTAGAATCCAACCACCTATTGGGCACCCACCAATCCGGCTTCAGACCCAGACACAGTACAGAGGCTGCCCTCCTCGAATTCAAAATCCATCATGACTAAATCTGCGATGCTGGCCAACTAGCCATCCTCCTCCTCCATGACCTCTCTGCAACTTTCGATCTCATTGACCACGACATTCTCTGCCAACAACCCACCACCTAATTCAACTTCTTCAGAGAAGCCACTGGTTGGATCAATGCAAGCGATCTCAGCAGGCAAACCTCAAGGGGCTTCTCAGGCTCAGAAGCTGCCGACCCCTTGCCAATACCCTAAGGCATCCCTTAGGGTTCCTGCATCTCACCCACCTTGTACAACATGTACACTAAACCGCTGTTCGACCACCCCGACAACTTCGGAATCCTCCAATCCTCTACACAAAATTTGCAGACAACACCCAAATTCTGCTAACACTTACCGTTAACCACGCCATTGACTGCGCAAACATCAATCAAGTCTACAGCATCATTCAGGGTTGGATTGCAGAACACCATCTCTGCCTGAATGATGACAAAACCAAACTCCTCATAGTAGGCTCCCTGTACAGCCTTAAATGCCTATACCCTGCCTTTTCACCCTTCTCCATTGACGGAAACCCCACCAGCATCTCAAGCCATGTGAAAACACTGGGTCTTCACCTAGATGCAGAATTATCAATGCAAAAACATGTCAAAGCCATCGCCTCCTCAGCAGCCTACACCACTAGACTCATCAACCTCAGCAGAAAATTCCTTTCCACTGACAATTGCCTCACGCTCAGCAGAGCCATTATAGGCAGTAAATTAGACTACTGCAACCCCACCCTTGCAGGCACCAACTCTAAAAATGTGGTTAAACTTCAGCTGATTCAAAAGAATGCTCTCTAGGCTGTCTGGGGCCTCAAATGCTTGGACTACATCTCGCAAACTAGATGTGACTCTCACTGGCTGCCAATCGAAGCATGTATTGACTTTAAGATCCTCTCACTAACACAAAGATGCATCCACAATACAGCACCATCCTTCCTCAGCCAACGCATCTCCAAAAGAACCAAACTCCCCTGCCTACGATCCTCATCCAATTTGTCTTTAGCCATCCCCAGATTCTCAAGAAAAAGAGAGGGGAACACCTGCTTCACGGTCATTGCCCACACCCTATGGAATGCCCTACCTCTCAACATCCAAAAGTAGGCATCCTACATCATCTTCAGAAAATTGCTAAAAACCTGACTTTTTGACAAATTCGACTAACCTGAAACTGGGGCATGCCCTTTACCTAACTCTCTGCAGCATTTACTATCATGCTTATGGACCTTTCGCTCTTTTTGTTTTTTTTTCCTATGTTTGTTTCAGTGCTGTGATACTTACGGGTTTGGGTGCTGCCAATAAATGCAATGAATAGATAAATAAATAAATGTCCTTATGTAACTTAGGGTGATGATTCTTCACCCCTTGGTCCCCCTCATCCGGGTGCTGATCCTTCTGTACTTTTAGCACCCCTCCTTCGGGTTCACTATGGCTTCTCCTTCATTCACAAATCTCAATATCTTTATAAACCGTTCATGATGGACATCCCTCTGCCGGGTTCATGCTTGTCAACACACTGTTTCTTGAGTCTTTAGACTTTGCCACTCTTTACTGGCATCCTTCTACGGGTTCACTCTTGTCACTTCACAATTCCTTTTCCTTACAATGATCACAGGATTCACTACCCTTGCTTTCTCAACATTCTTAGGTCAAAGGCTTTCGACTGTACGGGGATTTTGCTAGACCTCCGGTATGACCACTTTGACCTGTCTTGCCGACTCTCCTATGGCCTTCTGGTATGGTATTGTTTATTTATAGCGCTAATGCACAGGCAAGTATTTCAAAGAGCTCAAAGCGCTTCTGGAATCAGTAGTTACTCTCAACATGGAATCCAGCAGAGTCTCTCGAGTTAGCACCCATGTGGTGCCGGTTCCCTCTGCAGCTGGTATTCCCTTTACACTTTATAGTGAACTCTTCTCAATATGCCACTTTGCGACTTTCTTATAACAGTTTGGTTCTTATCGGCTTTCCCTTTGACCACCCGGCTGTGATGAACCGCTTGGCTTTCTTTGTATCTGGAGTCAAGGTCGGTACCACAGTAGGAGTTTCCCTCGCTCCTGCTTAACAGTGTAGGCACAGTCTGTGTACTGCCAGCACCTGCTGCAAAAGACTTGGGCTATTGTCCTCAGTCTTATGATTCCCTCTGGAGAGGTTTTGCGGGTCTGAATTGAAAAGGGCAAGGTTGTGTCTCTCCTTGTCAGCCTTTCGATATTCGTCGCCTTTCTCTCCCTCTTGAACTGCCGTGCCTGGATAGCTGTCTCGACATGTGATCTGCCTTACTCGTACTGTGCTCTCTTGCTCCACCTTTTATCCCTGTTTGGAAGGTAAAGGACCATAAGGTGTTTGTGATTTTGTTCAATTGCCTGACTTTGCCTTACCCTTGTATTGGGACATGTCAGGTAAACAGCTCTGGTGTTAGTCTGTTGTCTTTCATGTTGTGTGAAAGAATTTGTGTTGGAAAGGGGGAGCCGTGTTTTGGAATGTCCTCAGTGAGAAGATGGGAAAAAGGTGTTGAAGGAAGGGGGATACCGCGTCTCATCTGTCAGTGTCCCATTCCCATCCCTGAAGACTCCCCATCCAGGTGATCCTCACTCACTGATCCACCCCAGGAACTGGATCCAATAGCGTTGGCCGTGTCGTAGCCACCTGTATGACAGATCCCTGGGACATAGCTAGGGAGATACCTTCAGGTTTTTCACACCACCCACAAGGGCAGTACAGCACCAAAATCCTAGGCAAATCTCCTCTGAACAAGAGTACCATCAGCAACCCCAGACATGTGTTTCGGCCTAGTCAGACCTCATCAGTGAGGTGAAGCTGAGCTTTTTAAAGACGCAGTAAGCAAGGGGTCCATGTCTGGATTACCTTGGGTTACTTAGGGTAAACCCAAGGTTTTACAAAGTTACAAAGCTGTGTGGGAGCCCCTCCTGAGTGGAAGACATTCCATGGAAGATGATATTTGACCTATGTTCGTTCTCAGTAGAGGGGCCACACTCCTACTGCATAATCACAGGAGTCCCCTTTCCACAAAAAATATTGAACAGGGTGGCTTACATTCAAATTCAGCACTACATTGAAAAGAACAATATCCTGGGAATGTGCCAATCAGGCTTCCTACAGGACCACGGAACAGAATCAGCCTTGCTAGACTTAAGAAAACAGCTTGATGCAATCAGAGATGAGGGAAAGCCAGCTCCTTCTACTCCTGGACCTTTCAGGTGCCTTTGACCTGGTCGACCATAAAATTATTTGCCACCACCTGACGTCCCGTGCCAACTTCTCCCTCAAAGCCACCACCTGCTGGCATCCTTCCGAGCCCTACACCCACCTACCCCTCTATTTTCCACTTGCTTGGAAGACCGCAATCTGAGCGGTAAGACACAGTGTTTTCTACTTTTTGACTTTCATTACAATCCATACTCACAGGTAGCACTGATATCTCATGAGTCATTCTTTGTTATTTTTGCTTTCTAGAATATTGGGTACTATTAATAAACATATCTGGATCATGTCCATTTGATTCAAATAAGACCAGAACATTTCTGGAGCTTTTTACCTTTAAGGTGATTTATCAAGCTTAAGATGCTTTTGATATTTTATTGTAAAGATATGTAATGCATGGATTATGACTTCAATTTGCTAAAATTGACATTATCTTTCTGTCAAATTACAGTTAAACCTCACATTCTATAACCACTGATGAAGAGCATGTGTTGGGTTTCCTATTAAAGTAGCATTGGTGAAGAACAAAGGAACCTGTTGGAAATCTTTCTTTCTCAAATACCCACTTGTTTTGATTACAAATACTTTATTGTTTCAAACTATTCTAAGATTGTCAGCTACACATATGCATGACCACTGATTATAACAGTTTGGCTGAGTCTCAGCCAATGAGAGCGTGCAGGGGATGGGAGTTCCCACATTTTGGTAACTTTTATTTTGCATTGATCACAGAAATATTCTACAGAAAAATGCGTTTGCCCTCTATTTCCAAATAGCAATGTGTTTCCAAATACAAAATGGTATTAAAGGTTTCTAGGAAAAGCATGTAAATTAAATACAATGGCCCTCATTACGACCCTGGCGGTAAGGGGTTTACGCCAGCGTTAGCTGCGCCGACCCCTTACCGCCAACTACGAGTTCCCAAAGCGCCATGGTCACTTTTCCGCCCGCTTTTTGCGGGCGTAAAAATCCATGGCGCTATGGGACCTTGGTGTTAATTACGCCACCGTAATGTACGGTGGCGTAATTAACGCCTTCCCCACTCCCATTGAGCCCTATGGGGCCGAAATGGGAATGGGGAAGGGTAAATGGGTCAATGGGGACTTACCGCCCCGCCAACCTCGGAATGGGGCGGTAAGTCCACCATCCGCCATGGCGTAAACGGACTTTACGCCATGGCCGAAAAGTCCGTCGATGGCGGAAAAAATCCGCCAGGGTCGTAATGAGGGCCAATCTCTACTGGATTGCATCACAATCCACAGGTTTGGGCTTAGTGAAGATGTGCTATCAATGTAGAAAGCATAGAATATTGATTTTTCTACACTATATATAAACCCCAAATTATGTTTGTTTTTAAAGGACAATGGGCCTCATTCCGAGGCTGGCGCTATCCATGGAGTAAATAGCACCATGGTAAGCAACCATGGAGCTATTTACTCCATGGAAATCCGGCATGGTGAATGGAGTAATTACCGGTCCATTCCAAGGTTGGAGGGACCGGTAATTCCCCATTCACCATACCGGTTCCCCATCCCCATTCCTGCCCCCATAGGGCTCAATGGGAATGGGGAAGGAGTAAATTACGGCACCGTAAATTACGGTGCCGTAATTTACTCCAAGGTCCCTTTGCTGGTTGGATTTTTAACGCCTGCTAAAAGCAGGCGTTAAATGCCAACCTGCAAAAGGGAACTCGGAATATGGTGGTAAGTGTTAACGGTCACCGTTGCCATTAACGGTGACCGTTAACCCTTACCTCCAGCCTAGGAATGAGGCCCAATAATTCTCTCGGATTATGTGTGTGTGTCTTATTCAGGGTCCTCTCACTTCAACACAATTTCATTGGTGAAATTGTACTGTTTATTTAAAATGAAGTCATTCTCAATGGGATGGAAGTGGTTCAGCTAAGAATGCTTTCATCCAAATATGTTGTTTTAAATGATTAGACTTTGACAAGTTTTGATTTATACATTATCTGTTAGGTGATGTAGCAAGCAACTGTGTTCATAGTCTCATTTATTGGTTGTACCTGTGAAAACACACAGAGTTTAATACAAATTTCCCATGCACTTGCGCAATCTCAATCTCACCTCGCCTAATAAGATAATTTGTCTCTGTCTTTCCTCTGTTCCCCTCCCTTGCCTTGTCGTGCCTTGAATCACTTGTGTATAGGCGCGTTATAAATGCCATATCATATCATAACTTGACTTTAATTTCAAGGTATGGCACACCCTGCACAGACATGCTATTGGGTCCAGTTTAATCTATCCTTCCTTTGGCTTTGAATATGCTTAGAAAGCAGGATGATTTCACACTAAGATAGTTAATTTTTGTATTGCATTCAATTGGTTATGATTTACTGCACTGCATGCGCTGATCCAGAAAATGCTATTTGTTCTACACTAAATCAGGTCTCGATTAGGTTTGAATATAATAAGCAAGGTCTTTTTCACACTAAATATTATTGCATTCCATTTGGAATAACTCTTCCGTAGTGCCCCACCCACTTCCTCTCACTCGAGAGACACAACAGGGAAATGATTCTCGAGAACTAAATCTAATTGCATTGGGTAATTTGTATACTCACTATTAGAACATTATTTGAAACCACAGAACCAACATTGACACTCAGATATTTCAGGTAATCTTCTTGTCAGCTCACACCCTCTGCTCTTAACTCTATCCTCCTTTTGGAATGAGGGCTGTCACAGGCAGAGTCTGCTTCAGGATACCTCTTGGCAAGGCCCATTGTCTCTCTTATCTACAGATATTATCCCAGCTCAACACTCATCCAATTGGACAGAAATATCCCTTTCTGCAGCATTCAGAATCCCACAGCCATCTCTGCACTTCATGTGGGTTTAAAACTAAATACTCTCTCATTTCCGCCACACTATGTCAAATTGATATCACAATTTCTGATTGGTTTGCTTAACAGGTTGACATTCCCAGAGAATAGACCCAATAATTTCACATGTTAATGTATTTTTATTTGCATCTAACAGGGTGGGGCTGGACACTTTGGAGAAAGAATCTGCCCATTATTTTTTAGATATCTTCCATATCTCATTGTAGCAACATTGCTGATTGACGAAATGTGGATGTGTTAATTTTCATGATCAAGCCGAATAATCCTACATGAATTTGTTGGATTAAATATAAAAGAAATTAGGAATATGTATATACATGTCCAATTATTAATACATATTAATAGGTCATGTTTAGCCTCATTTTTAAGAGCCGACTCTCATAGTTTCTGAAAACATGTTCTTTTGATTCTAAAGCTCTCCATTGTAAAGTTCATACCACAATAATTGTTAAATTCATCAAATAATGCTCATTTGTAATGGCCAGCTTTATTCCTGTTGGACTGGGTGTGTCAAGGGTTTTATCCGCCTGATGGGTTATGTTAGCAGTTCTCAGCAGCCCTTTGTGAATCCAATGATTAATAGGGGGATTTGACAGAACCCTTTATGTGATTTTCCATACATTTTAGATGGTGGGTTGTATAGGGAGAAAAGAGTTCAGAGTTGAAATGTTTAAGTGAAACAATTTTCCATTGACGCTCAGGTTCTGGAAAACAGGTCTGTCTGTTATGAGAGCACTTCAGATCTTTATCAGCTGGAGCACCATATTTTAACCTTACCGGAATGCATTACAATGTATATTTAAAAGTAATCTTCTTATAATTAGCTTATGTGTGTGGGAGTAGACCATTAATCAGTGGTGTGGGCCTATACTGAACTTAGTGTGTTCCTTTAAGAAAGATACATACATTTGGTTTTCAGTTAATTGCTGAGGCCTTCCCTCATCGGGAATGCGCTTTCATGTAGGCTAAGTAGACATTTTGCAAATATCAGACTCTCTAGTGAACCAATGAAAACAAACATTGACACAGTCAAAGTAAAAACTGCTACCTGAGCATGCAGCTTAAACAAGTATTCTATTCATTGCATAACTGCATAACTCTTAATAGCCTAATATGATGTTATGGTAATTTGACACATGGAAACTACTTTTCTATCTATTTATAGTTGCATCATTTTAATATTTGACTTTCTATCACATGCTTTAATTGAAAAACACTGCAAAATGAAAGCAAAGTTGTGTGTAAAGTTATGTTTTATTTCTGACACAATGTGTAGAAACGGGTTCTAGTCCTAATACATTCTCACATTTTGCTCCCCATTTTATTTGCAGAGAATGGTGTCATTATTGATTTTTCTGAAGTGTAGTCCAGCATTTCACAGGCTATGTATTTCTTGTCTTCAGTGTGTGGTAAAGTTCCTCAACATTTTAGTACAGTAACATACCATACTTTCTGTTCATGGTTGGCAAAAAATAACACTAGTTTCTACACATCATCACTTTCAAAGGATTTATTTTTTATTCTTAATATTAGTCTCCTTTTGATGTATTTTGATTAGTGTAATTTCAAATGTAATACACTAAGCCTTAGTCAGTGTGTCCTACATCCATCTTACAGTCATTTCATTATATTTTTGTTGACATAACTACAGTTTTTATCACAATGAATGGGAATTGTCTTGTCTTTCTTAATTGTTCTTTATCTGTCTAATATGCATGGTAGTTCTCAGAGCATCCATTGTATGAACGTGTTTTTCGGATTTGAATATATATGGCCAATAATTGGTAGTTTGGTGGTGTTTTTCGTATAGGGTTGGAGATAATATCATGGGTTTAAACTTTGTTGACCCACACAACTATTTTGTACATTTTTTATTGGAAAAGGGTGTATCTACACCAAGTGCCTGTATCTGACTTACATTTCAATTTGATGTACTTACAAATACAAACTGTGCCTTAATAGTAAAATACTAGTATCTGCTCTTATAAATTTGGTTTTACGAAAGGCATTTGGTGGAAACTCCAAACATCAGATTGAGATGGAACAATCTAAGTGATTCAGGACAATAACCACTGAAGACTTTAATCATCATTTGGGGACCTATAATAATGTGGGTCATTCAATACATCTCATTGGACTCTTCCATGTTCCCAATGGAATAATTGTCCTCCCCACCTCTTTCATGGATTTGGAGGCACAGATGTGTGGTGGGTTGAAGGCCTGCTAATTAATTATAGATTTTATTTTAGTCAATGCAATCATAAAATGCACATAGTATTTTCATCAGTATTTGTTTTGTCAAAGATAGAGAAACTATTTTCCTATTTTATTGTTTTGAGCAAGTGGAGCTAATCTTTCAATAGTCGTGTTAGTGATTTGAGAGTGAAGACCCATACATGTTTCACTATTCATATATTTTTCAGTGCTCTCATCAAATAGGGAATGTTATCATTCAACATGCTTTTACTTGTTCATTTTGTAGTGCAAGGCTTCTGTTGAATACATATACGTTCAACAACAGCAGATAACATTGACATTTCAGAAGAGTTTCAATCATTCATTTGTATGGCAATTCTCAACTTTGTGAGTGAATCTGCTCCTCTTGGTTTGGGAACCTGGTTGTTCAGGTGACTAGAATTGTACCTACACTGTTTTTAAGATGGGACTGGAATTTTATTACGTTAATGTTCTTCACCTGCTATAAGTTGGCCAGAAACATGCAGAGAACTTACCAAAGATAAATAATTTCACGGTGTAAGGATTACTCGAGGCTATTATGGTAATGGAATGTCTGACAGCTCAAACAGACATTTTGCAAATGTGATGAATTTCAATAAAATGGAAAAAATAAATGTCAGTACATTCTTCCAAAAAAAGATAATTACATTTTTAAATAAGCAATACGCAACCAATGTATCATTCTCAAGGAGACTGGCAAAGGGTACCTGATGAAAGTGGAACGCTCAGTAGATGAACAATCAAGCCAGTAGCACAAAGTTGTAATTGAAGAAGTTACTATAGTTACACCATCACAGAAACGGTGATTAGTCTTGAATATAAAATGCCAATCGAATTCAAAATCTGTGATTGTTGGAGAAGCAGGATCTGCACACTGTCTTCCAAATAAACAGGATATCAATACAAATTACACAGTATTAAATCAAATATTAGTAAAATGTTCTTTACTTCAGGTTCTATTTGTATGCAGTTAGTACACCATATGAGATTTTGGGGGGTTACCACTGGTCAATATAGTGCTACACATGTTCACTCATAACTTATTCTGCAGAAGAAGCTGCATTAACATAGCTAAAAAGCCAGACTGATGTTTCACTTGTTTGTGTTCTGTAGCACTTATTAAACCAGACCCAATAGTTGTGGGCGCTCTATTTAAAGCAGAAACTAGCAGGGCCTATTACATTAAAATGCAATTCCTATATATTTTCTGCATGTTCATGAATTGTAGCCTTGAGCGTTAATTAATCATAATCAGTGAGAATGAGTAAGAAATCAAAAGGAGTATTACCTGCACAAACTAAAAAGAAAGAATAAAAACATGCTATTAGGCTCAGTCTGAGCATTGTTCATAGCATGCGAGAAATATCCCCACAGAAACCACACCTGGCATTTGAGGTATTGGCGGGCCATTCCATTCCATTGCTGCACTTGGCAGAGGTGAACACAGATTTCCATGCATATGTGCAGGATCTCTCTTATTGACTGACCTGTGACCGCATGTGGGCAATGAATTCATACACATCTCTGTAGCGTACAAGGCACAGCAAACACCCACAGCAGAGTGGGCACCATGATTACGCCACTGGAATTGAAATGATTATGTCTGTTGTTTGCTGGTGCTGCAACACTGCACGTGAACTGTTCAATTGCCCAATTGCATAAGACGCAGAAGAATAACTATGCAATACAATTGCAAAGATTTATTCGAAAAAGACCTTTAGCATAAATATCAAAATATCTATTAATAAATTAACATTTGCAAGAGGGGTCAATCAATTTAATGCAATAGCTTTCCTTTTTAAAACACGGGGAAAATACAACATGAATCAGAGCACATTAATGCATAATAAAGAGTAAGAACTACATACAATAGGAAAAAGAAGAAGACAAAGAATACAAATAGAAACACATCTTTAGAATAAGATGTTAACGCCAAAAGGAGAGCAAAGCTCGCAGCCTCAGGGATGTTCGACAATGGTGGTAACATATTACCCATCAACTTGTTTCTTACAAGCCATGCACGATGAACATACCTAGCTGAAGCGAATACAACTTTCCACTCCAGCCTATTGGGAAGAAGGTGCATTGCTTTCCTTGAGCTTCTTAGCCCCATATCAACTAAACGGGTGGTCTATGCATTAAGGCATGCGCTGGCACTTGAGCTGTAGGCAGCCAAGTGCATTCAGCGCCACTGTACGCCACCTTGCCTGGAATGGTGATGTCTAAGCAAGACCCTTTCATGAACAAGTCCCAAATCCCCAAGGCTCGCACTCTGTAAAGCCTTCATTCAGCCCAAGCAGAGCTGATGTACAGCAGTAAATACATAACGGAAGCTGACGCTTTAATTAGTTTGAAAGTAGATATTAAATTCATACCCCATATTATTTTTTTTGTACATCGTTTTGGCATTTCTCTGTACTTGGAAACATCACGTAACATTTGTCTTTGATTAGATTTCGTGTGATATGGATTGAGATTTTGTTTTCACAACAAATTGAAGATCTCGCTTTCATTTTACGTTCACCATTGAGAATAGAAGCCACTGGCTCAAGTTTATTGAACACACATGTCTTTAAACCACCAGGTATCCGAAGGCGCGTAGCCGTCAGGCAACATAGGTTTAATAAAAATAGATTACATTATATATGTTTTTCTACGTGACGCAAACTGAGTTGTTGAGTGCAATCGAGTGTTCCTGCTAGGCATGTTATTGAATTATGTAAAATAGAGAACATTATGTACTGACAAGGTGTCTGTGGGATCATGTAATTCCAGCTCCTCTGGTCTCTAATCATTGCTGGTCCCAAGAAGAAGTCTCAGGTATGGCAATCACCCAGTGTCCAAAATGGGCTGCAGTATCCAACCTGGTGTATCCCGCTCTCTTGGGGACCTCAGAGGTGGAGTGGTGGACATGTCCTCCCCTTTCAGCCTGAGGGTCAGAAGGACCCAAATCAACAAAACACGTGCATTGCAATGACACGACACCAGCAATTACAGTGAGCGATAATGTAAATAAAAACGACAGTCAGGAAATATGCACACAAAGTATTCCTAGGACCTTTATGTGTGGTACACAAAAGGCAAAATGAAGGCAATCAAGCATGAACTCAAATAACTGCTCACTTCCCATCTCCTTTTTCTGGGCCTGGGTCCTCTGAACATACACACCTGGCACAGACTTCTGTGTTTGGCCCTATGTAATGATATGGCCTCGTCATCACAAGTTCACATCGCAGCCGGTCCACTGAGTGCCTTATCCTTCTGAGATTGATAACAATGGGTAACAATCAGGTGAGTGTGTGCTTCACAAATACATGTTATGTTATGTTCTGTTCACACCTGGCTGGATGTAAATGTAACCCTCTTGTACTTCTTAGCATAAGGAGTATTTTCAATTGAGGGGGCAGTGTAGCCTTGACGTGAGGCCAGACCTTGAGCTAGCAAGGAGTGAAGTTCTGAAAACGAGGACTCACTTAAGCCAACTGCTTGACAACTGCTGTCTGTGACACAGCAAAAACAAAGTGATGGCTGTAAGGTTTGGAATGAATCCTGACCTCTGGCATTGCTCAGAGAAACCCTCCAGACTACATTTTGGTCACATCCTTTCTGCAGCAGACCACAAGCATCCCAAAACATGTTTCAGCCTTGTTGGGCCTTATCAGTGAGGAGTAGCTTGGGTCTCTATGCCCAGCAGGCATGGGACCCAAGTCTGGGCTTACCCATGCCACTCATGGTGAAAAAGCAAAAACAAAGAGCCGATTGCTGGAAGGTTTGGAATGAATCCTAACCTCTGGCTTTGCTCTGGGCAAATCTCCAGACCATCCATCTTCGCCTGCCAAGCCATTACAAAAGTGGAATTATTTTTATTTTTTTTATTTTTTTATTGTATTTGGTTCAAGAAAAAAAGAATTAACATTTCATTAGAACCTTTACAATTATTAATCATAATACAGATTAAATATTCCCAGAAATTGAGAAAATAACCCAATAAAAGAAAACATGAGTAAAAAGAAGTCAATAACCATTAAGAAACAGTAACTTCAATAAAATAGGTTCATTCTCCCCACTACTTAGAGCCCTCCTTGGGACAGGATCATCTTTTCCTCTATTCAAAGAGTATTTTTCTATCGGCATAAAAATACATTTATCATTATCAATTTCCATGCGCATCACCACTATTCGCGTGATGCATTTTTCCTTAATATAAATGACAGTTACTCCTCTTCCCCAATTGCGCTAACCAGAGCATTTCTCATCTGAGCTAATTTAACAGATTCAATTTTTCCAGTATATCAACAACTGTTGCGGTGAGAAGAATTTCATGGCCAGCAATCATTCTTTCCCAAAAATGTTCTGAAATTAGACCCTCCTCCTTATGCGTGAATCTTCTTAGTTTCGCTAACCTCAGAGAGCAAGTCCCTTCACACTCCATAAGAATGTGACGGAGTGATTGGACGCTTGGGTTAGAACATATTTTACATAGTTTGATTGCTGATTCTTCTTGATTTCTTATTACCACTACATCCCCTGTGGGGACCAAATTCAATCTCACCCGCAAAATGTTGGATCTTATTCTGGGGTCAGGGTATTTTGCTAAATAAGGCGGAAGCTGGCCTACTTTTCTTTCCGCAGTCAGGAACTCGTTACGAAGCTTGGAGCTTCTCACCAAGGAAATAGTTTTAATCCAGTCTAACCGCTCCAAATCGCGTTTTACCTTAAGGGGGTTGGTAATCAGAGTTTCAAGATGAACATCTGCTCTGTCTAACATGTTTTTTACTTTTAAGTCCAGCCCTCTCAAGATACTAGACTTTGAATTTTTCTGGTGTCCTCTAACATCTTCATACAGTGAGCCCAACCTAGGGGACATGATCTATCTATATAATGCAACTAATTTCCATTCTGCACGGCATTCTAAAGAGATGAGGCCCAATTCAAACCGCAGGTTCCAGCCTGGTGTGCTCAATGGAAGGTTAAGGGAGTCCTTCCAGATTCTACCTTCTATTCTGGCCCAGTTTGTAGTCCAAAGTGAGGGTTTAGCTTCTAGGCCATATAGGATAACCTGTATTAATTTGGCTACATAGTATTTGACCATTGGTAGGATAGAGAATTAGCAGTATTTAGTTTTGATTTTTTTTCATGTGAGGGATCATTTCATAAGCCTTGGTAAGGATATCATGCTCTTGGTTTCTCGGGCTGGGTAGATCTTATAACCAAGATAGATTAACTCTGCCAAGCGAGGTATAACCTGCCCATTCAGTGACCAGTTTTCAAAGCTGATTTTCTTACATGGATGTTTAAACACAAGAATCTTAGATTTTAACGGGTTTATTGTTAAACCATTTGTCTCTGCATAGCTGCCCAGTTTGGTCAGCAATCTTTGAAGACCTATAGCTGTTCTGTCCAATAGGACTATGTCGTCCGCATAGGCCAGCCAAAAGATCTTACTCCCATTAAGGGTTGGGCTGGCCAATGCAGACAGTTCTAGATATTGACCCATATCGGACAGGAAAAGGTTAAAAAACAAGGGAGCCCCCAGACACCCCTGCGTTACCCCTCTTTCTACCTTCACATCCTCTGACAGATGCCCCTTGTCATCCAGCCTTACTCTTACTGTTGTATCCCTATGCAGCTCTATTAGCATGGCCAGCAGGGATTCTGGGACTCCCTTTTGTTTAGGTTTTGCTCAAAGCAGACCTCTGCAGATCTGGTCAAAGGCCTTCGAGAGGTCTATCCATGCCCCATAAAAGGGGCAACTCTCCTTTCTCAGCAGTCGTCTCACGTACTAAGCTCAGAATTAACCCATTCAGGGACGTGGAGAGGCCACTCCTGAACCCTGTTTGAAAGCGAGACAGAGCACCCACGCTGTCCACCCAATTTGTGAGCTCTTTGACTATCAGCCTTATAAAGATCTTGCTTTCGATATCCAAAAGCGCGATTAGGCGATAACTTGCAGGGTCAGTCCTATCCCCACCCCTTAAAGAGTGTAATAATCTATGCTGTTTTCCAGGAGGGTGGGAAGTGCTTTGTGAAAAAAATCTCCTCAAATAACTTCCTCAGTAACCGAGCCCAGAGCTCTGTTTTTAAGAACTTGATACGTCAGCCCACTCGGGCCGGCGGCCTTAGATAATGATGAGCTCCTAATTATCTCCACAATTTCTTCCTCTTCCAAGGCTAGGGACCAATTTGTCTCCAGCTGCATTAGATCCCCTTCCTCTCTTGGGTTCTGAAAAATGGCTGACAGATGGTTAACCCATTTAGTTTCTGTAACCATGTTACACAGGGAGCTGTTTGCTTGCTGATCCATTTGCCCCGTTACTGACCAAAACCCTTGCAAGTTGGTTTCCCCCCACCAACTTCAACATCTGTTCTCCATCTTTTTGCAATCTAGCCATTCTATCGTTTTTTGACCAGTGCCTATAGTTATTCCTGATGCTATTTGCCTCCTTAATGGATTTATCTGGTGCCATATTCTGTTTTTTTAGGCCCCGAAGTTTGTTTCTCATTTCCCTCTTTCTGGTCATAGTTTCCTCATCAAACTCATGCAGATGGTGCTGCTTGACTCCTCTTGATGGCATTTTAGGCAGGACAGTTGACCAGATAAAACTAATATATTTGTCTGGGTGGCAGTGATCTAACAGGGAAGGGTTTGAGATCGACTTCAATGCTTTGTTTAGTTTCTCCCCTCCTTGACCATATTTAACTAATCTAACTCTACCCCCCTTCCCTCCAGTTCTTGCTTATGTAACCATTGCCGATGCCCCTGAATATCTGGGAAAGATAGCTTAAGCCTGGCATGGTCGCTGCCCCCCTCTTGATTCACTATCAATGTGGATGACCTTGAAAAGAGGCTTGCACTGACAAAGATGTAGTCCAATATAGATGTTGACTCTCCTCGACTCCATGTCGGGGACGCTCCTTTGTCTCCCTATATATCATATGCAAATCAGGCTTAGTCCCACCCCAAAAGGGACAGTCCAGCCAGAGACGTTGGGCTGGTCTTCTACCATTAGTGGCAGTACCTGACTGATTTGCATATGGCTGGACCGCTTTTGCAGTGGCACAGACAGGCTAAACAAAAGGTGGTGTGGAAGGTTACCCAGAGCATTGCCAGTGGTTCATATTGACTCAAAACCTTCCATTCATCACTTTCTTTGGTTATCGTTTGTCTCACTATGTGAGAGAGGGTATGCCCAGATGTGGGTCCCTTGCTCTCTGCAGCAACGGGAATCAAGGTGCACTTTACCGAGGAGGCCCAACAAGGCTGAACTATGTCTGGGGTTGCTTGTGTTTCCATGCAGAGGGGACTTGGCCTAGTAGTTTTAGCAGGGCTGCTAACACTGGTGGCATTACCGGACTGATTTGCATATGGCTGAACCCCTTTTGCAATGGCACAGACGGGCTAACAAAAACCATGGTGTGGAAGATTGCCCAGAGCATTGCCAGTGAATCAGATTGATTCACAACCTTCAACTCATCACTTTTTTGGTGGTCGCTGCAGTCTGTGACACAACATTAAAGGAAGGAAATTGAGGAATGGAGAAGTGGAAAATGAGGGGTATGTGGTAAACCTGGGCATGTCTATAGTTGATGGGGTTGTTCAATGGAATAATGAGCATAGGCAACGTGGATCATCCTTACTTTGATGGCTTTTGGCTGGCTATCAGATTTTCAATCTATGGCAGCTATATTGGAACAATAAGTCTCTTCTTCTCTGTGAATGGGGCTCTTATGTTCTTATTCGAACTGGTCAGTTCTTGCCTTGGTGCTCTGTGGATTTCTCTCTGATAGTTGGTCATGTGCGTGTCTATATGGTTGGTACACAACTTTCCAGGCTATTTTAGGCCCTCATCCTTTTATAGCCCCAAATTGAACACCACACATGTGGGTAGTTATAATAACGTTTGCTGAAAACCTCAGCCTTAAACTAGCTATATCTAGCATATCATATGCAGATCTAGCACTCTCTCTCAATCTCTCAATCTCTGCTTCGTCTGTCACACTCTATGGCCCTCATAATAGGTTTGCTGGTATCCAGTAATTCCGGCAATATGGTTGGTAGCCTGTTGGTTGGTAGCCTGTTAGTGTTTTCTAAAATTTAGTGCACATGGGTAATGATTGTGACCACTGTACATAACTGAAGGCCATGACTAGTACTCATTCATGTGCGAAAATATATTTGGCCATGCTTAAAGACAGTTACTGTATAATGTAATTAGTTAGTTCAACAGTGATGTGATCTGTGATGTCATCATTGTGGTCATAGGCTGAGCAACAGGGGAGTGAAGTTAAGGTGGCTTAAGCTGAATTTCAGGGATTTTGTTGCATTACATTCTCATATATATATATATATACAAGAAAAAACTGCTGTGGGCAGAGTGGACTACACTCAGGGTCAGGAGATGCCAAACAAAATCAAAACTTCAGGTCTACACACAGAGGTTTATTTTTAAATGAAACAATACATACAGCAGAGGCAGGACAAAACCGAGACTAAGTCCTGTGTGACGCGTTTCGTGCTCACAGAGGGCTTGTTCATATGCAAGGAGCATAACAGGATGGGCTTAGAAGTACAACAGAAGTTATGTTAATGTTAATGTTAAAGGACATTTGTACCACGCACTATCACCACCGTAGTTGTCCCTTGGGGCTCTGGCGGCTCTGAAAGAAGAGGGGAGGTTGAGTTAGTGGGAGGAAGCAGGAAAAGTGCAAGAGAGCAGTGATGTGCTGTTGGCGGCCTCAGCCCGGTGGGTCCGTTGGCTGGGCCTGGGGTGTTTGCGGCCGGTAGTCGTCGTGTACTGTTGTGCAAAGCTATGTGTGTTTTTGTTTTGTTGTTGCAATGTAGTGAAGTTTGTGCGGTTTGTTGTGCTGAAGGTTTTGGTTGTGTTTGGTTTGGAGTTTGAGAGGTGTATGCAGAAAGGGAAAATTGTTAGTAGGGTTGGTTAATTTGCATCTCTATCCTGAATTGAAGCGCTCGGATTGCGTATTCTCCCCTGTTGCGGCTCTGTCCAGATCTGGGTCTGACTGGCATACAGGTTCCATGCTCCTCTAGTCCTCGCCTCTAACCTGCTCTCTCATGGCTCCCCTTATCCTCCATTTAGACTCTAGTGACCAGTGCATCTGCTAATGACAACCTCTCAGGTAGTGGGGAGATTACCAATGTCTCGATAATTCCACACCAACGTGGTATCTGGCGGTAATTAAATTACGGGGCGGACGAAAGTGTTGGTGGGAATGTCTGGGTTAGTTGACTCACTCTCCGTGTGTGCCGCCTGTGTTCCTGTCTGGCCGATGTCACCCGAACAGCTGCCATGGGCTTTACTCTCCCCGGTCAGGGATGTCCGTGTCTTTTCGGTTTAGTTATCCTTTTTACCAGTTTCGATTCCAGGTTTAGGCTGTGGTGTTGTAGAGCCAGGTTTTTAGTGATTTCCTGAATTTTAGGTGATCTTCAGTGTTTCTTATTTCCTTTAGGATGTTGTTCCAGGTTTTTGCGGCTAAGTGGTAGAAGGAGGTGCCTCCAAGTTTTTTCTTGTGGTATGGTTTGAGTTCCAGGCGGATTTCGTTGCTTGATCGGAGGGGTCTCGTTGGTTTGTAAACTGTTATTTTCTTATGTAGGAATTCTGCTCCTTGTCCATTGATTGCCCTGTGCGTTATGCACATTGTTTTGAAGGTGATGCAATGTTTAACTGGGAGCCAGTGTAGGGTTTTTAGGGCTGGAGTGATGCGATCTCTTCTGGATAGTTTGAGGAGTAGTCTTGCTGCTGCATTTTGGATCCGTTGCATTTTCTTCAGGAGGTATTCAGGTATTCCGAGGTAGAGGCTGTTTGCATAGTCTATTTTAGACATGATTAGGGCGACGATAGTTAGTGTTTTGTGCGCGAAGGAGAGGAAAGGTAGAACTCTTCTTGCCGTCCGGAGGAGGAAAAAGCATTTCTTCACTGTTGCATTTATTTGTGGCTCGAGGGTTAGGTTGTTGTCCATTAGGACTCCCAGGTGTTTTACTACCTTCGACAGTGTTGGTGCGTTTCCCATTTCCGTAGGCCATGGGATGGTGGTTTCGTTCTCTTGGTCTTTGGATACGATCATGATTTCCGTCTTTCCTGGGTTGATTTTCAGGTTGTTGGCATCCATCCAGTCGAAGACTTCTTTTAGGCAGTCGGTAAGGGTTAAATGGCGGCATTGGTGTCCTTGATTTTGTATATGATCTGGGTGTCATCTGCGTAGTTGTAACATGTAATATTGTATTTTTTGAAGATTCTGATGACCGGAGTCTGGTAGATGTTGAAATATAGTGGAGATAGTGAGGATCCTTGTGGTACTCCACAGTCGTTCACTCGTGGGGAGGATTTGAAAGGTTTTATCCATACGGTTTCTGTTCTGTCTGTTAGGAATGATTTGGTCCAGCGTAGTGCTGTGACTGTTATGCCTATGTTTTCTAGTCTTTTGGTCAGGGTGTCGTGGCTAACTGTGTCAAAGGCTTGGGAAAGATCGAGCAGAATAAGGGCTGAAGTAGTGTTGGAGTCTGCGTTAGTTTTGAGGTCGTCCCAGATAGATAGTAGTGCTGTTTCCTTTCCTCTCGCTGGTCTGAAACCGATTTGAGCTTGGTCCAGCAGGTGGTGTTTTTCTACGTGTTGTTGGGTTAGTTTATATACGTAGGTTTCTAGAATTTTTGCTGGGTAGGGGATGTTAGAGATCGGCCTGTAGTTGGAAAGGTCATCTACGTCACCACTTGTGTTTTTTAAGAGTGGCTTGATGTATGCTGATTTGAAGATCTTCGGTACAGTCCCTGTTGATAGTGATAGATTTAGAAGGTTTCTGTAGTGTTCTGCTGGCGATCCTTGTGCGAGGAATGATTTGTAGATATCTGGGGGACATGGGTCCATGGGTGATCCTGCTTTCTTGCTTCGTTTAACCAGCATTGTTAATGCCTCTGCTGATATTTCAGGAAAGCTTCTGAGTTTGTGTTGTGGTTCCGAGTTGGGTTCGCTGTGTTGTATGTTGTGGTTGGTTGGTCGCTTTTGTATGGTTTGGCGGATGTCGTTGATTTTTATTTTTAAGTGATCTGTGAGGTCGTTGCATAGTTTTTCTGATGGGGTTGGGGTGTTATCACAGCCTAGTGGATTTCTCATTTCTTTAATGATGGTAAACATTTCTTTTTGTGTGTTGGTGGCATTGTTGATTCTGTCATCGTAATGTCTTTTCTTTGCCTTTTTAATTTCAATCTTGTATGCACGGATTTGTTTCTGGTACAGTGTTTTTTTCTCTGGGTTGTATTCTTTCCTCCATTCCGATTCCATCTTTCTGTTTTCCTTTTTCATGTCGTTTAATAGAAGGGTGAACCATTTTGCCATTGCTCTTTTTTTGGATCGGTTGAACGGTTTTTCCGGGGCGATCTTGTCTATCGTATCTGTGATCCATTTGTGCAGTATTTCTGCTTTGCCGTCTAGGTCAGCTAGCTCCAGTTCTGTAGTGGAGGGTTTTGTTAATTCCAGTTGTTCGAATAAGTTGCTTTCTTTGACGCGTTTCCAGTTTCTTTTGGTGGTGGTTGTGAGTTTCCGATGTTGGATGTAGGCTTGGGTAGGCAGAGTGATCACGAATGGGATGATGAGATGGTCACTCCACAGTATTTGTATCGGAGGTGCCGTGGTGATGAGTTTTTCTTTGGCGAAAATTGCGTCTAGGGTGTGACCTGCCGAGTGCGTTACTCCTTTGACTAGTTGTCGTAGTTTCATGGTGCTGAGTTGTTCAATTAGTGAGTTTTGGGAGTTGGCGTGGCTTTCTCCTTTCTCAATGTTTACAATTAATGCTGGTGTACAGAGAATAATGTGCCAAGCAGGCAGACATCTTGGACTGTCTACATTCCCTACAACCCCCCCCCTTCCCAGCACTTGTCTGCACTTACCTTGCACTTGCCACCAGCTGGCCCTATTTATTTATTTATTTTTATTCTACTTACCCTGTACTGCACTTCCCCCCTCCCCTTCCCCTTGCATTTTTTCCCTTCCCCCTACCCCTGCACTTGCGCGATCTAAATGATACATGGCCTAGTAGGATCGTTGTCTGCCTTCCTCTTGTTCCCCCCTCCCTGCCTCGTCGCGCCTTGAAACACTTGTGTATAGGCGCGTTACAAATGCCATATCATATCATATCATATCATATCATGGCAAGTGTCAATATATATACAATAATACAATATGTATCAAAGCAAAAACAGAAATTACAACAGAAATTAAAAGACACATTACCCTCAATGTTCAGTGCAATATAGTTGAACATAAAAAGGGTGCCGGGTGGGCGAGCCAGACCACAGATATGGGAGTAATGAATGGGTGAAGCTCATAGAGGGCAAGTCCTCTCAGAAAGGGCATATGGTACCTCCATCTACACAACAGTCTTTGAAATGCAAATGCAACCACTTAAAAAAGATTCATGCAACACTTCACAAGAACATACCACAGTCTGAATAGTCAGCGGCAACAGTGAACCGGAAAAAATGCACAAACCTGCTGGTGTGCAACTGCCTGCCGATGTTACAGAGTATTCGGAATCAGATGTAATAAGCTAGAGTGCAAGTGCAGGGAACTGGTAGATGGGAAGCAGCAAACTCTGTAAAGTGCAAATTCATGTGCAAGAATAAAGCAGCATTCATTCAATCATAAAGGTAAAGTGCTAAAGTGAGCAGCAATATCTCAAGTCAATGTTTGTAGCAATGTGTAATGAAGGTGTTCATCACAAAATGCAGATAAAGTGCAAATATTAGCAACAATATCAGAACTGTTTTTCAAATTGAGCTCTTCTGGTTTTCGAAATTCGAGTTTTAGAATAGCTTCAGGAGAGAATATACTTCAACCTCTTTACCTCAGTTTTGAATCAGACAGGTTTTGCCCAATCTATTTGTCCAGTTTTTTTTTTTAGTTTTTTTCATTTTACTTACCTGTGTGGGTCAGGCTGACCCACTATTAACTTTTCGAGTCCCTTTGCTTCCTTTCTTTTCCTTGTGCTTAGTTCAAGCATATTTTATTTTTTCTTGGTCTTGCTGACATGGGTTTATTCCTGAAGGCCTTGTATTCTCTTAGGCATTTTCTACGCTCTTTGCTCAGGCCCTTTGACTTCCTTCAGAATACAGGAGCTGGGCTCTGGACGTAGAACAAGTGGTGCACTTTTTTTTGTACTGTAATGTAAAAAACGTAGATCTTTTGATAGCAGTTGAAACCAAATTTCCAGTAACTCCTGAAAATTCCGAAGACTGGATCAGCCAGTGGAATTCTCGTCATTGGCCCTATACATGTTATGGTGTCCATTATATGTCAAGTCGAGTTTGTTTCGGAATAAGAAAAATATTCCATAAAACAAATGAAACACATGTGTCCATTATATGTCTATGAATGAAGTTCCATAACAGCATTGGCTTCATATCCGGAACAAAACGGAAGTAAAATTCAGTTGAATAATACATCTTCATTTTGAATTCAGAATTCCTTTGAATATCACGGTTTTGTATTAATCTAATGTAGATTACACGTGAGTCCCTTGTTGAGGCACAAGCACATGATGACAGTGCTGTCCTTCATTTAATGCACCGCAGGGTCCGCTGTGGCAATGACACTATGGGGTCGGTTCATGGAACAAATGTGCACCGAAAATCTTGGTGCAAGCGTGGAAAAGCAAGCGCACGCGTACACATGCGATTCATGGAAGGGTCTGCACGTGTTTACTCCGGGATGTGCGGCAAATCTGAGCGTGGCGCACACGGGCGCACACGTCAGAGCAACGTCCCGAACGCCGTGCGTGGCGCGCACAGCGAAAGCGCACAACGTCCAAGCACACACCAAAAAGGGAGTGGAACACGGGGTGGAACACACAGAATGGGGAACAACGCGTGAAAAAGAAGGCGGAACTGGGGAAGTACTGCAGGGAAATACACAGAACGCCCACATGCATGCGAACAACACGTATTCATGGAATCGAATATGGGAAACCTATGCATGCTAAAAGACGCTCACAGGCATCAACATGTCTGCCACACAAAGGCAGGCGCAAGCGTCCCCGTGCGCAGTATAAAAGTGCACGCAAACAACGAACACCTATATACAGCTACGATGAATGCCCCATTTGTCGCAGCACTAATCGTGGGACACCGCAGGAGGAGGAGAATAGCCAGGCCCAGCATTTTTTTGCCCCAAACCAGCCTTTTTGGGATGCCTGACGACCAGGTCTATGGCAGGTATAGGTTTCCGCTGTCATGATGCCTACCCCCGGGGAACCAGACCAGGTCCAGAACCCCAGAAGCAGGCATCAAGTTGTTTTGAGCAAGCCCAAAAGCCCCTGTTAGGGGCTGTTTGGGTGTGGTCCTGGTGCCTCATATGGAGAGTCAGTCCTGGCGCCATAGGCGCCAGGCTCATAGAGTAGAACTTACCTGATGCAGACCATGCTGCAAGCTTACCTGGTGCAGAGCATGCTGCAGTGCTCCAAGCCAAATGAGGCTTGGAAGGGACTATTTTACCTAGGGATTATTTTTTACACGGGTGGGGCTGGGGAAGAATACTTACTTGGGACTACTTTGGAGGCTATTTAAACCACGCCCGAAGAGCACCACACGCTTCGCGTTATTCTGCATCCAGCAGCGTAACGCACACCGTGTCTGCAATCCTGCATCCAGTCTTCTGCCATGCCTGCCTCGAGTCTGCAGCTCCTAGAAAAGGGAGGAACATAAGGAGAAAGGTTAGAATAAGAGCAAACCTTCGATCCTTACCTGGATTCCAGATCCACCGCACCTTCGAGCTGGAAGAAAGAAGCATTTACGCGCGCCGCCTCGCCTGCTGCAGCGCCGTGCTGAACTCACTGGCCTTCGCAGCATCCTCACGATCCACCACATCCTTCTGCACGTTCCCGCCGCATTCTGGCACCTAAGGGGAACACAAGAACAGCAAAGGTGAGGCAAGGAAATAAACAGAGGCAATAGTAACTACCCCCATAGACTTACCTGATTACCGCTGGGGGTACTATTCCTCTTCACGGGTCGGCGCAGTCTCCATTGCATCCTCGCCGCAACCCGGCACCTAAGGGGAACAAAAGGACGACAAGGTGAGACGACGGGACAAATAAGGGGAACTCTTCTCACCACAATAGACTCACCTAATTTTACCGCCGGAGGCATAATTCCTCGAACTTCATATTTTCTCGCCACACCTGAATAAGGGAACAAGCAGCTTACATTCTGGCCTTATTTTATTGAACTGTGTAGGATAAGTCAAATCCTTACCTGAACTTCGTCAGCTACCACGAGGATATCTTCGCTGGGGTCAAGCCGCAAACTGCAAGGAATCGGACAAGAGTGAAAGTCAGACATATGAACCCTTACGAACTACATATTTTTCGGAGACAATATTGTTCTGGAACTCACCGATTCCTTCGAGCCAGTGAAGGAACTGGTTATCAACGCGCCCCTGCATTCAATGCAGGATGGAGAGCTCATCTTTTCAAACCATCAGGTGAGACTATAAGAGAGGACATCAAAGGTGATCTGTGGGGAGAACAGCGGGGTTGGGGGGAATTTACACTCAACTCCACGGGTGGTTAATTCCCTTTCTCCATTTGCAGAAGAATATTCCTACGGGCCAAGCAAACGAAGCTAGGTGGGCCAGTCCAGTCCGTCATCTCGGCCCTACGCGTCACATTGGTGGAGACCGCAGCTGTCCAGTTCAGATCGACGCCTCTGTGGGAGCCAGGTGAGCGTAACATCTACCTCATATCATCCTAGACCTGGTCAGGGAGTGGGAAGATGACCTTAGATCACCCACCCTGTGCTCCCAAGAATTGAGCCCCTTGCGGAAGGTGCTCAATGTCCTGCATTTTTTGGCCACTGAGTCATTTCAGCGGACAACTGCCATAGTGGGGGGGTCCCACAGGCCACGCAGTCACGCTGCCTACACCAGGTGTTGGCAATCATGACTGCGTGCCCCTCAGTCCGCAGGCACATATACATGCCCAGAACACCCGCAGAAAGGCAGGCCGTGGTCCAGGATTTTTACAGGGTGGCACACTTCCCCAAAGTGCTCGGTGCCATAGATTGCACCCATGTGGCCCTACGTCCACCTAGGGCCGCTGAACACATCTATCAAAACCGCAAGCACTGGCATTCCATCAACGTGCAGGTTTTATGCGATGCCAAGGGAATCATCACCTATGTCTATGCAAACTACCCTGGGTCTACCCATGACAGTTTCATATACAGAATGTCCACCCTGACCCGGCCATGGAAGCTGGGAAGCATGGCGACACATGGCTCCTAGGTGAGTACAAATGCCTGTGCACATGCAGCCATGTCACACACAGACAAATACACAAACCCAACTAATCACAACCATTATCACCTCCCCAGGGGACATTGCCTACCCTCTGAGCAACAACATGATGACGGCAATCCAGAATCCCACCACACCACCCCAGGTAAGATACAACGCTGCCCATATTGCAACCATGGGCATGGTGGAGCGCACATTCAGAGTTCTCAAGTCACGCTTCCGCTCCCTTGGCCGGTCTGGCGGTCACCTACTATATGCACCCCCAGTAGTGTGCAGGATCATTGTGCCAGCCTGTGTCCTGCACAATGTTGCAACACGGCGGGACGTACCAGTGGACATGGTGGTGCCCCCACATCCCCAACCACATGCACAGGCGCTGCCCATGGGAGGGGAAAGGGCACGTGGCGAGGCAGCCCGGACCCAGCTTGTGGCCACATTTTTCACCTAAACTCCCACCCCTGCGGAGTGCACACAGGCCTGGCACTTACCAGGTGACAATCGATGATGACAAAGAGATAGTGAACTGTCACAACCTTACCACCCTAAGAATGTTGCAATGGAAGTGCTACATTGTGTGCATCCCTAGCTACTTAAACATAACCAATCCTGTGTGACCAAAAGGAACACATGCAAGGTGTGTATCACACCACCCCCTGCAAAACAGGCCATTACAATCACTGGTATGTCACCGAAACCCTCACAACCCACATTACCCTTGTCTGCCACACCATGACATGGCATGCAACAGCAAAATCCCAACACATGAGCAATTACATACGAAGTGACATGTGATAAATGGAAAGTGGCCTGAGACAATCACGCCTGACATGGAATCAGTTGAAATGACTGACCAACAACCTCCCACACATACCAAGTCATACACAAATGCTTGCCACCAGTGGTAGCATCAACAAAAGACTGAATGCCTGTTCACATGCACATTGGCCAAGCCAAATTCGCTGCTCCCTGTGTGTGTCTCCTGCAACACACTGCTCAGCACACAGCACAGTGAGCAGCCATTGTGTTGGGTATACACCTTGAGCATCACATAAAAAGGACAAACAAAAAAAATAACCTATTGACGCATGTACACAATCCCCAAATGGTAATTGATCATGCACTGCAGGGACACAGCGTGCCAGTGAAGGCAATCTGTGTGCACCTCTGGGCATGGAAGGGTGGTTGTATGTGTGGTGGAGCATTGTGTAACTGTGTGTGCCAGTAGGGACATGCACTCAATAAATGCATGTGAAATCAAGTGACCCTCAGTGTCTTGTACACATCAAATGCGAACATTGCCCATGTGTACACCCCAGCATGTCAAACCACAACAATCCCCTGACACCTGAAAAGTAAACACAACACAGGAACAGTCATTGACCAGCAGAACACATCATGTACATAGTACCCCACAATGACAATGTCAAAGAGTGCCCAAACACTGTAGCCCAAGCTTACTGTCCAACAACAAAAGGTTCCTCCCTCATTTACACATCACCATGACCTTCTAAACACCTGTGTCTGGGGTATGTAGCCTTCTTCCTTCTAGTCTACCTGGTTACAGGATCCTCCAACCCCTTGGTCTCCATGTTCCACCTTGCGTGTAAATAGGGTCCAGCCCCCTCAGAGGCCACCTTGACTGGTAAAAATATCAAATCGCAGAGAACTCCAAGGAGCCAAACCCCCAAACCAGGGAAAAAGCCTGTAGCCACCAGAAAACCCTGGAAGAGTCTCCAGTAGACGACTTGAAGTTGCAGAAAATGTCCAAATAAATGTCCAAGCAAAATGATAGAACAACCAAGGTAACACAGTTCAACAATGGTTTAACAGGATGGGTACCATTTTCAGTACACAGTATACAATGAGGATGCAACAACTGATGGGTAGTGTCACAGCTCCGGTATCCAGGCGCAGGAGTGGCATGAACCAACCACCCCTCAGTGTCTGGGCGCCTGCAAGGTAAAACTTACACAGGCCTCCGAGACCCCAGCAGGGAAAGAGGGTCAGGGATCCGTTGTTTGGATAGGCATTGGTATTCAGGATAACCGGAAAGAGGGGCAGGAGAGGGGAGTTGGATTGGCAAGGGAAAGTACAACTATTGACAGTAACATATACTCAATCAGAGAAACCATGTTCTTCATACACATTGTACAAAATGATTCAAATGCAAGCCAAAGAGAGACTTATCTCTGGGGTGAGTGCTGGCCTCCTGCCTGCGCACTCTCAGGTCCAGTAACAGGAGCAGTTCAATGCTTCAAAGAGAGTGTGAGTTACTAATATGTGTGTGTTTTGAACACACACACAACACCATTCATTCAAACTAAGTGACTTCTCCACCAATAAACACTCTTGTCTGCTGCTTTGTTCGTATACGTTAGCTTGCCCCTGCAATGGTTCATACACTGTCAATTCAGCAAGGCAGGCGCACGTGGCCGTGCGGTAAATGGAAGACCAATGTTTCAAGAATCATACATGATAGAATGGTCCCTGGGTGAGCTGCAAGACGACTTTTGCGAGGTGCGACTTCAGTACAAGTCGTGTTCTGCCAGCCGCGAATTTCAATAGGTAGTGGCATATGCAAATTATATGCACAGCACTCGACTCTGTGCGTCGCTGATTGCCCCCCGTCCGCTGTATACGTTTCTGGCTAGGAACGCTACTGCACTAACAACTCAGCTCATGTGGAGCAGGGGGGATTCGAGGATATGGGCGATACCCCCTGCGTGTGCCCCTGACAAAAGCTACTTGGCATTTGTACCTCAACGCGTCTTAGCTGTACTGTGCGCTTCGTCCCCAATGCCTGGCCAAGCTCCGCAGCACTGGCGCTACTTAGCATGCATGTGCAAGGCGCCTGGAGGAAGTTCGGCTGGGGTGTGGCCCCTCGTGCTGCTCACCTTGCCTGGAGCTCCTGGAAACACATCTGCTTCTGTTGGACGTCTGAGCACAAGCCCTGTGCTTCTGCTTGCGCAGGCATGGGCACGTGTGCACCATCCAACGTGGCCAGGTTTCTGTCGTTTTTGGCCCTGTGTCTGCTGGGAAAGGTAGTGTGGAGGCTCATTTTCCTGAAGAAAGGGCATAAAAGCTATTAACAAGGCTGGGAAGATCCCTGTGTGTGTGTCTTCATGCTGGTTGTCACTGGGCCATGTTTGAGACGTACATCCGACCTCCTCCCACCATCAGTGTGACTTTGACAGCCAAATGGTGCAGCCTACTCTCTACAGCATGAAGTTCATCAAGCACATATACAGGCAAGAAAAGAACACACAACACAATCAACATCAATATGTACTCACCAAAATTGAATGCAGACATGCCGTGGAGAAAAACTACATTATCCCCACTAGGGGTGTCACCACAAGTAGTACAGCAGCAGACAGGCCACAGATATGACGAAAGTCCAATGCCCTTGTGTAAATGGCTGTAACACCAAACCACCCTTGCAAGCCCATGGATAGGGGAAGCAGGAATGGCATATGTGGGCTCAGGACCCCAAGCTTCAAAAACATACACGAGACAAGCTTGAAGGGCCCAGCTGGAACAGACAGTGGATGCTTTCAAAAGCCACAAAGCACCACACCGTCACATGAATGCACAATAGACAAGCAATTTTAAACTATATTAAGAAATTAAACTAACTATAAGAAAACATTTTAACTAATTAAACTAACTATAAAAAAACATATTAACTAATTAAACTAACTATAAAAATCAAAAATGGCCACATTCGACCCGGGGGGGGAGGTACAGGGTGCACCTCAACACCCACATGCGATGATGTTGAGATAAAAAAAACCTCCATGGGCTCAACGCCTGCACAGCCTGACCTGTGTGGGAGATAAGTCGTTGTCCTCCTCACCCTTGGCTTGACCCTTACAGCAAGTCTGCGGGACGGGTGAGCCTGGTTCTGTGCAGAGATGACACGTAGGTCAGCATGCAGAACCTCGCATGATACGCATGCTTCCTTTTGCAAGGTAACACGTGTAACACGGAATTCTTCCTGCATGTCCTAGCTGGACAACTGGTACACCTCCCGGCAATCACGTAGCTCAGCCGAGATGGTATTCTCAAGCTGTTCCAACCTCTCCTATGACTGCTGCCTCTGGGACATCAAGAGCACACCCAGAGTAGATCTGAGAGATTCATTGTCAACCCTCATGGCCTCCATGTGCGCCTCTGCGTGAGCAGCAATTGCTTGACGCAAAGACAACATTTCAGCCTGGTGTGCCCTGTCTGAGGCCGCCATGCCCAAGTTGAGCCTGTGGGCCGTGGACTGTGCCGCCCACTGCTGGAGATCTACCTGCCTAGCAGGGGGAGCATAGATTGGGCCACACGTTCCATGCTCTCAGTGATGTTATCAATTGCTGCCCCCTGTAGTTCGGAATTGGCAACCATGGCTTGCTCCCACTCAGTATACCCCAGTGGTGCGCGGCCACCACGTTGCTGGGCTTGACACCTGTGGGGCCCAAGGAGCCGCCGTCCTTGTTGGGTTGGCACCACCCACGGCTGCAGGACTACATCCCTCCATTGATGTGATGCCCCAGGCACATCAGCAACTGGTGTGGAGCGTGACCCTATGTTCCGATCCACTGCAGGCGGAGGTCCCACCACCGTCTGGCCCCTCAGTGCAGGTGTCACGGACAGAGGAGTGCCCACATCAGAATCACTCACCGTTGACGAATGGACCCGATGCACATCCAACTCGACATTGTCATCAGAGTGATCATCCGAGCTAGACTCATTGCCAGCCCTAGACACGATGTTCTGGAACACAAGTGGGTTCTCGTGGTCTACCACCCCACAACTCCCACTTGTGCTGGGTTGCTGGTGTGATAGCAACCCTGTGCCTGGCCTGACAACACCATCCTCTGGCTCCATTGCATCCTCATCTGAAAAATGGAAAAAAACAAACATGAGTACACATGTCAGAAGCACATAACCCACACAAACATAGACATCACATTGAGAGCCAACACATGAAGCAGACATGTCACACACGAATGAGAACCTGGCATGCATCCAGTGGCCTTGATATGCAAACACATCCCAAAAGCAGGAAGCAAAGCCTACACAAGTACAAAATGTAGTATATGAACTCCATCAGACACCCCCTCTGTCAGGCACATGTCACAGGCAGAAAAGACAGATGGCAACAAAGAGATGGAACATACCATAAGCATGTCTGAACTACAAATTGACCACTGCTGCAAGTGAATCCAAACACACAATGACACACGTAATATGCATGTAGACATGCATCACTAAAGCATCATCAGCAATATAGCTCCATCCATCTGCAGCTCGGCCCGTACCGGGTGGCATGGGCCATGTAGATATAGTGAATGTCCCAAGCAAAGCAAGGGCCTGCAACCAGCTGCAGGACATGAGGCCTCCACAACACCTCTCAGGGCCTGATTGAGCACATTGAACACATTGGGCTATGAATGTGCCCTATTCCATCATTCCTTGGGTAAAATCTCCATGGCCAGGCCCCACCATATTAGCTAAGTTGGACTGGTCGTACACATACTGCACAACAGTACACCTTCAGGATCATGCCAGGTCAACATAACGTGCGCAATGCAGAAATCTCACTAGCATTAACATCAATCAACTACATACATATTAGTCAGTCAAAAAAAAGCTGCGGAAGACACATGTGTAAATGAACACTTTCACAAACACATAAGTGAGTAGTCGCAATGTTGCACTACATAACGTTGACGCTGCTTGCATATGTACATGTGAAAGCGTTCAAAAACACCCCTTTCCCCATACACCTGTATTGTGAACATGAACAGGATCCAATACAGCAAAGCAAGCAGCTACAACGCTGCTTTCTTTGATATATGTGAGAGTGTACACATACATGTGAAGGCAGCTACACAGTCATTACAACCCAATTGGCAGGCTAAATTCAATCTGCGCCCTATGCCAGTTGGTAGAGGCAGCAGATTGACCAATCAACTTTGCTAAACAACCACTTGGGAGTTCCAATACTGAGTACATGTGTCACAGGATGCACCTGTGCCCGTGGTATTCATGGCAGAGAAGGGATGAAAATCTGACCATACATGCCAGGTCACATTGACATTGCAGCAGTGAGTAGGCATGTACAACGGTGTAACACGGCTCAGAAGTGGGTTGATGCAGTGCAGAACAAGTGTACATTACCCACTATCTACATGAACTAGTACATTATGATGTCTATCAATAAACATGAAGGCAGTGTAAGGGCAAGTTCAGGCATCACGTGCAATGTGCATGCAATGGGTCGCATGGCTACAAGCAAACCCCCCCTCCTAAGTGAAAATGCAGGGAGCCATTGCATGGCAGCAAAAGGGTGACCAGAGACCTGTGTATTGGCACAGTGTTGACTAGCGCCAATTGCATCATCTGAGTCAACTGACAACACAGCAGATGATAATGGGACAGTAAGCAGGACACATGATGAACCCTCAGTAGTACACCCATGTGTGAAGAAGCCACTACACCAGTTGAACAGAGTCAGGGGGCCTGAAACAGGGGGAGGCCTGTGCCCCACACAGACTGTGACACCCTAAACATGTGCGTGATGCAGGACTGAGCCAGAGTGGGCATGGAATGGATGATCAAATGCCATGAAATGTAGGTCATCCTGGACACGTACTACAATGATCATCCAGCCGGTCAAGTGGCACAGCGAGTAGAGGCTCGCTTTGACATCTGTGCAGAGCCTGCTAACGCAGGTTTGAATCCCGGCGGGGCCAAACTCAGCCTTTCATCCTTCCGAGGTCGATAAATGAGCACCACACACCGTGGGTAATAATAAGCAGCGCTCAGATACCTGAGGGTTCGTAGCGCTATATAAGTGCCTAATTATTATTATTATTATTATTAAGGACACATAGGGGCATGCATGGAATGCACATGGAGCATGAATGGGCACTCATGTCCCTGCGGAGCATCTGCCATCTGCACAGACCAAGTGAGACACCCTGCATCAAGGACAAAGGATGTACCCCACTGTATGTGTCTGGCAGGTTGGCTGGGGGAAGTGTGCATGTACACAGGAGCCTTGAACAGGCCATTGCAGTACTTCAACATGATACACACCAGTGCCATGGTGAAATTGGGGTGCAGGGGGTGGAGGGTCAAGGGAGCATGCCTATGTGGAGTAGCCGCATGCAGGCAGAACACACATGCATGTCAGTCATGCAATGACATAGTCCCAGTGCTGAGAGGAAAGACACCCCAGGTTACATGCAGAAGGGCCAGTGAGCTGGAACATGGACCAGAGGGGCAGCCGGGTGACTAGCATGTGAGTAGGGTGCAAGTGTGGTGATGAGGACAGTCCCCGTCTGCTGTACATGTCCAGCATGCTGCACAGCAGCCACGCATCAGTGAAGCATTGCATGACTTGCACATGAGAACCATGTACACATGACATGTAGTGGCAGTCAAGCACACCACATCACACAAGCAAAACACACATGGTCTGGACAAACACGCAACAACACTCACTGGATGGGGCATCTAAATCCTGCATCTCTCCCACTCCTTCGACCAATCCTGCTGGTATGAACTCCGCAACGACTGACTCGTGCGAAGTGAGGTCTTCCTCCTGAGCTGGTGACCCACCGCCGGTCAACCCAGTCACGGCATAATTGGAGGCACGCTTTGCCTTAGTACTGTGTCGGAGGTCATCCCAATGCTTTTTGCACTCTTGAGCTGTGCGCACCTCATGTCCGAATGCACTCACACAATCCGCAACTTCCTTTCAGTGGGACATACGATGGGCAGCCGTAGTGTGACAATTCGGCCCCACTAGCATATCACGGTTGTGGTCCCGCACGTAGTCCACAAGGAAGTCCAGTTCCTGCATGCCGAAAGGCTTCTTCCTCGACATGCAGGAGGCCGGTGCTGTGTCTGGGGTCCCAGCCTCTACTGCAGGTGCAACCTTCCTCCTCTTGGACATTGGTCTGGATCCTGACTGGCAAATGCCGCCCTGATCAGTATGGGCAGTGGCGCTGGTGGATCGAACCAAGGGAGTGGCAGGTGGAACAAGGACAGAAGCCTGACTTGCGTCAGTGGCTGCTGGGTGCCCCTGAGCAGCAACATCTGCTATGCTAAGGTCACTGACCGGGACTGTCCTCGATGGTACACTCACATCTGGGGTGGTGTCGGCTGCATCTGCCCATGCACTTGCCAACACCCCGCTGCTCGGGGCAGCAGATGACAATCCTGCCCCAGGGACATGTGCCTTGGTCAGGGCAGCCCTGCGTGCACTTACCCTGTGCCTCCTGAACTCCTGGAAATCATCCAGGGACTGTTCCGGTGCCAACGCAGCATGCGCTGGCCCACCCTGAGCCTAGGTGGTGGTGTCCACAGCTGCACCTGCAACTACCACTACCCTTGGGCCCATGGTCACATTGGTGCCAGTGCCAGATGCAAGAGCTGCATTTCCCGTAACCACAGGGGGTGGTGGCATGACTGCACCAACATGTGGCACAATATCGTGCCAAACTGGCGCACCCCTGCCGCTTCCCCCTCTGCGGCCACCCTGGACAACCTGGAGTCCCCCTACTACCTGGTCATCCTGGCCACATCCCTGACCATGCCCGCCACGTTGAGTACACCCAGCTGAGGCGCCCCTCATGTTTCATGGCCTCCCAGCCATGTCACAGATGGAGTAGTGCCGGCACAGATGGAGTAGTGCCAATGGGAGGTGTACACGACAATTGTCCTGGGCAATTGGGGTGAAGGGGGTGGGATACAAGATGTTAACAGCACCCTTGTGCACCTGCAAGGCTGTATATGACCCCGGTGATAAAGTGACGGGCCATGCAACGCTCAGGCACCCCAAAACTGCAGTACAACCGTGCACGCAACCCCCGGTAGCCCACGTGTGTGGAATTGACCTCCCGAAGTACGCGGTGGGACCCAGTGACATGAAAAACGTACACGTGGGACACGCAGGTTATTATGACCTCAAAAACGGGTATGTGATACACAGGGGCACCCGCAGTGGGAAAAATAGCGTGTGCGACTCACTGTCAGACTTGCGTGATAATGAAAAACACGTGTAGCCAATACCCCCGCCAAAAGAAGAGATGCGTCCTTGATCCGCTGTGAAGTTGTGATGGCGCACGAAACAACACGAAGTAGCAACACACACGTTGGTTTCCACGAAAGGCACGTACAGTGAACTGCTGGCCCCGCTCACCTTTAACCCATGCTGAGGGATACGCCCGCGCACATCACTTCACTTACGCGCTTAGGTCCTTTCCTCGAATTACACACATTAACACGCAGACGTGTTGTTTTTTCACGTGCTGATTCACTATGCACCCGTAATAAGGGAAATGCCTGCGCGCGTTGCGTCACAGATGCGCTTACGCGCTAAGGGCCTTTCCTCGAATTACACGCTGACGTGCTATTTTTTCATGTGCCAATTCACTCCGTATCAAGCTGGCCACCCTACAACACACAGAAGACCATGCTCCTGCCCAGAAGGCCATTTTCCTGCCCCCCGAGCCCTGAGCACACTCCCACCTGCCATCTGCTGCTGCCTGCCTGTCTGCTGGCCACGTGCCCTGCTATTTGGTGCCTGCACGTCAGCCATCTGCAGGGGTCCAGTTGCTGTGGCCACCCATGCTGGAACAGAAGACTCCCGAATGAAGTTCCATCGCTCCACAGCCCAGCACCAGGACCCAGTTGCCCACCCACACCTGCCTCGGGGGTTTCCATGTCGGGGGAAACACCATCGGAGACCACTGGCAACCCCCAGCCAGAGTTGCAGATGGCTACCAGCTTCAGTGCCGCAGAGGTTGGTATCATGGTGGAGCAAGTCCTGTTGCAATATGATGCCCTCTTTGGAAGGTCACGCGCCGACAATGAAGGATGGAAGAGGATCTGGAAGGACATTGTGGCTGCCATCAACATGGAGGGGGTGGCAGCCCGCGACATGCAACACGCCGGAAGCGCTGGGAGGACTTCAGGTCCAGGACCCTCAGCAAGGCTCAACGCCTCTTGAAGGCAGCGCATGCAGAGGGGTGCCAGGTCCGCCTTACCAACATCCAGAGGGGGGTCCTGGAATGCATACACCCAGCGCTCCACCTCCAGGTCCTTCAGAGACAGACCCATCCGGAGTCGAGCAGCAAGTGTCCATGCATACTGATTGGACGCAGTGCATGTTGAGGTTTGCCAGGAGTGTGCAGGTTGGACATATGTCTTGAAAGGCCCATGTATGGATGTGTATGTACAGGGACATGAGCCTGCCATATGTGAGTCCAGTCATGTGTGAGGCACATCAATGGTGTATGTGTTCAAATGCATGATGCCCAAACACATGTGTGGGTGCACACATGTTTACATTTCTGTGTATGTACTGTGGCATGGTTGTGGTGTGACACATGGATGCTGGTTCCACCTTCATGTATGTGCACAGCATACATGTGCGTGTGTGTGTTTGACATGTGTGCAAATGTGATACACCATGGATGCATGCGACACATACATGTAAAAGTCTGATTGGCAGACGTGACATAGTTGCCGATGATTTCACTGTGACAGTTGGTGGAGATGTACAGATGCATGTATGTCTACTGGCGTGTCTGCATGTGTTCGGCACTCCCCGTGTTACATGTGACATCAGGCTGACCTTCGGATGCTCATGCTGTTGTATGTGTATGGATGGTGCTGCCTGCTGCATCATTCCTGTTAATTTGCGCATGTGTGTGGGTTCAAATGATATGTGTGTTGTGGAGTGGGATGCCATCTGTGAAGTTTGAGACTGCCACTCATGTGCAACTGTCATGTGTGTATCAGACCATTTTTCAGTGCCCTGATGCCTGTGTTCTGTCTCTCCCTGTCTGCAGCATCAACTGATGAAGAGGGTGGAGACGGTGCAGTGGAGCACAGCGGCAGTGATCCCACCTCCAGCCGGAGATGCAAGGCCCAGCTCCCCTCCCATGTTGTCATCTCTACGGGGAGTGAGGAGTCTGGTGCCGCAGCCACAGTTGCCGAGGGTAGGTCCAAGAGGCAGAGGTCGGAGGTGGACTCTTCTGCAGCAGAAGGGGCAGCTGAGACCCCACACGGGTCTATGGAGGAAGATGGCACGGAATCATCCAGGTTGGTGGGCGGTTTGGTTGAGGAGGAGGCCGTAGAAGGCCCATGCACAGGCCTGGAGGGGGGATTCCACTGGTGCTAGTGGTGCAGTCTAGGGGCGGGGACAGGAGGCAGCCCAGGTGGCCGCAGAGGTGCCTGTGTGTAATCCTGTCCCCGATCCTGTGACTGCATCATTCGGCACCAGCAGGGATGCCTTCGTCCAGACTGGTTTTCAGGGAGGATATGCGCACACAACAACTGGCCTTCCTCTCCCTGCGGATGTGGCAATCCAGGACCGTGCTGAGCCTGTCCTGGCTGGGGTGGCGTTGCGTCAACGGGGCATTTGGGATGACATGCAGGGTTCCCGTGTGGACAATGCATGTTATTTCGGATGCCTCGTTGACCGCACCGACCTACTAGGATGGGTCACCAGTGCTGGTTTCCTCTGTGTGCTGGACCTTCTACGGACCCCCTCCTCAAATGAACCCCCTATGCGCCAGTCGTCCTCCGTGCCATCTTCCTGCTCAAGTATCACCTGGGCACCCTGTGGAGCTGCCCCTGACCCAGCGGCCAGGCTGGTAGAGGACACATCCCTGCCACAGTCGGGATTCGGAGGTCCAGCAGGGGTGGCCACCCCAACAACTGGACACCAGCAGGAGAAGGACATGCAGGCATCAACAGGCAGGGCACATGCATGGCAGCAGCAGGCTCAATCAACATCAGAGGGGCAGGCATCAGCCGGAGGGCAGGAAGAACCTGGATTGGGAGTGTCTTCCGTGTGGCAGTGGTTGGGCCGGCAAAGAGATGCGGAGCGGCGGCGGGCGGAAGAGGCATGGCTCACTATGGTCAGGGCGGAGAACTCCATGCGCAGGGCGTTGAGGCAGGCTGTGTGCCTCGAGGCAACTTGCAGGGAGTTGGAGGAGGCCATGGCTGCATCCCTGTGAGAACTCGGGGCCGGGGAAGAGGCCCGCCTCCAGGATGTTGAAGAGGAGTTCGGTTATGCCCTGGCCCGGGACATCAACAAGTGAGCCGTTGGACTTGCCCGCCGCCTTTTTAAATAGTTCTGTAGGTGTAACTTTCCTTTCTATTTTTTTTCCTTTGGGGCGCATGGACTATGCCCCGCATTTTTGTATATAGTTATTGATTAGGTAGGATTTAGGTTAGGTTTCCTTTGGATTGTTGGGCTCATGGACCCTTTACTATTTGTAAATAGTTTTGGACCTGGATTTCATTTTCTTTGACCCTGGTGGAATAATTTGCTTTTTTGAAACTCTGATTTTTGTTTGATGGACAGACCCATTGGAGCCATTTTAGTTTGGATTTTATTGGTTACAGCATTGATTTTTTTTTTCATTTTTGGACTTCCAGACTTGGAGTATTTTTTTTTATTATTATGTGTTTTTGTTTTATTCATTTGGTTCATTCTTCAATACACTTTTTTTCAATACTTTACTTGTGTGGTCTTCTCTCATGTGTTTTGTGCATGTCACAATGTGGTTTTTCACAGTCATATGTCGCCATTGTGTGGGCCTGAGGGACATGTATTCATGGGCATGCTGGTTATTTATTTTCTATCATGACATTGGGAATTCAATGTGCAGTGGATGGAATGCTTTGTTGGATGTTTAGACTAGGGTGGCTTGGGGTGGGATTTGGGTGGCCATAAGGGCCATGGGTCTGGAGTGTGATGACGTGTCAGGTGGGGGGACATGAGTCGGGGCCTGCTGGCAGGTGCCTGTCAATGGTGGGTGCGTGGGTGGGTGGGGGACATGAGTCGGGGCCTGCTGGCAGGTGCCTGTCAACATGAGTCGGGGCTTGCTGGCAGGTGCACATCAATGGTTGGGGGACATGAGTCGGGGCCTGCTGGCAGGTGCCCGTTAATGGTGGGTGGGTAGGTGCCTGGGGAGCATGAGTCTGGGCCTGCTGGCAGGTGCCCGTCAGTGGGAGACACCTGTCAATGGTGGGTGGGTGGGAGACATGAGTCAGGGCCTGCTGGCAGGTGCCCGTCAATAGGGTACATGAGTCGGGGCTCACAGGTGCATGGTGCCATGTGGGCTGCCTACAGGGCAGGGTCAGGAGTGTAGGGTTGTCCTCTGTGGTATGGGCTGCCGGCAGGGCATGGGGAGGGGGGAAAGGACACACCCATGAGGGCCCACAATGCCAAATTGCGTGTAAAACTCCCTGCGCACCCCCCAAAATCCACCTACCCTGCTCACACCAGGCATATCGCGTGTTAAACTCCACGCACACCCCCAAAATACACGTACCCCGCTTGCGCCAGGCCCATCGTGTCTTAAACTTCCCGCGCACCCCCGGAATACACGCAGGCATCCCATCCACCCTTCCCATGCCCCGCAGGCAGCCCATTCACCCTCCCAATGCCCCGCAGAAAGCCCATTCACCCTGGGCATACCCCACAGGCAGCCCACACCACAGGGGGGACTTTTTCCACGCAATTTACCTGGCACGAGCGGGGAACATGTATTCCGAGGGGTGCGCAGGGAGTTTTACAAGCATTTTCGCTGGCACGAGCAGGGTAAGTGTATTCCGAGGGGTGCGCAGGGAGTTTTACACGCATTTTCGCTGGTGCGAGCGGGGTACGTGTATTCCGAAGGGTGTGCGGGGAGTTTTACAGGCATTTTCATTGGCGCGAGAGGGGTACGTGTATTCCGAGGGGTGCGCAGGGAGTTTTACATGCGATTTCGCTGGCGCGAGCAGGGTACGTGTATTCCAAGGGGTGCGCAGGGAGTTTTACAAGCGATTTCGCTGGCGCGAGCAGGGTACGTGTATTCCGAGGGGTGCACAGGGAGTTTTACATGCGATTTCGCTGGCGCGAGCAGGGTACGTGTATTCCGAGGGGTGCGCAGGGAGTTTTACACTCGTGGTTGGGGGGCTGTATGCTGGTCCACTGGCCTTTGCGCCATGTACTGGATTTGTGCAAAGTTTTTGGCGCACGGGGCAGGGTTGGGGGCGTAACTGGCACTGCTGCAAGGTCGCTGCGCCAGTCTGCGCCACGGCTGCTTTTGGATGTATAAATCCATCAATACGCTGTGCGCCTAAATGGGTTTTGGTGCACGCGGCTGGTGCAGACTGCCGCACGTGCACTCTGTGTGCCAGCCGCATGCACCGTTTGTGCGCCGAATTCTATGAATTACCCACTTTATATGTATGTATGTATGTATGTATTTAGTTGGGGCAGAATGCAGTATTGTGCACAGACGATGCACATGGGGAGTTGCAACTAGGGTGCGAATGCAGAAGAGGGAGCTGGAATGGCTAGGGAAACAGGGGAGAAGTAGCATTCGAATTGTAATTGGTTATTTATAACGCACTTAAGGGATCAAACCTTTTTAGCGCATTGCCCCTGAGTTATCCTCCATAGACATTGAGTGGAATGACACGAGTTTGGCAAGATGTTCTTAGAAGAGTAGGGTATTCAGGTCCTCATGGTGTGCCGCTTAGACAGGGGTCAAACTAATTCACGCTGGTAACTTTTTCCAGAGACAGGGCGTGTAGTAGGAAAAGGCCTGTTTCCTAATTGTTACCTTCCTTTTGGTGCAGTGTTTTCTTTCCACTCTGGCAATGTTGTGGATCCCGGTGGTGTGTTTCCCTTCAGAGATGGTGAGTTTCTCGGCCATATTTTAGTGGTGACGGCACTGCAGGTAATGGAGGCTTCTTCACTATTGTGCACCTTTGAAGTGGTAGCCTGTACAGTTCCTTAAGGATGGGAGTGATGTGGTTGAATGTTCATAGTCCCGTGAGGAGGCACACTGCAGCACGCTAGATGGCGTTCCTCATCAGATTTAATCTGTGGTAAAATTATCACAGTTCTGACACTATTGCACTTCAATTTTCTCTGCTAGACCAACTTCACAATTTTGGAATGAGCATTTATTTTAACCCCATAGTTCATGGGTGTTACCTAATGTTTCATTAGTAGTTTGACTGAGCAGCAGCTTGTTCATATACCTGTATTAACACAGTAAATTAGCCTTATGCACATACTGCATTTAAAGAATAAAGCTATGCTCCACAGTAAAAGCCCCCCAATAGGATCCGGGACAAAAATACAATTTGTCAATGGATGTTTCCAAGGGTATAAACATAATCAATGATATATTCAACTTACAATCTCTAATGATAACATGGCAATGAAGTGGGAGAATGGGATAACACCACCCCCCGATCTCATCCAGACCATGGCCTAGGGGATCACGGCCCAGGCACCCCCCACGAGAGGACTTTGCTTATTTACCAGATGACAAAGTACCCTGCTTCAAAAACATGCATATAGGAAGAGTATGCCCACTAGTACGCCCGGGTAAAGCTGACGCCTGCAACATGGATCAGCTCGACTAGAACAACAGCCACAAGTATTCACATCGCTAGAGATGCCATGACGACATGCCAACAGACAAGAACACACGTGCCACCATGCACACTGGTCACTCACACACCAACCAACATGAAGAATATACTCAGTGCTATGACGTAGCGGACTCACATACCCACGGACATGCATCATTGTTATTTTTCACATAGGCCTTCTAAAACACAGCAGAAATGCAAGACACCTGAAGAGCTTGTGTATATGCTTGCCGATACTTTCTTGCTACCTATCACTATGAAGATGCCACCATGTATATCTAATGCTGGGTATGACACTCTGTCACCCTGCGACCCTCACGGTATGGATTATGTATCGCCACCCACAAACTAGGACCAAGTAGGCCGCTAGCAAGAGTCCCCAGGCAGGAGCCTGGCAAACGAAAATCCTCTCAGAACGAAATACAAGTGCTGACCATGCAGAACAAGCCCCAACGAGAGCCCGCAGCCAAGGTCACGATGTTGCAACCTGCATGCCGCGCACCCAGCGCCAAGGTTATACCTACAGGTGCCAAGCCCTGAGACAAAATACAAAATCTAATGCTCATAATTCTACTCCAGCTACGGTCTCCCCACACGTGACTAAACCGAACTGACAAGGTGCCAAGCCTACGAGACAGAGAACCGCCAGGGTCCCACGTCTGGGACACAACTTGCAACAACGAAGCGGCAAGTTGGACACCTAGAGCGATGGGAAAGACTTGCTCACCAGCCCGTAGCCAGACCTGTCCATATGCACAAACACATAGTTGCACATTGTTGCTAATGTCAGGTGCACCACTAGCTGGGAACGACGATGGTCCCAGGCTTGGTGGCTCGCGGGAGAACCAATCAGAATACAGGGGGGGCTCATCACTGATGCTATTACTCTTAGCCAATCACCAAAGGTCCCCTTGTAACAATTCCAATGTAACAGCTGTTAGGGACAACCCAAGTGTACCACCTGACCCATCCTCATCCACTAACATTTCTTCCCATAGGGGATCTATACTAACCCTACCACTCGGGGAACCAACCCGAAGTGGCGATAGGTTTTGTGATGATTTTCCCAGGTGACGCAAGTAGCGTGTCATACTGCTGTAAAAGGGCCTGCGAGCCCCGCTAACGATGAGAGCCTCTCCGGATGCATACAGACTGAGCTTATCCCTGCCGTTACTCTAATAAACAGCAGTAGTTGCCATGCTCCTTGTGTGTGTGTCATACTCTTTTTGGGACAACGGGAGGAGTTGGGGCCTCCCCAGCCCCGGAGGTCCGCTGATGGCTCTGCCGGCCCCGGGAGATCACCCCGACAAGTTAGAGGCACTGCTGAGATCTGTTTGAGGACTATTACCCTGAGAGCACCACTCCAAGACCTCTTGCAACGAGGAGACGTAGCAGCACGGCCCCCTCTGCCGTTGCCCCCTTTTGAGGACTACAGGACCATCGCGGAACTGCGAGAAGCCTGGACAGAGCAAACCGGATATTGGCCCTCGGAAACCGACTTGAGAAGTATCCCACCCGCGTTTGGCGAGTATCCAGACGTGGTCCAGACCAGTGGAGGTGGCGAGCAGCTTTGGAGGGGTGCACGCAGTCGGGCGGCCCCGCCTTAAGAGAACTTGGTGAGTATGACACACCCAACAAGCAATGTAATGATGTGCAGGAGGGGGGAGGAATTGTGAAAAGGGAGAAGGGAGGTGTTTACAGTGTGCCGCAAAAGATTTGATAAATAAGTGACGATAGACGAGTGAGCGGTGGCTGGACAGGCACGAGGGCCGTCTTCTACTGCGTCACAGAGCGAATTGGGTGGAGCCAAAAGGTACCACTTGTGGTTGTCAGAAGGCACTGATTTGTTCAGATTGCGGGCACCTGTAAGGAAGGGGTGTGGCTTTCCTATGAATTGCCGTTATAGATCAATGAGTAGATGAGGATCCCTACTAATTGAGTGTTGAAGCTCGTTAGGTAGATGAAGTTTCCCCGCAGGAGGTAGCTAGTTTGGTTCCAAGTGTGGAAGATAATTGGCTGGTTAAGCTCCCCTGGTGAGGGGCGTATCACACGCAAGGCGACGCAGCGTGCGCAGTCCGATTGTAAGAGTTTATTCTGAGTTACTTTGCTCCGGTTGAAGCGAGAGGACAGCTGTGGGGTTTATGGGGGACAAAAGGGTTAAAACATATTGCGCGCTCTTTTTTCATCTTATAAAGGTTTCTTACCGGTAATAGTTGCAGAAGGTGGTGACGTCACCCACAGGGCTTGTATAGGACACCGCAACCATCTCGGGTTGATCAAGGAGTGGCCGGGGGATAGGAAGAGGGAAAGGGTGGGATAGAAGAGGTGGGAGGGCCGCGCACGGAGAACGCCGGCAACTCTCGATAAGGGTGGGGCGAAAAGGGGAGAGGTGGCCGCGCATGGAGGACGCCGGTCACGCTCAACAAGGGGGTTAGAAAAGGGGAGGGAGAGGTTTGAAGAAGAAGGAAAGGTGGGGCGACTGTAAAAGCACGCCACACAGGGCACGCAGCCGCAGGGGGCTTCGTGCGCCAAGGCCGTAGGGGGCCATACTGGTGACATAAAGGGGGACAAATAATAAAGGAAAAGAACTGTATATTTTGCAATTGTATTACCTTTTCAGCGGACGGTCAGAAGTCCCCAGTTTACGGGGCCAGGTAAAGAATGTTGATATTGAGAAAACAAAAACTGTAACATGGCCACATATTACGGGTCGGGGTCTGGGGTGAGTGGAAACGCTTCAACTACACCCCTCCAACACATTTACACGTCACTATCACCATACAAGGAAAAAATTATCAAGTACAGTATCGACTGGACACAGGGAACAGACAACAAAATACTGACACCTTGGCCGCCTAACGGCAGCTTTGACTCATACACCCAACACTCCCTATTGACATATATACACAACACGTACAAGGGAAAGAAATTAGCTCACCACATATAGATGTTTAACTTATGGAAGATGTTTCAGGGAGCCAGGCCAGGGGCAATGGGGATGTTTACTATGGAAGGGGCAGCAGAGGAGAAAGGGAGCAAAGAAACGAAGGGAGGCAAAGAGAAGAAGGAGAACGGAGGGGGCACGGGCATGGCGAGCAGCAACTCACTATGCGCAGAAGAGAGCAAGAAGGAGAAAGAAGGATCGGGTACAGTATCAGAAGAGAAGGTGATGAAGGAAGGGACAGAAGATATGCCTCTGGCGAAGGTAGTGAAGAAGGAAGAAGGGGGGTTGCACCCAGTAACGGAATTAAGAGAAGCCGCCAGACAACAACTGACAGCCGCTGAGGGGTACTCCAACCCCGCATACAGCCCTCCACCATATGCCCCTACAGATAGTTACCAGAGGGGGGAGGAGGTGACGAGCATGATGAACTTAAACTCCACACAGGCAGGAACGAAGGGATGGAAGGAAAGTGGGGAACACATCGCAACCATAGGACCAGACGAATGGGTAGCAGCACAGGTGCTCCTAAAGCTCCGAGTGACATTAACAAGGGAAGAAGAGGACGTAGTGAGGAGGATGGCAAAGGATGAAATGGGTAACACAGACAGGGACCAAGGTGAGTAAGACAAGAGAAGGTCAACTGTCACAGGTAGAGGAAGAAATGCTGGAGGAAAGGTTGGCTGAATTAAGAGACGCACAAAGTGCACTGATCAGACAGTTTGAGCAAGAAACACGAGGAAGGAAGAAGGAGAGAAAGAAGAATAGGGATGAGCATAAGAGGATGAAGGAACGAATGGAAGAGAGGAAGAAGGAAGCAGAGCGGATGAAGGCAATAGCAGAGAGGGTGTCATGAGCGGAGCAACGAGAAATGAAACGGAGGGAGGAAGAGAAAGAAAGGGAAATGGAACTGTGGAAAAAGAAAATACTTTCTGAAAGCTCCCAGAAGTATGAAGAAGGTAAAGTAATAGAGAGCATATTAAAAAGGGAACGGGCAAAATGGGAAAGGAAGGAAGAGGAAGAGAGGATACTAGCGAAGGTAAGTGAGCAGCAGTTGGAAGAACTAAAAAGGAAGAGAGAGGAAATAGGTGGTGAAATAATAGGAAAAAAGGATGAGGAGAGTGGAGATAGGAGGGTGGAGCACGGTGTAAGAACATACACATTCCAGGATTTGGAGGTGGCTACAACGTCAACACAAGGGGCAGTTGTTAAATGAGGAGAGCACAAGGAAGCAGACTTAATAGATCTAAGGACGGTGACAGTGGGTGGAAAATGCACAGAGGCGGGGATTGTCTTTTCCTGATGGATTTTGCAGCGAGGAGGAAGAATGTTTAGGAAAAAGTGGAGGAGATGGCAATGGGGAAAGTTTAGAGAAACTGTACATTACACGCACCAACCACGAGTCACCATGGTCGTGCGAAAGCAGGGAAGAAGATATGAAAGGTAAAGAGAAGGTAAAAGAGGTAGCAAGGAGAGCGTCACAACTATTAACACCGACACCAGTACAAATGCCACGCATTCTAACAACACGACCTCTAGCACCACACCCACTGACACCAACCCCTGCGCACACCCCATATGTCGACAGACTTAGGGACCACCCAGGACGCAGACAAGAAGAATGGGTAAGAACGCCCACATTGAGAGAAGAAGGTAACAGGAGAGGGAGGAAGAATGAAGAGGACGATAGAGCAATTAACTGTAATATTGATATGATTGAAGAATTTCCCGACACAGAGGAAGAAGATGAATACACAGACATAACCCCACGGGCACGGGAGGAAATGAGGGGGTACAATTTAATGCCACTTCTGGAAAGGGGAGGGGCCAGACAACAATATGTCCCCTGGAAGCATGCCGATAAAGAGAATATTAAATGCAGACTCCCATCACTAAGTGGAGAAGCAGGGAAGTGGATATATGAGATGGAAAAACACACTGCGGGGAAAAAACTAGCAGTGGGGGATGTGAAGGGACTCCTAATATCAATATTGGGGGATGCTGCAGATGACATTTGGAAAAGGGCGGGCTTCCCTGGGGTCACTATAACTGACACATCACATGATGGCGCGCCATTTGCCAACTGCAAACATGCGCTGTGGCAGGCTCTAAGGGTCCAGTACCGAGACACAGGAGCTATAACATCACGCAAGATGCGTGGGAATGAAGATCCTGTTGATTACATCCAGGAGATTCAGGAGAAGTGGCGCCTGGAAACTCGGGAGCCATGGGATAAAACACTAGCAATTCTCTACCATATATTAGTACAAGGGCTCCCGGAGCAAGTACAGAGACAGCTGAAGAAAATAGCGGGGATGGAAGCTAAGGCCTGGCCGGAAATACAACTATCCATAGTACACCACTGCAGGATGTGGCAGGAAAAGATGAAACAAAAGGAGGAAGATAGAAAGGCAGAGGAAGCAAAATTGGTACAGAAAAAGGTATCTAAATATGCAATGGAAGGAGCACTAATAACAACGCCCACGGTAGAAACACCAACACCCACACAAATAACGGTTGCACAAGACAGAACACAACAACAGGTAGCACAATTATAGCAGCCAGCCCAAATTATAACACAGCAGATGCCCCCGCCCCCACCATACACGGCAAACGCAGGAGGAGGATATATGCCAATGGGAAATGGATACTATAACAACTACAGAGGGAGGGGCGGCATGATAAGAGGGAGGGGCTATGGCCAACCTGCACAACAGCAAGGGAGGGGGGTTCCGGGGCTACTACACAAATGGACAACAAGGGTACCAGGACAACACGGGGGGTTTCCCATGGCAAGCCAGAGAACCACCAATATGTTGGGTTTGTGGGATGGTGAGACACATGTTACGCACTTGCAGAATGAGGCCCGCCCAAACAACCTGGGGGGAACAAGGGCAGCAAGGGCCTATGGGGGATCAACAAGCTTACCAGCAAAAACAAGGAATACAACAATGCCTACCACAACAACAAGCGCCACTGCAACAACAACAGCAGCAGGTACAAACATACACACCACCACAGCAACAGGCGACAGCAACGCAACAACATCAAGTACCACCGGCACAACAGCTTACACAGATACAGGACAATGCAATATCAACAACTGCTGAACCACTACAGCAGACACAGCTGTGGAAGGTGACACTATTGGGTCACAGCCCTTACACAGGAAGCGGTCAGTCACTATATCCACAATAGGACAGCCCACAGATGTCTTTGATGTGTCGTATCCTATCAGTAACACCTAATACTGCGGAAGAACAATGCATACAGGTAGCGATAGGTGACAAAAAAATGTTCCTTCCTAGTTGACACCGGGGCCACTAGGTCCTGCATAAGGGAGGAGCTGTCAGGCGAAGCCATGCACACTCAAGGATTCTCTGGGGCTCGAGGGTTGGTTCCCTTGACTGATAACATCTCTTTATCTATAGGAGATCACGACATGTCTCTCCCACTTCTGTACTCGAAGGAGTCACCAGTAAACATACTTGGGAGGGACATAATGAGCAGGATGAATATGACCATCTCCTTCACAGAGAAGGGCATAATTTGCTCTACACCAGGAATTAACATGCTCACAGCACGACAAATACTGCAGGCTTACTGTGGCCAAAAAGTGGCCCGGGCTGAGCCTGTAGATGCAGAGATCTTCCAATATGGGACAGAAATGGCATTTGCATGGTTGCATGGAATTGAGGGCAAAATTTGGAGGAAGCCAGCAGCATACCTATTCAGACCAGAGACGACAGCAAGTGAAATTGAGGGGAAAATGATTTCAGTGAGCATCGAGAGCATTATGGCAACTGCTGACTATATCGCAGTACATGCCCAGGACAGGGAGGGGAAAGCTTGAAGAGCCGTAATAGCACTGGCAGAGGGATGCAGGCTTACACAGATGTCTGATGAGGAGCTCTTCTCAGACAACAACGGAGAGGGAGAGATGGTGTTTGGGATGACCATTAACATTTAGTTGAAGGTAACATACAAGCAGGTGGCACAGAAAATGGCAAGGGCATTCGAGGCACCTGCCCCTACACCAGTGCCATTTTACGAGGAAGACATGGCAGTTGTACCAGCATCACTGTGGACCACCAGTCCATATGACGTTGGCTGCATCAAGAGCATTGGTGGTGTATAAATATAATTGAAAAAAGGAGCAATGCTACCAAGAGTGAAACAATACCCACTATCAAAAGAGGCAGATGAGGGCATATATGAAACAATATCCGCCCTAATAAACAATGGTATACTAGTAACATCAGAATCACCTTGCAACACTGCTGTATACCCTGTACGCAAAGAGAAAGGAGGGTCTTAGCATTTTATCCAGGACCTAAGGCCCTTGAACCACATTGTAGAGGCAGAGTACCCCATAGCAGCTAACCCGGCTACCATACTATGTGGGATCCCAGCAGAGGCATCACAGTTTACCCTGATTGACCTCAAAAATGCTTTTTTCTCGATACCTCTGCACCCAGACTCACAGGATCTGATTAGCTTCACATACCGCAACACACAATGATACAAATGGATTTGGGAAACATCGAGATGGAGAGCACAGTGCTGCAATACGTAGATGACATCATTATTTGCAGCAACACAGAAGAAAGGTGTAGGAAGGACTCCATTAAGATGCTCGCAGTGTTGGCTGAGAAGGGATACAAGGTAGAAAAAGCTACAGTACTGCCAAGAACAGGTACTCTACATTGGTCAGCTCATCTCACAGAATGGAAGGAGCATTGCACCACAAAGGGCACAAGCAATAACGAACACACCACAACCACGGACCGTGAGAGAACTGCAGCAGTTTCTGGGCCTATGCAACAACTGCAGGTCATTGGTTTTTGATTACAGGTCATACATAGGACCCCTGCTTGAGGCCCTCAGGGAGACACAGAGGGGGCAAAAGGTTGGGGTAGACAAGAGAAATGAAAAAAGGATTTGACAAATTAAAACACGCCATCTCAACAGCACCAGTACTAGCCACTCCAAACTATGACCATCAATTTTTTATCTTCTCACATTGCGACTCAGCATTAATGAAGGCAGTACTGACACAAAAGACAAGCATGGGACACAAGCCTGTAGCATTTTACAGCAGACACCTGGATCCTGTAATGTTAGGTCACTTCCCTTGTGAACAGAGTTTGGCCTCCGCAGCCTTTGCGGTGGAAAAATCATCATCCATAACAATGGGGTGCCACACCACACTATTTGTGGAACACGCCCTCTTTGCAATATTGAACAGGCCCAAATCAACATTGATCACACAGAGAGCATCAGGCTACGAAATACTTTTATCTAGACCAGAATTAACAATTGTAAGGTGCAGCAGTGTAAACCCAGCCAGGTTTATAGCGGAGGTAGTTGAAGATGGTGACTACGCACATGATTGCACACAGGCCATCGAAATTTACTCCAGCACAAGAAAGGTCGAGGAAAATGCCCTAGGGGGGAGATAATGTACATTGTTGGGTCCTCAACAATTGACCAGAGTGATGGGGTTATAAGGACTGGAGCAGCAGTGGTTAGGCTGACAGAGGATTGGATGTATGTCCCAGTAAAATGTGTACAGCTGCCACAACATTACTCTGACCAAGCGGCAGAACGAGTGGCCCTAATATTGGCACTAATAGAGAGCTATGATAAAAGAGTACCAATATATTCAGACAGTGCATATGTCACATCAACGGTACACTCAGGATCAATAAAATGGCAACGAAGGGGGTTAAGAAGAGCTGATGGTACCCCAGTACAACATTCCCTACTACTTGCTAAACTGATAGAAGTAAGTAATGACCCTAGGGAAATAGCCCTGGTGAAGTTTCAAGCACACACTAATGGGCATGACCCTATCTCAAAAGGAAATGAAACAGCAAATGCACATGCCAAACATGCTGCATACATTGGTGAGATGGGGACCCTCCAAGAAGAACAAGAACATAAAGGGAGGGCGGGAGCAAAACAGATGCTAATGAAGGAGGGATACACTCACATCCCTGAAACACAGATAATGGAATTACAGAAAGCAGCACCCATGGCGGAAAAGGAGCTATGGGTCAAAATAGGGTGCACAATGTCCCCTACAGATGCATTATGGCGTCAGAATAATACAGGCAAGGTAGTGATGCTCCTAGCCCTATTGAAAACAGCCCTGGCTCAGCTACACCATCCAGCACACACAGGAAAAGAAGTGATTGCAGCACGAATAAAGGAGTCCTGGTTCTGTCCCGAGTTAAATTCACATGTTGCAAACTTTATCAGCAAATGTCTAACATGTCAACAGTTCACAGCCGGTCACACGCTGCAAGTGATAAAAGGTACTATACCCCGGCCAGAAGGACCCTTCCTGCACCTGCACATTGACTACGTTGACATGATCAATGTATGTCAAGGAACATATACATGATTGTAGTAGTATGCCCATTTTCGAGGTGGATAGAGGCTGGGCCCTGCTCTCATGCAGACGCCTTCAGAACAGCAAGATTTTTAGTGAGGGAAGTTTTCCTGAGGTGGGGAGTTGCGAAGTGCTGCGGTCAGACAATGGCCCGCACTTTGCAAACGAAATGTTCAAACACATTACTGCACTACTTGGCATCAAACACAAGTTTGCATGCGCATATCACCCGCAGGCTAATGGTCTTTGTGAACACGTGAACGGACTCCTGAAAGAAGAGATTGCAAAAATCCAACAGACAACTAAGAAAAGATGGTTGTACTGCCTCCCCTTGGCTCTGTTTGAGTTAAGAAATAGGCCAGGGTCAGATCACCACCTCGTGGGGACTGGACGTCAGATGCGCCTTCCACTAACGCCACCATCAAGGGCCTTGACCGACTATGACAGCCCTGCAAATGTTTTTGGTGTGAAATGTATCAATATGTGTCTTCCTTGATTACTAGTGTCGCCTTTCTCTCTCAACAGCTCGAGCACACGCAGGGCGGGTCGAAAACCACTGGACAAGAAGAAACAAGCGAGGAGCAAGGACAACAAGCTAACTAGACTATTGCTGAAGTAGACCACGTTCTCCTCCGCAACTTCAACCGCAGGTGGAACAGCCCCAGATTTACTGGGCCCCACCAGGTGGAAGAAGTAGCTCCTCGATCTGTAAAGATCTGTGATAAGAAAGTGTGGAGCCACTTACATGACGTCAAGCCCTACAAAGACCAGACCCACCCTTGTGTTGACAACAGGGCCAACACTGCAACAACCACAACAAAGGACAACAGAGCAGCAGCTGCAACGGAAGATAATTGCGACACTGCCCCTGACCCTTCCCCAACCACAGACGATAGCAACTTTAGAAATTTGCCCACAGCCCACCCCATGGTCATGAGATCCCAGGTCAAACAAAACCCTGCCCCTGCCAGCCCGCCCCTGCCACTACCCAAATAAAGGACATTGCCTAACAAATTGTTACGTTGCACAACACTTGTAGACACGTGCATGTTCTCTCTTTCTTTTTTGTTTCGCACATGCAGGTACTGCGCACAACTGTTTCGATATAAGGAAAAGTGTAGAAAATAACATTGCGTTTTGCCCAGGGATAAATGCTGCCCACAGACGATAACATCCCTGAAGCTTTGTCACACCAATTTGTATACGCTATAAAAAGACCAAAATATTTAAAGAAGAGAAGGATACATGTATATTACAACATGTTCATTTTGGCCATAGAACAATCATTCCCACATCTCCCAGAGCACTTACCAGCTCTAAGAGATAGGTCGCTGAGATTAGCGTCGGAACAGCTATTTGCCTGGGCATTAAACGACTACCTGATAGGGAGAGCTTGATAACTAACACCTTAATGCATATTTTTTAGAAATTTTCAGGGGGGCACCTTTAACATCACCAAGAATTAGCTGCAGGATCGCAGCAAAGGTAAGAGCAAAATGGCGGTGATACTAGCTATTGTAATAAAAATTGTAGGAGTGTTGGTCATCACTGGTCTACTTGCTGCCTCTGTCTGGCAGACATACTATGCTTCTCGAATTGTCGCTGCACCTAAAACTAATGTACCCCCTCCCACAGCTGCAACAGGTACGGTGTCAGGTGGTACAAGTAACACAAGAGGTAATGGGAATAGGGAGATAATAATGGGATTGACACTTATCTCACAGATTCAGCACACGTCACGAACAACATGTGGTATCAGCACATGTCCAAAATTGGTAAGCAGACAACTAAGGACAACTGCTATGTGTGCTCGTTGATCCCATATGCCATGAGCACGTCAAGGACGTTTGTAGCTACTGAAGTACCGGCAAGAACAGTTGAATGTCTGATATATGTGGCACTGTTCCAAACAAAAGGACAATTTAAAGGGACAGTGGTATCATTGCAATGGAAGACAAGAGACTCATACCCATATGAAAATAACTTCATCAAAACACTTAAGATGTACAACAGCTGCCGCCTACACACTCAAGGGTTCAGATACGTAACGGATGGCCCTGAAAAAGGAGAGACGAAAAAAGTAACATTACAATACCTGCCGTGTGATTGGTATGCAAGTGAAATTGCTGGTGAACAAGGTTGCTGGGAAAGAGCTCTCATTGTAATATATGGGAAGATATACACAAATGAAGGATGGACAGAGGGAGTGGTGGGAAGCAATATGGTAACAAACGAAAATGCAAACTCAATACACGAAACAAACCACAAGTGTTGAATGGAGTGGGTAAAAAGTGTACCACTATTAACATGGCTGGAGAAAGATGAAGAGCCAATAACTATACTACCGCTAACTGCACCCACACCGTGCTATCAACACAACAGTGATGTTGATGTTGGGAATAACAACTGTAAATGTACAATATTGATACCAGAGGGGGGTGACGGCACAGCAGTTCTAATGGAGCACTATTGGGCCTGCGGCGAGAGAGCATACCACACATTACCTCCATCATGGAATGGCATATGCACTATGGTACACATCAACGTACCATCTCTGGTTGTGCCTCAGAAACATGTCAACATGGCCAATTTCCCCAAGATGGTCAAAGGAGACAAAAGGAGGAAAAGATCTGTGACGTTTAAAGAAAGTGACGAGAATGACGACACAAACATTCTGTGAAGAGTGAGAAGACAAGGAGAACCACTGACGGGAAACTACCTGTGGGGAAGATCGGAAACAGATCTCACTGCCATTCCACCAGAACACAGACTATTTAGCAGAGCAGCAATGTTCTTCTCATGAATAATTCACCCAGTACTGCAGACATATGCAAAGGCAAAGTGACTCCAGATAACCCGATTGGAGCTAATGATGACAATTATTTCCATGGTCAATGGATTTAATGCAATAAACGAAGAACTGAGGGCGGTACGTATGGTAGCCCTACAAAACAGATATGTGCTAGACCTCCTCACGGCAATGGAAGGAGGAGTTTGTGCAGAAATTAGACAATCATGTTGCACATTTATCTCTGCTAATGACGCCGACAATGGAACACCCACTGAAGCAGTATCACAACTTGCTCTGATGCACTCGAAAATGGTTGAAGAAAGTAAAGGAGTAAAGAAATATGACAGCTGGTTCTCCTTTTTATGGTCATGGATGCCATCATGACTGTCAGATAGACTGAAATTGATAGTTGGCTGTTTATTAGTAGGAATGGCCGTGTTAATTGGAATGAGGGTTTGGAAAGCAAGAAAAGAACGCACAACGGATGAGATGATGGAAATAGTCGGCATGCATGCCCTGCAACCAGCTGAAGATGACAAGCACACGGACATGATTATACAAGAAAGAGAAAGGTTGCGCAAACAGATACTTGAAAATCACCTCGACCTGCCATCTGTGAAGGTGGAGAACCCGAGGAACCTGAAGAGCTATGTTGGAAGATAAGTATATTGTAAACCCGGTGGCAGATGCGTTTATATGTACTGGTCATTTGAAGATCATGCCAACCACTATGGACATCTGGCTGGAATAACGAAAGTATGGAGAGTGAAAGGAGATAAGGAGAAGGATGATTTTGTGGTCGACAAGTCGACCAGAGGGGGAACTGAAGTGGGAGAATGGGATAACACCCTCCCCCCGATCTCATCCAGACCATGGCCTAGGGGATCACGGCCCAGGCACCCCCCACAAGAGGAGTTCACTAATGTACCAGATGACAAAGTACCCTGCTTCAAAAACATGCACAAACGAAGAGTATGCCCACTAGTATTCCCGGTTCAAGCCGACGCCTGCAACATGGATCAGCTTGACTAGAACAACAGCCACAAGTATTCACATTGTTAGAGATGCCATGACAACATAGCCAACAGACAAGAACACACGTGCCACCATGCACACTGGTCACTCACAAACCAACCAACATGAAGAATATACTCAGTGCTATGACGTAGCGGACTGACATACCCACAGACATGCATCATTGTTATTTTTCACATATGCCTTCTACAACACCGCAGAAACACAAGACACCTGAAGAGCTTGTGTATATGCTTGCCGATGCTTTCTTGCTACCTATCACTATGAAGATGCCACCATGTATATCTAATGCTGTGTATGACACTCTGTCACCCTGCGACCCCCACGGAATGGATTATGTACCGCCACCCACGAACTAAGCCCAAGTAGGCCGCAAGCAAGAGTCCCCAGGCAGGAGCCTCACAAACGAAAATCCTCTCAGAATGAAATACAAGTGCTGACCATGCAGAACGAGCCCCAACGAGGGCCCGCAGCCAAGGCCATGATGTTGCAACCTGCATGCTGCGCGCCCAGTGCCAAGGTTATACCTACAGGTGCCAAGCCCTGAGACAAAATACAAAATCTAATGCTCATAATTCTACTCCAGCTACGGTCTCCCCACACGTGACTAAACCGAACTGACAAGGTGCCAAGCCTACAAGACAGAGAACCGCCAGGGTCCCGCGTCTGGGACACAATTTGCAACAACGAAGCGGCAAGTTGGACACCTACAGCAATGGGAAAGACCTGCTCACCAGCCCGTAAGCAGACCTGTCCATTGTCTGCACAAACACATATTTGTACATTGTTGCTAATGTCAGGTGCACCGCGAGCTGGGAACGACGATGGTTGGGGGCTCGCGGGAGAACCAATCAAAATACAGGGGGGCTCATCACTGACGCTATTACTCTTAGCCAATCACCAAAGGTCCCCTTGTAACAATTCCAATGTAACAACTGTTAGGGACAACCCAAGTGTACCACCTAACCCGTCCTCACCCACTAACATTTCTTCCCATATGGATCTATACTAACCCTACCACTCGGGGAACGAACCCGAAGTGGCGATAGGTTTTATGATGATTTTCCCAGGTGACACAAGTAGCGCATCATACTGCTGTAAAACCCCGCTAACGACGAGAGCCTTTCCGGATGCATACGGACTGAGCGTATCCCTGCCGTTACTCTAATAAACAGCAGTAGTTGCCTTGCTCCTTGTGTGTGTCATACTCCTTTTGGGACAACGGGAGAAGTTGGGGCCTCCCCAGAGGTCCGCGGACAGCTCTGCCGCCCCCAGGAGATCACCCCGACAGCAACATGACAGTGGTACAAATATATCCGTGATTCAAAAACAAATATTTCTTCTTTTTTAAATGTAATGCAGTAAAAACCTTCTCTTTAAGTGGGGTAAAACATGCATGCATGTCCCAACACAAGATTGCATCATATACTGTACTTACCACAAACCAATCGAATCTCATTCACATTCCACTCATGTCCGTTTATACACATACATTGAAATTACAGACATGACACCAAAGTAATTGCAATTGGTTATTTATAACGCGCTAAATACCCAGAGGTTTCTAAGCGCGGACCCTGGGATCAACCCTGTGTTGCTCTGTGTTGTCGAGCGCATTGCCCCTGATCTATTCTCCCGAGATAAAGTGACTATGGGAAATGTACAGCCCATACTAGATTTTACAGGGCGTTTTATTATGATTCTGTTTGCCCCTAAACTTTAAAGCAATCATGAACATATTTCACAAAGCAATTGCAAGCCAATGCCAATCAGTTTCAACATCTGGATCCTGTAACACCTCTATGCTGACCCTGCCTTCTTTAGGATATGGACAATTACATGGACTAATAAAACGTGTATCCAAATCATTTCTCCAGTAGACAGGACATGAAAAAAATGTCAATGACACTGTCCATTTCCCCTTTTTGATTATTCATTCTTGTCCTATGATGTTGCCACGTGTGTAAAGATATTACATTCTGTGTGTCTATACTAGACAGGCTGTTATTTTTCCAAAATGCGAGGATGAGCGGAAAGGTTATCTCCTGCCCAATGCCATCACAGAAAGTGGCATCACACAATCTCTGTCCCCCAAGAAATCACAAGCGACTTCACATTTTCTGTGATTCTGGTAACCTCACAGGAAGTGACACAGCAGATGTAAAAAAATAAAAATAATACAAAAAAGAAGCTTCAGCTTGATAAAAACCCAACAGCTTTGATAGCGGACACATTTTTATATTTATATATTTACGTATTGGTCATTTATATTACACTTATTGTGAGACACAACCAGCTTTTAAACATGGGACTGGGTATCAAATCCACGCTGCACAGCATTTTGTTCCCAACGTGAGCTGTCCTCCTGGCCATAGTTACCAACCTTATTGATACGCCATGGATGCGGTTAGGATATGCCAGTGATTCACGCAGCAGAAGAAGCTTAGGCCATTGAAATGGCAGTAAAGTCAGTAAAGTCGTATGTCATGTTAACCTTTTCACACCAGCAACAGACATGATATGCTACACAGAGCTTTGCACTCCCAGGTGCTGCTGTACTATGCCGGGTGTAGTCTTTTACCTGCTGATACAGACATCTTATACCAATGATAGCCTTAAATGCCAGAAATACTTTTACTATGCAGGGAACAGCAACACACATCCAGGCAGGTACCGTGCACTTTGGCTGACTTTGGCCATTTTGGTACCGATTCTGCAACTCTTATTTGCTGCTCACCATTAGTCTGTCCTTGGTGGCCGGTGGCACACCAGGGCCACACAGAACAGTTTCCAGGGGTAGGCGATGAAGAAGAATAAGGACAGTAGATGCAGACAGGTCAAGAGCAAGTGGGTGGTGGAGGAATGGGGATGGAAATGGAAGCCTGGTGTGGAGAGAGGATGCAACTCAATTTGCACGAGGGGCAGAAAGGCAACCAGGAGTGGAGTGGTGGAGGCAATTTGGGCAGTAGTGGCAGGAGAGGAGAGGGCATATCACCCATTGAGGACACAGGCACTGGGGGAGAGTAGTATCAAGGATGGGACGTCAAAGAGGGTAAACAGACAAAGGTCAAAGAGAGGGAGCATGGAAAAAATTGGGTACTTTGAAAGAGTGGGTAACTAAACTATAAAGAAACATCCAGGCTATGCAATGTTATTCCAGGTACAGTGTTAAAGGCCACATGACTGTCAGTTCATCTCAGTTAATGCCTTGCAAGACAAGCATTTGTAAGGTGGGTGCAGTCTCACATGTCCAGGCGCTGCCATCATACGTGAAGTGCAACCACAAAGTTCAAAACAATGCTATCTTATGCCAAATTAAGATTCCTGTTAATTACGGTCTTCTATATACATTTTATACACTTGTGTATGAGTGCGATACAAATAAAATATCATATCATATCATATGGCATATGTATATAGTTTATTATGTGCCCTAACCGTATTTTCTACTTATGAAGCTTCGTTGTGACTATACTGGCACAACAATTTGTTGTCATTTTATCTTCAATGTATGTTATCTGATCATACATGAACTTTTTATCTATGTATAAGTATGTTCATTATGTAGTTTATATATGTACAATGATGTTGTGTATTTACCTAAAACGTGCTGTGGAAATGGTAATAAATAAACAGAAACTGAAGATGAAACTGATTACATATGCATCTACAAGTTGTAAAACTAAAGTTAGTAAAAGTAAAGTACTTGTAAGTTGCCCTTTGAAAGCAAATTGTCTGGTGTTGCGCTCCACTAATTTTACAGTGTATAATTAAAGCGTTGTGACAAGGTAGTGTGCATATGACCTAGAGGATTACAGACTGGCTCCAAAAGGGGACACAATTCGTCTGTGGTATACACAGCACAGTTCCCCATGTAATATGGGAGGTGCTCATTCATTCTGGTTGTTGTTCTAGGTATTCTGGCACTAGCATATTTGCTTTTCCCATTATTAATCCAGGACTACTGCTAGGATGCGCATACAGCGTACCAGCCAGGCAAAAAGGTTTAGGCTGAGAAAAACCTATCAGTAAGTGCGAACAGTGCAAGCAGGTTGAGGTTTTGTCAGCAGACGGTGCATGTATCACTTGTAGTTAGTGTTGACACTTAGGGGGTAATTCATAGAATGTAGCGCACAAGTGGTGCACGCGGCTGGCGCACAGTGTGCACGTGCGAATCCCTGCGCCAGCCGCGTGCGCCAAAACCCATTTCCGCGCACAGCGTATTCATGGATTCCAGCTACCAAAACCAGCCGTGGCACACGGTGGTGCAGCGACCCTGCAGCAGCGCCAGTTACGCCCCCAAGAATGCCTCTCGTGCAGGGAAAAGCCATCAAAATCTCCAATCCAGCGCAAAGGGCTGCGCTAACCCTGTACCAGCACGGCAAGCGGGCTACATGTATCACTGGGGTGCGCGGGAAGTACCTCACGTCATTTCAGCTGGGTACGTGTATTACAGGGGTGCGCTTGAAGTTCCACACGCGATTCCATCAGGGTACGTGTACATCAGGGGTGCGCGGGAATTTTCACACGTGAATTCAGCAGGGTACGTGTATATCAGCGGTGCGCGGGAAGTTCCACATGCAAATTTCCTGGCTATGTGTATTTCGGGTTGCGCGGGAAGTTCCACACGCGATATCAGCAGGGTACGTGTATTCCAGGGGTGCGCTGGAAGTTCCACACGCGAATGTCCTGGCTACGTGTATCTTGGGGTGCGCGGGAAGTTTCACACGCGATATCAGCAGGGTACATGTATATCAGGGGTGCGCGGGAAGTTCCACACGCGAATGTCCTGGCTACGTGTATCTTGGGGTGCGCGGGAAGTTTCACACGCGATATCAGCAGGGTACATGTATATCAGGGGTGCGCGGGAAGTTCCACACGCGAATGTCCTGGCTACGTGTATTTCGGGGTGCGCGGGAAGTTCCACACGCGATATCAGCAGGGTATGTGTATTCCAGGGGTGCGCTGGAACTTCCACACGCGAATGTCCTGGCTACGTGTATCTTGGGGTGCGGGGGAAGTTTCACACGCGATATCAGCAGGGTACATGTATATCAGGGGTGCGCGGGAAGTTCCACACGCGAATGTCCTGGCTATGTGTATTTCGGGGTGCGTGGGAAATTTCACACGCGAATGTCCTGGGTACGTGTATCTTGGGGTGCGCGGGAAGTTTCACATGCGAAATCAGCAGGGTACATGTATATCAGGGGTGCGTGGGAAGTTCCACACGTGATTCCATCAGGGTACGTGTAATCCAGGGGTGCGCTGGAAGTTCCACTAGCGAATGTCCTGGCTATGTGTATTTCGGGGTACGTGGGAAGTTTCACACGCGATATCAGCAGGGTACGTGTATTTCAGGGGTGCGCGGAAAGTATCACACGCGATTCCATCAGAGTACGTGTATTACAGGGGTGCGCGGGGAGCACCACACGTGAATTGCACGTGTGGGTCCTCCCAGGTGTTCCCTCTACACCCTCCACGGCCCCTGCAGGTGGCCCACACCACTGGGGCCTACCCTGCACATGTCCTGCAGGCACCCCATCCACCATGGCCATGCCCCCCAGCCAACCCACATGTCAACTTGAACTACTGCCCACCAACGCATGTTCCCCTGCACCCCCACCCCCCAGCAGTGCAGGGGCAGCCTCCACCAGGCCCCCACCCATGTCCAACTCATGTTCCCCTGCACCCCCACCCCCCAGAAGTGCAGGGGCAGCCTCCACCAGGCCGCCCACTCATGTCCCCTATCACCCCCACCCCCCAGCCACCAGGAGCAGCCTCCACCAGGCCCCCACCCATGTCCAACTCATGTTCCCCTGCACCCCCACTCCCCAGCAGTGCAGGGGCAGCCTCCACCAGGCCCCCCCCATGTCCAACTCATGTTCCCCTGCACCCCCACCCGCCAGCAGTGCAGGGGCAGCCTCCACCAGGCCCCCACTCATGTCCCCTATCACCCCCACCCCCCAGCCACCAGGGGCAGCCTCCACCAGGCCCCCACCTATGTCCAACTCATGTTCCCCTGCACCCCCACCCCCCAGCACTGTGGGGCACCTGCCAGCAGGCCCCCACCCATGTCCAACTCATGTTCCCCTGCACCCCACCCCCCAGCAGTGCAGGGGCAGCCTCCACCAGGCCCCCACCCATGTCCAACTCATGTTCCCCTGCACCCCCACCCCCCAGCACTGTGGGGCACCTGCCAGCAGGCCCCCACCCATGTCCAACTCATGTTCTCCTGCACCCCCACCCCCCAGCACTGTGGGGCACCTGCCAGCAGGCCCCCACCCATGTCCAACTCATGTTCCCCTGCACCCCACCCCCCAGCAGTGCAGGGGCAGCCTCCACCAGGCCCCCACCCATGTCCAACTCATGTTCCCCTGCACCCCCACCCCCAGCAGTGCAGGGGCACCTGCCAGCAGGCCCCCACCCATGTCCAACTCATGTTCCCCTGCACCCCCACCCCCCAGCAGTGCAGGGGCACCTGCCAGCAGGCCCCCACCCATGTCCAACTCATGTTCCCCTGCACCCCCACCCCCCAGCACTGTGGGGCACCTGTCAGCAGGCCCCCACCCATGTCCAACTCATGTTCCCCTGCACCCCCACCCCCCAGCACTGTGGGGCAGCCTCCACCAGGCCCCCACCCATGTCCAACTCATGTTCCCCTGCACCCCCACCCCCCAGCAGTGCAGGGGCAGCCTCCACCAGGCCCCCACTCATGTCCCCTATCACCCCCACCCCCCAGCCACCAGAGGCAGCCTCCACCAGGCCCCCACCCATGTCCAACTCATGTTCCCCTGCACCCCCACCCCCCAGCACTGTGGGGCACCTGCCAGCAGGCCCCCACCCATGTCCAACTCATGTTCCCCTGCACCCCCACCCCCCAGCAGTGAAGGGGCAGCCTCCACCTGGCCCCCACTCATGTCCCCTATCACCCCCACCCCCCAGCCACCAGGGGCAGCCTCCACCAGGCCCCCACCCATGTCCAACTCATGTTCCCCTGCACCCCCACCCCCCAGCACTGTGGGGCACCTGCCAGCAGGCCCCCACCCATGTCCAACTCATGTTCCCCTGCACCCCCACCCCCCAGCAGTGCAGGGGCAGCCTCCACAGGCCCCCACCCATGTCCAACTCATGTTCCCCTGCACCCCCACCCCCCAGCACTGTGGGGCACCTGCCAGCAGGCCCCCACCCATGTCCAACTCATGTTCCCCTGCACCCCCACCCCCCAGCAGTGCAGGGGCACCTGCCAGCAGGCCCCCACCCATGTCCAACTCATGTTCCCCTGCACCCCCACCCCCAGCAGTGCAGGGGCCGCCTCCACCAGGCCCCCACTCATGTCCCCTATCACCCACACCCCCCAGCCACCAGAGACAGCCTCCACCAGGCCCCCACCCATGTCCAACTCATGTTCCCCTGCACCCCCACCCCCCAGCAGTGCAGGGGCAGCCTCCACCAGGCCCCCACTCATGTCCCCTATCACCCCCACCCCCCAGCCACCAGGGGCAGCCTCCACCAGGCCCCCACCCATGTCCAACTCATGTTCCCCTGCACCCCCACCCCCCAGCACTGTGCGGCACCTGCCAGCAGGCCCCCACCCATGTCCAACTCATGTTCCCCTGCACCCCCACCCCCCAGCACTGTGGGGCAACTGCCAGCAGGCCCCCACCCATGTCCAACTCATGTTCCCCTGCACCCCCACCCCCCAGCAGTGCAGGGGCACCTGCCAGCAGGCCCCCACCCATGTCCAACTCATGTTCCCCTGAACCCCCACCCCCCAGCACTGTGGGGCACCTGCCAGCAGGCCCCCACCCATGTCCAACTCATGTTCCCCTGCACCCCCACCCCCCAGCACTGTGGGGCAACTGCCAGCAGGCCCCCACCCATGTCCAACTCATGTTCCCCTGAACCCCCACCCCCCAGCACTGTGGGGCACCTGCCAGCAGGCCCCCACCCATGTCCAACTCATGTTCCCCTGAACCCCCACCCCCCAGCACTGTGGGGCAACTGCCAGCAGGCCCCCACCCATGTCCAACTCATGTTCCCCTGCACCCCCACCCCCCAGCACTGTGGGGCAACTGCCAGCAGGCCCCCACCCATGTCCAACTCATGTTCCCCTGAACCCCCACCCCCCAGCACTGTGGGGCACCTGCCAGCAGGCCCCCACCCATGTCCAACTCATGTTCCCCTGCACCCCCATCCCCCAGCAGTGCTTGGGCAGCCTCCACCAGGCCCCCACTCATGTCCCCTATCACCCCCAGCCACCAGGGGCAGCCTCCACCAGGCCCCCACCCATGTCCAACTCATGTTCCCCTGCACCCCCACCCCCCAGCAGTGCAGGGGCAGCCTCCACCAGGCCCCCACCCATGTCCAACTCATGTTCCCCTTCACCCAAACCCCCCAGCACTGTGGGGCACCTGCCAGCAGGCCCCCACCCATGTCCAACTCATGTTCCCCTGCACCCCCACCCCCCAGCAGTGCAGGCGCAGCCTCCACCAGGCCCCCACTCATGTCCCCTATCACCCACACCCCCCAGCCACCAGGGGCAGCCTCCACCAGGCCCCCACCCATGTCCAACTCATGTTCCCCTGCACCCCCACCCCCCAGCACTGTGGGGCACCTGCCAGCAGGCCCCCACCCATGTCCAACTCATGTTCCCCTGCACCCCCACCCCCCAGCAGTGCAGGGGCAGCCTCCACCAGGCCCCCACTCATGTCCTCTATCACCCCCACCTCCCAGACACCAGGGGTAGCCTCCACCAGGCCCCCACCCATGTCAAACTCATGTTCCCCTGCACCCCCACCCCCCAGCACTGTGGGGCACCTGCCAGCAGGCCCCAACTCATGTTCCCCAGCCAACATGTCATCACAATCTAGACCCCTGGTCCCTATGGTCAGCCTCCAAATGCAAAACACCCACCCGAGTATTGCATCCACCCACTCAGAAATGGCAATAACATGACAGAACACCAATTGCAAGTTTGGAAACAAACACATGTCCCTCACATACACCCAATGGTTGTCAGTGAATCTCTAAACCCATATCATGATATGCATTAAACCAATGAGATGATACTACACATTGAAGTTTGATCAAAAAATATGTATTAAAGGAAACATAAATTGAATCAAAAATAAAGAAACAGAAATGGGAATGTACAGAAATGAAAAGACGCATGTCCGTGAAAAAAAAAAAAAATCATAATCCAAAGGAATGGTGTCCAAAGTCACAGTCCACAAAAGAAAATCCAAAGGAAAATTATAATTGAAAGCCATTGCTCCATGGGTAAATTGTGAAAGAAAAAGAAAATCCAACAGTGAACTATGTACAGACAAACAAGCCAGGGTCCATTATCCCAACAAAAGAAATGAAACCTATCTAACAACACTAACTAATAAAAAAAAACTATATACAAAAATGTGGCCCATTGTCCAAAAGGTCCAAAATAAAATCAAAAACAAAGGAAACCTAACACTAACTACATAACTATGTACAAGGGCAGCGGGCTAGTCTGACGGCTCACTTTTGGATGTCCCGGGCCAGGGCATCATCAAACTCCTGCTCAATGTCCCGGAGGCGGACCTCCTCCATGGCCCCGAGGGTCCGCAGGGCTGTCGATGTGTCCACCTCCAACCCCCTGCGGATTGCCTCGAGGCACTCGGCCCGCCTCAGGGCCCTCCGCATGGATTTCTTCGCCCTGACCATTGTGAGCCGTGCCTCTTCCGCCCGCTGCCGCTCCGCATCTATGGCGTGGCCCAACCGCTGCCACACAGAAGACGCTCTCTGTCCTGGGTCCTTCTGCCCTCCGGCCGATGCCTGCCCCTCCGATGTTGAAGGCCCCGAGCCTTCATGGCTCCCACCACATTGCTGCTGCTGCTGTGCCTCTGCCCGTGCACTGCCTCCTGCTGCCTGCACATCCTCCGCCGGCTGGGGTGCAGTCGTTGATGTGGCCACCCCTGCTGGACGTCCGACTCCCGACTGTGGCAGGGATGCCTCCTCCACCAGCCTGGCCGCACTGTCAGAGGCAGCTCCAAAGGGCACCCAGGTGACTGATGGGTGGGAAGATGGCACGGAGGACGACTGGCGCATAGGGGGTTCAGTTGAGGAGGGGGTCGTAGCAAGCCGCATCAAACGGAGGAATCCGGCCTGGGTGACCTGTCCCAGTAGGCCGACGCGGTCAACGAGCCATTTGAGATGACGTGCAGTCTCCTCGTGAAAAGACTGCAGGTCACCTCGCATGGCCCGTTGACGCAACACCACACCAGTCAGGACAGGCTCAACCCGGATAGCCACGTCCGCAGGCAGAGGAAGGCCAGTTGTCGTTAGCTCATCCCCTGCCTAAAAACGGGTCTGGACGTAGGCATGCCTGCTGGTGCAAGATGATGCAGGGACAGGATCAGGGACAGGATTGCACACAGGCACCTCCGCGGCAGCCTGTGCTGCCTCCTGTCCCTGGTCCTGCACTGCACTGCACCACTAGCACCAGTGGGATCCCCACCTCCAGACCCCGTCTCTGTTGCTTGCATGGCCTCCTCCTCCACCAAACCCCCCACCAACCTGGATGACTCCGTGCCATCTTCCCCCGTTGGGCCCTGTGGGGTCCCAGCTGCCCCTTCTGCTGCCGAGGAGTCCAACTCCAACCTCCGCCTCTTGGACCTCCCCCCGGCAGCTGCGGCCTGGGACGCGGCACCGGACTCCTCACTCCCCAACGAGATCACAACATGGGAGGGGAGCCGGGCCTTGCGTCTCCGGCTGGCGGTGGGATCCCCGCCGCTGTACTCCACAGCACCTTCTCCGCCCTCTTCATCAGTTGACGCTGCAGACAGGGAGAAATAAAACACAGGCATCAGGGCACTGTACAATGGACACATACACACATGACAGTTGTACATGAGTGGCATTGGCAAACCTCAGACATGCCATCACAATCCCCAACACACATGTCATTTCAACTCGCACACATGAGCCATACCACAGCCATATTGCAACTGCCAGCACCATCCATACACATACAACAGCATGAGCAGGCAAAGCTGAGCCAGACATCACATGCAACACAGGAAGTGCACTACACATGTACACACACCAGCACACTTGCATGCATGTGTACACCTCTGCCAAGTGTCGCAGTGTTCAGATGGGCATCCATGTCACATCTGCCAATCAGGTTTCCACATCCCGCTGTCACATGCATCCATGTTGCATCACTGTTGCACCCTTGTCAAATACACACAAATGCACATGTACACAGTACTGATACATGCAGCTGAAAACAACATACATGCATGACATCACGAACATGTCTACTTACATACACATTCATCCAAACATGTGTGCCCACACAACTGCATTTGGCATGCAAGCCTACACACACAAGCACCATCCATGTCTCACACATTACAGCCCTCGCATGTGTTAGCCTCACAGCCCTGTACACCCCCACCCATACTCGACCCCATACAAACAGATGTGCAACCTGCACACTACTGAAACATCACCACACGCACAGCTCACAATCATGATACATGTACACTTACCGCTCGACTCCAGACGGGTCTGCCTCTCAAGGATCTGGACGTGGAGCGCTGGGGATATGTGTTCCAGGACCCTCATCTGATCTTCTGACAAGTGGCCCCGGCGCCCCTTAGCATCCGCTGCCTTCAAGAGGTGCCGGGCCTTGTTCAGGGTCCCGGACCTGAAGTTCTCCCAGCGCTTCTTGACATGTTGTAAGTCGCGGACTGCCACCCCCTCCGCGTTGATGGCAGTCACGATGTCAGTCCAGATCCGAGTCCGTCCTTCCTTGTCGGTACAGGAACTTCCGAAGAGGGCATCATACTGCCCCAGGACTTGCTCCACCAGGACACCAACTTCCCTGGCACTGAAGCAGGTGCCCCTCTGCCTCTCTGGCCGGGGGTTGTCAGTGGTGCCAGATGTTGCAGTGCCCGACATGACAACCCCAGAGGCAGGAGTGGGTGGGCAACTGGGTCCTGGGGCTGTGCTGTGGAGCGATGGAATCCCAGTCGGGAGTCTTCGGTTCCAGCAGGGGTGGTCACAGCAACAGCACCCCTGGCTGATGTGCAGGCAGCAAATGGCAGGGCACATGGTCAGCAGGCAGTCAGGCAGCAGCAGATGGCAGGTGGGAGCATGCTCGGGGCTCTGGGGGGCAGTAATTCGGCCTTCTGGGCAGGAGCGTGGTCTTCCGTGTGCTTACGCGTGGCCAGCTTGATACGGAGTGATTTGGCACGTGAAAATTCTGCACATCAGCGTGTAATTCGAGGAAAGGCCCTTAGTGCGTAAGCGCATCTGCACGCATACGCAATTTCATTGGCCAGAAGGCCCCTCAAGTGCAAGCGCCCCTGTGAGGTGAAGCGCACAGGCGTGCATGAGCATTTCAGCGCGCGTGAAAAACTGCACGTCCGCGTGTAATACGAGGAAAGGGCCCATGCGCGTAAGTGACGTGACACGCGCGTGCGTTTCCCTCAGCACGGGTTAAAGGTGAGCAGGCCCAGCAGTTCGCTGTACGTGCCTTTCGTGGAGACTGACGTGTGTTGCTGCTCCCTGTTGTTTTGTACGCCATCACAACTTCACAGCTATCAAGGACGTATCTCTTCTTTTGACGGGGGTATTGGCTATGTGTGTTTTTCTGCATCGCGCTAGTCAGACGGTGAGTCGCACACGCTCTTTTTCCCACTGCGGGTGCCCCTGTGTATCGCACCCATTTTCGATGTCATAGTAGCCTGCGTGTCCCATGCGTACGCGTTATTCTTGTTACTGGGTGCCACCGCGTACTGCGGGCGGTTGAATCCACGCACGTAGGCTGCAGGGTTGCGTGCACGGTTTTACTGCAGTTTTGGGGTGCCTGAGCGTTGCATAACCGTCACTACATCACCGGGGTCACATACAGCCTTGCAGGTGCAGGGGGACTGTTAACATCTTGCTTCCCACCCCCTTCACCCCAATTGCCCAGGTCAACTGTGTGTACACCTCCCATTGCCACCACTCCATCTGTGCCGGCACTACTACATCTGTGCCATGGTTGGGAGGCCACCAAAGGTGAGGGGCGCCTCAGCTGGGCGTCCTCCTCGTGGTGGGCGTGGTTGGGGACGTGGCCGTGGTGACCAGGGAGTAGGGGGACTCCAGGGTGTCCAGGGCGGCCACAGAGGGGGAAGAGGCAGGGGTGCACCACTTGAGCACAATGTTGTGCCATGTGTCGGTGCAGTCATGCCACCACCCCCTGTGGTTCTGGGGGATGCAGCTTCTGCATCTGGCACTGGCGCCCGTGTGACCCGGCAGTCCGTTCCATCGACTGCCACGGGCCCAAGGGTAGTGGTAGCTGCAGGTGCAGCTGTGGACACCACCACCCAGGCTCGGCGTCTGCCAGAGCAGGCTGCGTTGGCACTTGAGGAGCCCTTGGTAGATCTCCAACAAGCCAGGAGGGAAACCATAGGGGCAGGCCGGGCTGCTCAGACCAAGACACGTGTCCCTGGGGCAGTCATGTCATCTGCTGCCCCGAACAGCCGGGTTTTAGCAAGTGCAAGGGCAGATGCACCCAACAGCACCCCGGTTGTGAGTCTGCCAACCAGGACCGTTGCGGTCAATGACCCTGCCACAGCTGATGTTGCTGCGCAGGGTGCATTAGTGGGCACCCAGCTGCCACTGACACAAGTCAGGCCTTTGGTCATCCTTCCACCTGCCACTCCCTTGGCTCAATCCACCAAACCCACTGGCCATACTGGTCAGGGTGGCATTAGCCAGCCAGGGTCTGCGCCACAGTCCAAGAGGAGGAAGGTTGCACCTGCAGCACAGGCTGGGACCCCACACACAGCCACGACCTCCTGCACGTCGAGGAAGAAGCCTTTCTGTGAGCAGGAACTGGACTTCCTCGTGGACTACATGCGGGGCCACAGCCGTGACATGCTAGTGGGTGCCAATAGTGAGACTACGGCTGCCCAACATGACACCCACTGGAAGCATGTTGCGGAACATGTCAGTTCATTCGGCCATGAGGTGCGCACAGCGCAAGAGTGCAAAAAGAGTTGGAATGACATCAAACGCAGCACTAAGGCTAAGCGTGCCTCTAATTACAACTTGACTCTGGTGACTGGCGGTGGGCCTGCACCAGAGGAGGAAGAGCTCACTCCGCATGAGGCACTCGTTGCGGAGTTCATACCACCTGAATTGGTCGAAGGAGTGGGAGAGATGCTGGACTTTGATGCCCAGTCCAGTGAGTGTTGATGCGTATTTGTTGAGGACGTGTATGTTTCACTTGTGGGATGTGTTGTGCATGGTTGCCGCTACATGTGACGTGTACATGGTTCTGATGTGTAAGTAATGCAATGCGTCCATCATGCATGTCTCCTCTGCCTGCATGCGGGGACCCCATGTAGGCATGCTCCCTTGCATCTCCTCCGCCACTCTGCACCCCAGTTCCACCTTTGCACTGGTGTTCTTTAATCTTGCCAATGTGTACTTTCTTGTTCATGCGTCCTGTGTAGATGCTAACTTCCAGCGTAGAATCTGACAAACATATGCCGTGTGGTACAGCCTTAGTACTTGATGCAAGGTATCTCACTTGTACTGTGCATAGGTCAGATGTCCCGCAGGGACATGCGTGCCCATTCATGCTCCATGTGCATTGCACGCATGCCCCTATGTGTCCCTGACTGGATGATCACTGTAATACAAGTCCTTGGTTACATACATTGCCTGCCATCTCATCAGCCTTCCCATGTCAACTGTGGCTCAGTCCTGCGTTGCACACATAGGTGTCTGACAATCTGTGTGGCTCACAGGCCTCAGCCTGTTCAATGGCCAATGACTCTGTCCAACTGTTGTTGTGTCTTCTTCACACATGGGCGGAATCCAGAGTTTTCATCACGTGTCCTGCTTACTGTCCCAGCATCATTTGCAGTGTTGTCACTTGAATCACATTAAGCTGTTGATGCCAGGCAACACTGCCTGTCAATACACAGGTGTATGGTCAGCATTTTGATACCATGCTAGGCATCCCTGCTTTGGTACTGGGGTGGAGGGGTGCTTGGCTTCTAGATATGGTACACATTGAATGCACAATGCATGTGATGTCTGAATTTGACATTGCACTGCCTTCACATTTCCTGGCACACACCATGGAGTCCTTGTACATGTAGGTAGTGAGTGGCGTACACATTTTCTGCACTGCATAGACCCACTTCCATGTAAACTGCCACCTTTCAACAGGTCTGATCACAGAAGCAATTCAAAGTTGACCCAGCATGCATGCCAGGTTATATGTTGTGTGTCACATGTCTGCCTGATGCGTTTGCTGTCGGTGTGTGTGTGTTGTGTGCTTCTGACATGTGTAGTGACCTTTTTTCTCTCTATTTTTCAGGTGATGACGCAATGGAGGCGGAGGATGGTGTTGTCATGCCAGACACAGGGTTGTTACCACTACATCAACCCGGCACTAGTGGGGGTTGTGAGGTGGTAGGCCACGAAAACCCCCAAGTGCTACAGTCCATCTTGTCTCTGGCTGACAATGTGTCCAGCCCTGATGACGACTCTGACGTCCATGTCGAGTTGGATGAGCATCAAGTCCATGTGTCAGGGGTGAGTGATTCTAAAGTGGACACTCCTCTGTCTGCGACACCTGCACTGAGGGATCAGACAGTCTTGGTTCCTCCGGAGGTGGTGGATCGGGACGCAGGGTCACCCTCCACACCAGTCACTGATGTGCCTGGGACATCACGTCGACGGGGGCATGTAGTCGTGCAGCCGCGGGCGGTGCCAACACAGCGAGGAACCCCGGTCCTTGGGTCCCGCATGGGTCAAGCCCGGCAACGCGGTCGCCGCGCGCAACCGCAGTATACTGAGTGGGAGCAAGACATGACTGCCAATTCCGAACGGCAGGGGGCAGCAATGGAGAACATCGCTGAGAGCATGGAGTGTGTGGCCCGATCTGTGCTCCCCTCTGCTAGGCAGGTGCTTCTCCAGCAGCAGGCGGCACGATCCACGGCCCGCTCGCTCAGGCTGGGCATGGCGGCCTCAGACAGGGCACGCCAGGCTGAAATGTCGTCTCTGCGTCAAGCAATTGCTGCTCACGCAGAGGCGCACATGGATGCCCTGAGGGAGGAGAATGCTTCCCTCAGATCCACTCTGGGTGTCCTTATGATGTCCCAGAGGCCGCAGGCAGAGGAGAGGTTTGCACAGCTTGAGCGTACCATCTCGGCTGAGCTACAGGCTTTCCGGGAGGTGCAGCGGTTGTCCAGCCAGGCCTTGCAGGAGGAACTCTGTGTTACGCGTGCTACCTTGCAAGAGGAAGCACGTGTATCACGTGAGGTTCTGCATGCAGACCTACGTCACATCGCCGCACAGAACCAGGCTCACCCGTCCGGCAGACTTGCTGCCGACGAGGGGCAAGCTGCGGCTAGGCATGGCCAGGCTACTGTGCCACGTCCTAATTTACACGATGAGCCAGACTCAGACGACCATCTATCTCCCAAATAGGTCAGGCTGTGCAGGCATTGAGCCCATGGAGGTTTTTTTTTTGGCTCAGCATCATCGCATGTGGATGTTGAGCAGCACCCTGTACCTCCCCCCTCCTGGGTGCCTCCCCTGCCCCCCGGGTCGTATGTGGCCATTTTTGATTTTTCTTTTAGTTTAGTTAGTTAAGCTTCTGTTTGATAGTTTAATTAGGTAATGTAGGTTTTCCATAGTTAGTGTAATTAGTTAATATAGTTTAAAATTGCTTGTCTATTGTACTTTCATGTGACGGTGCGGTGCTTTGTGGCTTTTGAAGGCGTCCACTGTCTGTTCCAGCTGGGCCCTTCAGGCTTGTCTTGTGTATGTGTTTGCTGCTTGGGGTCCTTGACTCACATATGCCACTCCTGCCTCCCTTATCCATGGGCTCGCAAGGATGGTTCGGTGTCACAAACTTTTACACAAGGGCTTTGGACTGTCATATCTGTGGCATGTCTGGTGCTGTGTGACTTGTGTTTACACCCCTAGTGGGGATGATTTTGGTGTTATTGTCCACTGTTCAGCTTTTGCTAGATGGGGTGTTTCGTGATTAATGTGTACATTCATTGCTATGCATTGTGTAGTATGTTTCTTATCTTTACTGTACACGTGCTTGTTGCAATTCATGCTGTAGATAGTGTTCCACACTTTTAATGTGAAAGACGGACTGATGGTGTGATTTATGATGTGACTCTCTGACCTGGTCAAGTAATAAGATGCCTGAAGAGACAAACACAGATGACTTTGAAGCATTAATCATGTGTTTCATGCCCTTTCTGCAGGGGGATGAGCCTACAGAGCACCTTTGCCAGCAGACATGGCCCATTGGACGACGGAATTCTGGACACGTTTGTTGGTGCCCACATGCACATGTGTGCACAAGCAGAGGCACAGGGATTGCAGACCTACATCCTAGAACTGCTGACGTGTTCCAAGGAACTCCAGGCAAGGTGAGCAGCACAGGGGGGCCACAACACAGCAAAGCTTGCACCAGGCGAGTTGCACATGCAGGCTTAGTCACAGCACTGAGGGTGAGCTTGGACGAATATTGGTGTTGAAGCACACAATGCAGCTCAGATGTGTTGGTGGACTGATGGCTGTTGATTGTAAGGTTGTCTGGGACACCTGCAGGGGCAGTGGCACATACCCTCCGGTACACCAAGGTCCATCGAGGCACTTGTATCAACCATGTAGCCTTCAGAGACATGGAAAGGGGCAGCTCACAGGGACATACAGCAAGGGACATACTCGGGTGCAGTGCATTTCATTTCCATGTACTTTATGATGAATGCACTGCCAACTTTGTTTCGGTCATGGTGGTACGCAACTTGCTCTGAAGTCATGGCTTGCTATATGGGTCTGTCTGCTTACCCAGGGAACATTGCATGCTGTGTGAATTGTGACACATTGGTGTTCCATTTGCCACGCACCCACCGGCGGTTGACTTACTGCATTGACTGTGTATGACCCGTCACAGGGGTAATGCTATATATGGGTACGAAGCATCTACACCAGATTGTCTGTTTGTAGAGTAGTTTGTTGCTATGGGGCATGTTTGGTGGTGTGTTTTTGTGTAATTGGCACGTACAGGTTGTTGACTGTGGCTCTCTTTGCAGCATTGCAGTGCTCCTGTAACCGGACCTGAGAGTGCGCAGGCAGGAGGCCAGCACTCAAAACCAAAGCTAAGTGTCTTGTTGTTTTTCTTTCAAACTGCTCTGCATAGGCTTGCTGGGTGGTGCACTAATGCATGGATGTATGTGTGATTCAATTTGGTATGTTTTTTTCCACCTAATCACCCGGAATCCTATGCAATTTTGAACCCTGTAGCCTCTACCCAGTGTTCCTGCTTCCCGTACCTATCCAAGCAACGTTTCCTAACCCTCTTTCCCCGCTGGGGTTGCGGATGCCTGTGTAAGCCCCGAACTTGCAGGCGCCAAAACCCTAGAGGGGGTGGTTGGTTCGTACCACTCCCAAGCCTGGACTACAGAAGGCCATGACAATGATGTCCAAGTTTGTTTGGATTGTGTATGTGTTCATGCAGGTAGTACATTTTCGTGCATTCCCTACTTTCATGTGTCATTCCTCCTCCCCTCTCCTGCCACTCATTCCAGTTATCCAGTGTGCCAACACCTGTCCCGACTGCATATCCCTGAACCCCCTTCCCCACCAGGGTCTCAGGGGCCTGTGTGAGTTTGACCTTGCAGGCACCCGGGACACAGTGGGGGTGGTTGTTTCGTGACTCTCCCGCGCCTGTACACGGGACCTGTGACAGTACACATCCGTTCATGGTGCATCATCCTATGTTATGTACCACACATGGTTCACATCCTGTTGTGACATTGTTTTACTGTGCTACCTTGGTTGTTGCATCATTGTGGTAGTACTTGGCCTTTGTGAGGTACTGCTACGTCAAGTCATCTACTGGAGGGTGTTCTGCTTCGTTTTTATGCCTTGGATTTTGTGATTTTGGAAATGGGTGTGGATTCTGAGGGTGCAGGCACCTTTTTACACACAAGGTGGGAGATGGTGATGAAGGGTAAAGGTGATCCTGTGGCCAGGTGGAATTGAGGGTTGAAGGCTCCATGACCCAGGTGCAGTTGTTCAGTGGGTCATGCTCATTTGTGAGGGAGGGGGGTTAGGGGGTTGTTGTTGATAGTTGCCTTGCCCTGCAGTGTGATGGGAACCCTGACATTGTAATGGTGGTATCCTATGTACATGTTGTGTTCTGCTGATCAATGCCTGTTCATGTGTTGTGTTTACCTTTCAGGTGCGAGGGGATAGTTATGGTTTGACATGCTGGGGTGTACACATGGTGAATGTTCACATGTGATGTGTAGAGAACACTGATGGTCACTTGATTGCACATGCATATGTTGAGTGCATGTCCTTGCTGACCCACACACTTGCACTCTGATGCACTACATGTACTCCTACCCTTGCATATCCACGTGTACACTGTTTGCCTTCTGGTGCCCACTGTGTCCCTGCAGCACATGTTCTGTGACCAATTATGGATCCTGTACATGCCTAATTTGCTTTTTGATGTGGTCTGTCGCTTAGATGTGATGCTCAGGGTGTGCATCACACACAATGGCTGTTCACTGTGCTGTGCGCTGAGCAGTGTGTTGCAGGAGTAGGACACAGCACACAGAAGCTTCAGTGTTGATTTTGCAATGCACAATGTGCATGTAGACAGGCATTCATTGTTATGTTACGTCTACACCTCTTGTAATGCATTTGGTAATGACTTATTTTGGGTGGGAGGTTGTTGGTCTGTCATTTCATCTGATTCCATGTCAGGCATCATTGTCTGATGCCACTTTACATTTTGGACATGGCAATGTGTACCTTATTGTTACTGTGTTGGTGTATGGGTATTGCTTGCCATGTCATGTTGTGGTTTGGGAGGGTTTGAGTTACATAACAGTGATGGCCATGGCCTGTTTTGCAGGTGTGTGTGATGCACACCTTGCATGTCAGGGTCATCAGCTTCTCAGAGCAACTAGCTGGGGGTAGATCTCTCTCCGCGGCAGGGCCCTCCCTCTGGAACAGCCTTCCTGCCTCACTGGAACTTGAGGAGAACCATCTCCGGTTCGGGAAGCACCTCAAGACCTTCCTCTTTGCTTCCCCTTGCACTTTTCCCTTCCCTCTACCCCTGCACTTGCACAATCTAAATGACACCTGGCCTAGTAGTACCGTTGTCTGTCTTCCCTTGTACCCCCCTCCCTGCCTCATCGCACCTTGAAATACTTGTGTATAGGCCATATCATGTCATGTCATATGTGTGCCTTTTGGTCACACAGGAGAGCTTGTGTTTAAGTAGCTAGGGATGCAGACGATGTGGCACTTCCATGGCAACTATCTCAGGGTGGTAGGATTGTGACAGGTGACTGTCTCTTTGTCATCATCGATTGTCACCTGGTATGTGCCAGGCCTGTGTGCACTCCGCAGGGGTGGGAGTTTAGGTGAAAAATGTGGCCACAAGCTGGGTCCGGGCTTCCTCGCCACGTGCCCTGTCCCCTCCCATGGGCAGCGCCTGTGCCTGTGGTTGGGGATGTGGGGGCACCACCATGTCCACCGGGACGCCCTGCCGTGTTGCAACATTGTGCAGGACACATGCTGCCACAATGATCCTGCACACTACTGGTAGTGCATAGAGTAGCTGCCCGCCAGAGCGGTCAAGGGAGCGGAAACGTGACTTGAGCACTCTGAATGTGCGCTCCACTATGGCCCTGGTTGCAATATGGGCGGCGTTGTATCTTACCTGGGGTGGTGTGGTGGGGTTCCGGATTGGCGTCATCATGTTGTTGCTCAGAGGGTAGGCACTGTCCCCTGGGGAGATGTAAATGGTTGTGATTATTGTGGTTTGTTTATTTGTGTGTGTGTGTGTGACATGCATGCATGTGCAAGGGCATTTGTACTCACCTAGGAGCCATGTGTCGCCATGCTGCCCAGCTTCCAGGGCCCGGCTCAGGGCGGACATTCTGTAAATGAAACTGTCATGGGTGGAGCCAGGGTAGTTTGCATAGACAGAGGTGATGATTCCCTTTGCATCGCATACCACCTGTACATTGATGGAATGCCAGTGCTTGCGGTTTAGGTAGATGTGCTCAGTGGCCCTAGGTGGACGTAGGGCCACATGGGTGCAATCTATGGCACCGAGCACTTTGGGGAAGTGTGCCACCCTGAAAAAATCCAGGACAACGGCCTGCCTTTCTGCGGGTGTTCTGGGCATGTATATGTGCCTGCGGACTGAGGGGCGCGCTGTCATGATTCCCAGTACCTGGTGTAGGCAGCGTGACTGCGTGGCCTGTGAGACCCCCCCCCACTATGGCAGTAGTCCGCTGAAATGACCCAGTGGCCAAAAAATGCAGGACATTGAGCAGCTTCTCCAAGGGGCTCAATGCTTGGGAGCAAAGGGTGGGGGATGTAAGGTCATCTTCCCACTCCCTGAACAGGTCTAAGATGATGTGGGGTGGAAACCTATACCTGCCATAGACCTGGTCATCAGGCATCCCAAAAAGGCTTGTCCGTGGTGCGAAAATGCGTGCCCTGGCTATTCTCCTCCTGCGGTGTCCCCCGATCAGTGCTGCGACAAATGGGGCATTCATCGTAGCTGTATATACGTGTTTGTTGTTTGCGCGCACTTTTATATTGTGCGCGGGGACGCTTCCGCCTGCCTTCGTGTGGCGGACACCTTGACGCCTGTGTGCGTCTTTTGCCCTGCGCGGGTTTTCCGTATTCGGATCCATGAATACGGGTTGTTCGCGTGCGTGTGGGCATTCCGTGTAGTTCCCTGCAGTACTTCCCCAGTTACGCCTTCTTTTTCACGCGTTATTCCCCATTCCGCGTGTTACGCCCACTGTTCCGCCTACTTTGGTTGTGTGCGCCGCGCTATGTGCGCTTTTGCTGTGCGCGTAGCGCACGCCTTGTATGCCTGCGTGCGCCATGGCTGGATTGGGCGCACGGACAGCGGGAAACACGCGCAGCGTCTTCCTTGAATCGCACATGTGCGCGTGCGCTGCGTTTCTCGCGCTTGCGCTACCTTGCGCCTGCTTGCGCATGGATTTTCGGCTCACGTTTGTTCCATGAATCGGCCCCTTAGATAGATACATCATATAGCAACACAGAATGAGCAGGACATGTATTAATGTTGTGGTTGCAGAAGTTATAGATAGGACAGTGTGTTACTGGCCCTGTGTTTAGAAATAGTACATGGCGTTATGTTTTGAGGGAGGTGCCAGAAGGGAGCTGAAGTAGGCGGAGAGAGAAGATGGAGTCTATTCTCATCAATACATCCTCCCTGATCGGCCACTTCAAGGAGATCGTCCCACAGTGCCTTTAATGCTGTCTCCGTCCCAAACACTGGACAGAACACAGATTGCAGGGGGTCCAGTATGGATTCACTCTCAACATATGTTTGTAGCTGAGAGTTCACAATCCTCTCCCATATCTTGCCCGGCTAATTCTTCAGGTTTCTGCAGGTTTCTAGGGTCCAAGTTGGGCTTTTTTAAAAAGAGGCAAGACTGGCTTTTTTAGCACTGGGTGTACAAACGCATGTGCCAAGGATTTGTTAACAATCTGTGTCACGAAGGGAGAGATCTCCAGGCCTAACCTTCTTTCCATACTTTCCAGAGTTGGGAAAAGTAAATCATTGGTAGGTTTCAGATTTTCCCAAAGTGCCAGCACTGTCTCTTGCATAACTGGTAAGAAAGGAAAAACTCTCCTTTGGGGATAACTAAAGCTTCCTTCACTCTGGGGGGGTTGCTGACACAAACTTCTCTTTCAGAGCACAGCGTGCTGGCAGAGGTGATATTTTCTTGTATCGACTCAATCTTTTTTATTAATGAGTTAAACACATCAGCCTGCTCCACGGAAGCTTCCATGGATGAAAATAGGCATGTTGGCTGCACACAATTATTAATAATTGGGAACATTTCTCTAGATTGATTTTTAGAGCCCTCAATTTTTTCTTCAGGAAATCAGACTTCGCTTTAAATAAGGCATTTTGATATTCTTCTAAGGCCTGCTTTACTCTGTCCGCATCAGTTGTGGATTAGTGTTTCTTCCACTTGTTTTCAATGCCCCTCAGAAACGTACCCAATACGAGAAGAGCTTGGGTGAACCAGGGTTTGGAAATTATTTTTGTCTTTAGCTGTCTAAACAGGGCCCCTCTATAGCAAATATTACCCATGATCACTGTTCCCCTGTGGAATAACTATTCACAGCATTCAGGGCATTCTTTTACTCTATGCCTAAGATTGTATTCCCATTTTTAGAACTGCAATAGTCCAAAATGGTCAGTCCAGGAAATAGGTATGGTATGAGTAGCTTTAGTGCATACTCCCAGGGACATCATTTCACCAAAATGCCAGGGCCAGCAGAAGTGACATTGCACGTCCCTTGACCGCTGACATCACAGGAAGTGATGTGTTTTGACACGACCCCATAGTGACATAACGGGAAGTGATGGCACAGGACCATTCACCGTTTGACAAAATAGGAAGTGGCATCACATAGCATTGTCCCTAAGTACACTGAGAAAAATATGGTTACGATATGACTGTCATACTGGTCACAGTCAGCGAGAGATGGAATGCCAACACTAGTCAGCTATGCCAAATCTCTGGACATCATTGTAGACGCCAGTAGAATAAAGTTATTCAAGCTTTCTTCAGACCTTCTTCCCTCCTATGACATTGTATATAGAGGGGTGAGAGACTTCTTGTTACTTACCAGCAGGCAGCTGTCCAGGCAGCAAGCACTTAACCCACTGAGCTGTCTTACCAGCTATTTATCCTTAAATGTGCATACCACATGAATTGGTAATGTGTTGTCTATGGGGGTTACATTTCTTATTAACATAACAGTTATTATTACAGTGCTATTTTTTTTAAAGGACTCTTTAGGTTGGTGGGTAGATATCATCATAAATGTTTCAATTCAAATATACAATTGATTCTACAGCATATTGTGACGCAGTTGTATAGTTCAGAGAGTTTAAATCATATGGCTGTTTTCTATTCGTGCTGCAAAATGTCCTGTAAAATATGTTGTTCGACCTGGGGATGGGTACAGCTCCCTTGGGTCACTCAGTGTGGGAATTTCTGCCCCATAGAAAAAATCAAAGCTGTCACCCATCAATAAATGCACAGTAAGTAAACATATCTTAAATTAAAATACACAAATTTAGCTCAATTGAGCTTTCTCTTTATAAGGAAGTGCACAAGACAAAGGAATATTTACCTTTCAAAAAAGTTATCAACACTGAAAAATAACCTGAGAGAGGAGAATTTCCAATAACGATGCTGGCAAAATACCTGCGTTAGGGCAGGTCTCACGTTCTCATTTGTGGACATGGTGATGGCAGGACCAGGTAGTGACTTATTGGTGTCTTGATCTGCCATAAAAGAAAACATGACCAAAGTACACTGCCAGGATGTCGAATTAGTCCAGATAAAGTCCTCACTTCACCTGATCAGGTCAACCCTTGGTCCCTCCCATTAACCGAGGACAGTGATGAAAACACATGCAACGTATGCTCTCCCAAGGCTGTCGGAAGCCCTCTTCTCTCTAAATCTCTGCCTCCTTTGAACACTCACCTCCAACACATCCTTATGCTGCCCTGCACTAGGCAATGGAGACCTGGGTGAGAGCTAAATGAGGGGCTAGATGGAATAGTAGCCACAACTGGCGACACTGCTGGTCAATTACAAGTTGGATGAAATGCCTGAGGGCTCCTCCCCGTAGTCAGCAAATCCATAATTTACTACTTCGCAAACCCTGTGGCTCTGCCTATAGCTCCAGCCACAATGTGGTGCATTAAATAGACTCAGTAGTACGTTTGATGACTGATACTAACAATAATACCACACGCTACATGACTAATCAAGCCATACCTTGGAAATGCCATTTCGCTCTCACTTTCCACTTACTGCCACACTCTCTAGCGTTCAGCACTCTGAGCCAAAGATGGAGACAAGGGTGGAGGGCAAACACTAGCGGGCACCGAGAGTAGGCGACAGCACAGCACAGAGGCACCGCCAGCCAGAGGAATGCATACACACAACAGCACAGCTACTGATTCGCCTGCCGACACGGTACACAGTGCACAGCCACACAGCACTAACAGGCTGGCAACTATTAAAACTAGCACATATGGTTGCCACTTCGTCAGCATTCCTGACAGTTGACCTCTTGCCGAAAGCTGCTGGAGACGGTGGCAGAGTTGCACATCCTAGGCAGGCTCTGGGCATCAACTGGCACTACCCAGACTGCAACACTAACTGTCTCCGTAGTAAGGGAAGCAGTCATTTGGCTTAAAGCTCACAGATCTTGGCCCCTCTCTTTCGCAAGGACCATGTAACGAAGAGGTAACCCTTGAAAGTCAGGATCGTGATGGACCTATGTAAATTAAACGATATATAGTGTAAGCTTATAAAAACATGGTACCACATTTCAATCAATTAACCATTTTTATTCATGCATTTTAACAACAGTAACATTGGAGACTGAAATGGCTGCTGGGTGATTAAGAAAGGTAATTCTTTTTTGTACAAACCTGAGCCCAGATGAGAGCATGCCAGCCCTCTTCCAAGTCTCCTCGAAGTGGTTGCTGCCTCGCTCCCTCCCTCGCTTGTCGTATTGTACCCTCCTCCAGCAGCAGAGTTAACAGCCTCCAGGGAGAGGCCCAGGCAATGGGAATGGGATGATAGATCAGGGGCAATGCGCTTGTCTTGGAAGCAAGACAACGCAGCAACACAAGATTGAATCCTACGGCCCCGCGCTCTGTAACTGTCTTAAAAGAAAAAAAGAATAATGTCATGTTCAAGAGAGTAGTGATATCAAGTTGGGCTCTGCTCAGGCACTGGTATCGAGGCAGAGCAGCCCAGCCCCCACAACGCTAGAGTAAAAAAAAGTCAAAGCAGCCCAGCCCCCACACAACCAGAGGAAAAAAATATGAAGATCACTTTTAAACTTTGCATCATGCCGAGGAGAGACCTGGCGGATTGTGCCTGGCTGTCTGCTGGAACATCGGGTTTTGGGGGACTTAACAATCCAGCACCGGCCCCTGATGCCGATGCAGGTATAATAGAGTTTGTGTCTTGTTTCAAATAGTTTGTTGTTTTCAACAGGGGTCCTGGTCCACTGTTGAAAACAACAAGTATTTTATTTTAAACGCACGCTCCATTACAGGGGTGAAAGGATAGACACCAGGGGTAGAAACTGCGACCAATGGAGTTGCACTTGCTACCCCTGGCTACCCCCAAATGATGTCCTTGCATACTCAACTACATAAAAGTACATCAAGACAGTGGGCCTCATTTCAATACTGGCGTTAACCATGCCGGTATAACAGGCACGGCTGCGGCCAGTATCATTTTTTTACGGCGCCCAGGAATGGGCAATTACCGGGTCATGACGGCCCCGCTGGACCTGGTAATTGCCCATTCCTGGCAGCTGGAAAAAAATGCTCCCCATTCCCATTCGTGCTCCATACGTCTCAATGGGAATGGGGAGGCCGGATGAACCAGCACTATTCAGAATGGTGCCGGTGCATCCGGCATGCTCGGCTCGCGGGTGCCGGCCCACCCGGCAGGCCAGTCCTGGTGGGCGGGAAGGCACCCGCAAGCAGAACTCACAGCTTGCCGGTACGTAACAACGGTAACGGCAAGCTTACCGGTACTGTTGTTACTGTACCGGCAAACTTGGAATGAGGCCCAGTGTCCCAGGATATGAGATGCAGACACTTCCCAGGGTTTTAGATCATGATTAATTGCCATGTTGCAGAGCACCTTTGCATCAGGAACTGAATGAACGTCCATCCAGATGTTGAAATCTCGAAGACACAGCAATTCCCTATACTTGGTTACTGATTCTATCAGGAACTGATCCAAATATTCCAGTAATATATTAGCTGATCCTGGGGGCTGATAGCCCAATACAATCTTAATAGAGCTGGTAGATGATGTGCACACAATACAATTGCAATCTGGGTAGAGGAAAGGCCTTGCACACAATGAACAGGCTGAAGGCCTTGATGTGGAGCTGTGGATCTGTTTCGAGACAACTCTCCCTGCCATCCCCCAAGAGAGAACCCAAGGTCTGGAACGTACTGTGATTTGGAATAAGAGGAGGAGAGGTGATGCCAGTACATTTTGTAAAAGGTCAGGGATGCAGCTTGTGTGTGCCACAGTGTCTGGTATAATGAGAAGGCCAATTGTCTTATCTAAGCAGAGTTAGCCGTGCCAGTCTTGCTTTGAACGCACATGGGTCGGAGGGGTACACATCACGTGATGATCAAGACTTATTAGTGTATCAATATACCTGGTAGCCAATCATGTGCTAAGATTCAATAGTGACAATGTAGTGGGCCAGGTGCATAGGGGAATGGGCTTAGATAAGGTGTGGCCAATTGGTCCAGGGGCTATAGGGAGGTATTAGCATGTCATATAGGTGGTAGCCAATGAGTGTGGTGGGATGACGTTGTAACCTATTTATGATAATGTGTGTTTTTCCGCTATATAACCTGTAACATCTTGGGGTGTTACGAGCTCCACAACAGTTTGGTTCTACGGGACTGTCTGAGGCCTTTGCATATAATAAACCTTGCTTTCCCTTGCGAAGCGGTGCAGTGGGTGTTCGGCCTTTTTGGGTTATTTTTATCGTACAGATTTTGGGTCACGTCTCTCTACAAATATGGTGACCCCCAGCATGATCACAGACTGTCTGTGAGGTCCGGGGTTGCAGCGCCTGTCTGCAGTGAACAGTCCCTGTGGATGACTTGAAGAGGTTTGCAGGCGCCATGTTGCCAGAAGGTCTGCCTGCTCCTTGGAGTGGCGCGCTGCACCTAGTTGTGCAGGAAATCGATGGGGACCCCTTATCGGACGCACTCAAGGGAACACGCAGATGTAAGTGCAAATTTGCAGGAGAAAAAAATGAAGGGAAAATGCATGTGGAGTGAGTTGTTGATTGTGAGTCTGTGGATTGTTAAAGACCACGTGGCAGTATATTTTTTTTTTTTTTATATATATATACATATATATATAGAGGTGGCCAGAGGATCTCCTCCTTTGAGAGTAAAGGTGATGTCACGGTTTGTGGGGGAAAAGCAGCGGTTTAGGTAGAGTAGAGCTCCAGTATATGAAGGAGCTGGTCTAGATGGTTGATGGAAAGGATTTAGGAGTTCAGATGGCATGCTTGTGCAGCATGCAGCCTTGTTGGAAAGGTTAATTTATGTCTTATGCCACTCAACAATTGTGGCAGTGGGTAATGCACCACCCACACACAAAATGGAGACCCTGTTTCATTTGAAAATAATGCCACAGACAGGCCGCCAAAGAAGCAGAGTATTTCTGAGAACTGGATGTCACTGCATATCCTGAGGTGGCCATAGGTCACCTGCAGTTAGCAATACTGTATACAGCAGTATGATATGATATGATAAGTCATGAATAACGTGCCTGTACACAAGTGTTTCTAGGCGTTACATGACAAGGGAGGGAAGTCAGAGAGAGGACAAGACAGACAATCTTACAAGGGCTTGTGTCATTGAGATCATCTAACTGCGACAACGCCAAGTGCAGGTGGAAGGGAGAAGGGAAAGTGTCAGGGAGAGCGAAGGAGAAAGTATAATCAGGGCAGAATGCTCTGAGTAAGTGCAGCCATGGAAGCGCAGCTCGGATGTAGGTGATTTGACCGAATCCATGTTATTCGAAAGAGTGAAGTGACCAAATATTGTATTTGTTATTGCTGGGGAAAACCCCGCAGCCCTCCTCCTTCTCCCTACCTTTATTAATATTCTTTAACCCACCCCACATATATTTTATTTTGTAAAAGTTTTTTTTGGCTAAAAATATATTTGAAAACATTCAGTCAGTTCTTCTTTGAAAAATTGGATTTGGTCACTTCTACAGTATCAGCGCGGCTCTGGGTAAGTGGAAGGAGGCAGGGAACTGTAGAGGTTACAGTTACAGCCCCTAAGCGTGTGGTAAGCCTGGAGGTAGTGCAGGGGAGGCTGATCATGGAGGAGCGTGGTTCCCAGTGAGACTCTGAGGGTTGTCGGTGCAGTGGACTTTTGGTCCACAGGTGATGGAAAGGAAGAGAGCAACAGAGAAAAGGAAAGTCTTGAGTTGCTTCCAGAATTTAGGTGGTCCGGTTCAAGTTTGAGAGGGGCAGAGAGGTCATTCCAGAGGGAGAAACCTGCAGAGGAAAGAGATCTACCCCCTACTCTCTGCCTGGAGAACCTTCTGATGCTCAGAGATTTGGAGGTAGCTGAGCAAAGGGCTAAAAAAAGAAGGTATTTTGGAAGAGAGAGTTGGATGTATTGCAGGCTCCAGCCCCAGAAAGCTTTATGGACGATGCAGAGGGTCTTGAACTAAATAATTGGAGCCACCGGGAGCTAGTGTAGAGATTTACGGGCTGGAGAGATACGGGTCCTGGGCTTGAGGCCAAGGATAAGTCTTGCATTCGTGTTCTGGATTAGTTCCAGAGGGCGGAGAGTCAAGGAAGGGAAATTGAGAAAGAAGCTGTTGCAGTAGTCCAGCCGAGAGAACCATTGCTTGATAGACAGTGAGCTTCTGGGGGAAAGGGAGAAAAGGAGGAATACCTCTGAGTGTCAGGATTAGTCAGGCGAGTACAAAGGCAGCGAATATGGCAAGGGAAATGTGCACCCAGGAACTACGACTCAGGTATGCTAGAACCCAGGAGTGCAAATAGAGTGTGACATCAAAACCAATATATGAAAAGGGATGTGGGGTAAGCACCTGACCGCGAGGAAAGTCGGCAAGCGCCTTACCCCCAATTGCTGTTACAGGTACTGACAGCGCTAAACCCACGTGGAGGGCAAGCAATGACAGGATCTGTGTACTAACACTCTTGATGGTATTACATAAGGGAACTTAAGAACTGTACTCACGAGGACGAGATAAACCTCTTGAATGTCAGCTAGCCCACGAATCCTGTTGAAGAAACTGGGACCCAGAAAGGCTAGAACAGCAATGGAAGGAAAACTAAATACCTAAGTGGGAATAGTGTCTACAAAAAAATGAGGAAAACATAAGCATTCACACAGGAGCTAGCTACTACCGCACACCACACCTAATAATCAAAGGGAAAATAAATGCAGAAGTGCAGTGGAAAACATGGAATGGATCCTCTAGAAAGTAAGGATCAGGAGCAGGGAAAAACGAAATAACCTATGCAAACTTCTCCCTACCCCTCCAAGGAAAAGACAGGAAACTAAACTAAGAGGAAGGCTAAGGCAAATGGGTAACAGCAACAAAGGACAGAGTCAAAGAAATATAGAACACAGACAAACTGGGCTGCATCTAAAAGGGGAAAGCACTGAGAATTGCTGCCTGCAAACAGGGGAAGACAAAAAGGGAAATCAAGGGAGCAGAAATCAATTAGCGCATGAATCCGAGATTCAGGGCGGAGAAAACAAGAAAACAGGAACAAGGAAGTAGGTACAAAGGCAAGGAACCAGGAACCAGGGACTAGTCAAAAACAGGAACACTGCAAACGATGACCAGCGCTGGACTGAAGTAAGACTGAGGCTTTTAAAGCTGCTTAACGAGCACACGCCTCGGGTGTGCTGATTGCTGCACCTGTCGCCACAGCTGTTACCTATCCTCCACCCAACCTTGTGTTGCAAGGGTGGAGGTAGAGCAGTGGGCCAGGCATTCTGGGAAGCATAGTCATTTGGTTAAAGAAGCATGCTGGCTGCCAAAAACCTGGAATGGATCCGGAAGGGAAGTAGCTGGGAAAATAGGGATTTAGCACTCCCAAATCATCACAGCACTGTAGCATAAAGTTCGGAAGAAAAGTCCAGTAGGGAATAAACCCCAAATCATGCCCCCAAATGGTGGGAACGGGAGCGAAGGGAGCGAGTCGTGACAGTATACCCCCTCCTACGGCCGGCTTCGGGTGCCCGCCACCCGCACGAGACATCTTCTTTCCATGATGGGAGTGCTTTTTCTTTGGAGGTGGCACTGATGGAAATGGTGGCCTGTGGGCAAAGGCAGATGGACTTCCATGATAGGAGTGCTTTGTCTTTGGAGGTGATACTGATGGAAACGGTGGCTTCTGGTGAGGAAGAGACTCATGGTTCGAAGAAAGGCATGAAGGACTTGCAGGACCAGAAGCAGAGTTGGAAGGTCCAGGAAGCTCAGTCACTGGGAGTGGACCCTTATAAGTCTTTGAGGAGGGAGGCAGGCTGGTGCAACATGCCTTAGGCAATGGTAGAAGCTCTGTTAGCCTTTCTGCCGAGAGTGGACATGCGGGAGGTGAGGAAAATGCTGGTTTCAGGAAAGGTTTATGCTCAGCCATTAGAGAAGGTGGTGGCTGAGGTAGAGGTTCAGATTTCCTTCTGTCATCCATCTGGGGAAAAGGCTTGTGGTTGAAAGTGACTAAGGTTTGACTGCACATGTTCTACGCCTTGGAGACCTGAAAGTCCAATGGGTTGTACAAGGCTAGTACTCCTGGTGACAGTCGTGTAGCCACTTTGTTTCACGTGGGATACAACAGCAGGGATGTTTGGCATACTGATAGGAGTGATAGACGCAGTACTTGGTATTTCAGGCAGACTCGCAGAAGGAGCAATAACAGACACATCTTGAACTGCAGCAGTCATTCCCTTCCTTTGGCTACTAGCACCCGACTGGTGCTTCTTGGCGGAATTCTGTTGCACAAGTCCTGTAGGTAATACGCCGGTCTGCACCACCCCTTGTGCACACCCAAGTGAGTGGTTCTGACTCACCACTTGGTCCAGCTTGATGACTCTGAAGCGGGAGCTGGCAAAAGTCTCAAACTCTGATGCTGCATCTTTAGGAGGCTCTGATGCTAAAGTGAAGCAGTTGGGAGATACGTCTTGTGGAAAAGGCAGGCATTCTGGTGCTCCTCCTGAAGCAAAAGAAAGGCAGGCTAGACGTTCATCGACTGTAAATGGTTGGGATTCAGGAGGAATCGCTGGAGCAGAAGAAAATACAGCAGAATCTGATGGTGTAGACAGGTATACCTCTGATATTGGCAGCGAGGCTATGCAGGATACAGGCGTCTCATGAACTGAAGGCAAATACTCAGTATACTCCGGGACTGAAGACATGCTCTTTTGATGGACTACCAGAGGCTCTAAAGCTGAAGGATGATCTGCAGGATGAGTCACTGTAGCTGAAGACAGGCAGGTCAGGGGAAACCTTGAGGCTGAAGGCATGCAAGCTGGAGCAATCTCGGTTGCTGGATACAAACATGTCCAGGTCTTTGGGACTGGCTCTTGAGTAAATGGCAGACATGGCAGCGGTTCATTGGTTGAAGACAGGTGTGCCAAAGATGACTGCAGAGCTGTGGATTGAATCATAGAAGAGTCAATGGTTGTAGGAGGACAGACAGAAGTCTCAGAAGTTGACAAACCCATCGGTGGCTCAGGAATGAAGGGCACCTTTAGGGCAGTAGACTCCTTGGCACCAGTAACCAAAGACTGAGCTGTACCCTTGCAGTCCCTTTCTTTAGTGGGTGACACAGAGTCTTTTTCTTTGTAGAAGTCAAAATCAATCAGTGGAATCACCATAGTAAAGTCTCTGTTAATCAGGATTTCGTCTATTGTCCATTCCTCTGTTTTAGCTTCTGAAAGAGGCAGATTATCAATCAACAGTTCAGGAACCGCCTGACGGTTCTTTGGTTCAGTATACTGTGGAATGAGTCCATCAGAACATGAAATCTGTACTGTCTCTGACTGTTCGTATTGATCAGAAGTGGCAGAAGGAAGAGTGAACCCAGAGGTAACATTGTTTTCCACATCAGCTTTAACATCTACTTCAGTCTCAGCAGCTGTATCAAGAGCAGGGCCTAAGCCTACGGTAGTGACTGAATCTGTGTATGCCACCATTGTGGATTGTGTTTGGAAATCAGAAGCTTGTATGTGTGCTAGCTCAGAATTATGACAAACTGCTACACAGGGTATTTTTGGTAAAGGAGTGGCTTGTAACTCTTCAGCTAACTGCAATCCCTGATAAACAGCAGAACAATTGTTAGAACCTGTGCCTAGATTAAGCGCTGTGCTAGACGAAAGACCTTCACTCCCAATAGATCTAACATATCGACAAATATCATGGTTTACCAAAGTCTCTGCACTCAGGGGCTGAACAGTGTTCACTTCCTCCACATCAACAGATAAAGTCTGAGGTGTATTCAGTAAAGAGTGTAAGGTTTTATTTTCCTCTTGTGCAGAAATGAGTTCTTGTCTTAACTCCTCAAGTTTAGCTCTTAGCATGCCCTGCATTAACTGTAAATCACTATCAGTAGGCACAGGGGAAAGCATAGTGGCATCAGGGCTGGATCCTGCACTAGCAATCTGGATGTGCATCGATTGTACATTGTCCTCTACTGCTTGCAGGTTCTGTGATTTATAGTTTATCTTTCCAACTTGGTCTGTGTTTCCCTTAAACAAACTATTGACATTAGACCTCTTGGCATTAGGGACTACAGTATGTACCTGTGCAACGGAGTATGCGTTAGACTGAGGGTAGAAAACAGAAGTTATGCAAGAAACCCCTCCATTCTTTATGTTGGTATCATGAAACTGTTCTATCTGAGGTGAAGCACAACTGGAATCATGGGGTTCAACAACAGAGGTACTCTCGTATAATAAGTCTAACAGTGTGTTGTTTTCTGCGGCTAAGGCTTGTGCTGACATAGAATCGGGATCAAAACCAAAGATAGAACTAGGATCAGGCCATGTAGGATGTGCCATCCTATGGGAAAAATACTTTGCACGTAAATGCCCATTCGTGACAAGGAATTCATTGGAGTCAGGACTAGTGATTTGATTGTCACAGGTAAACGTAGGGGATGCTTTCTGTACAAACTTGTTAGAGGCCTTGCTGCCTTTCTTTCTTAAACTTGCCATATTCAATGGGAATTTTAGGCTGGTCATACTGTCAGGATTAGTCAGGCGAGTACAAAGGCAGCGAATATGGCAAGGGAAATGTGCACCCAGGAACTACGACTCAGGTATGCTAGAACCCAGGAGTGCAAATAGAGTGTGACATCAAAACCAATATATGAAAAGGGATGTGGGGTAAGCACCTGACCGCGAGGAAAGTCGGCAAGCGCCTTACCCCCAATTGCTGTTACAGGTACTGACAGCGCTAAACCCACGTGGAGGGCAAGCAATGACAGGATCTGTGTACTAACACTCTTGATGGTATTACATAAGGGAACTTAAGAACTGTACTCACGAGGACGAGATAAACCTCTTGAATGTCAGCTAGCCCACGAATCCTGTTGAAGAAACTGGGACCCAGAAAGGCTAGAACAGCAATGGAAGGAAAACTAAATACCTAAGTGGGAATAGTGTCTACAAAATAGTGAGGAAAACATAAGCATTCACACAGGAGCTAGCTACTACCGCACACCACACCTAATAATCAAAGGGAAAATAAATGCAGAAGTGCAGTGGAAAACATGGAATGGATCCTCTAGAAAGTAAGGATCAGGAGCAGGGAAAAACGAAATAACCTATGCAAACTTCTCCCTACCCCTCCAAGGAAAAGACAGGAAACTAAACTAAGAGGAAGGCTAAGGCAAATGGGTAACAGCAGCAAAGGACAGAGTCAAAGAAATATAGAACACAGACAAACTGGGCTGCATCTAAAAGGGGAAAGCACTGAGAATTGCTGCCTGCAAACAGGGGAAGACAAAAAGGGAAATCAAGGGAGCAGAAATCAATTAGCGCATGAATCCGAGATTCAGGGCGGAGGAAACAAGAAAACAGGAACAAGGAAGTAGGTACAAAGGCAAGGAACCAGGAACCAGGGACTAGTCAAAAACAGGAACACTGCAAACGATGACCAGCGCTGGACTGAAGTAAGACTGAGGCTTTTAAAGCTGCTTAACGAGCACACGCCTCGGGTGTGCTGATTGCTGCACCTGTCGCCACAGCTGTTACCTATCCTCCACCCAACCTTGTGTTGCAAGGGTGGAGGTGGAGCAGTGGGCCAGGCATTCTGGGAAGCATAGTCATTTGGTTAAAGAAGCATGCTGGCTGCCAAAAACCTGGAATGGATCCGGAAGGGAAGTAGCTGGGAAAATAGGGATTTAGCGCTCCCAAATCATCACAGCACTGTAGCATAAAGTTCGGAAGAAAAGTCCAGTAGGGAATAAACCCCAAATCATGCCCCCAAATGGTGGGAACGGGAGCAAAGGGAGCGAGTCGTGACACTGAGGAGGTGCAGCTGGTAGTGGGCCTTCTTGGCAAGGTCAGTGATGTACAGAGAGAGGTAGAGAGTGGAGTGGAAGATGACCCCCAGGTTTTATGCTGGGATGCAAAGGAAACAGGCCCAAGGAGGGCAGTCAGAGGGAAAGGGGGAGCAGGGTATCCAATGAGAAGGATCTCTGTCTTATTGGCATTAAGGCAGAGGTTGGTGGAGGCGTGCCAATCCTGGACCGTCGATAGTCCGGGTTGAGTGGGAGAGGATAGGAGGCTGAGGGGGGCCTGAAGGAGAGCTGAGTGTCATCCGCATAACACTGAAAGTTTGAGGAGAAAGTAGAGATCAGGTAGGCCAAGCGGGCCAAGTAGGCATTGAAGAGCGAGCGTGAGAGGGTAGAGCCCTGGGGAACACCAAGAGAGGGGTCAAACGACTGCTTGACCCCTCTCTTGGTGTTCCCCTATCAAAGAGCTGCTATGTATGCTCTTTGATAACTCATGCAATGGGTGCACCCAAGTTGTTTATGCATCTAGAAATCTCACCTCTTATAGCCCAATGTTTAGTATACCTGGCCCTGTGCAGAGTGTGAAGTCTTTTCCAAGGGCACACGGTCCAAGCGGTCATAATGGACAGAGATGACAAGAGTGTGCCAAGAGCAAAGAACAAGTCTGTTGCAAAATGATATGATATGATGTGATAGGTTATTTATAACGCGCTTAACACCCAGAGGTTCCTAAACGCAGACTCGGGGATCGAGCCTGTGTTGCTCCGTGTCGTTTCCTTCCAAGGCAAACACGTTGACACTGAGCTATCCTGCTGAGAAATAAGACCATTGTTGAAAATGGAAGGCGTGTCTTTTTCCAATGATAGATTGGTGACAGGAGTAGTGAGCTGTGCAACAGAGGTTTACTGGGTTTCTCAGAGGGCATAGTGTCACATGTCAATCAGAACTGTGGCAAAATATGTAGCAATAATGTGCCAAACCTGACATGGATAGAGTTAAGTGAGAAGCCAGCAAAAGTAAACATACCAGTGGATTATTCCTTTTGCTTCCAAGGAAATGGCACTATACCTGTAGGGAGGAACATTTGTTGCAACAAAACCCTATTTATTCCAGATCGGACCGAAGGCACAGCAGTGCTGATGGATGTGTATTGGGCGTGTGGACAGTAAGCGTACCTTCACCTCCCGCTATCTTGGAGGGGCGTCTGTTCACTGACCACTTTGCATTCAGTGGTCCTGGTAGTTCCTGGCTCCCCTCTGACAGTTATAAACCTGCCACCCCAGGAGCAACTAAGCCCCCATCCCACAACTGTGCTGACTTCTCACCAAGACCTCCCTCCTAGTGCCAGGTATCCAGACTGCAGCAAATGCCAAGTGGCTGAAGATCACCAGGTGGGAGATGCTTCAGTTAACAAACCAGTCAGATCAGGTTCTTAATATTATTAATACTGAATTACGGGCTATAAAACTCATGAACCTCCAGAACAGATATGCTATGATTTTCTCATGGCTATGGAGGGAGGCTTGTGGAAGAAAATTGTCTTGTCTTGTTGCACGTACATCCCCCCAAATGATACAAATAATGGGTTGCTAACCCATTTGATAGGATCCCTTCGCAACTTGAGAATTGCCATGGAGATGGAAGCAGGAGAAAATGCAGATAATTAGTTTGATTTGATGTTTTTGTGGGTGCCGTAGTGGTTGGAAATATCCAGATGATTTTGAGATGCTGTCCGAAGACCCTGCCAAAGAGTTTGACTATGATGGTGCCTATCACAACGGGTAGAGCTCCTCCCCTCACAAGACACTTATACACCCAGGCTGATAAGTAGGATTGATTGTAAAGCCAAGAATGGAGAGGGTAGAGTAGGCTTTAGGAACCCGGGGCACAATGACCTTCCTTCCATCTGAACCTGAGAATTATGTACAGCATTAGGTTGACTTAGCAGGAGATGGGGGTTGCTGTTTCATGCTACGTACGCCAGATGAATCTGTCCAAAGGGGGGAAGTTTACGCCATGTGTGCAAGGCATGGGTACCCAAATATGATGTCTATAGAAGAAGGGACGCTGCTTGATTAGTTAATGGAGTATTAACTAAAAGGGGGAAAAGTGGGATGCACGTACAGCATCCCAGCCAGGCAAAAAGGTTTAGGCTGCGAAAAACATATTAAGAAGTGTGACAGTGTGAGCAGGTTGAGTTTTCCAGGGAAGAAGACACATGTAATTAGTTTTGACACCTAATAGATACATCATATAGCAACACAGAATGAGCAACACATGTATTAATATTGAGGTTGCAGAGATTCTAGATAGGGCAATGTGTTATAGGCCCTGTGTTTAGAAATAGTACACAAGGTTATGTTTTGAGTGAGGTGCGAGAAGGGAGCTGAAGCAGTTGGAGAGAGAAGATGGAGTCAGAAAGGTATTGTGATAAAAGCGAGGTCAGCCGGTCAACATGGTGAGAGTGCTGCCATATTGTATTTCAAGGCTGCGCACATGCCTAACAGACTGAAGGCCTTGATTTGCAGCTGCAGCTCTGTTTATCTCAGTCCCAAGACAAATCTCGTTTCCATCCCCAAGAGAGAAATCGAGGTCAGAGGCACCTGTGCAGTGCAGATAAACGCTAATTGTATCCAGCTGCAGAGCTTGAAGGTGTTGAGTATGGAGGATAGATGTTGGGATGGTAGGTAGGGATGCACCCTTTGAAGGAAGTATTGATGAGAATAGAGCACCAGGTTTTTTTATACGAACTGGCCAGGCAAAGATTTAGAGAACTACTGCCATGACCCAAGGAGCGGTCACCCTATTTAAATTACAAGTAGATCCATAACCAAAGCAAATAAATCCCTGAAATTCAGACTCAAGAGTGGGGCCCTGGTCTTGTCATTACTGGGCATCACAAGTCTGAAAGAGATAAGGGTGGAGCCGTGCATGGAATGTACCCTGATTTGGGATAGGAGGAGCAGAGGTGATGCCAGTAAATTTAGTACAGGGTCAGGGTGCAGCTTGTGTGTGCCGCAGCGTCTGGTATAATAAGAAGGCCCATTGCCTTATCAAAGCTGAGTTGGCCGCACCAGTCTTGTTTTGAACGTGCCTTGGTCAGAGGGGTGCCCATCACGTGACGGTTGAGATTTACTATTGTATCAATATGCCTGGTATGCAATCATGTACTAAGATTCAATAGTGATGATGTAGTGGGCCACGTGCATAGGGAAATGGGCTTAAATAAGGTGTGGCCAATCAGTAAAGGGAATATAGGGAGTGTTAGCATTTCATATAGGTGGTAGCCAATGACGGTGGTGGGATTACATTGTGTGTTTTGTATAATAATGTGTTGTTTTAAGCTATATAACCTGTACGTTATTGGGGCATGATGAGCTCCGCATCAGTCCAGTTCTATGGGACAGTCTGAGGGATTTGCATATATTAAATCTTGCTTTCTCTTGCAAAACGCAGCAGTGGTTGTTTGGCCTTTTTCAATTAATTTTATCGTATGGGTTTTTGGGTCACGTATTTGATGCAAATGAAGAAATAACAGGACTAGATTGCCATCTCTCACACGAAATGGGGCATGTTGGCACGCCTACAGTAGCATACATTTACAAATGCAAAAAACATATGTGAACTCAATCAGATATTAGTGGCTTTTCCTATTATGGGCGTTGCTAGGTCTGGAAAAGATCTGGGGCTAAACTAATGTCGGGACTATGGGCTAGCTACCTTTTTGGTTGTAGCCCCTGGCTTCTGTCCAGGGCTACAACCAAACGACGTTTCTAGCCCCTGCCTAGCAACGCCAATATCAATATAAGTTATTCATGTTTGAATGAAGAATACGATTCTTTTAAATACCGTCTCTGAAGTTCTTTGCAAATTCGTTTTTTTAAATACATCAGTAAAAGAGTTCCTGCCATTGGGTAAAGCTATTAGCGAGCCTTTCAAAAGTGATGAATTAGTGTGATCGTGGGGTCATTCAGTACAGCTGATTGATCTCGCATTTCCTTCAGCATTTGTGCAGGGTCCTTCCAGCCGTGCGTTAGCCCACAATACACGAATGAAAGCAGAAAAAGTTAGAAGAAGCAAATGCATTATTATTTTTTCACTGACACTTTGTTCCCCAGCTGATGCAGTAAGCGAAGACATTGCTGCATCATTGAGACCATCTAGGTATTAAAAGTGCAAAACACACTTGCTTTCCGGAGAGCTCAACTAAATTCTAAAAAGTAAACACAGCTCCAAGAGATGTGTTTTGCTTTCTTAACTGCTGAGCTCTATGAAATTCTATGCAAATAGGATGAGCATACTCCTCAGCACTTAAGGGGTTAATGACACTTCTCTTGCAATGTCCACTCAGGTACATAGTGTGTGGTCAGTATGTTCATGACCACAAGAGAAATGGTTTGGATAGAAGATTATACCTTTTCACGTAATTGCCCAGGCTCTGAAGAAGGTGTGCTCGAGAGAAGTGATAATGTGACCCAGATGCCGAAACGAGTTGGTCCTGGGCTTGGAAATGTGCTGTGAATTCCCTCAGAGATTACTCTAAAGCTTAGGATCATATAGTGTAAATAGGGCACACCTAACACAGGGGTGGTGTGGGAACCAAAGGAGGCACTGGAAATAATGTTCAAAGCGTGGCCATGTATTACACATTTTCAGCAACCCAACGGTTTTCCAACAGAATAGGCCCAGAGTTCAGAGGCTTACCAGGAAATCTGCAGATTTGCCAACAGGCCAGGTCATCCCTGACCTTACCATACATGGATTGAACAGTATATTACATATAGTGACTTTGGTTTCATGTCTGTAGTTTGAACCTAAGTGTATGAATGGTTACGATGTGGACATTACATAATATTTTGCTAGGGCACCTAGAAATGTGTTACATCACTTTAGGAATATCATTGGAAAGGTCTGTACAGTATTCTATAGAATCAAGCAGAAATATGTTTTGAATCACTGTCATTTGACTAGTAAATTGTAGATTTATTTTGTTGCCCTTGTGTGACTTTCTTTTACACATTGTACCTATACCCGGACAGAAAAACAGACAAAGGGCCTCATTACGACTGAGGCAGAACGGGTTAACAGGCTCGGCTGAAGGAGGCCGACCCGTTAAACCCGTTCCGCCTCATTACAAGCTCCCCTCGCGGGACCCGGCAAGTAACGCCTGGTCAAACCAGCCGGCATTACTGGGTCCCGCGAGGGGAAGAGGGAGCAAACAACAGGCCGTTTGCTCCCTCTCCCATTCCCATTGAGCCCTATGGGGGCTCAAATGGGAATGGGGAAGGTCCGGGCCTGGGTTCCTGGAGGGAGGAATTACCGGGCCCTCCGAACTTGGAATGGCCCGGTAATTCCCCATTCAGAGAAGCCAGACCCGATTTTGGCGGCATGGCTACCGCCAAAGTCATAATGAGGCCCAAAGCCCCTTAATGGGGGGATTTAGGGGGGGGGGGACTTGCAGACGTACCACTGATGGAGTTAAAAGGAGGTGTTGTACAGTTCTATATGAATGAAGTACTGTGGTCATATCGCCATGATACAATACTATGATAATATACATAAGTCAAACTGCTCATAGACGTCTACTAGGACAGCAAAGATACATAGGACATATGATAACTGCAAGCAATTTAATCATAATTAGACTGACTCTAATGGTATGTAGATGTCAATGCATTTTAAACAATACAGCCCTTTTCATATTGTGTACTATTGTCCTCCATTATATTGCTATAAAATAACCCAATACTCTTGCCATCGTCTAGTTCATTGTTACAGTGACCACTAATGAAATTGGTGAAGTCATTTTAGGGGTCGTTGATGATCTTACATGTGATGAGGTCTCTTGATAAGCTTAATGTAATGCAGTATCTAATGTTGTGAGTGGCCTACGTCCCTCTGTGCTCACTTTCCCCAACTATATATTCATATATACCTACAGGTCATTAATGCATTAATGTTTAATTCGAATATCATGTCATTAAGCATACGCATTTAAAAAGAAAACATCAATTAAACCAGTAACTTGACTAAAAAAAAACATTGACACACAATACTAAAGGGATATGTAGAACACCATTCATTTATGTCTAAGCTTATACCCTGTTTCCATGCCATACCATGTCACATGCATAATCATCCTACGCTCATCACGGAATCACGGAAACATAGTCAAGTGAAGCTACCAAAATCACTGTAATCGCTGTAACACTGTACGAATGCGCCTTTTTTTAATTTCTTCTTTTTGTTTTTCTTACAAAGGCTCAATACTACTACTCTATCTTTTAAATACCTAAATTGTGTTGAATCTCTGGTACATTTTAATACTTCTCCTATGAAGTTAGGCTTCAGTTTAACTTCATGTTAGATTTTCTATTTACCACTAATTTCTGGACACAGTGGTACATCCTAGATTTAATTTGGTTTCTGACCCATTTTGCAATATTCTCCAAAAAGGTTCCGCAGAGCCTGGTAAGCAAACATCTATGATCCCTGCTAGTGAAGAATGCTTGCTTCATGGATCTATAAAGCAGTGTTGAGGAAATACTTATGAGAATAATGACCAATACACACATAGTCCTTACTATTACCTGTATTGTGCACAATACTGAAATCAATATTTCTATTTTACTTATATGTTGTGATTGCTTCAATCAAAGCAATATGCGGGCAGAATGGGTGAGAGATGGGAGTGAGAGAGAAAAGGGATAACAAAAACAGCACTTAATTTGTGGGGGTGTTTGCGAGGTCTGAGCCCCCAGACTTATTCCGGAGCACCGAAACATGTTGTCTCAGGCTCAGTTCAGTTGTGATATGGAGTTCTGGAAATGTTGCTTTTTTAACTGTCAATCAGACTTAACCACACAATGATCAAAAATAGCATAAACCATGCCGGCGCAACTGTGCAAGCTAACCAGTTTTATGAATAACAAACCTCCAGAAAGTGACAGCGATGTACAATCATGTTGGCCATGCCAGCACACTGCTTTAGTCAGCTTTCGTACCAATGCTGCTACTGTAAAATCTGCCAATACAGATGCAAGTCACTAGTTCACTGGGCGTGTGGACGAGCACATGTACATTTGCCAGTGTCAGTATGAAGCTGGCTTTACTTTGCTTTGCAGTGGGCACATACAGGGCCTTGTTAAGCTGGTCACTTCCCATTTGTCTTCTGGTAACAGCCAACATGGGGTGCACCAAGAACAGGCAAGTGTCAGGACAACACATCACAGAGGCCTAAAACACACTGCCACATGACTGTGATCAGGGCCACTCTGCCAGCTGTGTCATTAGTGGAGCAGAGGGGAACCTGGTACAGAGAAGACAACAATGTCCAGTCACAAGCAAACAGAACCAGCCGGAGGCCAAGGTCAGGGAAAAGTCACTGCCAAGGAGGACTGCTGTGCTGAGTGTCAACCTATAGAGGATCTTGCTGAGTAGATTGATAGACAAGTTTATCAGTTCAGAACTGTCTACTTTCATCCATTACAATGATTTTGTTTGTTTATATTGTAGTGTTAAAACACAGATGAATCCAATGAGATCCAGTGATTGAGTCACATTTAAGAAATAATGATGTCCTGAACAAGGCCCTAAAAACTTGTCATTAAGCATTAGAGATATTGCCTAATAGACCTGAGGCTGAAACATATGTAGACCATCTATAAAGTTTAATGGAGTGCCTTATCATGTTGGAGTAATACCAACCAAAGGAAGTGACAGGGGAAAATGTAGGACGTTGGGACCATTCCCTGACACACCTACCAAACCAATAACAAAACAGTAGATCCCAACAACTTTGTAATGTTTCTTTAGGCCTCGAACCACGTTATCAGTCCCTTAATTATAGATTAGTTTTAATTAACGAAATCCCCCTTTTCAAGGAGGAACATGTGTTCATGATCAATACGTTCTTATACTTACTTATATTAAACAAAACATGTTCAAACACACAAAAAATGCAATAAATCACACCTCCAAAAACATAAATAAAGTGACATGTGCTGTGCAAAACATCAAAATTCTAAATGGTCATACACCTTGCAAAATGCATAAAAAGAATAACAGTGTTGGTTAATACTCGCAATACCCTTCAGTTCACAAGTATATTCAACTACACAGAATAAATCTACAGTTGGCGGATACCTCTTACTAGGTGCTAATACAATTTAATACATTTGTTTTACTACACTGTTGAAAACTACAGTGATTTTTCCATTTTCCAACATGTTTCGTTCTTAAACTTACTGCACAATATTTTCCAGAACTTCTTCAGGGGAACCAACATGGCAGATAAAAATCTTCACACACAACCAGTGTGACACTATGTGCAATATTACACCACAGTTGAGTGACTCTTCAATTCAGATTCTCTGTACGAGGCTATAGAAACAATACAAATAGCACAAATTATTGATGTTGTTCAATGATAGCTTACTACTATAAGGAAATGGATACCTTAAAGGAGAATCACCGTAGTCAAGCCCAAAAGTGTTGACTCATAGTATGGTTAAGACAACTAATCAATAGGCTGCAATCTGTAAGAAAGTGACATGATAGACCATGAGGGTTGGCACCGGTAAAACCATAATCTTACCAGCAGTTAGAAACAAGTATGTTCCAGGGTAACAGTCTTAACCTAATACTAGGATGGAGTGGACACAATTGCTACTTATCTGGGCATGTTAACTGACTTAGGAACAGTAAGATGGAACTTTGTACCAAAGATTATGTGGCATAGTAATCGTCTGTACCTAGTTCTAAGTGTATGTTGGCACAAAGCCTGCTGAACTGTACATATTGGCTGACTTTGAAACACTAGTATAATACATAACTCCAAGCACTAAATCAGAATTTGTATCTGCGGTCCAGCAATCTCTAGTGGTATCGAAAATCATCTCTAACTTGCGTGTTGCCTATTTAAACATATTATATGGCTTTAGAACAGCAAAATAATGCTCTACTCCAATTACTGAATCAGCGAATAACATCGAAGTACCATGATCGCTAACGGTAACAAACATTGTCTGAAACACGCGGGTCGTGTGTGTGTTAGCCTTTATAAATAACTGATTTGTTATTGTTATCATGTTGAAGGCAACATCTTAATGGTCTTCCATAGAAAATTTGACTTTGTGACTTGCTGATGATTTTTGTTTCTCTAGGCCACTATTTTGAAAACAAAAATTGTCTTTGAAGAAAAGGGTGTTGTTACCTGCATTTGTGCTGAATGATAAATTTAACAATTTTCAACATATGCTATGCTAAAACACAAGTCACGTACTAACCCCACCCAAAACACCTTTCTTTGTGGATAACAAGAAATCAAATTACATGTATTTGGCCAATATTCAATAACCAAAATAATGTTTTTTTATGTTTGCCTGTTTAAAATATTGAATAAACTTAGAAGTGGCCCTCTTTGAGTTAGGCATTATTAATGCTGAGAAGTGCTTTGAGTGCCAGGCCCATCAATTCTTTAATGATGGAGGCCAAGATTATATCATCAGAGTAGGAAGTAGGTTTGTGAGAGGCAATTGTTTTTAGGAGGTCTGGGGGAGCGAGAGGAGACCATTCAGTCCAGAGGGCAGTGTGCATGCTGGACTGCAGTGCAGGCTAATGCTGTGGGAGATTGGTCGATGATCTGTTGAATTGTGTCTATTTATTCCAATAAAATTGTTGTTTATCCCATTGCATTATTCTTGAGTTTGCACCTCAAGGTTGACTGAGGGTTTGGTACAATGCTTTATTACTTCAAAGAGGGCTTTGCTCCAGGTATAGGCTGTTGCAATGGTGGTAGAGTATAAAGCAGCCTTGGCCTTGGTAATCAGAATCCAATGGTTCTTGCAGAGAGATATGAGGTTGGTGAGATCCCCAGTGTTAAAATATTTGTGCCACTCTTTCATTAGGGCTCTGATTGAGTGGTTGTTTGAGGCAAGCTCGATGGTGAATGAAGGAGTGGATTGTTTGGTCTTAGCCCGTACGGTTTTTCGGGTGTACACCAGATTCATGTCTGAGTTTTTTTGAAAAATTCTAGGAGGACCAAGGCACTCCCTGTAGTGGGGAAGTCTGTGAAGTTTATTTTTAGCTCATCGACTGGGAGGATTGAGAAAGAGTGGCACTGAGTAACGGGCCATTTAATCTGCCCTTTGTGGGCCATGGTCAATTGGGCAATCGACATTGAGATGGGGCATCGTTAGAGCAGTGAAGTGGGATAGGGTCTGTGCGGGTGATAAGGGGGAATGATGTAAAGACTAAGCCTAGGGTGTTATCTTTTTTTGTGCATGGGGGAGAGCACAATTTGCTTATGGTTCATGGAACCAGTAAGTGCAAAATCCATGCTTTGAGTGTGGTTGTCACTTTGATACTCAGAAACGTTAAAATCTTTGATAAAGACATTATTAATGTGTACTAGAGGAGAGTAAGTTGGAGATGTCAGAAGTAGAAAGGAGTAACCCCTGTGAGGTGATCTATAGATAAGGTGAAAGATAATGGACTCCCTTTGAGATAACGGGATCCGACTCGTGAGTGATTCAAACAACCTTGTTCTGGGCGAGGGGAAGAAGAAGCATGGCCAATCGCTCCTGTGGATGATTGCCACTCTGCCTCCTGCCCTTTGTTACCAGTGAGCATGTTGGATGCAGTAGCCTGGGGGAGCAGGACATCAAAAAGGAGGAGAGGGGGGAGACACATGGTGATGTCTTTTGGTGAGTAGTAGCAGTAGCAACTACTTTCCAGGTGAAAGGTAGGATAGTGCTTCTGGCCCTTGGCCCTTTCTGGCTCAAGTAGGCACAAACAGGTGTGGTCCTTGTCTTCTTCTGTCCTTTGCTGCATTTGTCATTGATGGGGATGTCTAGGGAGGACTGCTTAAATAGGAGGTGGCCTGAGCAACCGAGTGGCAGGGCCTGGTCACGTGATCAGCATCCTCCTCAATGCAGTCTACCTGGAGTCCTTAAGAAGTTACCTGGAAGGTGCTAAAACTGGCGGTGGGCGAGCAACTGAATGGCTTTGTGTATAACTATTTGTCTGTGTCCACCCCACCACTAGCCATAACAGCTTTTATTTTCTATTAAAATTAGTCACCAGAATCTCTTTTTAATGTGCCTCATGCCCCCCCTTGACATCCTTTGACCCCCAATAGGGGGGCCAGCTGGACAGTGTGAAGATCACGGCCCTACCCTATTTTTCTTTCACTCCTCAGTCCACACCTCAACTTTCAAGTGGTACATCGTGTGTATGTCGCCCTGATCTGCCCTCCAGGCTTGTTCAGTTTTTTGGTTGATTGCAATCTTCTAGTCTCCTCCCCAATATTGCCAGCTCGCTGCTTCTCAAGTTGGTACAGGTCCCTTGTCCACAAGCGGTCTAATGCACGTTTGCCAGAAAAGCAAACCCATCGCCGTGTGCATCTGTCAAGTAGTTACTATTCATTCAAATGTATTTTGAGTGGTTGTGTGTTACTGAAATATTTTGTATTTTCTTTTCTTTATTATCACATTTGTTGCATGTTCTTCCTTTACTTGTTCATCAATATTTTGATTAAATAACTGTTCCCTTTCCCAACTGGTAACAATAGTGTTTCAATGGCAAATCAGTAAAAGCACACAGCAAAACAAAATGTTTATAATGAATGTCTATTTGTTTTTGTATTTGTTTCTATGTAGCGCAAACGTAGGTGGTCAGCAAAGGAGGGCAGTACAAGTAATTTGAGGTTAATAGAGGCTGGTGGAAGAGAGGTTTACAGGTTTTATATAGTAGCTCGAATATCCCAAACTACATACTTCTACATACTTCTTTTGATTTTTTGTATTTTGGGCAGGTTGCTGTAGACCATTTTAAATAACCAAGATGTACAAGTTATGCACCTGGCCCTAATTACAGCTTTGCAGTTATTACCAGCAAAAATAAATTTGGAAGAACATAGCGCTATCACTTTGGGAAACTGAGCAGTTCGAGCCAATGACACCAATGACACCATTATCACTGATGCAGGGGACCCGTAGTGGTTTTCCTAGCATACCACCAATGGAATTGCATCCACTTTTCTTTAATCCATTTCACATGTATGTTGAGGGTGGTAATGGATAGTTTACAGTAGTGACTAATAAACCTATTGCACATGTTTGTAATGCACACACATGTCAATTCTGACCTGTTTATGCATTAAATATGAGAGATAATCGATGACGATCAGTGATGCCCACTTGTTAACCAACTTCCCATGTCACCATGCAAAACTGTGTTAACCTGTATTGAAAGGAAACACTTTTGATTAACCCCTTCATCTGATACAAACTTAATAAAACCTCTAGTGACTTTGTACCGTTTTCTTCTCCTAAGTAACTTTTTCAAGGAGAAATAGCACCTCGGTGTAGATCAGTTTAGTTTCTTCAGAAATGTTACATTTCTAAAAACATTCAAACAATATACATTACAAAGCTGCATAATACCAACTGAAAGTAAGCAGTATCACATATGCTTCAAAACACAAACCCTCTTAAGAGGAAAATTAATCAAAAAAGGATTCAACTAATACAATAGTATACAAATTCTCTTAGAATATATTCTTAGATCAACTAACAGTATGATAGAGTCAATATGCTAATTTGATGTAATTCAATGTGAGGTCTCAGGCCATCTGTGCTCGCTACTTTTTCTTCCTATCCCTTTAATGGTGGCACCCGGCGGAAGGCCCTCATGGCCCCCTTCCACTCCTCTAAGGTCATCATTAATGTCTACCTGAATGGCACTGTCTTGGTCCAAGGCCCTCAGGGTAACCTATTCCTCTTTGATAGACGCTTCCTGTGTCTTCTCAATTTCATTTCTTCTCCTGCTGTCCCTTCTCTCCCTTCTTCGGCTTCCTTGACTCCCCCCTCTGCCTCCTCTCTGGTGCCCTCATCCTACTCCTTTGATACCTTGCCCTAACCTCCTTCCTCTTCTGCCCTCCCACAAGGTCTTTCTACACATCCACAGGTAGTACCTCTGATTTGTACCCCTCCCCAGAAGTCACTCAAGGTGGATACCTTCTCCATATTGCCACTCCCAACTCTCGCTCAGCTGTCAAACTCTCCTCTGACATCTGCCGTCTCCTGGAAGAACTCGACATTGACATCCTTGGTCTCACTGAGACATGGTTCACGGCCAGCTCTGTCACGAGTTTTGACACTATCCTCCCTGATGGCTACAAGATGCTCTCCGCACCCAGATCCAACTGTTCTGGTGGGGGTATAGCCTTGAGTTTCCCGGAGTGGATTCCTGCCTCTATCATTCCTATGCAGACCTACTCGTTTGAATGCCTTATTTGCAAGCTTTCTGTATGATATGATATGATATGATCATTTATTTATATAGCGCTTATACACAATGTGTTTCAAAGCACTTCAAGGCAAGGGAAGGAACAAGGGAAAATACAACCACATTCCTACAGGCCATGAACAGTAAGGATGTGAAATTAACTATCGTACTCGGCCTGATGACATTTCAGATAGTGCAAGAGCTAAGACATAGATAAGGAAGGGAGGGGGAGTGTGGGAAGGAAATGGAAACAGACAGGCGACTACCGTACTAGGCCTGACGACATTTCTGGTAGAGCCAGAGAAAAACAAACGGTGAGGGAGAGGGGTGCCGAAAGGGAGGAGAGGAACAAAACAAGCGACTATCATACTAGGCCTGACGACATTTCAGATAGTGCTAAAGGGGTGGTGGGGAGGAAAAAACAGTAATGGGAGGATGGAGGAAACAGAAGAGGTTGCTATCATATTAGGTCCAGGGACAATTCTGATAGAGTAAGTGCATAGAAGAAAGTAAGGGGAGGAGATAGGAAAAGGGATAAGGGAAAGGAGGAGAGACAAGAGAGTAAGCAGTCAAAAAGAGTGTTGAAGCAAGAGTGGAGAGCGAATACAATTGCAAAAGTCAGTAGTAACACATAATGTTGCAAGCCAGGATACAAGATGAAGATGGGAACAGCATGATTCAGGGCCACCATGAGTACAAGATGCAGAGGAAGTCCAGCATGAGAGTTGAGAAAGAGTGACGCACCGTGAATGAATGAAGTCCATAAAAGTCAAATCCAGCATTGGCCACAAGACAGTGATGGTGAAGGAAGGCACCAGTTGGGCGGGGCTTGCTAAGTGGTGAAAAAGAGCGGCAGGCAGGAAGGCATCAGGGGGTGGGGCTTAGGCCAGGTGACCTAGATCCACTTGCACCTCCTCCCCATCTGCAAAGGAAAAGAAGCTTGAGGGCTCCTTAAGTATGGAAACAGAGCGGCAAGCAGGAAGGCACCAGGTGGGCGTGGCTTGCTAAGTGGTGAAAAAGAGCGGGAAGCAGGAAGGCACCAGGTGGGCGGGGCTTGCTAAGTGATGAAAAAGAACGGCAGGCAGGAAGGCACCAGGTGGGCGGGGCTTAGGCCAGGTGACCTAGATCCACTTCCACCTGCTCCCCATCTGCAAAGGAAAAGAGGCTGGAGTGCTCCTTGGGTAGGGAAACAGAGCGGCAAGCAGGAAGGCACCAGGTAGGCGGGGCTTGCTAAGTGGTGAAAAATAGCGGCAAGCAGGAAGGCACCAGATGGGCGGGGCTTAGGCCCGGTGACCTAGATCCACTTGCACCTACTCCCCATCTGCAAAGGAAAAGAGGCTGGAGGGCTCCTTAGGTAGGGAAACAGAGCGGCAAGCAGGAAGGCACCAGGTGGGCGGGGCTTGCTAAGTGGTGGAAAAGAGCGGCAAGCAGGAAGGCACCAGGTCGGTGGGGCTTAATAAGTGGTGAAAAAGAGCAGCAGGTGTATCTCCTGGCCACTCTGTCACTGTGGCTACTATCTAACGGCCACCTCGTCAGACCACCTCCCTCCTCTCTGAGTGGGCGGACCTCTCCTCCACCCTCCTGGCCTCGACCACTCAATTCCTCCTCCTTGACGACTTCAACATCCTGTCTCTCCTCTGGACTCTTTCACAACCTCCGCGTTTCGCTCTGTCTTTTTATTCTTCCCTCTGGCCTGACTCACTCTGCCAGGCACACTCTGGATGTTCTGATCTCCTCACACCTCCCCCTCCGTAGCCCTCTCACCACTCCTCTCTCCTGGAGTGTTCACTTTTTCCTCTCCTCTCATCTCTCTCTCTCTCTCTCTCTCTCTATCCCTCAGGCCGAGCCAACCCACACACACCACCCACCTTCTCGGTCATCTGATCCATGAAGCATGTGTCAGTTGAAGCTTTTGCCAACACTTTCTCTCCCCATCCTCCACGTCTGGCTGACTCACATCATGACACAGCCCTTTCCATGCTCCACTCTTCTATCGCTGATACTATTGATGTACTTGCCCCTGTCTTGACGGTTCGCTTGAAGCCCAAAGCCAAGTGCAACTCCTGGTATGACTAAGACCGTGTCACCCTTAACCGTAATTGTAGGGTGTCTGAGAGGAAATGGCTGCCATCTTGTGCATCCTCTGACACATTGGCTTGATGCCTGCACCAAAGGGAAAGTCTCATAAAACAGGTTCTTCGCCGTTCTTCCAAAAACCATCAATGACCACATTGACACCCTTGCTCCAGCCTTGGCCTACTTCTGCAATCACTCCATTGCCACTGGATCCTTCTCTTCCCTTCCCTCCCTCTTTTCTGCAGCCTCTTCTCAAGAAACCCTTAGCCGACCTCTCCTGCCTGGCTAACTATCCACTGATCTCATCACTCCTTTCCTGGCCAAACTCTTAGAAAAGCTGCCCATCTCCCAGCTTAATCTCGTCACTGAATCTGTTGGTGGTGTCCATGACCTTCAGTCTGGCTTCAGAGCAGCCAGAAGCACATAAACTGCTCTCCTGAACATCCATGAAGACCAGCTCTCTAACCTTGATGCTAATCACCCCTCTGTCCTCCTATTACTCAATCTCTCTTCTGCTTTTGACAGGGTCAATCACGCCATCCTGCTCAACTGTCTCTGTGTTAACCTGGGTATCACTGATCAGACCCTGGCCTGGCTGACCTCTTTCATCTCGGGTCGACCCTAACAGGTCCAACTTGGTTCCTTTCTCTCCTCTATCTCACTCTCTATCTGTGGTGTTCCCCAGGGGGTCTAACCTTTCTCCCTGGCTTTTCAACCAATATCTGGCACCTCTCGCCCACTGCATTGCTGCTCTCTGCTCCAACTTTCAGTGCTATGCGGATGACACTCAGAATGTTTTCAGGCTCCCCTCTGCCACCTCTTCTCCCTGTCTCATCTCAGATTGTCTGTCTGCAAACCAGGAGTGGTGTGCCACCAATGATCTCTGCCTTAATGACAGTAAGACAGAAACCCTCATCATCGACACACCTGCACCTTCCTTTCCTGTTACTTTCTGGCTGGCCTTCCTAGGCCCTCTTTCTTGTTACCACCTGTGAGGCTAAGAACCTCAGATCATCTTTGACTCCACACTCTTCTTCTATCCTCACATCTCTGACGTCTCTAAGAAGTCAAACTACCAACTACACCTCCCAGAGGTATTCTTCCTTTTCCTCACCTTCCCCCAGAAGCTCACTGTCTCCATCCAGAGCTCTGGTTCTCTCTAGGGTTGACTACTGCAACAGCCTCTTTAAAAAATCTGCCTGCTTCTACTCTCTGCCCTCTACAACTCATCCAGAACAGGACTGCAAGACTTGTCCTTGGCCTCAAGCCCTGGGATGGTATATCTCCAGCCCTGAAATCTCTCCATTGGCTCCCATGGCTTCGATGATCGGGCTTAAGACCCTCTGCATTGTCCACAAGGCCTTCTGGGACCTGGGACTGCAATACCTCCAACTCTCTCTTTGGAAATATCTTCCTACTCAAGCTCTTCAATCCTCCACCCCAAACTCCCTCAGGGTCAGTCGTTTCTCCAAGCAACGAGTTGCGGGTAGATCTCTTTCTTCGGCTGGTGCCTCCCTCTGGAACAGCCTCCCTGCCTCTCTGAAACTTGAGCAGAACCATCGCCGGTTCTGTAAGCACCTCAAGGCCTTCCTCTTTGCTTCTGCTTTCTCTCCTCCTCTCCCCTGCTGATCTCCCATCTGATACTGCATTGTTCACCTGGCTACTCTCTAAATTTGTGCCCAGGTCCCTGCATGCCCCTGAACTTGGGTCTGTATCTGCAACCGTGCAGTCCCCTTACCTGCACTTCATGGACACCTGCTGTCTGCACTTAACCCTTGCACTTGCCAGCTGCTGGCTGCACTACTTGTTTTGATTCCTTGTACGGCACTCGCCCTTCCTCCCCTGCCACTTCTTCCCTCCAGTCACCCCTGCACTTGCGCAATTTCAATGTCACTAGGCCTAGTAAGAGTGTTGTCTTTGTCCTCCTTCTATTCGCCTCCCTTGCCTCATCGCTCCTTGAAACACTTGTGTATAGATGCGTTATAAATGCCATATCATATCATATCTACCCCACTGGAGAGACCAAACCTGAAAAAGTCTAGTGCTTCTGCAGAAGTCGGTTTTCAATTACATAATTCAAAAGTTATTTCCTCCTTGTTTTACGGTAAAAAGGACACTAAAAGAAAGTGCTTCACGTCTTCACAGCATTTTTGCAAACAAATCACGGACACCTTGGAGTCTATTTTAAGGTGAAAAATGGCAACAGAACAATGTTCAATCTAAATTTGGCGTAGAACATTCTCTTCCTAAGGTCGGCCACCTAATTAAAATATGATTCACTACCCCAGGACGTTTTAGTCGAGCAGTAGTTTACCGATAGCGAGCTACCACTCTTTTCAGGCAGAAAGTGCGCATTTGCTGAGTCGTTACATTTATTTTGGAATAGGCGTTGAAACAGCCCTGGAAACGGAGATTTAGAAGTGAGAGTAAGATATAGTTTGACACCACCGTCTGGCCACATTTTCAGTTCATTCTCGAATGTTCTTCTTTGACAAATGTAATGCTTCCGAAGAATTAAGCGGGAGTCTCTAGAGGATAGCCTGCAAGAGAACGACATACCGAATACCGAACGCCTCGCCAATAATTTGAGGATTCTGGCTTTGTTCCTAATAATTCATTGCTTCGTTATTTATTATTTTTTTTTTAATTCTGATCTTACTTTTGTCCTTGTTTTTGATGTTCCCCTTTTATTTTATTTTATTCCCTTTCATTGCACTCTTTTGTTTTCTTTGTACTTTATTTGTTCCTTCCGATCTCAAGTGTATGCTTTTTCTTATGATTCTATTGTATAATGTGTAAAAAGTCATATTGTATTGGCTAGTGCACAATAAATAAAAATAAAAAAAAATAATAATGAAAACTTCATACTCAAGGGGCGATCTAAAAATATATGAATAGTAGGAGCACTTTTGGGGAGAAATACACGTTTTTTCAAAGAGCTCCTTTTATCAAGGTCTTGAGAAAAGGATGGCACATAACTCCAAACGTCTGCTGCGTAAAGGAGACAAAATAAGGGTCTGGGCTTTGTATACCCTCCTTGCCAGCAGAAATGCCCTTTCCCCCAAACCTATGAGCAAAAGCATAAGGAGCCCCCTAAACAGATGATTGCATCCAAGATGGGCTTCCCATTACAATCGAATTCCTAAATAATCAAAAGACCTCACCTGCTTTATTGCCCCCCCTCATAAAAATATCTAGGGTTGAATGATAGTTGTGTCAATATTAAGAACAAGAGCGGGTCAAGCAAACATTACTGAATGACCTCTGGCTGTTTTTTGATATCCCACAAAGATTTAGAAATTAAAACCACGTTGTCGGTTTGCAGGGGAGCATCAGAGTTCAGCTTTTCTAAGTGCTAAGTCATTTATATATAGAAGAACAGCGGCGGGGCACCATATAAAACAGCGGTATTTACATCCAGTGGTAGTTCCTTGAATACCACTGAAGTTAAACACCTCCATGACTAATGTATAGTGGGTTCTGTCCCTCGTATTGGTGGCTTTTAAAAAAGCAGTAAATACCACAATGATAGTGTTTTGTTTTTTCAAAAATCTGTCCAATTCCTGTATTGCAATTGGATGAGTAGTTATAGCGTGGTATTTTTGGAATAATGTAGGTGGTATTGCAGAAATACCACTTATTGTATATTTTAAAGCATTTGCATCTATTTTCAACCTCATATTGATGGCTGAAATGGGTAACGCAGAATAGTGGTTCACGCTACTACCCTTTTATGGATTACACTGGAAAGCTGGAGATACCCACATTCCCACCCTCTTCCCACATCCCCATTGCTCTTGAAATAGCTCACTGAGCTAAAGCGTCTAGTGTGGAAATCTGTGTGTAATAAAGGTCACTGGGTCGAATCCCAGCGGGTCCACTCAGTTTCACTTCCTTCCAAGGTCGATCGATGGGCAACAATACCGACTTCTGCCATGTCTGTAACCAGTGGCAAGAAATCCAGTAGAGGGCGGACATTTTGGTTTACAAATATGTCATGTAAAAGGTTTGTGCTTAGCCTTCTGTTCTGCTAAAATCTCTTGAGCGAGTTTTACAATGTTTACGTCCACCAGACGGGGTGGAGGTAAAAATGTGTGGATTTTCTGGCTGAAAATACATCTTGCAATGGAGAAATATTTACTTCCATAGATGTTACCATGGAAAACCTACAGATGTAATTTCCTCTGAGCCTGTAATCTGTAGAGAGCTACAATCAGCCGTATTGTGTAATTACTGCCTTTTTAGCAATATCTCTAAGTATGATATTTAAGAACGTGTCTTAAACCTGGAGAGGACTATTTAATTCACTCAGAATTTGCTGTAAGTAGCTCTGTTTAACCCTTTATGTGCCTCAAAATTACTGGTCGTAAATTAGGGGCACATCGGAGTAAATAATAGTAAGCCATTTTAAATTGGTAGCAAGTCCAATTTATTCATATCTTTGTGGATCGAATAGGCTTCTCTGGGTTAATGACTAGGGCTAGTCATAGTAACATATTTTTAAATCATCCAGTTAAGCGTAACTCACAAAGCTACTGAACCAGGTGGGAACAAGCACACATTTTAAAAGGGCCTGATTCACAGAAGCGTTTTATAATGGCACAATCCCATAGGAAAACGTTCTGTGAAGTGAGTATGCTAATTCACAAAAGCAAAACTTCATGTGTGTATCCTTTCGTATATGCACTTTCAGCATACCTGCATCATTTGTATCCAGGGACAGGGGCTTTGCTAGGGGGGGCTGAGGGGGCTATAGCCCCTGATCTTTTTGTTGTAGCCCCGGATAGAATCTCAGGAGCTACAGCCAAAAGACTAGCTAGCCCCCAGTCCCAACAGTACCGAAATCAGCTTACCCCCGGGTCTTTTCCAGACCTAGCAACTCCCCTGCCCAGGGACCTTCAAACGGGAGCAGACTTTCAAAACATAGGGGGTCATTACGAGTCGGGCGGTAAGGGATACTGGGCACCGGTAAAGGGTACCGGTGCCGGTAATCCCCTACCACCCGATTCCGAGGTCCCTTGGAGGGAACCGTAAGGAACGTGTGGTCTGACCACACATCCCTTACGGGTCCCGCTAAGGGACCAGGGCGCTAATAACAGGCTTGCCATTCGCAAGTCCGTTATTAGCTCACTCCCCATTCCCAGTGAGCCCTATAGGGACTCAAATGGGAATGGGGAATGGTTTGTTCAATGGAGACTTACCGGTCCCGCCAGGGTCGGACTACATCGGCAAGTCCCCATTGAACGAGACCGGACACGGGCACGATAGGGGAGGCAGCCATGGTGCTAATAGCACCATGGCTACCGCCCATCTCGTAATGAGGCCCATAGGTTCGCAAAGGGGGTCCCGTTGATGTGTTGCATGACGTGTGAATCTTTCCCTCTGCACCATGTCTCCCCTGTCAGAAGTCTGGTTGAAGGGAAAGTGCAATGCTGCGAGGGATCTGCATGGGTGCCCAGCAGTATTTCTGAAACCCAAATAGAATCACTAATGCTTGGCAATACATTGCAGATAAAAAAACAAAGGAGGTGATTGGATGGAAGGGAAGGTGTGGCTGGCTCTCCCATTGGGGGAGCAATCCTTTCTGCTATTTGCAGCTGCCACAAAACGTACTGACGTGAGTGTTGCCTTAAAAGCGGGTCAATTAAAACTAGAGCGGATTACCACAAAGCAGTTGGGTTACAAATACACTGTGCAGATAGGGGTGGCGAAAGCAGTATCACTCGTTTTCTTTGAATAAAAAATGCCAAATGCACATTATAGAGAACAAGGAGAGCGAGGGTTGCAGGGGTGTCCCCCGCTCCCCTTTTACAGTGTAATAGGCTCAGGCAATGCAGGGGTGTCCCCTCCTTGCAAAGAAAGTATTGCAGCGGAAAATAAAGTTTTGAAAAAAAAAAAAGGACCCTACAACGGAAATCCCTACCCTATTTAGGGATAGGAAACTTATATTGCAGGGAGCAAGGCGAGTCAAGGCTCCGGAGTGAAAGTAAGTCAGCATACAAAGGATGAGTATGGATAGACGGGTTGCGAGTAGGGGGAATGAGGGACAGTGTGATCTATGTGATCACTGCACGCCTCCATTTTCGGATTCAGTATTTTCATCTTTGGAATTTCGGGGCGCGACATAGATCCGTGAAAGCACCAAGAGAATCTGCTAAAGTCTCCAATATAAAATGGCTTCATCTTAGACCTGATTTGGGAATGGAAGACGTATGGCGAATTGTGTGAGACTCTGTTAATAATAGACACTATGATTTTCTGAAAGACACTGCAACAAACACATGCACTTAACAGAATTGTGATGTTTCCTGACTTTAGCTTGTAGACAGCAGGGGCAGACATTGCTTGAGAAGAAAGAATAGACTCGGTGAATATTCCAGAGAATCCCTTTTCTTCCCCCTCACTTCCCAATATTGTAATGTTGGACTTTGGGGTGGTGCGTCATTTGGAAAAGATTCTTTGATGGAGGAAGGTAAAGTAGTGAAGAAGTTCTTGATTCAGTGAAGTTCTGTTGGAATAATAATGTTCTCAAAGGGGCTGCTGGAAAAGAAAAAGATGTGCTGTGCTTGACTACAAAAAAGATTTGAGATAAATAATGCAAAGGCACAATTATGAACGCACGGCCATATTTGTCAATGTGTGAACAAATTGTTTGGGGTATCGATATGCGTGACTTTTTGAAAGCAGCAGATCTCTGGCCACCGGAATAAGAAGCAGTCATGCTGCTGAATTTATAAAAATGGGTTGCGAACGGCGGTCAAGTGGCAGAAATTTCCATGCTGGACACGCTTCCAACAGGCACATTTTGTACATCACCTGGCCTCAGATTGGAGTACCTAGGAAACCGACTCACCAGCTTTGGGCGGATGGAGATTGTCCCGATCTTGCAC